>NC_066620.1:200295341-200920341 GCF_025201925.1 Gopherus flavomarginatus | reverse complement strand
CAGTCCCCAGCTAAAACCTTTCCAACGCATCATCAGGGATCTACAACCCATCCTGGACAATGATCCCACACTTTCACAGGCCTTGGGTGGCAGGCCAGTCCTCGCCCACAGGCAACCTGCCAACCTGAAACATTCTCACCAGTAACTGCACACCGCACCATAGGAACTCTAGCTCAGGAACCAATCCATGCAACAAACCTCGATGCCAACTCTGCCCACATAACTACACCAGTGACGCCATCACAGGACCTAACCAGATCAGCCACACCATCACCGGTTCATTCACCTGCACGTCCACCAATGTAATATACACTATCATATGCCAGCAATGCCCCTCTGCTAGGTACATCGGCCAAACTGGACAGTCGCTATGGAAAAGGATAAACGGACACAAATCAGATATTAAGAATGGCAATATACAAAAACCTGTAGGAGAACACTTCAACCTCCCTGGCCACACTAAAGCAGACCTTACGGTGGCCATCCTGCAGCAAAAAAACTTCAGGACCAGACTTCAAAGAGAAACTGCTGAGCTTCAGTTCATCTGCAAATTTGACACCATCAGCTCAGGATTAAACAAAGACTGTGAATGGCTTGCCAATTACAGAACCAGTTTCTCCTCCCTTGGTTTTCACACCTCAACTGCTAGAACAGGGCCTCATCCTCCCTGATTGAACTACCTCATTATCTCTATCTTGCCTGCATATATATACCTGCACCTGGAAATTTCCACTACATGCATCTGAGGAAGTGGGTATTCACCCACGAAAGCTCATGCTCCAAAACGTCTGTTAGTCTATAAGGTGCCACAGGACTCTTTGCTGCTTTTACATGGACTATATGTCATTCAGAGCACTGTTGTTGCAAGTCTGGGACCTTTCAGGCTGGAACAATAGAACCAGAAGAGCTGAGAACTCCCATGTTTGTCTTAACAGGTGGTCAGAATTTTACCCTGACTATGGCCTGGCATACACTAAAAGTTTACATCCACATAGCTACATCTCCGGGGTGTGATAGGGTTTGTTTACACTATGTGGGGCTACAAAGGCAAAGCTGCGGCATGGCAGCTAGGCCACTGTAACCTCTCAGTGTAAATACATCCATGACAGAAGGTGTTTTTCCATCACCCCCCACACCACATACACACACACCCCCCTGCCAAGCAGCTTCCATCAACCATGCCGCATCAATGCCATTGGTTAGGTTGACATACCTACAGTGCTCACGCGGTGCAAATTTTTCACCATTGTGGTTTCACATCCCTGAGCCTTGGTTAAGCACTGGAATAATGGTTAAGTGCTGGAATAAAATGCCGAGGGAGATTGTGGAATCTCCATCATTGGGGATTTTTAAGAGCAGGTTGGACAAACACCTGTCAGGGATGGTCTAAATAATACTTAGTTCTGCCTTGAGTGCAGGGAACTGGACTAGATGACCTCTCAATGTCCCCTACAGTTCTATGATTCTATGTAGCTATGTCTATCTTAATTTTTAGTGTAGAC
Source organism: Gopherus flavomarginatus (assembly GCF_025201925.1). NCBI lineage: Eukaryota > Metazoa > Chordata > Testudines > Testudinidae > Gopherus > Gopherus flavomarginatus. The sequence goes on along the minus strand of NC_066620.1, from coordinate 200,918,839 downwards.
CAGGCCAAAAATTGACACCCCGGAGCACTGTAGCTATGCCATCCTGACCCCTGCTGTAAATATGGCTAGAGTCAATGGAAGACTGTTTCTGCCTACCTGGCTACTGCTGCTCAGGGAGGTGGAGTTCCTACAGTGATGAATAAATCCTTTCCATTGCTGTAGAATGTCTCTAGACTACAGGGCTACAGTGGCATAGCTTCAGTGCTCCGTAGTGTAGAGAAGCCCTATGTCTATTCAAAGACCAAAATAATTAAACTTTTAATTGCTGAATCTAAGCAGAAACATCCAGTGTGGCTGGAAATGCTGGGCATATTGGACCATCCCATTCATCTGGATACATTCTGAATATGCAAAACAACAAGGTGAATATTCAGCCACCTATTTTAAATCAGGATGTTCACTATTGTTCTCATGAACTAAGGTGAAAATGACTTTAACAAATCTAAACACTGGACTGCATTTTGGGTCTCATAGTGATATTTGGTATTAACTATATGAATATGGACAAATAGAATAGAAAAAATTTCTCAGACATTAAGTGGTTTTTAAAAGCAATAATACAGAGGTATGTAGAAGGTGGGGGTAATATCTGCAGATATTGCCATAAAGTGGATAGAATTATCACAACTTATTATGCAGTTAAAACAGGAATTGTTCAGGCGCTCACAGAAGCGACAAGGTGAGAAATCATCCAGATGTCAATCCCCTGCATTACACATTGAATGAAAAATGTCAGCGAGCCATCAGACCCTCGAAACAGGCCCAGCTCCATCAACCACTTCAAAGGGCTGGCGATAAGGAGGCCATTCAGCTGAATGTCAAAATGTCATAATCTAGAGTCTTTAGTCCCTTGTTAACTGACAGTGAAGATGTCAATAACACGTCTGAGAGACAGCTGAGTGATAGATGAGATTACAGCACACTCATAAATCATGAAGTCTCCTTCATGACGTTCAGAGCTTTAGAAGTGATATTCCGAACTTTTGTTTTACACTTGGGTCCCACAAGCATCACTGTAAAAATGTTCACAAGGCTCAAATTGAGTTGCATGATGTGGTGTATGCAGAGAGTAATGCAGAGGTCCCAAAATACCTGGGGCTTGTTTTCAAATGACACAAATTCTATAGTGGAAATATTAAGAAAGTTATTTCTGGCATTGATTCAGTGAAACCTGCACAGGAGATCACTCTTATGAAGGGCCCTCTGGCACTGACAGACTCCAAAAAATCCTCTATTTATTAAATAAGACTTAGTTTGGAATTCATCTGGAGATGTACACATGGTGAGAAATAAAATGAACCACCATTTTCACCAATGAGATTGCATTTGTGCTCTTTCAATGTTATCTACTTGTCTTACCAGGAAGGTATACTGGCTGCTCTTGGCAAGGAGAGTGTAGCTCAAGGCAGTTATCCCACTTAGCACAATTTTAAACCAATAAAAGCCAGAAATGTGGATCTTGAGGAGATCTAGATGAATGGTTCAAGCAAAGCATAAGAAGCATTTGACGTTCAAACCAGCCAAACGTATCATCAGTTCTGAGGTTAGCAGTTTACTGCAAGTGCCACGACCGTTATCTTGGCCAACAAACACACCAGTGATTGAACAATGAACCTGTGGAGCTAAAATCACGAGCTGCTACAACTTGAGCAAATGAGCCAAGGCTGTTTACTTCAGGCTGTAACAGACTCACAGGCTGCAAATTGGCCTAGTGGGGGAACCTGTAATACACACACATTCCTTATGGGATTGTATCATTTCAGAAGACTCCATGGGCTTGCAGCCCATCCTCAAAGATCAGGAGATAGGAAATTGGTGTCAGTCTCTCCCTAGAGTGTAGGCTCTGCAGAATTAGCTTCACAGCAAGATGCAACTATTGTACAGTGCTGTGTTCTTCTACAACATGGTGGCATAAAATCATCATTGCACTGCAAAATATTCAGAGTCCAGATTGCCATAGACCCCATACCCAAACTTCTTCATGGCTTCCAGACCCTGATCTTGAAGTGCTACTAGAATGCTAAATAGGAAAACTACTTTCTTCACTTCTGTTGGGGGAGAAGAAAGATTGGTGTGTTTTTACAACAGCTCTTACCAACAGGTGTGGGAGGGACAGGTGTGATAATTTGGATGGAGGAAGGCAGTGTGTTAATTTGGAGGAATTTTTATTTTTTCTCTTGCTCTGTGTTAGTGTTTTTTATGTTAAATAACATACATGTGTAACTGGGCACATTTTAGAAATCTAAAAATACAGCATGGGATTTTCAAACGCTTTCAGCATTGGCCTAACTGCTCCCACTGAGGAACTGAGTTCGGTCAATGCTGAGAGCCTTTTAAATCCCACCCATCGATAACGTAGATCAAATCTTATTGCACAGTGTAAAAGCACTTTAGGTTGCTACATTGGATAGTTATTCAAACAGACCCCACTTACACAGGACAAACAGAGTAAGCCTCTGTTTTCAGAGTAGTCCTGAATTGTTTCCATGCACTGCAGATATGCAGCTTGCTATTTCAGTTCCAGTGAAATTGTTAAACGTGAAATTGCTCGGCGTATAAAATGAGTTTGCTAGCCATTCCATTGTGCTCTGGACTCAGTCATTTAACTCATCAAGCAGTTGGGGTTGGGTTGGTTTTTTGCCTGCTTCTGCCACCATTTTACAGCTGACGGATTGGAAGGGAGGACCACTGTTGTTGAGTTAGTGACTGTCATATGATCCCCTTAAACTCTCCTGCTGCAGAGTTTCATTTCACAGTTCTTAATCTGAGCTCTCACCAGATAATTCATCCTACCGGTTGCATTCGGTGTTAAAGAGTTGCCACGCCGACATAACCCTCAGGATCTTCTTTCTCTTTATCAGTCTTACCTCTGAGCTGGTAAAACCCAAATCAAATGTCAGGTTTGACTAGTGAGGCCATAGAGCTACAAGGAAGTGCTTTACCCTATGTGAGTATCTCACACACAGCACTGAAGTGGTTTTAAAACTTTGAAAACTTGAATCAGTCTCAATAATGCAGTGGCCTTATCATCAGACTCACTGCAACTAATGTATTTGAGTCTGTTTAAAGTTCCTTGCTATCATGACTGCTCCTTTACTGCCTCCCTTGGCAAAAATTCCAAATGTAAGCCACTCTCTATCACATCCTCATATACTTAAAGCAGGTACTTTGGTTATTCATTGCCACACATTTTAATTTTCCCTTGGTACAACAGCTAACCAGCATCCATTTCTAAAAGGGTAATCAGACTCCAGCAGACCCAGCAAGACAGTCAGGGTTTCAAGGGATACTGCCATGTACATAAGAACATAAGATTGGCCGCACTGTGTCAGACCAATGGTCCACCTACCTCAGTATCCTGTCCTCTCACAGTGGCCAGTGCCAGATGCTTCCAAGGGAATGAACAGAACAGGGCCATTATCAAGTGATCCAACCCCTGTCATCCAATCCTATCTTATGGCAGTTTGAGGTCTAGGGACACCTGGAGCATGGGATCAGCTCCTTGACCATCTTTGCTATTACACATTCGTGGACCTATCCTCTATGAACTCATCTAATTCAACTCATTTATACTTTTGGCCTTCACAGCATTCCATGGCACTGAATTCCACAGGTTGACTGTGTGCTGGGTGAAGACACAGAATCATAGGACTGGAAGGGACCTCAAGAGGTCATCTAGTCCAGTCCCCTGCACTAATGGCAGGACTAAGTATTATCTAGACCATCCCTGACAGGTGTTTGTCTAACCTGCTCTTAAAAATCTCCAATGATGGAGATTCCACAGCCTCCCTAGGCAATTTATTCCAGTGTTTTAAACACCCTGACATTTAGGAAGTTTTTCCTAATGTCCAACCTAAACCTCCCTTGCTGCAATTTAAGGCCATTGCTTCTTGTCCTATCCCCAGCGGTTAAGAACATTTTTTCTCCCTCCTCCTCCTTGTAACAGCCTTTTATGTACTTGAAAACTGTTATTTCCTCCCTCAATCTTCTCTTCTCCAGACTAAACAAACCCAATGTCTTCAATCTTCCCTCATAGGTCATGTTTTCTAGGCCTTTAATCCTCTTCTCTGGACTTTCTCCAATTTGTTCACATCTTTCCCAAATGTGGTGCCCAGAACTGGACACAATACTCCAGTTGAGGCCTTATCAGTGCTGAGTAGAGTAGAATAATTACGTCTCATGTCTTGCTTACAACATTCCTGCTAATAGATCCCAGAATGAAGTTCACTTTTTTGCAACAGTGTTACATTGTTGACTCATATTTAGTTTGTGATCCACTATAACCCCGATAGCCCTTTCTGCAATACTCCTTCCCAGGCAGTCAATTTCCATTTTGCATGTGTGCAACTGATTATTCCTTTCAGCACTTCCCTTGGCCTGCACCATTTCCTGCAGCTCCCATTGGCCTGGAACGGTGAACTGCGGCCAGTGGGAGCTGTGATCAGCCGAACCCGCGGATGCAGCAGGTAAACAAACCAGCCTGGCTCACTGGGGCTTACCTTGGCGGGTCACAGGCCAGAGGTTGCCGGTCCCTGTTTTAGGTGCTTACAAATGGATTGTTTTATTATTTGCTCCATTATCTTTCTGGGTACTGAAGTTAAGATGACTGGTCTATAATTCCATGGGTTGTCCTATTCCCCTTTTTATAGATGGGCAAATATAACACTTTTTCCAGTCCTCTGGGATCTCTCCCATCCTCCATGAATTAAATCTACCATTCTAATTTCACTACGTAAATGGAGTCAAATGCAAAAATAGCAAAGATACGCCATTAATGGTGGAAAGTGTGTGTGGGGAGGGGTTTCCCTAGTGTTAAGAATCTAGGCGAGGGATTATTTTTTTCTGTCTAATTTTATTTTGAAAATTTCCCTTTAAAAAAAATCGCTATAGCACATAGACATGTGATCATTGTGGTGTGTGTGCAGGAAATATTTTGCTGCTCCTGATTAGAGCTCTACCAAATTCATGGCCATGAAAACAGGTCATGGACCATGAAATTGGGTCTTTTGTGTGCTTTTACTCTATACGATACACATTTCATGGAGGAGACCAGCATTTCTCAAATTGGGGGTCCTGAACCAAAAGGGAGGTGCAGGGGTGTCACAATGTTATTTTAGGATGGGCACGGTACTGCCGCCCTTACTTCTGTGCTGCCTTCAGAACTGGGAGACTGGAAAGCTGCGGCTGTTGGCTAGGCCCAGCTCTGCAGACAGAGCATAGAACTAAAGGTGGCAAAACCATCCCATTCCATCCTTACTTCTGCGCTGCTGCTGCTGGCGGTGGCGCTGCCTTCAGAGCTGGGCTCCCAGCCAGCAGCCACCGCTCTCCAGCTGCCCAGCTCTGAAGGCAGCACCGCCGCCAGCAGCAGCACAGAAGTAAGGGTAGCAGTACCACAACACCCCCTACAATAACCTTGTGATCCCCTCCAAACTCCTTCTTGGGATCAGGACCCCTATAATTACAACATCGTGAAATTCCAGATTTAAATAGCTGAAATCATGAAATTTGCTATTTTTAAAATCCTATGATCGTGAAATTGACCAAAATGGGCCGTGAATTTGGTAGGGCCCTACTCATGATTCAGTGCAATAATTGTTCTTTCATATGTGCATCACAAATCTTCATAAGCCCTGCTGTAAATTGGTCCAACATACCTTTGTCTGATACATGAATCATACAAAATCGCTGAGTTGTTAATAAATAAATAAAAGCCCTAGAAACAATCCCCACCCATCTGTAAAGGGATGTTCTCTGAACCTGTGTGTTCAGCACAGCAAGCAAAGTATTCATTTCATTTTTCTTTTAAAGATTTATTGTTGTTTTCTCACGTTTAACTGCAGATTGCATTTGCACCATACCCTGCAAACCCCAGAGTAACCTCAGAGTTTAACTTGTCAGGAGGATCCACTGATTAACTATAATTAAAGGCCACAAAAAGGAGCAACACTGCATAAGTTCTTCTCTTCCAAAGGCATATGTTAGAGTGAGGAATTGTGAATTGGAAGCTGAGTGGAGACGTCTAATAAATAATATGATTTTATGACTTGTTGTACACGAATCAAGAATGTGCCTCTATCCAGAATCATAACCTACAGTAAATTCTTAGTTCTGCTTACTATCTCTGAGGGGAACATGGAAGGAAATATGTAAGAGGCATATTCCCTTCAGAGATATCCAATTAACAAGTGACATATCTCTAGTGGAAAGCATCCTACAGGGCTGAGAAAGGGATTTCTCTCCAACACAGAACATTCACCAAGACTGAGGTTTTTCTAATGCCCTGAGTATTTTTAATGATACATGGTTAGGGCCATGAGGGGGAGGCAAGGATGTAGGATAGGAGCAGTCGGGGGTCAGCTGAATACAAGGAAAGAAATCTGGTTCCTGCAAAGGTCAGGAGAGGTCTGAATCAGCACTGTGGTTATCTACTCTGAAGTCTGCCAAAATGAGAAAAGCAAACTTCAGTGAGAGAGAGAAAAAGATTTGAATGGGAAAAGTGATTTGAACTTTGCGACTGGGGTGCAGGTCTTACTGCCTTCACATTTTACCCACCAGTGACTCAAAACTGCCTCTCTCTGTGAGAAGATGTTATGAAAGGGAAGGGAGTTCATCTCCCATTCCCTGTTGGTTTCTCATATTCTTTTAAGATTCTGCTCTAGTTGTTACTGACACAGCGTTCAACCCCCGCATAAAACTTTTTAAAGATTAACCTGATCCTGAATAAGTAATGTACGATGTTGTATGATAACATTTGACTGAAACTTTGCTTTAACAGAAAGTTAAAATAAACCAAGAAAGCTTAATGTTACTTATGGTCCCTGCTACGGCTGCAGACTTAGCTGGCATGATAACTTGTAAAAGATGACTTCCTATGGCACTGGTCACAGCTCTTCCAGAAAACACACCAAATCTCTGATGTTTTCCAATTCCCCACTGTGTAAAGACATAGCTAAAGTGTGAACAGGTCTTTAAAAGTCAATGTAAGGGTACATCTACACTGCACACTTCTTTCAGCACTATGTAGAGAACATACACTACATGCCCCACAGCAGTGGTATAAATAGCAGTGTAGATGGTGAGGCAGTGCTTAGGGAAATAAAAAACACTCCCGAATCCTGTGGGTATGGACCCGGGTATGGACTCACAAAGCCTGGCCTTCCTGTCTACACTGCTGTTTTTAGCAGTGCAGTGTCCTGCTGCCTCCCTACTGCAGGAGTCCTTCGCTGCAGTGGGGAAACGTTCCAGCAGTTCCCTGCAGATGGCCAGTAGCTCCCTGCTGCAGGAGTCTTTCTGCACCCCAATGAAAGACTCTGGCAGCAGGGAAAGGCTTTGGCCAGAGGGAGGCAGCGGGAAAAGGCTCAGACAGCTCTGGAGATACACGTGTAGCCACAGCCGCTGACTTTCCGAAGTGCCGGAGGGTGCTTGATCTCTGGCTCTGCCCCCACCCCACCCCTTCACCCAAAGCTCCACCCCCTTCCTGCCCCGCTCCACCCTGCCACTTCCTGCCCAGTTCCACCCCCTCCCTCGAACATGCCATGTCCTCGCTCCTCCACCCTCCCACACAGAGCCTCCACCAGATCGCAAAACAGCTGATTGCGGCAGGCAGAAAGCGCAGGGAGGGAGGGCGAGGCACTGATTTGTGGGGCCTACGGGCAGGCAAGAAGCACTAAGGGGCAGCTGATAGGGGTCAGAAACCACCACTTTTTCCCCCTGGGTGCTCCAGCCCCGCAGCACCCATGGAGTCGGTGCCTATGCATGTAGCGACACACCATAGTGTGGATGCAGCCTGATTTTCACTGCGGTGAGTAGCTGCACACACCCCACATGCTGTCAAAAGAGATGTACAGTATAGGTGTAGCCTAAAAGACAATTAATAAAGGAATTTTAATCCATGACCAAGGATCTTAGGCCTCTCTCTGTGTACAGTAATACAAATAATAATAATGCGGAGCTAGTTTGTATATAACCATAGCTCTACAAATACAGTGGTGCCCAGATGCCACAGTAAGGGGTGCAACAGAAATACATATAAGAAATACTTTTGGTGTCTCTTCCTGGTAGCAGTTTATAAAGCCCTCAAAAAACTTCAAACAGCAAGTAAGAGTGAAAAAGCCAAGCCGCAAATAATCCTGCATCGCTGAGATTCCTGAAAACCAACAGTTAACAAAACAAAAGAATATACCTAATGAGAAAGGATCAAAAAGTGCAGAGGGCAGAGAAGGGAAGACCAAGAGACAGTGAAAAGACTCCAGAGACACAAATCAATTAAGATGTTGTCCTTGCAGAAACCAGAACAATAGAAATCCCCTCCTGAGACCTGGTAAAGCCTGCAAAAAAATTCCCACTCCTTAAAGCAGTGAGTAAGAGAGACTAATTCTAGCAATGGCTGAGACAGACTATTAATGAAAACCATTTCAGAAAAGCACTTCCAAGTCCGAGTGGAAAAAAGTGACTATCCTTGATAGTGCATTTGGTTGTGTGGAACTGTTGGCATTAACAAAAGGGAAATGTTGATACAAGATTCATGATAGCACGGAAATCTTTGTGTTGAGTGCAACTGCACTTAACGTTTAATATTTGTACATTTATTGAACGCAGTTGGGAGGTAATTACAGTAAGAAATCTATATCTCAGAGTTGAAAAGGTGTGACACTAAGGCCAGCTGTTGCTGAAAAGTAAATGTGATTGAAAAGGAGCGAATTACTCAACATACACTTCATGACATTTAGGAAACTTGAGCACAGTCAGCCAAAAATGAGAAAGCAGCCTTTAAAAAAACCCTTTGCTTACATCTACAAATGTGCCAGTAAAGAATCAATTGCAGGCTTGATTATTGATGCTATATATTTAAATTCAGATTTGTTTGATTAAATGTAACATGAAATCCTTTTTTACTTGTATGTCTTGAGACCTAATTCATATACAAAAGTGCACTGGAGACTAAGGCGCAAGTCTTGCAAAGACTTACTCGCAATCTGTAAAGTTAAGTACATGTAAGTTTTTGCAGGCTTGAGGACTGTATTTGGAATCTGAAAACTACCTGCCCCTTGGCTCTAAGAAGTCTTACAGAATCAAGAATTTCTGATCAGGTGGCTAGTTGTGAGCTACAGGGCATTCAAACTAAAAGGTAGAATCAGTGACATCATTAGCTGATTGCTTAGCCGCTGTAACAAGACAATGATCTTGCTATTCAATGTATCCATTGCTATAGAAGGATCCCAAATTCATCAGTCCATCTCTATTCAGCATGTGCTTAAGTGATTTGCTGAATACAGATATACTTAAGCCCTTGTTTAGATCTTTGCTAAGTTGGGACCAAAGGCTCCAAATAGTCTGGGACTTATTTATCTGACAGATTACCTCTTGCTCTCCTACCCACGGTGATAATACAATCTGGCAAGTCACTTCTTGCTAGGGGCATCTTGAGTTAAACATTCCAAGAACCGCACCCCCTGAAGGTTCCCCAGTACCTAGGTTTCTCAAGCTTCAGGAGTTCACTGTAAAGCTTCTGTTTGGTCAAGTTCTTGACTCACATCTGAACTATTTTTGCAAGCAGGGTATGTGGATTCTGAACCTGGTTACAGAGGTGTAAATCCTGAGTAAGTCCGTGGAATTCAATTGCGTTATTACCGATTTACACTATCAGAGGGGTAGCCTGTCATAAACAGATAGCTAAGGGTTAATGTTCTTTTACCTGTAAAGGGTTAACACAGGGAACCAAACACCTGACCAGAGGACCAATCAGGAAACAAGACTTTTTCAAAACTGGGTGGAGGGAAGTTTTGGGTGTGAGTTCTTTGTTCTTTGGCTTGGGTCTGACCCTCTCGGCTCTGAAAGTGATTTTTCTGTCTCCTGGCTTTCTAATCTTCTGTTTCCAAGTTGTAAGTACAAGGATAGTAAGACAATAAGTTTATACTGTTTTTTTGTATTTACATGTGTGTAGTTGCTGGAATGTGTTAAATTGTATTCTTTTTGGATAAGGCTGTTTATTCATTTTTTTCCTTTAAGCAATTGACCCTGTATATTGTCATCTTATTACAGAGACTATTTTTAATGTCTTTTTCTTTCTTTTTTTATATAAAGCTTTCTTTTTAAGACCTCTTGGAGTTTTTCTTTAGTGGGGACTCCAGAGAATTGAGTCTGCAGCTCACCAGGGAATTGGTGGAAGGAAAAAGTCAAGGGGAAAATCTCTTTGTGTTAGATTTACTAAGCCTGACTTTGCATACCCTCTGGGTGAGGGGGAGAGATTAGATCTCTCGGTACTTGTGTTTCCAGGACTGGAAGCAGGGAATCTCCTAGGGTCGTCCAGGGAGGGGAGCCTGGGAGGAAGTAACAAGGAAACAAGGGGAGGGGGTTATTTCCCTTTGTTGTAAGACTCAAGGCATCTGAGTCTGGGGGTCCCCCAGGGAAGGTTTTGGGGAGACCACAGTGAGCTAGGCACTGTATATTTCTTAGCTGGTGGCAGCGATACCAGGTCCAAGCTGGTAACTAAGCTTGGAGGTTTTCATGCTAACACCCATATTTTGGACGCTAAGGTCCAGATCTGGGAAAAAATGTTATGACATAGCCGTGTTAGTCTGGATCCGTAAAAGCAGCAAGGAGTCCTGTGGCACCTTATAGACTAACAGACGTTTTGGAGCATGAGCTTTCGTGGGTGAATACCCACTTCGTCAGATGCACCAAAACGCTCATGCTCCAAAACGTCTGTTAGTCTATAAGGTGCCACAGGACTCTTTGCTGCTTTTACGATTTACACTAGTGCAAGATCAGTGAGATCAGAATCTGGCCTTTCATTTTTAAATCTATTTTATATTGTTTTTAACTAATATCAAGTGCTAAGGAGATGGGTGTCTTTTACAAAACCAATCAATAAACAAACTCAACCCCACTAAAAGCTGAGACAAATGCCCCTTTTATTTCTTCAATTGGTATATTGTATATTATAGCACAACCCTCTAATGCCACTAAAATTAAAGTTGTATCAGCATTTTCATTATGAACCATTTTCTTCTGGGGCTTACAACCAGGCTGTAAAAATCTGCACTAGCAGGCTCTTGGCTTTAAAATGATCCCAAATGTCCAGAAGGAAATTATTTTAATTATTTGTTTCAACATAACAAAAACGCTTACTGGCGTGAACTGCTAAATGAAGGGGGGAGCAGCTTCCTTTTATGGCCCCCCAGCCAGTCAATTAACTATAAAATCCCTCTTGATAGCTGTTCTCTACTTGCTTTACCTGTAAAAGGGTTAAAAAAACCAACAGGTAAAAAGAAGGGAGTGCGCACCTGACCAAAAGAGCCAATGGGATGGTTAGAACTTTTCAAAATTGGGAAAAAACTTTCCCTTTGTTTGTCTGTCTGTCTGTTGGTCTCCAGAGAGAAAAGGCATAGAGCAGGAACAGGGCTGAACTATACTGTAGGAAGCTTTAAGTCAGGTATGAAAAACCATCAAATCTTATCTAGGAAATGCTTATCGGAAACCCCAGATATGTAAGTAAATCAGGGAATGTCTAGGAAGATGAAACTAGGGTTATTTCTTCTGTTTCTTATTGGCTTGTGGACTCCTCTGTGCTAACCTCAGGTGCTTTTGTTTTGCTTGCAACCTTAAAGCTGAACCTCAAGAGAGCTATCTTGATGCTTAATTTTTGTATTTTTTTTCTTTCTTTTTGTTTTTAATAAAATTTACCTTTTTTTAAGAACAGGATTGGATTTTTGGTGTCCTAAGAGGTTTGTGCACATGTTTAATTAGCTGGTGACAACAGCTGATTTCCTTTGTTTTTCTTTCTCAGCTCTTCCCGGGGGTTGGGGGGCTGAAAGGGCTTCAGGGTACCCCACAGGATGGAATTCCCAAGTGCACTTTTCTGAGTTCTCAAAAAGGTCTTTTTTGCATTTGGGTGGTGGCAGCATCTACCCATCCAAGTTCAGAGAGAAGCTGTAACCTTGGGAGTTTAATACCAGCCTGAATGCCCAGTATTAATTTTTAGAATCCTTGTGGGCCTGCACCTTCTGCACTCCTAGTGCCAGAGTGGGGAATCAGCCTTGACACATGGCAAAAAAAACTATTTGCTAGATAAATAATATTTATATAAGGGTATGTAATCCAATAATAGTTTTGATTTTTTTAAGTTATTTTAGATACTTAAGCTGTTTTTAAAAGAAAAAGTAAAACAGGCAAACTATGCAATGTTGAAAAGTTTTCTGAAAGCAGCCTTTTTACAGAATCACAGACTTTAAGGTCACAAGGGACCATTATGATCATCTAGCTTGACCTCCTGCACAACGCAGGCCACAGAATCTTACCCACCCACTCCTGTAACAAACCCCTAACCTATGTCTGAGCTACTGAAGTCCTCAAATGGTGGTTTAAAGACTTCAAGGTGCAGAGAATCCTCCAGCAAGTGACCCTTGCCCTATAGTGCAAAGGAAGGTGAAAACCTCTCAGGGCCTCTGCCAATCTGCCCTGGAGGAAAAGTCTTACCCGATCCCAAATATGGTGATCAGCTAAACCCTGAGTATGTGGGCAAGACTCACCAGCCTGACACCCAGGAAAGAATTCTCTGTAGTAACTCAGATCCCACCCCATCTAACATCTCATCACAGGCCATTGGGCATATTTACCGCTAATAGTCAAAGATCAATTAATAGCCTAATTTTGGCAATTAATGGATCCCATCACACCATCCCCTTCATAAACATTTGCCCCAATTTAAATTAGTATCCTGACAAGGATTTCATTTAAATTTAGTTAAGTATTGTTTATGAATTAAACCCCAACTGACATTTACCTCGCATACCTGCGTACTTGTGTTTTTAATTAGATATTTACTGTTCGGGCTCAAAACACATGTTCTTAATAATCAGCTATACTCATACAATAGTTGCTCCATTAAATTTAAAGATAAGTATATAGGACCAGATTTACATTTACACTAAGGCCTCTTTACATCTATTTGGAAGCATAAATCACTGTGCAAGAGGGACAAAAAAAAATCTCCAATTTATGGCGTTTTTTATATTGCCATGATAGTGTAAAGGCACTTTAATGTAATAGAGAATTTGACCCATAGGAATATTTTGAATACCTAATTTCTTATGAGATAAAATTTTACACTACACATTTTAAATACATATGTGTACACTACAGTCTAGTATTGGTACAGGAACCACAAGATATATTAGGTAAATAATATAAGAGGTATTTACATGATGTACCATGATGGCTCTGGTTCAACTCACACACACGTCCGCACCAAGAAAAGGAAATTAAGTACAAACTGAAATTACCTTCTGAGTCCTGCCTTGAAGTGACAAAAGCCAGAGAATTTGCAGTGAACCAAAGACTCCTCTTCAGAATTCACTGCCCTGTTCCTATGTCATTGGAGCTGATGAGAGATGGAGTCATCCACTGTATGAACTGCCTCAAGCTATATGACTTTGTCCATTTTCTCTCTGCAAATTCTCCCATACAGACACTCATGAGAATTTGTAAATTTGGTCACAAGGGTCATTTCATTTCTCAGCCAATGCAGCTCTTTGTAGCAAATGACGGTGACATCCCACCCTGGAAGGAATTGCAGTTTTTCCTTGTGTCTGCCCCAGCATTCCATGATTTGACCATAGGACCGCCTGAGTTCTAGTCCCCGTTCTGACACTAACGCTCTGTGATACTAGACAAATCTTTAGGCCGAAATCCTCAAAGACACCTAATGCCCATTGAAACTAATCTGGGCATTAGACCCCAACCCAAGAGAGTGGGATGTATATGCTCAAGTTTAAAAATATAACTACTCCCAGTGAAGTCAGTAGTATTGCTCCCTTGCTTAAAGTTAAGCATGTGATTAAGTGTTTTGGTAGTTCAGGGCCTTAACTTGGTGGTTTGGGCATTGGGCTGCTAAACCCAGAATTGTGAGTTCAATTCTTGAGGGGGCTATTTAGGGATCTGGGGCAAAAATCTGTCCGGCGATTAGTCCTGCTTTGAGCAGAGAGTTGGACTAGATGACCTTCTGAGGTCCCTTCCAACCTGATATTCTATAGTATCTGAGCATTTCACAATCATTAATGGATTTTATCTGCACAACACCCAAATGTAGTTGAGATAATGCCCATTTTTCAGATGGGCTTTAACTGACTTGCCCATGGTCCCAAAGAAAGCTTGAGTCAGAGTCAGGAACTGGACTCCACAGCCTTATCCACTAGGCCAGGGGTTTTCAAACTCTGGGTTGCAGCTCCGCAGGTTAGCTGCTGGCAGACTGAAGACGCTTTTTTACCTTCAGCATCCGCAGGTATGGCCGATCACAGGTCTCAGTGGCCCCGGCTTGCTGTTCCTGGACAATGGGAGCTGTGAGAAAGCAGCATGGGCCAGGCCACCACTTCCCACAGCTCCCATTGGCTGGGAACAGCAAACCGCAGCCACTGAGAGCTGCAATCAGCCGTACCTACGGATGCCGCAGGTAAACAAAGCATCTCCAGTTCGCCAGAAGCTAACCTGCAGAGCTGCAATCCAGAGTTTGAAAACCCCTGCACTAAGCCATCTTTCCTCCCCATAACATCCCTTGTTTTTACATGCTCGTAAATGTCTTCAAAATTCTCTTTTGTGGCTACAAGTTTCCACATTTAGCCTCAACCTAAAAGTGCAATTTGTTTTTAAAAGGTTTAAGTAAAATCTGCTAAACTGAGTGAAAAATGCCATTTTTTCATCTTAAAAACAAATGCAGTGTTCTCTGCTTACCCACAATTCACAGCGGTTGAGTGAAAATCACTTCAGATTTGGCCAGTGTCTATTCCCCATGGAGAGTCTTCCCTGCTAACAGCCCAATCCTTCTGGCCTTATGCAAATCCCTAGTGCCATGAAATTCAAAACTGATAAATTATCACAGAATCAGAGGGAGACCGGGTGGATGAGGTAATATCTTTTATTGGACCAACATTTGTTGGTGAAAGAGAAGCTTTCAAGCTACTCAGAGCTCTTCTTCAGGCCTGACAGCTTGTCTCTTTCACCCACGGATGTTAGCCCAATAAAAGGTATTACCTCACCCACCTTCTCTTTCTCTAACATGGCTACAACACTGGAAGCAATCAGAGAATCATAGAAACGTAGGGATGAAAGGGACCTTAAGAGTTATCAATTCAGTCCTCTGAACTGAGGCAGGACCGGACAGCTGTTTGTCCAATCTGTTCTTAAAAACCTCCCATAACAGAAATTCCATAACCTCCCTTGAAAGCCTATTCTAGAGCTTAATTATCCTTATAGTTGGCAAGTTTTCCTAATATCTAACCTAAATCTTTCTTGCTGCATATTACGCCCATTATTTATTTCCTACCTTCAGTGGAAATGGAGAACAACTGACCACCTCCTCTTTATAACAGTCCTGAGTCTTCAAATATGTTATCAAGTTCCCCTCTCAGTCTTTTCTCAAGACTAAACATGCCCAGTGTTTCTAAATCTTTTGTCATTTTTGTTGCTGTCCTCTGGATTCTCTCCAATTTTTCCATATCTTTTCTAGAGTTTGGTGCCCACAACTGGACACAATACTCTAGCTGAGGTCTCACCAGTGTTGAGTAGTGGAGGACAGTTACCTAATACACCCCAGAATGATATTAGTTTTTTTCACATATGCAGATGTAGCCAGACTGTAGAAGGGGGAATGGAGGTCTCCCTGATGTCTGAAGCATATAGTTTATTTGTAAAGCTAGTTCACTCCTGACATTTGGAATCAAAGGCTGTCACACAATAGGTATGTACAGCATGATTGTGAAAAACTGCAGAGCCTTGTGGAAGCCTTGATTTACAAATCATGACATTTTAATCTACTTCTGGAGGAACATAGCGGCCTGCAATGCTAGGCAGATTCAAGGTGGGAGTACATTCTCTGAAGCAGGCTTGGGGAGCTACGCACATAGCTCCTGTGATTGTTGATGGGAATTGGGAGCGTAACCCCCTCCCCTAGTGCTGAAAACATATCAGTGCACTCCGTGTATTGTTCCCAGCAGAGACTTTAGGAATATTCGGCTTTGGCAGCGAAGCACAGAGTCCATGTGCTTTTCACTGATTTGGGCTGGGAATGTGTTTTACATTGGTTGACCCTGTGCTCTGCGCATTTGGAGCCAGCATAGAAGTTGTAACCACTTCTACAATTCACCTCCACTTCCACCATCATCTGAGCTACCTCCCCTAGGGGCTTCAGAGAGAAAATAGATGAAAGGAAGTCAGGACAGGCTGCCCAGTCACGACACGGAGAGACTAAGTGTAGCACCAGCAGTATCACTAGTCACTGCTAACCAGGTCAGCCAGCAACCACAGAACACACTAGGCAGGTTTAGATGCACGCTCGTGACATGTGAAGGGTAGAGGGGGTTGAAGGAGGACCTGCCTACCCTTACCTACCCACCCACCCCTCCCCAGCCACACACACACTCAGGGTACGTCTACATTTGAACTGGGAGGTGTGATTCCCAGCTCACATAGATGTATCTGCACTAGCTCAAGTAGAGCTAGCCTGCAAAGAAGAGCAGTGTAGCTGGGCTCGGGCTAGCTCCCTGAGTACATACCCAGGGGATCCAGGGGGTACATGCTTGGGTTGCTAGCCCGAGCCACCGCCTGTGCTGCCCTGATTACCCTGATACGTTTTAGCGCGAAAACTCTGCATGAGCTAGCCTGAGTACTTCTATGCAAGCTGGGAATCACACCTCTGAGCTCAAATGTAGACATAGCCTCTATTTCCTGGAGTGTAGGGGAAGATCTCAAAAAATGAGAGGTGTACATGAATCCATAGTCTTCTCCCTTTACACAAAGCCCGAAACATTCCATAATGTCAGGAGGGGGCGTTCTCACCTCCTTCCTCTCAGCAACCATGAGATCATGGTATTTCCAGGTTGTACAGCACGTTGCATCTCATTCCTTTCATTGTCCAGCACCTCTAAGAAGCCACCTACGCTGCCTCTTCTGTCACAGAAACATTTCCTCTCCCCTCTAGCAGTTAAATGTTCCCCAGGAGAAACCCCGCTTCCCTGAAGTCTGATGTAAGCTGAGACTTCACATTTGGCAGTCCCAACTTTTAACAAGATAAAACATATTTTTGCACACATGTTACACGATTTGCCCAAAGTCACCCAGCAGACTAGTGGAGAAGCCATGGAAAGAACCCAGATCTTCTGTGTTGCAGACCAGTGCTCTTTCCACTAGGTCAGACTGCAACTATCTAACTATGTAGGCATTTCTACCATGTCCATCACATTGTCCTAAAGTACAACATCTTTTGTAATTAAATTTAATTGACAAGCCAGAACTGCAGGGTGGATCTTCCTCTCTAAATTAGCTGATCGTGCCCCATATGCTAAAATCAGACAGTATTCTTAGGGGATCAGTACAATATGCACTTCACCTAAAAGAGCCAAAGGCTGGTTTGGAAAACACCACATCTATGACTTTGGATAGTATGACAGCCAATGGATTCCAATAGCTTTGCCATCATCTTCCACAGTTTATCATCACCCAGTTACAGCTGTGCTCTACCTTCTCTGGCTCCTTACATCCTTGCCTGTAATGGGACAAATTCTGCTCTCAACTACAGAAATGCAACCAATCCCATTAACTCCAGTGAGGTTGCATCAATGCCACTGAGAGTCAAATGTGGCCCTTTGTCACTCCCATTCAGTGCCCAAGTAAAGATAAAATGCAATGACATTCGCACAGCAGATCTTGACTCCAATATTGTGCTGCCAGGATGTATCCCTTTTTGCATGCGTTCCCAGAACAGATAAGCTGAGATTTGCAATAAGGCTCGCAGCACGACTGTGCTCTTTACTGCTCAGCTGTGCTGCAGGTGCCTGGGTTCATGTAGCATTGGCATCACTAAGGAGCTTGCAATGCTCCACAAATATCACAGATGCCATCATACCAGTCACCACTTCTTGCTGATACCCATTGTGCATGCTTCAGACTTCTAAGTGGCCACTTCTCACGCCTGCACAGAAACAGCATTTAGCTCCTTATAAGTGCTAGACTGGCAGCCCTGGAGACTAAAGGTCTGCATTTAGTAAAGAGGAGGTACAGCACAGGCAACCACAGAGATGCAGGTTTCCCCGCACTGCCCCAGCCAATGTCTCTCCACCCTGGCCTCGAGGGGCCACCTGTAGCTGGGATAGAGGCTAATTCTATACGCCAGTCTATAGATTGCCTCTCTGCTGAGAGTGCTGGCTATGAATGGTATTTGCGGTGCGAGTGTCTGTGATGTGGACACTTGTCCTCTAGGAACTAGGCCATAGGGTTGCCAACTTTCTAACTGTACAAAACCTAACACCTTTGCTCTGCCTCTACCCCACCCCTTCTCTGAGGCCCCACCCCCACTCACTCCAGTCCCCCTCCCTCTTGCTCACTTTCCCTCACCCTCACTCACTTTCACTGGGCTGGGGCAGAGGGTTGGGCTACAGGAGGGGGAGGGGGTGAGGGCTCCGGCTGGGGGTGTGGGCTCTCAGGTGCAGGAGAGGACTCTGGACTGGAGCCAAGGCGCTTTGAGCACAGGAGCGGGCTCAGGCAGGGCGTTGAGGTGCAGGAGGGAGGACAGGCTCCAGCTGGGGGAGTAGGCTCTGGGGTGGGGCCAGGGATGAGGGGTTTGGGCTGCAGGAGGGGGTCCAGGCTAGGGCCAAAGGGTTTGGAGTGTGGGAAGGGGTTCTGACCTGGGGCAGGGGGTTGGGATGAGGATGAGGGTTCAGGGTGCAGGCTCCAGGAAGGAGTTTGGGTGAAGGAGGGGGTTCCGACCTGGGGAAGGGGCTTTGAGGTGGGGCTGCAGGGTCTGGGAAGGAGTTAAGGTGTGGGAGGGGGTTCTGAACTGAAGCAGGGGGGTTGGGGTGTGGGCTCCAGCAGGCAGCGCTTACCTCAGGCTGCTCCCGGTCGGCGGTGCAGAGGGGCTAAGGAAGGCCCCCTACCTGCCCTGGCTCCATGCTACTCCCAAAGCACCCTGCCAGGAACCATGGCCAATGGGAGCTACAGAGCCAGTGCTCAGGGCAGAGGCAGCACACAGAGCCTACCTTAGCCCCACCACACCACCAACCAGACTTTTAACAGCCCAGTCAGCAGTGTTGATAGGAACCATCAGGGTGCCTTTTCAACCAGGCATTCTGCTCGAAAACCGGATGCCTGGTGACCCTACTAGACCAAGAGCATCAAACTCATTTCACATTGGCTAGAGAACAGATGGTTTTTGTGTGTTTTTTAAATTTATGGATGTTTAGCATATGAACGTATGCAACTGTAGATTGCCTGGCAGAAAAGAAGCTACTTAAAGGCACCATAAATCGACCGTAACATGATGCAATTTAACATCCTCAATTTCTTTGAGGATTTCCCCCCCCATTTTAACTTTCTTCTTTATAAAAAAAAACAACTTTAAATATAAACTCTAGCTAGTCTTAGCCACAGGCAGTTTGTGACATCTGTTGCTAATACACTCATCTGCAGTTTATACATGGTTCAGGGCATGATGAAGGGAAGAGAATATTGAATGAGACACTCAATAAGTAGACTCAAATATTTAGTCTGCTAAACTTGACAAAAATCTGCACCATAGCAGCGTGATAGGTTGGCTAATAAAGCCTCACAGAACCTAAAGCGTTCAGATGGGTTCTTGTCTCAGATATACATAAATGATACAGCAGCAAAGAATCCTGTGGCACCTTATAGACTAACAGACGTTTTGGAGCATGAGCTTTCGTGGGTGAACATGCATGCATCTGAGGAAGTGGGTATTCACCCACGAAAGCTCATGCTCCAAAACGTCTGTTAGTCTATAAGGTGCCACAGGATTCTTTGCTGCTTTTACAGATCCAGACTAACACGGCTACCCTCTGATACATAAATGATACACAGACATACACATATACATAGATAACGTATATATAACATACACACAGTTGCATTTGCGACTGCTCTACACTGGGGTTCAAACTGAACTAGGAACCACATCTCAACTCTCTTTAAGCATAACTCCAACCAACTGCTTTCTAACATGATTCAGCTTGCCAAGTTATGGATGTTAGGAACCTCCTTGAGCTAGAATACAGCTCACATTGTGTTAGAAAGCCAGTAAAGAACAAGCATGGGACAATCCTAGAAAAAAAAAAGCTATTCACAGTGCAAACCAAAATTCTGTGCGACTCATAGAATCGTAGGACTGAGAGGTCCCCTGCAGGACAAAGCATTATCTAGACCATCATGTCCTGGTCTAAGCCAAGCACCCTGCATTGAGGACTCCCAAGCTCTCTTCACTGGCTCCCTTTTATATGCAGGATAGAGAGCATGACAAACATACCAAAGGGCTCCAGGAAGCTGACCTCCATTATGGAGAATATGGGTCCCTCCCTGGTGAGCTCGACATCCACAATTTGTTTCTTCTGGCAGTGTCTTGACACCATGCCAGCATAACATGGTCCCAAAAGGACTCCGTGATACCTCCCATTACATCCCTCCCCAGGAAAAGTCCCTGATAGCTTCCCACCTTGTGTCGTTAGAGCACATTAATGATGGTGCCCAAATCTCCCCTCCTCTATGACCTCCAACACACCAGTCACCTACTAACAAGATTCCCCCTCCCTCTTCTCCATCTCAACTACCTTCCTAGTCCTGGCTGGTCAAAAAATGTTCTGTCACAAACTGTTTTTGACAGAAATTTAGGTTTTCAACTAAACATGGGGGTGTTTTTGCAAAAAGGTATCAACATTTCACACACAAAAAATTGATTTTTCATTGATAACCTACATGCCCAAAACACAAAAAAAATGTGAGTCTAAAACTAAAATGGTTTTTCATTCTCAAATGCCACTGCGCTGCCTCTAAAGGAGTTGTAGTTCAGGTGCCTCATTCTCCCATTTTCCTCTGTTGGCCAGGCTCCTCAGCCATACTACATAGCCCATGATGCACTGCAGCCATGTGATTGCCATGATGCATGGCCTCCTCTCACCAAGAGAGGAGACTGTGGTTCATCACGGGAGAGAGAGTCTGACCCAGGGAGCCATGCCCACAGAAGAAAGTGGGAGCATGAGGTATTCAAACTATAGCTCTCATGAGTAGGGTCTTGTGTAAATCACAATTTCACAGAGAGCACAGAAATCAAGAAAATGGCCCCAAACCGTGATCTTTTAATTATTTTTAAAGGAAAATGTCTACAAAAATTTACTTTACCTAGTCAGTTTTAAGACAGCATGAATTTTATAAACATTAGTCAAAATTGACTAAACATTACTTGTAAAATTCATCCCATCCTTGAAATTGACTAAATGTACTTGTAAAATTCATTCCATGTCAACACTATAAAAATCAATACTTTGCTATTTACAGTTACAAATTTTCTTTTAAAAAAATCATGATCTACACAGGGGTCTACTCATGAGGCTGCACAGCAGCATTTCTGAACCAAAATATTTTGATTTTTTCTTTGGGTGGGGGGAGAGAAAAAAATACCAAAATTTTTCATCAGGTTAAAAAAAAATCCCTCATTTTCTGACCAGCTCTATTTCCTACCCCTGAGATTCTCCTGCAAGCTCAACATATTCCAGGATATACTTGACCTCCGTTGTAGAGCAAAAGGAAATCAGTGGGTCTAGTCACATGAGCAGGAATGATGTTGGCACGATCAGGCCCTAGTTATGGGGCCACATTTATTTTTAAAGAAACCTGGCATATTTGCATAGAAATCCATGCTCAGCTGTGGCCTATTTCTGCAAGGGCAGTTAGTGTCTTTGCCCATGCAAATCAAAGGGCACCAAACAGGATGACGGAAAGAGGAGAGTGACATGAACCTGGTGGAGAAGTGATTAGTGGGAGGCAGCATTCTAGCCAGGGGTGGAGATGAGGTGGGTTTACAAACCTGGAGCTAACCCTGTGCACAGCCCATTGTTCTTCTTACCTATCGTAGGCATCTCTAAATTCTGGTAGGGGCATTCCAGGCTGCCTCCTTGTGTTCTTCCAAAAATAGCGGAGTAAATGGCTATGACCATGTTTTTCTTACAGCTCAGTCTCAGCTTGTCGTCTTCACAGGCTACTTTACTTTTGTACTCGTCTGGAAAGAAACAGAACGTCTCGTTATTTGGCTGATCCACAGCAATGTGCAGACAGTGAACAGGAAAAAAAAGTAAGCCAACCATGAAGAGATTCCTTCCCCCTCAAGCATACGTTGGTAGATACAGTGGGGTCTGCTGGTTGGTGCCCAGAGATTGGCATAGACTTAAAGAGCAGACGGATCCCCACCCAATGACTATATTTGCTATGATAATGAAGACGATAATTTGCATTTAGTATAGCCCCTTCCACCAGGAATCATCAAAGCTTTTACAAATATTAATTAATATAACCTCATCACACCTGTGAGAGGTGAGCAGTATTCCCGTTTGCCAGATAAGGAAATTGACTCACAGAGGTTAAATGGCTTGTCAGTGACCAGGCAGAAAGCCTGTGGCAGGGACAAGGAAAGAAGTCAGATCTCCTGTTTCTTAACCACAGGGCCATTTGTCAACCCCTACATGTATGTCCCACCCATTAACACAGCTGGAATGTGAACTGAACGCACTGTGGTCAGCAGGCAACAGCAGCTCCACTGGAGCTGGACAGAAGCCTTCCCCTAGTATGTCACTAGAATCTGTGCTAAGCTTGTTTTATGCTGGGAGTTGCTCTTGCCTGACAGACAAACAGATACACAAAGTTGCTCTCAAATCTGATTTCAAAAACAGACAGCCGGACATCACAGGATGTCGTCCTGCTCTTGCAAAGCTGATGCTGGCGGAACAAACTCTGACTTTGCACACATCAAAAAGAGACCAGGGAAGTTCAGTCACAGAAGACCATGTGTCCTGAACTTCTCTTTATTATATTATTATCTGTATGACTGGAGCACACAGAGGCCACAACTTAGACCAGGCCCCCATCCTGTTAGGCAATCTACAAACGCTTAGTAAGCAACAGTCCCTGTCCTGAGGAGCCTATAGTCTAAATAGACATGGGCTGGGGGGGTACAGAGGCATGGAGAGGTGCTATGCCAAAGGTCACACCACCAGGAAGTGTCCACAATGGCTTCATATAAATATAGGAATGGACTAGACTAGCACAGGCTGTATGGGTGGATGGGGATGAATGTGCCTTATGTTTTCTCTCTCTCATGCACCTGCTCAGGGACCAGTCACAGTCTAAATGCAAACGTTCGTACTGGTGGGTTTCATGTTTCCCCCGGAAAAATTATGGCGGAGGAAAGGTGACAGTGATATTCAGCAAATGTTTTACTTGACTCTAATCCCCAGTGCAGCCATTTGTAGGGCAACTGAGATTTGCAATGATTAAGATATTTGCTAAGGATAATATACCCTTTATTGCTGGTGTGTTTTCAGAGACACGATCAAATATAACTAGAGAGAGAGACTGGGATGGGGGAGGAAACAGCTGCAGGCTTTTCTAGACACAGTTCAAAGATCTTTATACAACGTGATTGTAACATAGACTGAACAATTACGGAAAAGTAGCAATAAACATTTCTAACGGAAAAATTGGCCCTTGCAAATTGTAGAGTAACCAACAAGATTTCCTGTAGTTAGACAATGTGTACATAGATGTTAATTCATTGGATTGTAGCAAATTACTCAGAAGGGATCAATGGAATGTGGACATTTCCACATATGGCCAATAACAATTTTATGAGTGATTGTGATTGGGAAGATCAAAAGTTAACATTAATGGTCTCAGCCTCAGAAAGATCTCAGTGCTGAAAGCTCTCATATAGAGTTAGCACTTACAGTGTGTGATGGGTGGGTCTTAGTTCCAGAGGTATTTAGCCTGCAACTATTTTTAAAAATGACTTACTTGAGAAACTTATGTAACATTATTGTTTAAAAAAAAAAAAAGACCCTATGGGAGAGTGTTGGGAGCAATCCTTGGGGTGTATATTTGCTGAGCCTATTTTACAGTTCAAAGAGCTGAGAAAACATGGCATCAGAAATCCATATTCATCCCAAAGTTATAAAGCATTCAGATCACAGACACAGAGAAGTTAGAAATGGAAAAGATTTAGTAGGTGACCTTTCCCATCTCCTTGCCACTGCAGGATTATTTCCTACAGAAGATTCTCAGGAACACTGTCTTGTCCAGTTTCAAATGACTGAATTAATAAGACTACTTGCAAGATGCTACTCCAGATTTTAATTGCTTTCACTCTTTGGTATCTTCTC
Organism: Gopherus flavomarginatus; assembly: GCF_025201925.1. Lineage (NCBI taxonomy): Eukaryota > Metazoa > Chordata > Testudines > Testudinidae > Gopherus > Gopherus flavomarginatus. Next base: position 200,894,636 of record NC_066620.1, on the reverse strand, counting down.
TTCAGCCTAAATTTTCCTTTGCTCAATTTCATTCCACCTCATCCCACTCTACAGAATAAACTCTCCCTACTTTGTAGCTTATACCTTTCTATTACTTCCTGTTACTTCGACATTATCACCCCTGCCAGCCTCACAGTGTCGTTTAAACAAGCTGCACATTTATTTAGTTCTCTTTGCATCTTTCTATGTGCCTCTCTTTGTGTTTAAATAGGAAGTCCTCACCAATTTGAAGTCTTGGTGTTCCTCCAATCAAGTTTCATGGTCTCTCCGCTTGGGTACTGTCCTGAGTTCTCTGCTGGGTGGCCCGCACCTGCAACCCTCCTTTTAAATCTTTGACCTGTGCTTCCAATCATGTTTTAGCATTTTTTGTTCCAATTAATTACTTGTTCTCTGGGTCTTGTGTTCCCTCCTGCACCTGATGGGGAGGTCCGTTAGTGTGGTGGGCTTCACCCACTGCCTCCTAGAATTCAAATCAAATTCAAATGAGGGGAGGGATAGCTCAGTGATTTGAGCATTGGCCTGCTAAACCCAGGGTTGTGAGTTCAATCCTTGAACTTAGGGATCTGGAGCAAAAATCAGTATTTGGTCCTGCTACTGAAGGCAGGGGGCTGGACTTGATGACCTTTCAGGATCCCTTCCAGTTCTACAAGATAGGTGTAAAACACCCTGATACGTGCTGATCTGAGTTTGTCTGGGCTGCATCCTTGAACTCCTTCATGGAGCTGTGGACATTGTCCACAGTATTCTGCTCAGTGCTTTGGGTTCCCTCATTTTGTACCTAGGATCTTCACCCCATTTTAGTCTATTCATTTGTTTTCCTCCATACTCGGCTAAGTCTTCAGTCCTGTGGCTCCTCCCTTATCTGAGGGGTGGGCCTTCAGTTGCTTGGTGGGCTCTGTCCATCAATTCAGGATTTAACAGGCCAGCACGCATCCAGTAATAGTTCCTCTGAGAGGCATCAGCTGACTCCCTGGACTCCTTGAGGCAGTGGACATTGTCCAGGGTTCTCTGCTGCATGTCCCCCACTGGATCCCTTGTTTTGAGCCTGTGACCTGCACTTACTTCCCTGTTTTTCATTCCATAATCAGTTAAATGTAGAGGTTTAGGTCTAAAAGGTGGGCTTTTTGTTGTTCTGGTGGGCTCCACCCAGCACCCTAGATTGTTAATAAGGCAGCACATTTCACAAACACTGAAATACACAATGAAAAATTCAGAAATCTTTTTATTCAATTTTTCTTTTTCTTTTCTTTTTTTTAACTGCACTGAGTGGAGATTTAAAGACTAGCGTGTGCTAACATGATGCCTTGCTGTAAGTAGTTATCTCTTCAGAAAGTCATCTGACTGTATATCTACCCTGCCCGTGGCTGACCCATGCCACCTGACTCAAGCTTGCAGGGCTTGAGCTAAGGGGCTGTTTAATTGTGATGTAGACGTTCGGGCTCAGACTGCAGCCTGAGCTCTGCGACCCTCCCACCTCTCCAGGTCCTACAGCCCAGGCTCCAGCCTGAGCCCAAACATCTACATCGCAACTAAACGGCCCCTTAACACAAATTCCACAAGCCTAAGTCAGCTGGCACGGGCCAGCCGTGAGTTTTTAACTGCAGTGTAGCTATTCCCTAAAAGTCTTAACATTACATCTAATAGGACAATATATTTACTGATGAGCAAAAATGTTGCCAGTTTCAAAAGGCATCCTGCAAACTCAACCCCCAATAATTTCTGGAGGTTTGAAACTCTTCTGACAAGTGGAAAGATTGTTCTTTATAGATGACCCTGTCGGATTCCTTTTAAATTATCCCTGTGATGCACCCAGCCAATTTGCAGCATTTAAAAGGAGACTTTCCCGCTTGTCACTTTCATTAGACTAAAGCAGTTGTCTTTTTTTATTCTGCTTTGAAAAGGCTGGCAGTGTTGCAAATTAACTGTTACCTTCCATTTTCAAAGCCAGGCTCAGATGTGCTGGGCTGGACTTTACTGTCAGAAAAACAAAACTATAGGATGATTTAAAGGGTGAAAAAGAGCAGGGTATTGAAATGTAGACACTCTACTGTGAGAGGAGGTCTCCATTTAACACTTGGAGCTGCGGACAACTAAATTCCAACTCCAGCTCTTCAACTGACTCATTGGCCCTATTTTTTTTCTCTCATACACTGATGTACATCAGGAGTAACCAGTACATAAACTGATATAAAACTTGTTTGTGTAAATTGAACTCTGTCCTTTAGTTTCCCCATCTGAAAAATATCTAAAAACATGATAACCATACTTACCCTGCTCACACAGATGTTAGGAAAAGGAATTATTAGTAGTTAATCAACCTAATCCAGTTCCGATTTATTCTGTAGTCACTGGGGTTGACAAGGGCATAAGTCAGGGGAAAATTGGGCCCAGTACTTTTAATTTTATAAACCCTGCGTGTATGTGTGGCAGGGCACTGCAGGGGAATCCCTAATCAGAGGAAATGGGTTGGGACTGGGCCACTAGCTAGGATTGGCCTGGAAACTGGCCCCGCCTGCCAGCATCGTTAACAGGGGCTAAAAGCTTGGGAGGAAGTGAGCCTGAGAGGAGGTTGGAGACCAGGAGGGGAGAACAAGCTCAGAAGGAGCCAGCTACCCTATTGCCACTGAGGCCTGTGCGAGGCCAAACCCGTAAATAAGCTGTAAATAATTGGAGCTTGGTGGTGGGGACCGGAAACAGGAATAAAGAACTCGGGGGTTGCACCAGCTTATGGTGGTCCTGACTCACTGGGGAGCAGGACCAGGAGGCTGAACCCAGCGAGCAGGGCCGGTGCAACCATTTAGGTGACCTAGGCGGTCGCCTAGGGTGCTAGGATTTGGGGGGCGGCATTTTCTTCGGCAGCAACCGCGGCGGCTGGATCTTCGGCCACCCTAGTAGCCGCAGGCATTTAGGTGGAGGGAGCTGGGGCAGGGGAGCGCGGGGAGGGCCGCCTGCAGCAAGTAAGGGGGGGGCGGCATACAGGGGAACTCCCCGTCCCAGCTTACCCCTCCCCCGCCTCCTCCCCGAGCACACCGTTGCTGCTTCACTTCTCCCGCCTCCCAGGCTTGCGGTGCCAATCAGCTTAGGCACCGCAAGCCTGGGAGGCGAGAGAAGTGAAGCAGCAACGGCGTGCTTGGGGAGGAGGCGGAGCAGGGGTGAGCTGGGGCGGAGGGGGTGCCTCAGGGAAGAGGGTAGGGGGTGGGGAGCTGCCATGAGGGGGGCGCCTCAGGGCGGAGGGGAGGATCTGCCGTGGGGGAGGCACCTCAGGGAGGAGAGGGGGATCTGCCACGGGGGGGGGGAGGAGGTGCCTCAGGGCAGGGGCTCGGGGCTGGGGGAGGGCGCAAGATGGAAGTTTTGTCTAGGGTGCGAAACATCCCTGCACCAGCCCTGCCAGTGGGGCAAGGGGAGCACCCTGTTACAGTGTGATAATTATTACCTCATAAAAGTCTACTTTTTAATCCTCTCTTTAACATTTTAGAAAATCTATTTTAAACAGGACCCCCTGAACAATTTTACACATCATTTCCTTTAATAGATTCTTGTGACAAAATCTAGAGCTGGAACAAACACTGTTGCCAACACTCGCAGTTTCAGCATGAGTCTCACAATATTTGGTGTTTCATAAAGCCCTAGCTCCTAGATGCATGGGATTTAGATGACAATCTCAGCTTTCATCTACAATATGAAAGCAAGTTTCTAACCCTCATGTTTGCAGAGAAAAAATCTTGAAAACTCAAACCACTTGCACTCTTAAAACATTCAAAAACCAGAAGGCAAATTAAAACACACACACACAAAATAAAAAACCCTTTTAAAAAAATCTCATTATTTTTAAAGAAATCTCATGATTTTTGGGACATGACTCATGACTTTTAACCACTGGAGCTGTCCAGTGCCAAACCTGTATCCCAACACTTTTCCAATTCACTCTTCATTCATTCCAAAAGACATCCATTCAGATTGATTGCTCTATCGCTATCATCCTCGAATAGTTCTCTCACTCCCATGTGAAGTGCCCTATTATTCACTTCTCTGCCCTGCATACTTCCAGATGAGGCCATGTGCCTACTCCAGACCATGGCTCAATAGTGCAGATCCTCACCTTCACAGGAGTAAAGGCTTGCAGAGGTGAGATCTAGATAACAAGGATGTATTTAATGGCATGCATGCCTTCTCTTTTGGTCACTCTTAAATGTATGTTTTCAGGGTATCTTGAAATACCATTTACAGCTGCTACTTGGCGTCCGTAACACAGTCTGATACTGCTTTATGAGTGAGGCGGGGGGAGTTGTTCTTACTTTTCATTCTAAAATACTTTGACACTGGTTCCTCCACATGTTTGTTCTGGTTAATCACCGTGAAAAAATTCCTATTCCTCTTGGAGTCAGCGGAGTTCCTATGTCACTTTGACTAATTGTATAAACAAACTTTCCCCCTCACCTCCCCACAACAATCGAAGTCGTTTGTCATCATTGAAATGTCTGCCACAATGCAATCTCAATCTTCAGTGCATAAAGTTATGACAGTTATACACAATGCCTAAAGATCTGCCAATTATTTTAGGTCTATTGTACCTGAGGCCAAAGGTTGTGACCTCCCAACTGCTTCGGGAAATACTATTTACCCATCTGCCTCTGTAAAGAGCAGCTTGGAGAGAAAGAGTTGTCTTCATGTACTGTTATTCATCAAAGTCCTAAAAAAAAAAATGGGTGGAAAAACGGATTCTTTACCGCCACCCCCCCTCCCAATGGAACCCATAGAACACAATGGCTGAGTCTAAAGAAGTCACAGCTTTATGATTTACACAACTCAAGTCAGAATCGAGCAGGGGAACTGCAAAAGAATGCAGAATTTGCCTTTAAAGCTGTTTACATCTGGGTACCAGGGTCCTGATCCAACTCCCCCTCAAGACAATGGGAGTCCTTGTATTCACATAAATGGGAACTGGCCTGAGCCCCCATTTGGATGCTGGATTCTCCTTCGTAGCAGAGATAGTCAGGAGAAACTCCTTTGAAATCAATAGGATTCCACTGGCAAAGGCAAGAGGAAAATCAGCCCTTTATTTTTCATTCTCACTCTGGTCAGATGGGGTTTCTGTGACGCTCTCCCTTATACAGTGCATGCACTGACTGACAATAATTTCTGCATTCATTGACAGTGAAATCATGCATTTCTCTTAATCCTGCTCCTTACAGTCGAGTGATTAGTGTGTTTCAGGGATAGGGCTATTTGACAGCATCTGAAAATGTCTGTGCATCGGTGGCTTAATCAGAATTAACTGCAAGTATTAAAATTTCATTTATAAGGCTCAGTCTGATCCCAGGCTCACTGATCTGCTCTCTCACATTTATAACATTCTTTTATTTACGCCTTTTCATCACCGCGGCACTTGTGGCCTGAGGTTTATTACCCGTATAAATTTCCACTCCCTACCCAGTCGAAACGGTTTTGAAATAATACAGATAAGCAAGAATGAGCTGATGAGTTCAGGGCCTTTTTTACACCCTCAATAGCAAGGCCAAGAGAATGTGCCACTCTAACAGCCCACAGTCTGCCGGGCTGCTTATAAGGCATGAGCCACCAAAGAGCAATGCAGCAAACAATACAGTGAACTTCTCCTGCCACCAATAAAACTGTCTCCCGAGGGAGACTAATGCTTTTCTGACAAGGTTGATAGCTACTGAATTACCAATCTATCCCAGCACTAAAATCAATCACTAGTGTTAAAGGTGCCTGGGATTTCTATAGCTCCAAAAGAAACTATTATTTCGAACTTTCTTCCCTCTTCTTGTGCATGGCGTGCAGCAAATCTTGTCAACAGTGTGTAAGTCTTAAGGAGGGGTGTAATTTAACTAGGATTTTCAGGCAGAGTCCTGAGCTCAGAGGATCTAACTCGTAAAGGCATGATCCTGAGCACAGTGACGAAGCTCTCAATGGCTTCAAAAAGAACAGGAGTACTTGTGGTACCTTAGAGACTAACAAATTTATTTGAGCATAAGCTTTCATGGGCTACAGCCCACTTCTTCAGATGCATAGCCCACCAAAGTTTATGCTCAAATAAATTTGTTAGTCTCTAAGGCACCACAAGTACTCCTGTTCTTTTTGTGGATACAGACTAACACAGCTGCTACTATGAAACCTGTCAATGTTTTCAAAGGTTCAGGATCAGGTCCTAAGGGAACTGAATGGGTGACGGTATGTTCCTCCAAAATCTATTGCCATGTTTTACAGGCAGGCCCACCAATGGAGTGGGGGTGGCAAAGGGGGCAATTGCCTAGGGGTCTGGACAATTCCCGCCCTCGCTCGTCATCCTGCGCCTCTCCCAGAAGTGGCCGGCACCATCCCTGAAGCCCATAGGGGAGTGTCTCCGTGCATTGCCCCGGCCTAAGTGCTGACTCCGCAGCTCCCATTGGTCAGGAACTGCGGCCAGTGGGACATGTGGGGACGGTACCTATGGGCAGGGCGTGTAGAGACCCCCAGGCTCCCTGCCTAAGAGCCACTGTGCTGCCAGAGGGATGTGCTGGTCGCTTCTGGAATTCAAGAGCCACTCGAGGTAAGTGTTGACCCCCTGAGTTCTTCATGCATCCCAACCCCCTGCTCCAGCCTAGATCCCACACCCAAACTCCCTCCCAGAGCCCGACACTTCACCTCCTCACACCCAAACTCCCTCCCAGACCCCACACCCCCTTCCGCACCCAAACTCCCTCCCAGAGCCCGAAACTTCACCCTTCACACCCAAACTCCCTCCCAGAGCCCACACCCCCTTCTGCACCCAAACTCCTTCCCAGAGCCAGACACTTCACCTCTTCACACCCAAACTCCCTCCCAGAGCCCATACTCCCTTCTGCACCCAAACTCCCTCCCAGAGCCTGACACCTCACCCCCCCCACACCCAAACTCCCTCCCAGAGCCTGTCACTTCACCCCCCCACACCCAAACTCTCTCCCAGAGCCCACACCCCCTTCCGCACCCAAACTCCCTCCCAGGGCCTGACACCTCACCCCCTCCCGCACTCAAACTCCCTCCCAGAGCCCGACACCTCAGCCCCCTCCCACACCCAAACTCCCTCCCAGAGCCCACACCCCCTTCCGCACCCAAACTCCCTCCCAGGGCCTGACACCTCACCCCCTCCCGCACCCAAACTCCCTCCCAGAGCCTGACACCTCACCCCCCTCCCACACCCAAACTCCCTCCCAGAGCCCACACCCCCTTCCGCACCCAAACTCCCTCCCAGAGCCTGACATTTCACCCCCTTCCACACCCAAACTCCTTCCTAGAGCCTGACACCTCACCCCCTCCTGCACCCAAACTCCCTCCCAGAGCCTGACACCTCACCCCGTCCCGCACAAAAACTCCCTCCCAGAGCCCGCACCCCCTCCCGCACCAAAACTCCCTCCCAGAGCCTGACACCTCACCCCCTCCCACACCCAAACTCCCTCTCAGGGCCTGACACCTCACCCCATCCCGCACAAAAACTCCTTCCCAGAGCCCACACCCCCTCCCGCACCCAAACTCCCTCCCAGAGCCTGACACCTCACCCTCTCCTGCACCCAAACTCCCTCCCAGGGCCCACACCCCCTTCCACACCCAAACTCCCTCCCAGAGCCTGACACCTCACCCCCTTCCACACCCAAACTCCCTCCCAGGGCCTGACACCTCACCCCATCCCGCACAAAAACTCCCTCCCAGAGCCCGCACCCCCTCCCGCACCCAAACTCCCTCCCAGAGCCTGACACCTCACCCTGTCCCACACCCAAACTCCCTCCCAGAGCCCGACACCTCACCCCCTCCCGCACCCAAACTCCCTCCCAGAGCCCGCACCCCCTCCCGCATCCAAACTCCCTCCCAGAGCCCGCACCCCCTCCCGCACCCAAACTCCTTCCCAGAGCCCGCACCCCCTTCCGCACCCAAACTCCCTCCCAGAGCCCGACACCTCACCCCCCCACACCCAAACTCCCTCCCAGAGCCCACACCCCCTTCTGCACCCAAACGCCCTCCCAGAGCCTCACCCCTTCTGCACCCAAACGCCCTCCCACAGCCTGACACCTCACCCCCTCCTGCACCCAAACTCCCTCCCAGAGCCCGACACTTCATCCCCCCACACCCAAACTCCCTCCCAGAGCCCACACCCCCTTCCACACCCAAACTCCCTCCCAGAGCCTGACACCTCACCCCCTCCTGCACCCAAACTCTCTCCCAGAGCCCGCACCCCTACCCATTCCCACAACCCAGCCCCCTGCCCCAGCCTTGTGAAACTGAGTGAGGGTGGGGGAGAGCGAGTGACAGAGGGAGGGGGGATGGAGTAAGCAGGAGGGTGGGGCCTTGGAGAAGGGCCGGGACAGGGCAGGGCCTCAGGGAAAGGGGTGGGCAAGAGTCTTTGGGTTTGCATGATTAGACAGTTGGCAACCCTACCGGGCAGGCATGTGGAAGCCCTGGCCATGTCAGAAGAGCGCACCCAGCAGCACCGCCAGCAGCTCACTGGGCACCAGCCAGCGCAGGCGCAGCACTGCCCAAATGTCACGCGGACCACGTCAGTGTGGGTGCGGCTTGTGTGTGCGTGGGGGCCCACTGACTGTTCTGCTCTGGGGCCCATAATTGCTGTCGGTGGGCCTGTTTACGGGGGATGTAGAGGCGACTGTTTCCCAGGGGAAAGTTGGGATCTCTTGAAATTCATTGAAGGCTGTCCCCTCCTACAGCACGAATTACCTAGGGATGGTCCTTTGCACTTCTTGAGCACCTTTCATCCAAGAATCACACAGTGCTTTGCAAATATTACATGAAATAATAACATGTACATAGTGAGTAAAGGAGGCAAAGACACAAGGATCACAGCACCCACCACTGCAACCAACTACTTCTGGGATGGAACATGGCAGCTGTTTAAGAGCTATAGCTAGGTTTGCGCTACAGTGTTCCAGTCTGGATCACAACCCATATCCAAACTTTCCCACATCGCAGAGGTTTTCAGACCCACATTCTGGTCTGGCTCATCACAGATAAAGGGGTCAGCAGCAAAGTTTGGATCCCAGGAATGTTCAGTAGAAGGGGTTTGGTACAGATCAGTCTCCAACAATCCTTTATACTATGTGATAATTTCATGTAGCATTTTACAACAGATAAAAACACTGAATACAAAACAAGATACCCTGCCCCAAAGAGCCTGCAATCCTAAGGGGCAGAGAGAAAAAGTGGCAAGAGAACATTACTGCTGGCTTACCATGAGGAACAGGTTGTGCTTTAGAAGTGATTTGGAGAAGGAAAGGGGAACTGTTTCCAGAAGAGAGGAGCAAAGAAGGCATGAGGTCAGGAGGGGGAGAAGGAGTCAAGCACTGCGGCAAGGTAAGAAGATTGGCAGAGCATAGAATCACAGAACTGGAAGGGACCTTGAGAGGTCTCCTAGTCCAGTCCCCTGCACTCATGGCAGGACTGGGGAGTTGGAGGTCATATAGGCAGGAGCCAAGTTGTAAAGTGCGCTGGAAATCTCTCTTCTCTCCTCTCAGAATAGTAATTAAGAAATAACTCACTTTATACAGAACATTTCCTCTGAAGAGCCACAAAATGCCCCACAAATGTAGCTAGGCATTAGTATTCTCATTTTGCTGAGGCACTGGGAGGTTAAATTACTTGCGTTGATCTATGAGACCTTGGGCAGGAATAGAACCAAGGAGTCCTGCTCCTAGCCTCTGACTGCAAGCACTAGATTATGCCTTCCCCCCCTCCAGAGTCATATTTATGGCACACAGAATGAGTATTTTCTGGTGTACAGCAATACAAGATCCTACACAGCATTATGTCTCCCAGATTTGAGGGGAAAAAACATGCCCTACAATTGTTTTAATAATATTGGTGAATCAGGATTTCGGTTAGAAGGCATGTGTATGAGGCCAATTAAATACTGTGCCAATTCCCTCTAAGTATGTTTCTTCAGATTATGGGGTAATTACATGTTATGATTCTAAACGAAATCAGTGTGTTACCTGCACTTTGGTGAGAAACAATCATACTCTGCATAAGGTATTATTTTAACATTCCTGAAAGGTGCCATGCAGACTGAAATCCTCCAGGCATTCAGGATCTGACTCAAAGCCCACTGAAGTCAATGGATTTCCGTGGACTTCGGATCAGGCCTTCATAAAACTACTACTGCCTAGGCTGCAGCAGCACTAGCTTCCCCACACAGCCCACCTCAACACGTCCCAATCCTGACCTGGAGGGACTCGCCTCGAAGCCTCTGTGCTGAGGCTGCCAGTAATGGGTGAGATTTGCAAAGACACCAAAGGGATTTAGGAGCACAAGTCTCTGACTTTTAAAGGACTTGTGCTCCTGAACCCCTAAGGTGCTTTTGAAAATCTCCCCAGGGGTGATATGGGCAGATGTGTATTAGGTACTGGAAGGAGAACATACAGCAGCAGGAACTTACAGTCATTAGCATGCTGCTATAGATTAGAATGAGTGGAGCATTTTTATGACTGTTTCTGATCTCCTCAGCATTTCCACACATGAGAAACAACTATATATACACACACACACCATCTAGCTATAGTCTAGACTCTTGCCACTATACAGAACTTACTGTGCGAAAGAGCTAGGTACATACCTGAGACGTGTGTATTTAGATACATGCCCTCTGTGTCATAGGCTCAGAGTTTAAGGCCAGAAAGGACCATTCTGATCATCTACTCTCACCTCCTGCATAATACAGTCCAAAGAACGTCATGCCATGAGTTCTATATTGCGCCTCACAATTAGTGGTTGAAGAAGAGCAAAGCTAGACTATTTCTTTTTAGTTTCTTCTTTTCCAAGAGGGGAGGTTCAGTAACTTGCCAGTGCCAGCTCTCTGGCACCCCTTCCTGTCTCCCTAGGAAAGCAGCATTGGAATCCAAGACAGTTTCATGCTGCAGGGGTGAGCAGGGCTGGCACTAAGTTTTTTGCCACCCCAAGTGAAAAAAAACTAACCACTGTCGGGAGCGCAACTGCCAAAGCAAAAAAAAACAGGTGTCCGGAAAGCCACCCCTGAAATTGTGCCACCTCGAGCACGTGCTTGGCTTGCTGGTGCCTAGAGCCGGCCCTGGGGGTGAGACAGGTTTTTAATCTCCTCTGTCTTGACTGGATGGCCAGGTCTCCCCCAACCCCACACTCTGGCAGGCATGTTGCTCCACATTCCATCCCTGTATCTTTTTTAATGGTGCTCAAGGGAAAGAAAACAAAGCCAACATGCAGTCACCTGGTTGAAAATTCAAAGCAGGATTGAAACTCACTTGCAAGGAACATGGGAGCAGAACTCCATTGCAACTTGCGCTAACACCACAGAGGTGATAAGTCTGGCCCTAGGGAAACATGCAGCCAACGACCCCCAGCATCCAGTAACTGCAGGGTAACGGCAAAGGTGCTCAATGGCAGCTATGTTGTGGGGAAGGGGAATTTAAATAAGCTGCTCATTCATTAATAAAGATACAAATAAAAACCATGATTACAAGTTGTGCAGCCCCTCACACCAGGAATTGAACCAGAGACCTACACAGCTAGAAGTAGAACCTACTACAGCCTGAGCTAAAGAACCAAGCAGCCATAGCTATGGGCTGTAACAAGTTATAGCCTCTAGAGTGGACCTTGTAACACACAGTCACCTGCGGGTTACCTAGGCTTTTATTTTTTAAAAAAAGATTCAGTACAAATACCTGTGCCTATTTGGAGCAATCCTGGGATCCTGGCAGGTCTCCAGCATGGCACTCAGTGCAGGAATGCTCATACCTTCCTGTTTGATGCTTCAGATCTGCCTTCTAAACACTACAAAGTATGCGCCAGGCAGACTGTATCCAAGTATTTGTAGGCAGTAGTTGTGGGGATTGAATCGCTGTTCGTGGCTTTTGATAAACGTATAACAGATCACGTACCAGTTAGCAAGCTTCTCTGGGGCCTTTATGCTTCCTGTGGTGAATACTTTCTGGTGATTAATGACAAGAGACAAGAGGGCTCAGTCCTCCCCAGAGATGCCGGCCACCTCACTGGACCACAGCTTCCAGGACTGATTCATACCATCTCACTACTTATTAGGGCTGCATATTTGGGTTCCCCCAGAATATTACAATATTTGTATTTACATCTTTTGGTTTTTTAATGCCTACGGGAATCATCAAAGTAGCTAAAATAACACCAGACCTGTTCTCCTTGTGGTATATCTGCCATTCACTATCTGAGCTCATGAGAAGATCATATCTCACCTTATTTTGCCCTTAAAGCAGTGCAAATTAAAAACATGACTACAAATCAATGCATATGAACACTAGCTCCTGTGACACCCCTGCTATTTCATTACTCTGCAGATGGTCTTGAAGCTTCTGTGGATAGCTCAAAACGCTACTGCCATTCGATGTGCAAGCCTAATGGTCAATGCATTATAAGTGGTATTACGAACTGACCAGATTCACAGTATGAGTTTGTTCATTGACTGAGAAACAATAAAATGTATCAGGTGACCCTGGTTCACCCTGCAAAATTATAGCTGCATGGAAAATGTCTTGGGGAAAATAAACACAAGCAACCTAGCAAAGCTCTCCTGTCTTTCAGGAAAATTCCCCTTTTCCCCCACACTTCAGATAGTCAACTCACACACACAAGCCATTTCCTGTCATACCTGTGAACAGGGGAGCATTTCAAGCCATAAATATTCATGTACAGATGGGCTTTATAATACCTTCAAAATTTCAGCAGTCTACAGTCCTCACCAGAACCTGCACACAAATCCTAAGACTTTTTCATGACATTCCTTTTCAGCAAACTATACACAGGGCAAAACAACACAGCTGATACAGAACAATAGAAACTTGTCAGAACAACGTACTAATCACTTCTATTTTATACAGAGAAAATTCTCTTACAAAGATGGACCTTCCATTCACCTGCTCAAAGACCACAACTAACAGACAGTAGCGATATTTTATTATCCACTTTTCATTTAATTCCTGACAGATCTTGCCAGTTCCCCCCACTCAACAAGTATCAGACTCAGGATTCTGCAGCAAGCTCCTCGGCTCACCATTTATTTTAAAATCTCTTCTGATATCAGATCTATCTTCGTCCATGCCCAGACCTTCTTAAATTTCCTCTCCCCCTCTGCTATTGTTGGCTGTGATAACTTCGCAATTGTATTATTTAACTCTCCAAAAAGGTTTGGGATCTGGTTTGTATGAAAGGGGCTATACAAAATAGGTTATCAGCCAAATAAGTCATAGGCCAACATTTTCAAACTTGGGTACCTAAAGTTAGGCACCTAAAAAAGTGGTCCCTATTTCAGAGATGCTGGGCGGACACAGTTCCCATCTGGCCATTTATCTGGGTGCTTAACTTTAGGCACACAGCTTTTGAAAGTTTGGGCCACATGGATTGTTGTCACACTGTCAATTTGTGTTGTACTAATGGCTTATGAAGTGCAGCCTCGCATCTAGTCAGTGCAGAGTGGAAACCTCTGCAATACAAAGTTGGAGCAGTCCACCCAAGGAAGACAATGTTACCAGGGCAGTGCATAAGCTGAATGTTGGCAAGAGCTTTCTCTGGCACCTGCAAATCCAATCCTTACTGTAGACTGACAAGGAGAAGGGAAAAGTCTAGCAGCAATGCCTTGAGAGAGCAGGGGAGAGGGCTCTTCTGTACCCAAATGGTTTATGTTACATTGAAAATAAAGGCGGAAGGTAGTGAAAATCCCCACAAAAGAGAATGCTAGGAAGCCTCACTGCAAAGGCTTAAGCTAGGGATAGCTTTGATCTTACAAAAGCAACCAGACTTGCTGGAGAGATACTTACTTGGCCTGCACTTGTACCATACGATGAGGTACTTGCCGGTTCCAGGGCACGGGTCTAGACCAAACAGCCGGCTATTGACAAGGAACTGGCAGCTCCGTCTGTCCTGGCACTCATCCAGCATTTTCTACACAGGCAAGAGCACACATACAAAAAACAAACAGAAAAATAGAAGCACTTTAGTACCTATCAGAGTGCACTGAATGGAGAAAGGCTTCAGAGCAGCAGTGTGATCTTGGCCTCACGGAACAGCATGATGAGCTTGCACTGAAGAGGCCGCCAGTTCTCAGTGCCCTGCAATTCCAGGGACTCTTCCCAGCCTTGTTCAGTGCACACACAGTCCAACAACAATGGCCAAGTTCAGCCTAATGCCACAACATTAACCCAAAAAATGTATTTGGCCTCAATAGATTGCAAGCTCTTTGGGGCAGCAACCGTCTCTCATAAGGTGTGTATATATAATGGCGCCTTAGTTAGGAGCTCTAGGCACTACTATAATACAAAGAACAATGAATTCACTACAACCACTTTACATACCCAAGTTCCCACATAACAGCATTCCAGCCACAAGCCAACCAGATAATGAAATGAATGGATCAAGGTGTCTGTTAGGTAAGAAAAAGGAATCCAAATATCTGCCCCCTATCAAAAATCTGAATTTCAGATTATTTTTCATGCCATATCCTTGCAAACAACCCCCCTAAAATCAGTTGTTCATTCAGACTTATTATTGTGGTGCTGCATGTACCTTAGAAAGCTCACAATGTCGGGCCAGATCCCCAGCTAGCTTAACTCGGCATAGCTTCATTTACCTCAGTGGAGTGACACTGATAGATACCAGCTGAAGACCTGGCCGACTGAGTGCAAACAAAGCAGACTGAATGGCAACATTGCACCACAGGGGCAGTGGAGGATTCCAATGGATGGCACGGCTGAAATGCTAGCTAGCAGCCCAAATTAGATCATAACACAAACATCTAAGATTTAAGTGAAAGAGTGTGAAAGAGAGGGAAGCAAGCACAACACTGGAACTTTTAGGAAAGATTGGGTAAATATGCAGCCTTTGGGTAAAATGTTAGCACATAAGAGCTTCTCAGTCAATTTTAGAAATAGGACTCCTAAGCCACTTGAGTGCTTTTAAAAATCTCATCTACACACAAACTTGCACTGTATTAAATTAAGGTTTGTTTTACACCAATTTAGTTAAGCCCTGGATAGACTTTGCTTTAAGAATGGATTTTGTCAATTTAGCTTAATCAGGCAAAAAAATGGAGGGTTTTACACTGATTTAACTAAAGAGATTTAAAAACACACCTTTCGTTAAAATGGTGTAACTTTGTGTGTGGATAAGGTCTAAGAGACAGATAGTTCAGGAAAGAGGATTGGCATTGCCACAGTGAATACCAGATCATTAAATATACATGATCAAATCCCAATCTCACCGAAGCTATTGACAATTTGACCATTGATTTCACTGTGGGGTCAGGATTTGGACAGCATACTTTTAAATGCCTTCTTTTATTAGTTACAGAAAAGGTGCAGCAATTATTCTAATCACTAGCAGTAGAGATGGTAGGAGTATTAACTCAGCTGACTTAGTTTTGAATGGGACTCACTTTTCCTCCCTTCCAGTGGTTTCAATTTAGCTAAACTCACGCAGGGTTTGTGAGCCTGATGTGTTCTCCCATTTCTCACGTTCTTTGAATTACCTTCATACACTTCTCCATTCATAATACCCCTTATAAAGCTCCATCTTAAAATCCACAGGGGAAAGACATTCTGTCTCCTGATAGAAAATGGCTTCATTAAGAAAGATTAATGATTTTTATCCCTATGATCCTTTAAAGCAGAAAGGGGGGGCAGTAAGTGGGGCAGTAATTAAGTTTTATGTTCAGCTAGATGACTTAGGTGGTATTTACATACTTCTGTGGAGCCCCTTAAAGCTCTAAAATTACCATAATGTTTGTCTGACACACATGAACCTGTCAGAGCATTTTGACTGAGACCACAGAGTGAGATAATTCATTGGCATCGTTAAGTCCCTGCTTAACAGAGCTATGAATTCCATTCCCAACCTGATTAATTTTCACTTACAAGGAGACTGGCAAACTGTGTCTCAGAAACTCTTCCAGCCTCTCTCCATTCCTTTTTCTGATCCCTCCTCTCACATGGACCTGCTTTCTGTCCCATTCCATAATCCCACCACTGTACCTCCCATGCCTACGCTTTCTTCTCTGCAGCTTCTATCATTCAGATCAACTTTCTCACTATCTCAGTGATTCTCCATCTATTTTTAAATCTCAGCTGAAAATAATATATTTCCTCCCTAGCCAACACCCCTTCATCTCTCCATCTCCCATATTTATAACAGGCACAGCAATGTTAGCTTACACAGCAGGTTCCATTCTAAACCCCAGTATTTTCGGTTGTTCAGACACTTCAGAAGTTTTCACCTTTCTGGCTGACAGTTGCCAGGCTTTGTCTCTGCTTGAAGTTTGTTGATTTATTTTAAAGTTTAAACCAACACATTTCAGCCATTTTTGAGGGCAAAGTGAACAAAGAACGTACTTGTGATCTTTTCAATATAGAGCTCTACGGATGAAAAATCTGGGAGCTGAATGGAAATAGGCTGCATTAAGAAGAGGTGCCTAGGAGAGTTTGGGGATGGCAAGTTATTTAATTAAGGTATGAAAACTCTGTGTTTAGGTCACGCAACATATTCTTTTCACTACATTCAAAATTCATATATTAGTCAGTAGTCATGTTCTCTACAATCCCGGTGGGATTTTCAAAAGCACTCAGCATTGACCTAACTACCCCCATTGAAACCAGTGGGAAACTACCAATGATTTCAGTGGGACTGAGTTAAGTCAACGTGAAGCACTTTTGAAAACCCCACCTTCTATGTGCAACCAGTACCCGTACAGCTTCCCCTAGGCACAGCGCAGAGCGTGAGGCAACTAACCACTAAGATAAGCTAACTATGAACGTAGGTGGTCTTTACATGCCAACAGATGTTCATTATTCCTTTGCCTCATTATACACTAATCTCCAGTATGTACCACTTACTGCATATTTTTCACATAAATGACTTCCTGGTTCTCTTTGTCTGGCATACAGAGTAGTACATAGCACTAGAGCATGCTACATAGTGGTGTATCAAAGGATATAGGAGAAATTAACCACGCAATTGCAAAATTGTACTGGAATGCTAGGGGGAGAGCTAAGGTTGTGCATGAAAACTTTTGACTATCTAACTGTGCAACTTCAACATTAAGTAGAGCTGGTCAAAAAGGGAGAAATTATTTCATGAAAATATTCAAAATGTTGAAGTTCTTCTTCGAGTGATTGCTCATATCCATTCCAGTTAGGTGTGTGCGCCGCGCGTGCACATTCGTCGGAAAACTTTTACCCTAGCAACTCGGTGGGCCGGCAGGTCGCCCCCTACAGTGGCGCCATCATGGCGCTTGATATATATCCCTGCCGGCCCACCCGCTCCTCAGTTCCTTCTTACCGCCCGTGTCGGTCGTTGGAACAGTGGAGCGCGGCTTAGCTGACCTCCACTTCCCTAGCTACTCGTAGTTCTCGTATATAGTTATACAGTTATAATTCCTTTATATATATATTTGTATAGTTATACGTTTTTTCTCTGCTAACATAGTTAGATTGATAATTGTTAGCGGGGTTCAGGAAGTAGCCCCTTCCATGAACCCGGTGCCGGAGCCCATGCACGGCTCACCGGGTTTTAAAATGGGCTCGGCCTGCCAGAAGCCGATGCCGAAGGGAGATCCACACGACTCCTGTTTGAAGTGCCTCAGGGAATCACTTGACAGCTAAGTACCCCATTTGCAAGGCTTTTAAGCCGAGAACAAAAAGGAGTGGGACTTTCACTTACCCCTCCACCTTGGGCGCCGAGCGATGATCAAGCGGCTGGCAGAAGCGCCTCCTCGGCACCGGACTCCGCCGGTACTGCCAAGGCCTTTCGGCACCGGCCGTCGCCGGCACCGAAGTCGACTCAGCACCGCTCCCTTCCTCCGAGGTTGAGAGAGCCTACAATTCCTGCTGGTGCCTGACGGCTCCCCGGCACACACCGTGGTAGAGCCCCCTGCTCCTGCTGCTTCCGTGCCACCTGCATCGCAGCCAGAGAGCTCGCCTAAGTCGGATGGCCCGGCACCGACACCTGCAGAGGCACCGATGACATCGGCACCGTCGATTCCAGTCCCCCAGGGCCATTGAATCCGGTGCCTAACAGCTCCCTGGCACGCGCCGTGGTAGAGCTTACTGCTCCTGCTGCTTCCGTGCCGACTGCACCGCAGCCAGAGAGCTCGTCTAAGTCGGATCGCCCGGCACCGACACCTGCTGAGGCACCAACGACGTCGGCACCGTCGATCCCGGTCGCACAAGGGCCGTAGAATCCGGTGCCTGACGGCTCCCCGGCACGCGCCGTGGTTGAGCTACTGCTCCTGCTGCTTCCGTGCCATCGGCACCGCAGCCAGAGAGCTCGTCTAAGTCGGATCGCCTGGCACCAACACCTGCTGCGGCACCGACGACGTCGGCACCGTCGATCCCGGTCCCACAAGGGCCGTAGAATCCGGTGCCTGATGGCTCCCCGGCACGTGCCGTGGTTGAGCTTCTGCTCCTGCTGCTTCCGTGCCAACGGCACCGCAGCCAGAGAGCTCGTCTAGTCGGATCGCCTGGCACCAGCACCTGCTGCGGCACCGACGACGTCGGCACCGTCGATCCCGGTCGCACAAGGGCCGTAGAATCCGGTGCCTGACGGCTCCCCGGCACGCGCCGTGGTTGAGCTATTGCTCCTGCTGCTTCCGTGCCAACGGCACCGCAGCCAGAGAGCTCGTCTCAGTCGGATCGCCCCGCACCGACACTTGCTGCGACACCGACGACGTCGGCACCGTCGATCCCGGTCCCATAAAGGCCGTAGAATCCGGTGCCTGACGGCTCCCCGGCACGCGCCGTGGTTGAGCTACTGCTCCTGCTGCTTCCGTGCCAACGGCGCCGCAGCCAGCTCGTCTAAGTCGGATTGCCCGGCACCGACACCTCTGAGGCACCGACAACGTCGGCACCGTCGATTCCAGTCCCACAAGGACCGTGGAATCCGGTGCCTGACGGCTCCCCGGCGCGCGCCGTGGTTGAGCTTATTGCTCCTGCTGCTTCCGTGCCGACGGCACCGCAGCCACACAGCTCATCTAACTCGGATCGCCCGGCACCGACGCCCACCGAAGCTCTGACGACCTCGGTACCGTCGATCCCGGTCCCATGAGGGCCTTCGAATCCGGTGCCTGACAGCTCCCCAGTATGCACTGTGGTTGAGCCTGCTGTTCCCTCCATGCTGGAGGCATTACCAACGGCGAGGGATCTCATTGCCATGACAGAGTCGATGCTGCCTGACCCCGGCACCGCCGGTGCGGGTAATACAGTCTCTTCATGTGACCATCCTCTGTCAGCACAGCAGAGCAGCACCGTTCATGATCACGGTCCCGCAGACACTCCAGATCCTGTCGGCACGCCCGACACCACTTGCAGTCCCGGTGCTGTTTTCCTCATCGGTACTAGTCGCACTCGCTGCACCGGTCGGTATCCCATTCGCCGACCCGCTATCGGCACCGTTCCGACTCCCTGCACCGCGACAGGTACCTTGACTCCTGTAGCCTCTCCCCGAGCCTCGAGATCTCGGTCGACCTCCAGGCACCATTCTGGTTGCGGGTCTGGATCTCGTTCCAGGTACCGGTACGCATCCCGGTGCCGGTTCCCGGTGCCGAGTTGGGCAAGGTCCGATAGAGTCAGAGACTCTGCCTGTGCCTTCTTTTAGTACCTCCATGGCCATCCGGACACGCATGCGTGTCATCCCACATGCGCAGATCTTATGCTCAGGACCACGATTCTGATATGATGGCCAGCGGGCGCCAGCCCCGAAACCGGCCAAGAGTTCGCTGCCGTCTTGGAGGACGGGGGAAGAGAAAAAGGTACCCAGAGCATCCTTCCAGGCCTTGTTCGATGCAGCAGACTCTGCAGCCAGGACTCTGGCCTTTGGTGTCGCCATGAGGTGCATCTCATGGCTCCAGGTTTTGAACCTCCGGCCGGAGCTGCAGTATGCCATTCAGGATTTACCCTTTGTGGTAAAGGCCTTTTGCGGCAAAGACAGCCCCAGGCTGCCAAGCCTAATGGACGATAGGGTCCTAATGCGCTCTCTCGGCATGCATTTGCCAGCGACCAAACGCAGGCCTTTCTGCCCCCACCCGCCATACTCTGTGCCTAGCCAGAGACAGGACTTTGGCAAACGGCGAGGCCAAGGCGGTCGCAGACGAACCTTCCAAGGTGCGCCTGAGGGCGGTGTACCAGTCACAGACCGGGATCCCAATCCCGCTTTCTCCTGGCGTGGCCCTAGTTAATTTCAGATCGCTAGATCCTGCGCACGGTGGAGCATAGATACCACCTCTAATTTATTCCAGCCCTGTCCCCGTTCAGGGACCCCTCTCACGAGCAATTCCTCGTACAAGAGGTGCAGACGCCGATGGACGAAAGGGGCAAGGGGTTTTACTCCCGTTATGCCCTAGTTCCCCACTCGAACGCAGGTCTCAGACCTTCCTAGTCCTGCATGGACTCAACCGGTTTAGGATAAGGTTGAAGTTCTGCACGGTATCCCTGGGAACCATTATTCCATCCTTGCCTCCTGGGGGCTACTATGCCGCCCTGGATATGAAGGACGCGTACTTTCGCTACGCCATCTTCCCTCCGCACAGGAGATACCTCCGCTTTCTAGCTGACTGTCAGTACTTCTGGTTTACGGCCATAGTCGCCGCCTACCTTCGCTGATGTCGGATATGCGTTTTTCCATATCTGGACGATTCGCTTATCCGAGGAGACTCTGAGACACAAACCACTCAGCGCGTGGGCATCGTCACGGTCTTATTCACAGGTCGAGGCCTGATGATTACTATAGAGCAATCCACTCTGGTTCCCACGCAGAGGTTGGACTTCCTAGGAGCTATCTTGGTCTCCTACCTAGCCGGAGCCTGCTTATCACAACTGCGGTTTTAGGCGATGGCAACAATCATCTGAGGTCTGCAGGCTTTCCCAACGACCTCGGCTCGTACTTGTCTCAGTCTCCTGGGTCCATGGTTGCCCGCAAGTTGGTAACCAAACATGCCAAGCTCCGCCTCCGTCCTTTCCAAGTCCGACTCACCTCGGCGTACCACCCGGACAGGGAGCCAATGGTCATGGTAGTCACCGTTCCCTCGAGCACCTTAGGCTCCCTAGAGTGGTGGCTAACTCCCTCCCTGGTGTGGGCAGGGAGGCGGTTTCCTCCGCCCCAGCCCTCACTGCCCCTGACGACGGACGCATCATCTCTCTGCTCAAGTGCTCACGGTCACCTCCGAGCTTAAGGCCTTTGGTCTTCTCGGGAGCTGGCATTCCACATCAATGCCCCAAAAAAAATGAGAGTAGTCCGCCTGGCGTACCAGGGGTTCCAGCGGCAGCTGCGAGGCCGTTGTATCTCGGTGTTTCAGCCAACACAGCGGCCATGTGCTTCATAAGTATCCAGGGAGGGACATGGTCCTCCCCCCCCTTTTTTGTCAGGAGGCCATCCATTTCCGGGACTTTTGCATGGCCTACTCGATGGAGCTGGTGACGTCCTTTTCTCCCAGGCGTTCGGAACGTCTTGGCGCTTGGACTCAGCAGGTCTTTCCTGTCTTACGAGTGATCACTCTGCCCCATGTGAGGCGTTCTGCTGTCCAGAAGCGGAGATGTTTCCTCACATAGACCTGTTCGCTCACCGAGAGAGCAGAAAATGCCAGATGTTCTGCTCCTTCCAAGGTCTCTCCTCAGGATCGGTCTTGGGCGCATTCCTGATGCCGTGGAAAGGCCAACTCCATTATGCCTTCCCACTGTTCCCACTGGTTCATTAGGTCCTGCTCAAACTCCACAGGGGTAGAGCGCGCATCATCATGATCACTCCAGAGTGGTCCAGGCAGCACTGATATACCACGTTGCTCGGCCTGTCAATAACAGACCCAATTACCCTGCCACCCCACCCAGACCTCATCGCTCAGGGCAACAACAGGCTTCGTCACTCGGACCTGCAGCCTCTTCGCCTCACGGTGTGGCCGCTGCGTAACTGAGCCGGGGTGACAGGAAGCCTTCCACCTGGTCAACGTACCGGGCCAGGTGGAAGCATTTCTTCTACAGCTGCAATACGCTCGATCTTGCTCCTGCTGAGGTCTCGACCCCCTCTATTGGCCTACCTCTGGCCTTCAGCGGCAGGTCCTGGCGGTATCATCGCTGAGGATACACTCAGCAACCATCTCTACCTTCCAGCCAGGCTAAGGTGGACGTTCCGTGTTCTCATGCTCTATGGGTTCGAGATCCCTCAAGGGCTTGGAGAGCTTGCACCCTCGGGTGCGCCGCCAGCCCCAACCTGGGACCTCAACCTAGTTTTAATCAGACTTATGTCTCCCCCAGTCGAGCCGTTCACGACTGGCCCTCTGTTATACCCGTCTTGGACGACAAACTTTCCTCGTAGCTGTTACATCGGCCAGCCGGGTCTCCGAGCTCAGAGCTCTTACGAGGGTTCCGCCGTACACTAGGTTTCACAAAGACAAGGTGCAGTTATGACCGCACCCGGCTTTCCTCCCTAAGGTGGTTTCGGCCTTTCATGTTACCCACAGCTCAACGCAATGGGCACAACCATTGCACTCCTTGGACATCTGTGGAGTGCTTGCATTTATATTGCGCTGCCAGAACCATTTCGTAAGGTGCCCCAGCTCTGTCACGGTAGCGGGCCAAAGGGAGGGCTTGCTTGTTTTCCTCTCAGAGGATCACATCTCGGGTGATGGCAGACTTCCGAACTTGTTATGATTTGGCTCATATTTTCCCCAAGCCACATCATCGTGCAGTTTACCAGGGCTCAGGCTTCATCTGCCGCCTTGCTGGCTCGTGTTCCTACCCACGAGATCTGTCGCGCAGCTCCATTGGTCCTCGGTCCATACCTTTGCTTCGCAGTATGCCCTGGTTCAACAGTCAGGAGATGCTGTAGCCTCTGGCTCAGCAGTTTTCATTCTGCCACATTTCACTCCGACCCCACCGCCTAAATAAGGCTTGGGATTCACCTAACTGGAATGGATATGAGCAATCACTCGAAGAAGAAAAGACAGTTACTTACCTTTGTAACTGTTGTTCTTCGAGATGTGTTGCTCATATCCATTCCACACCCGCCCTCCTTCCCCACTGTCGGAGTAGCCGGCAAGAAGGAACTGAGGAGCGGGTGGGCCGGCAGGGATATATATCAAGCGCCATGATGGCGCCACTCTAGGGGGCGACCTGCCGGCCCACCGAGTTGCTAGGGTAAAAGTTTTCCGACGAATGTGCACGCGCGGCGCACACACCTAACTGGAATGGATATGAGCAACACATCTCGAAGAACAACAGTTACAAAGGTAAGTAACCGTCTTTTATTTTTATGTTGTGTGGTTTAAAATGGGCATTATGGCAAAAAAAAATGCTGAAAAATGTATTAAAATCATTATTCACATTTTCTGTCTAACACCTGGGCTTTGCTAAACAAAAAATGTTTATAATTATTTCAATCATTTAAATAAAATTATCAATAAAAATAATGGCGCATTTTATAAAAAAAAGAGAAATGCAAATCATGCCACAAAAACCCATTCTTGATTTTAAAAGTTTTTGCATTAAACATGTAGACCCACTCTGACATTAACTTTTCTTTAACTGGAATTTATCATTGAACTCTATAATATATCTTGGATGCATTCTATAGGATGGATGCGATCTTAACAAAAATTTTGCCTTTCCACATATACCACTGAAAATCTTTCCCCTGCTATCCTCATCTTCATTTGCCCCACACTAGACAAAAAGGTTATAAGTGTGTCAAAAGTGGTGCTAACTTTTCAAATCAGTCAGTGAGTGATCAGCTGACACAACTGACAGGTCATGGGACTTTCTTACCAGGGAGACAATTTGTTTATTGTTTACTAATCTACTGAGCATCAATTTCCTTTGCAAAGTCACAGATGGCAACAAATTATGTTGAGCAAAGAAAGCTTTCCGTTTATTCTCTCGTTCTACTTCCTGCTTGATTCGCTCCCAGTCGCTGTGAGCTGAGAATAACAAATCACTGCTGAGAAGGCCGAAAGGTGCAACAACAAAATGAGAAAAATACCCTTGAACAGTCTGGACATGTATAGAAATAGGACTTCACATGCAGAATTAACCATGACTCTGACATAATCATCATCTGGTGGGCCCCTCAGCTAGTACAAAATAAAGTCACATTGTATTATAAAAATCACACTAACGGGGGAGGAGACGGAATCCTTGTCTGGCATAGACGGAGAGGAAAGACTCCTTAATTGTCTTGTGCCATTTTATAATGGGGTTCCAGCAGTAAATCAAGCCTCAGGGCTGACAGTCAGAGCCCACAAGGGAAGTCATGGCAGTTTAATCCATTCCATTCTCTGCTCCATGACTGAGTTGAGAAGCCAGGAGATTTAGGGCAGATAAGAAGAAAAGAAAGCCAGGTGAATTTAAGCAAAACAAACACCAATCTGACCGCTGTGATTTATGCCTCTGATTAATCTCGCTCCAATGACCCAGCTCTTAATGTGAGAGCTGCTGCAAGATCAAAATCAGGTCTTTCCAGTGGGTATGGAGAAGCTACACACTTGATAAACTTCACTGTGCTCTCTAACGGGGGTGGAGGGGGAAGGGGTTCCTTATTAAATGAAATCAAAGTTTTAAAAGAAACTCAATTGGGTCACTGCAAAAAGGTGTTTAAAAACCCACCCCCTACACATACACACTTCTTTATCTCTTCGTGATATTCATCAAGAATTACTTGCCTTGAGCATCATTCATTTTATATACACCACCACTGAGTTTAACACCTCGGGGCAAACCTATTCCTGTTTTAATTCTATTGCAGTCAATGGAGCTAACACACCCAGGGTGACATCCTGACCCCACTGAAGTCAATGGTAAAACTCCTATTGACGTCAATAGGGCCAGGATTTCACCCCAAGGCTGCTCTATTTATAACATCCCTCATCAGAGAGGCACAAGGATGACTCTAGAACAATGGTTTTCAAACTTTTTTTCTGGCAACCAGTTCAAGAAAATCGTTGATGCCCGCAACCCAACGGAGCTGGGGATGAGGGGTTTGGGGTGTGGGAGAGGGCTCGGGGCTGGGGCAGAGGGTTGGGGTGTGGGGGTGAGGGCTGCGGGGTGGGGCTATGAATGAGGGGTTCAGGATGTGGGAGGGGGCTCTGGCCTGGGGCAGGGGATTGGGGTACGGGAGGGGGTCAGGGTTCCAGGATGGGGGTGCAAGCTCTGGGGTGGGGCTGGGGATGAGGGGTTTGGAGTGCAGAAGGAGGCTCCGGATTTGTTGGGGACTCAGGGCTGGGGCAGGGGATTGGCCTCTGGGAGGGCTAGGGCTGGGGATGCAGGCTCAGGATGGGGCTAGGGATGAGGGGTTTTGGGTGCAGGAGGGGGCTCTGGGTTGGGGGGGGCGCAGGGCTGGGCAGGGGGTTGGGGCGCAGGCTTACCTTGGGCTTCTCCCAGTCAGCAGGCAGATTTCCTGCCTGTCCTGGCACCGCGACTGCGCTGCACCCTGGAAGCAGCCAGCAGCAGGTCCAGCTCCTAGGTAGAAGCATGCAAGATGCTCCACGCAACTCTCGCCCGCAGGCACTGCCCCTACCCCAGCTCCCATTGGCTGGGAGTGCTGAGCAGGTGCTTGGGGCAGGGGCAGCGTGCAGAGCCCTGTGGCTCCCCCACCTAGGGGCCAGACCTGCTGCAGGCCGCTTCTGGGGCGCAGCACACTGTCAGAACAGGTAAGGACAAGCCTGCCTTAGCTGGGCAGCACCGCTGACTGGACTTAATGGCCCGGTCGGTGGTGCTGACCGGAGCCACCATAACCCAATGCCTCACATTCCGCGACCCAGTACGCGGTCACAACCCGCAGTTTGAAAACTACTGCTCTAAAACATGCATCACTCCTGCCAAGTGTGAAACAACAGGGAAGGCCCACACTAAATGATGTTTCAAGTAGCATGGCATTGAGACAGAGCAATCAAAAGAGTTAGATGCATTCTTAAATTAGAGATATGTGAATTCATCATGAAGACAGGCATAAATATTTAATAGGAGTATTACACAGTGCATCACTATCTTAAAATATATATTAGGTGAAAGCCTGTGCTGTCGTATGGATGTGATTCACAGTAAAGTGTAAAAAAGCCGAAAATGGCTGAGAACTTAAAAATTGCATGGTAACAGACCAAGAATCCCAGTGAAGATTCAAACTTGTGATATTCTGAACGAAAAGTGCTCTCAGCCATGCTTGCAGCTGTTTCCATCACTTCACACTGATTTGGCCAACGTTCTTGGCTTCAGAGTGACAATCCTGGAATCTTATTCTATAGCTATACAAGCTTTATTGGGCAAAATTCAGTCCTAGTGTAAGTGGGTGTAACCCCACTGAAATCAGTGGAGTTACACATAGCTGCACCACCACATTTTCGAGTCATCTACCTACCTAGGCCACAGGATTTGCAATTAAAAGTAACAAATGACACAGTCTTTATTCTGTCTGCATTACCCATTGATACAAAGGGTGGAGTATCCAGGTTCCCTCTCTTAAATGGTCGGGAGAATCGGTTATTTCATTTGGTTATTCTTACAACTGGGTTTCATACTATTTTAAATATTGTTGATTTTTTTGGTATGAATTTATACATTATTGTAAAATCATAATGTTAATATTTTTTTAAATTGTAATTTAAACAAAAGTTTCAGATTTAAAAGAAAAAAAATTTAAATAACCCTGAACAATGCACATAAAGAAATAATGGTCACAAAGGACCTCCCAGATCTTAATGCAAATCAGTGACGTTCATAGAGTCAGAGGATTGTGATAGGAGTTGTGTGGGAAAGTAGAGCAAATTACAGACAAGGGCGGGAAAAGGAGGACTAATCAAGGAAGCACTATCACTGTAGATTGGACATGCGGTGCCTGTCTGAGGCAATATCAAGCAACTGCTATAATCAGACCTCTGTACCGTGCACCAACTCAACTTGCCATGTGACTGGTAGCCCACCATTATTATTATTATTATTGTATAGCGATAGCAGCTATAGACTGTTATCAGGAATCAGAGACCTATTGTGCTAGGCATTGCACACATAAAACAGAAAGGTAGTCCTTGCTCCAAAGAGTTTACAATCTACGTAAATGTACAGATTGTACTTACTTACCATCTAAATAAAGGGCAATGTTATGCTGTACTGTCCGAGAACATGTATGGGCATGCACCTTTCTGTCACATGTTGTCTAAACATATCAGGGTGAAATTAACATGGCCTGGGATCAAGATTAAGATGGAATGAATCCCCAGGTATTAATTCAGATGTGAAGCACTCAAGAAGGAATATGTTTGGCAGGTTGTAGGGGAATGGATTGATAAACATCTACTACAAATACTGACTTATACTGACTTGGCATTAAGGGTGAGGGACTCAATAACAAAATGTATTAAAGGTGTCGTCTTCAAAGGAAGAAGACAGGTTACTTATGAAAATATAAATGAGAATATAACTTGGGAGTCATGGGATTACAGGAAGGGAATGTTTAAAATGCACAGCAGAAGAAAAATCACTGGCAGTGACCCATGATGCTGTCAAACACTTTCCCATGAGAGTGATGGACGCCCCAGCACTTGGAACTTTTACACCTCGACTGGACAACGCACTAATGCATGTATTCTGGGAAACAATCTCGCACCAGCTGGCGGGATGGCCGAAATAGAAATTGGAGACACAAATGATCCATCACCTTGTGGCATGCAATCAGACTGCTTTGAAGAGCGATTTCAGTGAAGCTAAAGATTTCACAGATAAGGCAATTTAGAGACTAAATAGGCAGATATTCACCACTGCTTCTGCACGGAGGTAGTATCAAACATTTTTGCCACTTACAAATATTTAATATGTTATATACATTGTGGGGGAGCTATACTTACATTCCCAACACAATGCAGCCTGGGCACTGTACATGCGATAAATTGCATCAGTTCTGTGATTTTAGGCTGAGTTTGGAAATTACTATAACTTCTTCAGAGCATATGCTCATTGATCATGATACTAGCCTTTGTAAAGTAGCTAGCATCATGTGTTTTAAGTGCTGCCTCACAGCTCCTTTTAAAGCCCTGGAACATTAAAGCTCACTGAAGATTTCTGTATGTTCAGAGACTGAAATAGAAACCCTTCACGGAAACAGCACATAAACCACTGTAACATATTAACGTATTATACCAAGATGCAGATTGGTCCAGTGGTCACATGACTGGGATGGAGTAGCTCTGGGTTCTACTCTCAGCTCTAGTGCTGACCTGCTGTGTGGCCTTGTGCAAGTCATTTCCCCTCTCTGTGTCTTTGTTTCCCTCACTCCCTTTGGATTCTGTGTTTAGACTGTCCCAGTTTCAGAGCAGGTGTTTGTACTGCACCTAGCACAATGGGGCCCCCAATATCTGTTGAGGCCTCCAGATGCTAATGTAACATAAAAATAAATTATAATAAACTTCTTGAGATGAAGACGATGGTAGCAGAGGAGCCTGATACAAGAGTCACAGCGCTCAGCTCGCTAGGAAATTTGGATCACTTGAATTACATTTGTTTTCACTCCCTATTTCACTTTCTCTGAGGCTCATGAAAAAACGTTTGGGGAAAAACAGCTTCCATCCCCATCACCCTATGATCAACATTTGCCTCCTGGTTCAGAAGCTGTGCGGCTGCTGAAAAGCTTATCTGATCTTCTCACCAGCGGAAGAGTCATATCACTGCCCTTGCTTCATATTATTAAAACCTTGCCAGTGAAGGGAAACAATATCTCAGGGAATTCTGTGGTTAAAATGCAAGGAATCCACTCCCTTTTGTATGACTGCCTCCTGTGCTGGTAGAACAGCAGCATAATATGGTGACAGAGAAAGTGTCATGTATCTCACTTAAAGGACAAAGGGAAATACCACCTCAGCAGCCTTCATGATCCATGTCACTGATCATCCTTGGGAGAGGTGAAATAGACACAAACTAAACACAGAAGAAATGCCAAGTGTTCTTTCCCCAAAAGCTAACTAATGTTTCTAATGAGAGAAGTATGATTCATCTCCAGAGCACATGGTTTTCTTTTCAGGCACATTATTCACGAGGCTGAATTTCACCCCCCAAGGTGCAGTTCCCCTTGGTTTCAGTTGGACCTATGCATGCACGTCTGAGGGCAGAATTTAGCCTGCATTCTACTTGACAAATGTGTAGAAGCTGAAATGCAACACCTCTACAGTGCCTTTTATTTTCCTGATAACAAGGTTTTTATTCTCTGTCACTTTGTTAATAGGAGGATATTGCAGATAACAACTTGGCATGAGGCATAATCTATGTATATGATAACAAGCGATGTCACACATTGTAAATTCTCTTCCACACAAGCCTGGAGTTATGTTTAATGCTGTAAATTAATAACATCAGGAATCAAGTATCAGAGGGGTAGCCATGTTAGTCTGGATCTGTAAAAACAGCAAAGAATCCTGTGGCACCTTATAGACTAACAGACGTTTTGGAGCATGAGCTTTAGTGGGTGAATACCCACTTCGTCAGATGCATGTAGTGGAAATTTCCAGGGGCAGGTATATATATGCAGGCAAGATAGAGATAATGAGGTAGTTCAATCAGGGAGGATGAGGCCCTGTTCTAGCAGTCGAGGTGTGAAAACCAAGGGAGGAGAAACTGGTTTTGTAATTGGCAAGCCATTCACAGTCTTTGTTTAATCCTGAGCTGATGGTATCAAATTTGCAGATGAACTGAAGCTCAGCAGTTTCTCTTTGAAGTCTGGTCCTGAAGTTTTTTTGCTGCAGGATGGCCACCTTAAAGTCTGCTATAGTGTGGCCAGGGAGATTGAAGTGTTCTCCTACAGGTTTTTGTATATTGCCATTCCTAATATCTGATTTGTGTCCGTTTATCCTTTTCCGTAGCAACTGTCCAGTTTGGCCAATGTACATAGCAGAGGGGCATTGCTGGCATATGATGGCGTATATTACATTGGTGGACATGCAGGTGAATGAACCAGTGATGGTGTGGCTGATCTGGTTAGGTCCTGTGATGGTGTCGCTGGTGTAGATATGTGGACAGAGTTGGCATCGAGGTTTGTTGCATGGATTGGTTCCTGAGCTAGAGTTCCTATGGTGCGGTGTGCAGTTACTGGTGAGAATATGTTTCAGGTTGGCAGGTTGCCTGTGGGCGAAGACTGGCCTGCCACCCAAGGCCTGTGAAAGTGTGGGATCATTGTCCAGGATGGGTTGTAGATCCCTGATGATGCGCTGGAGAGGTTTTAGCTGGGGACTGTATGTGATGGCTAGTGGAGTCCTGTTGGTTTCTTTCTTGGGTTTGTCTTGCAGTAGGAGGCTTCTGGGTACACGTCTGGCTCTGTTGATCTGTTTCTTTATTTCCTCATGCGGGTATTGTAGTTTTGAGAATACTTGGTGGAGATTTTGTAGGTGTTGGTCTCTGTCTGTGGGGTTAGAGCAGATGCGGTTGTACCTCAGTGCTTGGCTGTAGACAATGGATCGTGTGATGTGCCCGGGATGGAAGCTGGAGGCATGAAGGTAGGCATAGCGGTCGGTGGGTTTTCGGTATAGGGTGGTGGTAATGTGACCATCACTTATTTGTACCATGGTGTCTAGGAAGTGGACCTCCCGTGTAGATTGGTCCAGGCTGAGGTTGATGGTGGGGTGGAAGCTGTTGAAATCGTGGTGGAATTTTTCCAGAGACTCCTTCCCATGGGTCCAGATGATGAAGATGTCATCAATGTAGCGTAGGTAGAGAAGGGGCGTGAGTGGACGAGAGCTGAGGATGCGTTGTTCCAGGTTGGCCATAAAAATATTGGCATATTGTGGGGCCATGCAGGTGCCCATAGCGGTGCCACTGATCTGGAGATAAACCTCCATGCAATAAACCTCGATGCCAACTCTGCCCACATATCTACACCAGCGACACCATCACAGCACCTAACCAGATCAGCCACACCATCACTGGTTCATTCACCTGCATGTCCACCAATGTAATATACGCCATCATATGCCAGCAATGCCCCTCTGCTATGTACATCGGCCAAACTGGACAGTTGCTACGGAAAAGGATAAACGGACACAAATCAGATATCAGGAATGGCAATATACAAAAACCTGTGGGAGAACACTTCAACCTCCCTGGCCACACTATAGCAGACTTTAAGGTGGCCATCCTGCAGCAAAAAAACTTCAGGACCAGACTTCAAAGAGAAACTGCTGAGCTTCAGTTCATCTGCAAATTTGATACCATCAGCTCAGGATTAAACAAAGACTGTGAATGGCTTGCCAATTACAAAACCAGTTTCTCCTCCCTTGGTTTTCACACCTCGACTGCTAGAACAGGGCCTCATCCTCCCTGATTGAACTACTTCATTATCTCTATCTTGCCTGCATATATATACATGCCCCTGGAAATTTCCACTACATGCAGCTGACAAAGTGGGTATTCACCCACGAAAGCTCATGCTCCAAAACGTCTGTTAGTCTATAAGGTGCCACAGGATTCTTTGCTGCTTTTACAACATCAGGAATGTTGATTCAGGAACATGGAGTTACTGAAACATTTATAAATGTATCAAGAATCCCATATCATTTCAAGCTTCATCCTCTGAATCTTCTCATTGTGTATTTTAATTTAAATCTATCTCACATATTTTGCAAGTAAAATTCATGCACTTTGGCCTTGGCCAATACTTTTATGGGGCTTTTAATTACACTTATTTGTTTCTGATTGGGCCACACAAACTTCCAGCAGTTATATTGCTCCTTCTGTGCTAGTGCAAAGACTAATGTGTGCCTATGCATAAACACTGATATTTTATGTAACACACACAATGGACCAAAACTGAAAACTTTGGCTCCAGACCTGAACTTTCCTATAATCTGGGAGTGTTCAGATCCAGGACTTTGGTTTTGGCTACAGTCTAATACGCAGACATACAAACACACACACTCGCGAGGCTAGGGTTGTTTTTGCATGCTATAGTAGGGGAGGGAAGGTTATATTTTAATGACTTCTTTTTGTTCATAAATAGTAGTAGCCAAAAGCCACAGTCAGATTTGGGGTGCTGTTGTGCTAAGAGCTATAAAGACAAATACAATGATACAGTCTCTGCCTCCAGGAGCTTACAATTTACCTTGTAAATATTACTGGAGATATCTGAATGAATGAGGTGAGAACACAGCAATTTTTTAATGAAGGCAAAGCCCTTACATAGCTGTGCTTGTGTCCCCCTTCTGCCTCCATAAACTCACAACTCACAGCCCCTTTTCCCACAAAATCCCATCACCATTTATTTTCATCTGAAATCTCCCCAAATAATCTAAAAATGGTTCTGAACAAAAATGGGCCATCAAACAATCCACCTGAGATTGCTGAAGGAGGCTGAATTCTTTCCCGCCACTAACAGAATCTGGAAACAAATACTGGGCCACAAACCATGGCAGATGTCCCTTATGGGGGAACTTCCATTGTGGGAAGCATTGGTGCATAGTGGCCACACTCTACCACTTACAGTGTGGAGAATATTGTAATAATTGGGCCTATGAATTTACCCTAACCATGACCTCCGCTGTGAGAAGTGAGTGAAAATTCATAAAATGTCACAATAACTTATAACCATAAATGTGGATGGGAAAAAATGCGAAAGGGGGACAGAATGACCAAATTAGTCCATACAAAGAACTGGCTGATAAAACTCAAGGACTGTGTTAAGATCATTCTCTGGTAAACAAGAGGAGTGTGGAACTGCAAGTCAATTGACCAATATTGGTGAGTCAGAAATCAAACCTAACTGGTGAACAATATAATGAGATATGGGCTCTTACACTCATCATTCCTTTTGGGGTACTTAGAAGACTTTGTGGAGCGGAATAAAACTAACTACGACTGCTGGCTGGGAGACAGATGGACAGGAAAGAGCACGCTTCACAATCATGATCATCACCCTACCATCTCCTGGAAAGCCAGGGTCCACTGTTGTACCACTACACCTTTGTTGTCCTAATTCTGAGAGATGGCATGACCAGGCTGAGGCAGATGATATCACCACCTCCATCAGCTTTGGCTAAATTCTGAACACCATCTGGGATAAGAAACTTTGTCTCCACTTCTCCTCTCCTCCTCCTGGGTATGCTTTTCCTTCCCCAGCTTATTTCTTCTCTTTCCTAATCCTCTCCTTAAGTTTTTCCTTCTGTCTACTAAGAGTCTGTATTAGCTGTCCAAGACTGTCCTTTTACAACACAGCTGTAAGCCTGTGGCCAGAAAGAGGAAAGCAATGCCCTAACCAGCCCAATGCTGGTATAAGTTTGCCAGAGTGGCTGATAAGACTGTGTGCTGGGCCTGTGTTTCTCCAGTTGCCAGTAAGAGTCAGAACCGGAGACAGAAGCTGCATTTTCTATCTTTGCTCTTCTTTTCTCTCCCCTTTTGTGTGTTTATAAATAAATAATTGGAGATATACCACTCTCCTAGAACTGGAAGGGATCTGGAAAGCTCATTGAGTCCAGCCCCCTGCCTTTACTAGCAGGACCAATTTTGGCCCCAGACCCCTAAATGGCCCCCTCAAGGATTGAACTCACAACTCTAGGTTTAGCAGGCCAATGCTCAAACCACTGAGCTATCCCTCCCCCCAAGGTGATGTCTTGTTATCTTGTTACAGCAACAATAACAGCTTCAGTCCATCTCAGCTAACTTCTCTTTTCTGCCCCCAAATGGACAGTTATTATCATCTTTAATCCCATCTAAAAGACCACCAGCCAGGGCTATTCTCCTTTTAAAAAACTCTCTACCACTAAAGGAAAAGGGAATAAGGGATATTATTAAAATGAAAACTTTGCTTAATATATACATTTCAAATGCTTTAACTGTTTTTCTTTCTTCCTGTACCTATAACTGAAGGTTTAAAAGATGTTTAATGATGTGTTTGCCATGGAACGAAGCAGGCTGAGACTTTAAAACCCTGCACCATATTGACTGTTTACTGTGGTATCATGACAGATCATGTTGCTACCTAGAACTCTCTGGGCCCACTTATTCCATCTTCTAAGACAACACAACAGGAGTCAGAAAGGACCAACAAAACTCAAAAAGAGCCTTGGGCTGAAAGGCACCCTGAGGGCATGGAGGTCTTGGAGACTGGTCAGAAACTGCACTGACATGGCAGCCCTCTCAGGAAACTTGTGGCGCTATGGTGGGTTTTAAAGTTGCCCCTCCTTTACCAGTGGTGGATCTGTGTAACTTGGGCTCCTCTGTGCCTGAAGTTGTAACGGCTCATGCTTTTAGCTCTGGAGGTCCCTTGTTCAGTAACGCTGGATGATCTTCACGTGGGCCACTAATCCCTCATGCGAGAATTGCATTAGTGGTTCAAGGAGGAAAAAGTAATACCACCCCCTATACCTGCTCTCCAGAATCGAGTCCAGAAATCTGAAAACCTGTCACAAGAAGAGTGACCTAGAACTTGGCAGCTACATTTCAATGGTGGATATAAAATTAAGGAACAGTTATGGCCAAAGTTTCAGAAATAGGTGTGACTGATGGCTGGTATCTTGGCCAACACTCAGGTTTGAATTATGGAACTACAGAACCATGAGTCATTACAGCTTGATCTAAAGAGCCAGACTCTGTAGCAGGAGACTGTAACTGACTCACATCCTCTGTAGATTGGGCAGAAGGAGCCACATAACATGAATTGACCAGTGGGTTACATAGATACCTATATTGTCAAAGCAAAATATGGGTATAGTAAACCCATCACTCAAGACTAACGCTGGGCAAATTGCTTTTTTTTTTGGCGAATACTTTATTTGCTGAAAAATGCAATTTCGGTTTACCGAAACTGTTCACAAATTCAGGAAGAATTCGGCTAATAGTTTTGTCTGGAAAAAACTGGGGAGGAGGGGAAATCC
The DNA here is from genome assembly GCF_025201925.1 of Gopherus flavomarginatus. Classification (NCBI taxonomy): domain Eukaryota; kingdom Metazoa; phylum Chordata; order Testudines; family Testudinidae; genus Gopherus; species Gopherus flavomarginatus. Next base: position 200,859,790 of record NC_066620.1, on the reverse strand, counting down.
CAAAAAGTTGAAATGTTTCAATTCAACATTTTCTAAATGAAACATTTTCACTTTTTATTTCAAAACGACATTTGGTTTTGAAGTTTATCTAGATTTAACATAAAAAAACCATTCAAAAATGAAACAAAACATTCTATTTTGGAGGATATTAAATGTTTCAATCAATGAATCCATCAGAAAATAAATATTTAGGTTTTTTTGTTTCATCAAGAAAAAACAAAAAATTTGCTCACCCAATTACAGGTTGACCCAAAATACATTTTTTTCGGTTCAGCCACCAATCCAAAAAAAATATCTGCCAGCTCTGCTCAGGACTAGGCAGTGGTAACTACACAGGCGTGTGCAAAAAAGAGTTCTTCCAACCATAGAACTTTGCATTTGGTGCACACAATTACTATTGGTGATCAGCGGTATCTATTCTGTGGGGACAATTTAGACATTTATATTTAATACTCTGACACTTAATGTTTCAGGATTCTGACTGCCTCTTCCACTTACTCATAAGCAGGAAAAGAGATGGCCAGGAGGCACAATAAACAGGACACAGCTGTTGAATCATACTTTTGGCCCCCTGCAAAACTTGATAGTTCCAACAGCCTGGGACCCCTGCAGAGCCAAGGAGGAGACGTTGCATGTATTCATATTCTGCATCCACCACCATAGTGCCTGAGTACATTCCTGACTGGCACCTGGACACTGATTTCTTATCTCCCTATCAGGAATAATCTACGTGGAATTTCGGAAGCGACAGAATACAAGCCAGTGTTAGTGGCTGGCTTGCACCACTGCTGTACTGGCCACTGCCACAGAGTAAAATAGGTCCAAAGTTGGCCCAAAAGGGGAAGGATTGGGTGGTCATTTTCCACACTGCAACATCTGAAAAATGCAACAGCTGCTTCAAGAAAAATGACAGAAACTTTTCTGATTTTCCTCCAGATGGTCCTGCAATGAATCTGAAACTACTTGTATTAAAATCCCAGGAACCCTAACATAAGCGGTAGCTGTTTGAAAATGCACCACAAATCTGAGAACAGACAAATAGTGTCAGATTTTCTAAACAACTTTAATCTGTTCTTTGACCTACCCCATTCATACATTTTGGCCCAGCAGCTCAGTAGAGACCCAGTCACTTCACTTTGAGACGGAAAGCCCAGTATGAATGGCCCTTTATTGCTTGCCATTCAAAGTCTTTATGCATTTAGAAATCTCACATCGAATCTGACTTCACTATGTTAGAATAAAAGAACTCTGTAGCTTCGGGTCACTGACATGATGTTTCAGACAGGCATTCCCATGTGGCGTACATTTTGCTTCAAATGAAAACAAGTGCCGATAGCAAGGAGTTCTGGCACTTGACCCCAAGGACTAGGCTAGAAGTCTGGATTAACAGTGGTAAAACTCAGTGTAATCAACTTAAGCCTTTTCCTTTTTATCACAGACAAGGCTTCCAAACTGTACTTCTTGGTGGTGGGGCTCCTTTAAATGGGAACTAAATGTAACTTCTCAATACATAGGGATTCCCTTGTACTGACGGATGTTAACTCCCCAAGCTCCTCTCTTCCAGACAGACAGATTTCTGCAATCTGGGCTTGATTAGATCTAGTGATTTAATTGTGAAGAACCCTGATTAAGCTGATTTTTTTTTATTACTATCAAACAGGATGCATACACAATGGCCCCATCTATACTCTCTGTACAACTGAGTTTAAAAACCCAGGTAGTCAGCACTTCCAGTGAGTTTGCTGTAAGATATCCAGGGATTGAAATGGATGGAACTCATCCAGTGCATGAGGTGAGGAAGAGAGTGTTTTCCATGCATAGAAAGACAGCATGGAAGACGGTATGAGGACCAGGTTGAGAGAAGGGTTCAAGAGGCACCCTACAGGGCTGAGAGGAGCACAGTTTGAAGGAGGATATCTATCTAAAGTACTTGTATGGTTTCCGTCTCCGTAGTATCCAAACACCTCACAATCATTAACCCATTTCTCCCCACAACACCCCTGTGAAGTAAAGTGCTATTACCCACATTTTGCAGGTGGGGAACTGATGTACAGCGAGACTAAGTGACTTGCCCACAGTCACACAGGATGTCTGTGGCAGAGCACGGAATTGAAGTCAGGACTTCTTAGTCCCAGGCTAGTGCTCTAAGTATACAAGCATCATTCCCTCTGAAGCACCCAACACTGACCACTGTCGGAAGACAGGATACTGGGTAGATGGACCATTGGTCTGACCCAGTATGGCCATTCTTACGTTCTTATGGATAAATAGAAAATTAAATAAATAGAAATTAAATCTCAGTCACTTTGTAAACTCATCCTCTAAAGCTGTGGTTTTCAATCTGTGCTCCGCTGATCCCTAGGGGTCCACAGGGTCGGCAAAAGGTGGTTGTTACCATAGAACAGTGGTTTTCACCTGGGAGTCTGCAAACTATGTCTAAGATTTCCAAAGAGGTCTGCACCTCCATTCAAAATTTTTAAGGGTCTGGAAATGAAAAAAGTTTGATAACCACTGACCTAGGGAATCCAGGATCAACGACTCAGTGCTCCACATGCACACACATACTACATGACTGACTACAGCACAGACCGCTCTCATTCTAAAACCCAGAGGTACGCTTTCTGCTCTCAGAAGCACCATGGATGCCAATGGAACCTGACTGCAGGCAAAAGGCAGCGTTAGCCCACAGGGTGCAGGGTCAGAGGTGGAATCCCCATTACTGGAGGATTTTAAGAACAGGTTGGAGAAACAACTGTCAGGGATGGTTTGGATTCATTTGGCGCTGCCTCAGTGCACGGAGCTGGACTCGATGACTTCTCAAGGTCTCTTTCAGCCCTACATTTCTATGATCCCATGAGAACCCGGCCAGACACCTGAGATTGTCATTAAATCGCTCCTGCAAGCAAAGCCACGGCATTAAAAACTAAACATTATGTCTCTCCTCTTCTCTCGCTATTCCAGATCCTGGGGGGGCTTCTTAAACATGCCACTTGCAGATAAGGGAAAGGACTAAATACATGTGTGTATCTATTGTGCATGCAAATGCAGCTTATTGAGCAGCTTTTGAAAAGTGTTGTTTGGCAACAAATAAATAAATAAAAGACAGGTTGGCCTCAGCCAAAATCCTTTGTCTTTAATCTCCATATCCTCCTGCCCCCACAGCGTATCTGCCTGTGGCCCCCCTTGTTACAAGCTATCATCATCACATATGGGAAAGCCTCTCTTTACTGCAAATTCTGGCATGATGGCAGGAGACTCCCAGCCATTTGATATGCGGTATTAGTGTTACAAGAGCAAGTGCAAGTCTGTCGGCATGTCATTTTCTTACAAGGCACATGTTGCCCCACCACTTTATCTTCAGCATTTACCACTGACATGTAGGAGCAAAAGCACTCAGATCAGCTCTTTAAAATAAACTGTACATTTCTCTAAAAGTGCCTGGGTGCAGGAGATCCCACAATTAGCTGCTCTCTGGGGAAACTGGACATTTGCCAGATTAGAACAAAATGGTTCCTTGCACCATAGATGCATCATTCCTTTAAACCTCTTGTTCTGCTGTAACATTTATTACTAATTCTTATTGATTTATAGCCATAAATATGCAGGGCACTTAACACAAATAAAAGTGCAGGTCTTTGCCCCCAAAAGCTTGCAAACCAAATCCCTGATGCTGGAAAGGCTGATGCATGTACTGAATGTAATGCTCATGAGTAGTCCCCACTGAAGTCAATAACATCAATCAGTGCAGGTTTCCACATCTGAATTTTTCCAGTCCTATTCAATGTACAAAGGGTTCTTTGATTTGTGGTAGTCATACAAGCTTAAAGAGAAGATACTGGTGGTAAGTTTCTTCCATATAAATGAGAGACTAAAATTAACTACTGTCACATGGGCAGAATTCCTCTTTATGATTAAGTTATCTCTGATGATTTACATTAGCTGAGAATTTGATCTTATGAGTACAGGAGAAAAAGTAAACCAAAGATTCTACCTGGATTTCAAGTCACTAAAATAAAACACCCTAAAACAAAATGTAAGTTAACCCTACAGGAAGTCCTGTCTACACTGAAAAACTACCATGTTGGGAGATCCAATTAAAAGGTAGTCCATCCCCCAAAACAGTTAAAACACAGTTTGGTCTTGTAATATATTTGTGTTTTAGCCACATTCCTGGACCATTAAAGTCAAAGGCTGTAGCAAAATTCAGAACATCCCAGTAAGACATAATTCAGTCCCATCTACACTGCACGAACAAACTATTTATTAACAATTTCACAGAATATAAAGCCAGAAGGAACAACTGTGATCATTTACTCTGACCTCTGGAGTAACATCATAGGACTTCCCTCAATTCTGGTTTGAACTACAGTATATCTTTTAGAAAAACATCAGACCTTGATTTAAAGATTTTCCATGATGAAGAGTCCACCACAGTTCTTGGTAAACTGCTCCAATGGTTAATTACTCTCACAGTGTCAGATGGCCTATGTTACCCGGCATGCTAATTTTTAGAGCATAGATCTAAGTGGCATCAAGCACAAGACAGCTGCTGCGTGGCCTGGGAAAGATGAAACCAAGAATTAAAGAGATGCAGTTTAACATGCAATACCTGAAGGGAAGTACCAACTGAACAGGCTACATCTTCCTTAATTAAAGTTGCATAGGACTGTAGGTATCGGGAGGGACACATCTGATGACTTGGCACAATTCGGCCATAAAAGGAAGACTGGATGCTGATGGTGGTTCTGTGAGGGCATCTCAGGGAGACATATTCTCCATCGCAGGCATGGTCACTGTAATTCTTTAACACTCTTGATATAGAACCTGACAAAAAAAGAGATGACAAGAGCCATTAGCTTCCTGTCACTGATCATCAAACTTCGTTACACAGTGCTGCCACTAATTAACTAAAATCCAGCTAATCAACTCTCACTGCACTGCAGTCAAGTAGATTTTGTCATCATCTTCCATTTCACAACTGGGGAATGGACACAGAGATTAACTAACTTGCCCAAGGTCATTGAAAGTGTGCATGGCAGAACTGAGGTTACTATTCAGGAGTTCCAGGCCCCTAGTCCAGGAACCCACTAAATTGGGTTGTCTCTCTCAAAACCATATTTTAATTTCTTTGGTTGTTTCTCCCTTTTAACCAATGGCATGAAAAGTTTGTTTTCTCCCTTCTTAGGTAGAGTTTCCAGGGTTTCTGGAAGGAAGCTGCTCCACAGAACCAAATCTTTCCCAAGGAGACGTTACAACATCATATATCACAGTAAAAGCACTAAGAAGAACAGGTCATTTATCCATCAAACACCAGGGATGGAGTCTCATTAAAGTTACACTAAGTGAAAGTGACTGAGAGGATCATCACAGAGAAGTTACCATGACAACATCTTCTGCATCCGTTACACTCAAGCTTCAGGGCTAAGCATTCTGGTACTGACCCAGAGAGGTGATACTTGCCCTCAGCCACCACTGAGATTGATGAGAGTTGTGGATGCTCAGTACTAGAGCTAGTCAACGACACTTTCAACAATACAGTTTTTTTTGTTAGGAATTGCCAATTTCTCAAAATTGAAACTTTTTGCAGGAACATACCAATTTCAATTAGACTTTTGCTGGTAAATATTTCTCCCATTCAGGATGGACTCTTGTCAAAACCAGCATGAAAGACCCACCCCTGAATAGCCATGTGGTTAAAGCTACACATCCAGAACGTGGCAGAGCCAGGTTTGAGGACCTTCCTTGCTGATTCCAGCCCAAGGACTCGAAGCCAGGTATCCCAAATCCTAGGCTGAGTGCCCTAGTCATCAGGCTGTTGGTTAATCAGGGGTGGGTGTTTCTCTCTCTTTCTGATAAAAACTTGGAAAAGTCTCAGTTTCATCCTGATAAAGAAAACCCTGAAAATCTTCACAGGACGGCGGGGGGAGAACATTCCCCAGTTCTACCTGGTACCTCTCAAGATCAAACCCCATGTCAATACAGCTCTGCCTAATAAACTAGCCAGTGCTTGTCCTAAACATATTGGGAGCTTGCCAATTTTCAAGGTTTACCCTAGTCAACTGGAGGTGCTGTGTCTAGAAACCTGTGAAGGTTTACAGCCGTTGAAAGAGGGGACTGGGTCAGGATTCCTACCTGTACTGAGCTCTACCTTCCGCTACCTGTTTCTGGTGGGAACCATTCCCAATTTCTCAGCTGGCCCTCACAGAGAAAGCCATCATCTTCTACAGCCAACATCTGCCCCTCTCCCATCCCAAGTAGCAGCAGGGAGAAAGACTGTGCATCTGCAACAGAGACTGGGTGCTGGCACTTCTGAGCATAGAACCCGAAACCTGCTCAGAGGGCAGGAGTCTGACTGGCTGTCCAGAAAACCAAAGCAATCCCATCCCCTTTTTTGTTTACTGATTTTTCTTTCCCTGCCCTTTTCTCTAACCTTTTCAGTGGCAACTGGATAAAGGTTAAAGAGGGGAGGGAGGGGCAAAGCAGAAGAAAAAACAAAAACCTAGGAAGGAAGAGAAAAAAAAGTTTTGAAAATGTTCAAAACTGAAAAAAGATAGATTTCACACAAAAATAATGTAAACTATGATTTAGATGATCATAGCAGTCCCTTTTGTGCAAATTTCCCACAATCCCCCTTCCTTTTCAACTAGAGAGCAGGCTAGACACGTGAGCAAGGGGGCCATCATGCTGAGGTCAGAGGTAACGAGCTGGGCACAAGATGCCCAGGACAAATATAATCCTCCTCAGGGACCTCAGAGTTAAAGCAACAATGTAGCCCCACCATTTAGTTTTGATTATACGGTGTTGGATATTTCCTCCCTATCTTTTACTATTATTAAACAATCATATTGCCATAACACCTCACAATATACTCTGAATAGCCCCTTTGCTCAAATCAACCTATTAATTTTCAAGCACCAGGGGCAAAATTTGCCTATAAAAAAAGAGGCTTCCTGGATGAAGCCCCCACGGCTGGAATAAGCTACCTGGCTGCATAAAAGAGGCAAGAGCGCTGTTTAATTTTAAAGCATTTTTATTCCTAGTCTGGAAGCTCTGTTGGTGTAAAATGAACTGGATCTGCTCAATGCTGTCTCCTACTTCAGAGAGCAAGTGTCCTGCACCATGGTGATTGCTTTGTCCTGATGTACACTGGAGTCTGACGGATAGCTGCTCTCCTTCCAGTGATTCTTCTTCTTCTATGTCAATCGGATATGGCAAATTAACAATAAAACCAAAAATTTTAAAAATAAAATAAGTTTCCAAGTTATCAGTCCACCACGTTAGGACTTCTCTCTGCCTTCCTGTGTACTCAAGGGGAAAGGAAAGTGTTACCAGGAGGCAGTAAAGATTCCCCTTGCTTCGGGGATTTGTCTCTCAAAGCAGCCATCCCTCAGCATGTCTCCAGTGTCAATATATCTAGAATCAGGATGGCTTTCAATCCCCACAATTAGTGCAGATCACATGTTAGAGCAACTCATTACTCCCCTTTTCCTTTGGCAACAACAGAATAACATGAGTTCACTCAAGCTCAAGTTAATGAAAACTATCGCTTGAGCCCTTTGATGGTGACTGGCTAAGGACAACTAAAGCATGTTCTCGGAAGCATCTGGCACTGGCCACTGTCAGAGAGGGGATACTGGAATAGATGGACCACCCACCCGTCTGTGTTCCCAAGCAGAGCAGAAAGGACTAGGGCCATGTCTACACTTACAGTTTTGCAGCGCTGGTAGTTACAGCTGTGTTAGTACAGCTGTATAGGGCCAGCGCTGCAGAGTGGCCACACTTACAGCAACCAGCGCTGCAGTGTGGCCACATTTACAGCACTTGCAGCGCTGTTGGGAGTAGTGCATTGTGGGCAGCTATCCCACAGAGCACCTCGTCCCATTTCGGCGCTGTGGCTTGTGGGAAGGGGAAGGGAGTGTGAGTGTCTTTCCGCTTCCTGTTCCAACGCCCCGTGGTGCTTTGCTACACATTCCGAGCAGTTTGGCGGCATTGTGATTCTACAGCGCTTTTTCTGCGATTTTTGTTATAAATGGATCCTGAGCAGCTGACGACCTTATTGATGAATGTTGCCAGCACATCGCGCATGGCAGTGGAGCTATTCTTTCAGCTGCAAAGTGAGAGTGACAGTGACAGTGAGGAGTCAGACGATGATATTGAATCGCCTCACTGTGAAGACAGTAAATTGCTTGTGGCAGTAACAGACGTGCTCAGCTCCGTGGACCGGCGCGTTTGGGCTCGGGAAACCAGCACTCAGTGGTGGGATCACATCGTCCTGCAATCCTGGGATGACGAGCAGTGGCTGCACAACTTTCGGATGAGAAAAGCCACTTTCATGGCACTGTGTGCTGAGCTCGCCCCTACCCTGCGGCGCAGGGACACGAGATTGAGAGCTGCCCTGCCAGTGGAGAAGCGGGTGGCTATTGCAGTCTGGAAGCTGGCAACTCCAGACTGCTTCAGATCGGTGGCGAACCAGTTTCGAGTGGGAAAGTCTACCGTTGGAATGATGCTGATGCAAGTTTGCACAGCCATTAACCGCACCCTGCTAAGAAGAACCATGACTCTTGGGAATGTGCAGGACATCGTGGATGGCTTTGCAGAAATGGGGTTCCCTAACTGTGGAGGGGCAATAGATGGGACGCATATTCCTATTCTGTCACCACCCCACCTGGCATCAGAGTACGTTAATCGCAAGGGGTATTTCTCCGTGGTTCTGCAAGCGCTTGTGGATCACCGTGGGCGTTTCACTGACATTTACTCAGGATGGCCTGGAAAGGTGCACGATGCACGCATCTTTAGGAACAGTTCCCTGTTCAGGAGGCTGAGGGCCGGGACTTTTTTCCCAGACCGCAAGATCACAGTAGGGGACGTCGAAATGCCCACTGTGATCCTTGGAGACCCCGCTTACCCCTTAATGCCCTGGCTCATGAAACCATATACAGGGAAGCTTGACAGGAGCAAGGACCGGTTCAACTACAGGCTGAGCCGGTGCAGAATGACTGTGGAGTGTGCTTTTGGCCGTTTGAAAGCATGCTGGCGCTGTCTTTATGGGAAGCTAGATTTGGTGGAAAGCAGCATCACCGCTGTTATATCTGCGTGCTGTACCCTTCATAATATTTGTGAAGGGAAGGGTGAAAGATTCAGTGAGGAATGGACCTCCGAGGTTCGACGCCTAGAGGATGAGTTTGCTCAGCCAGAGAGCAGGGCTAATAGGGAGGCCCAGGAAAGGGCTTCAAGGATTAGGGATGCTTTAAGGGAGCAATTTGATGCTGAGAGCCAACAGTAATGTTTGATGCATTTGAAGTGCTTTGCTTTACCTTGGTGTATAATATTTACCACTTCCAGCAATAATATAACGTAGTGAAAAAGAAAAAAAACCTTTATTCAACATACAGTACATAACAGGCAAGGGGGTTGGGGTGGTGGACTGTACATTCACAGATTTGAATATGCCCTATTTTGATCACTATTCAATGTCTGCTGCACTTCAGGATTACTATGCTGCAGAATAATGGGGGTGGAGTGAACAGGGTAAGAATTATAGTTATCAGGGCTGGTAGGTGATCGTACAGATGTTGGGGGCAGCTGGGGATAATAAGGAACTGGCTGCTGGAGAAAGTTGTTTTGTGGAAATACTGGGGAACAAGGAAGAGGGCTTTGGGAGGGCTGTGGGTTACCACAGTACATATTTGTCTGCATGGCTACAAGAGACTCGAAAGACTCAGTTTGGTGAGCCAGGAGGCTTATCATCTGCTTTGTGGTTTTTTTGGCTGACAATTCCTTTCTCCTGCTTTCTGTTTGCCTCCATTCATGTACACTCTTTCTCCATTCATGTACACTCTCTCTCCATTCATACGTCTTCTCTCTCCATTCCTGTGTCTTCCTACTTTCTCTGTTGTAGTGGCTCATAACAGATTTGATCAATTCCTCTTTTGACTTTCTAGGATTCCGTCTCAAGTTCTGCAACCTACGTGAGGCCGGTGATCCGGCTGCAGTAGTCAAGGTCACTAGAAAAAAGAGAGATAGAACCATGTAATACACAGAGGCTACATTGTTTATTATCACACATTGAAGGACTTTTTAGACTTTTGGTAGCATCCTTCTCACATACCTCACATAACACAGAGAGGGCAGGCAAGCTAAGTCATGGCGAGCAATGGGGTGAGTGGTTTTGCCCCTATTTCCCCTTGGGAGTGGGAATTGACCAATGGGTCACTAGGGTTCATCAGCAATGGGTACAGGAGGTAGCTGGTGTCCTGAAGAGGGGACAGTAGTGAACAGGAAGGTGTTGAGCTGCTTGGGGGGGGGCGGTGTTCTTTGGTCCGCGTTCACGCCATCCTGCTGGTGAGGGCGGGGGGAAGCACCGCGGTGCTGGATGCCTGCTTGGAGGGGGGTGCATAACACCGGAGCACACCGCGGTGCTGGATGCCTGCTTGGAGGGGAGGTGGGGAACACAGGAGCACACCGTGGAGCTGGATGCCTGTTTGGAGGGGGGGTGGGGAACACCGGAGCACACCGCGGTGCTGGATGCCTGCTTGGAGGGGGGTGCATAACACCGGAGCACACCGCGTGGATGCTTACATGCTGGGAGGGGGGGTGGGTAACACAGGAGCACACCGCGGTGCTGGATGCCTGCTTGGAGGGGGGTGCATAACACCGGAGCACACCGAGTGGATGCTTACGTGCGGGGAGGGGGGGTGGGGAACACAGGAGCACACCGCGGTGCTGGATGCCTGCTTGGAGGGGGGGTGGGGAACACAGGAGCACACCGCGGAGCTGGATGCCTGCTTGGAGGGGGGGTGGGGAACACCGGAGCACACCGCGGTGCTGGATGCCTGCTTGGAGGGGGGTGCATAACACTGGAGCACACCGCGTGGATGCTTACGTGCTGGGAGGGGGGGTGGGGAACACAGGAGCACACCGCGGTGCTGGATGCCTGCTTGGAGGGGGGGTGGGGAACACCGGAGCGCACCGCGTGGCTGGCTACGTGCTGGGGGGGGGGTTAACAACAGAGCGCCATGGGCTGGGGAAACGCGAACCTGGCGCCCTGCACTCAAGTATCCCTAAACTCTCAACAAGGTTTCCTACTGCCAGACATATCACTGCTGCGTGTTACCTGGGAAGAGAGGGAGGGTCTTCTACAGGAATGTGGATACCGCCCTGGCCCCTATGCAGCTTGCCTGTGTGCAGCCATGGTCCCCCCACCCCTCGCTGCACAGTGGATCAGACGAGTTAGCCTGACCAGGACAGGGACCACGGTGGCTCTCTCGATCAACTTGAGAAAGCAAATTGCAAACGCTCTTGCTGAAACTTTTCAAGAGATTACCGAGGCAGATTACAGAGACGTGATAGAGCAAATCAATGGGCTATTCCACGTTTAGGCATGCATGCAGGCAGCCATAATCCCAACCGTCCTCTCCCAAAACATAAAAATCTACTTACCCCGAGCACGATCCTCAGCTTCTTCCTCACCATCAAGTTCCAGCTCCTGCGACTGGCTAGCCTCCTCCTGGCTTGAGAAGAGCTCCTGGCTGCATGCCTCCTGGGACTCCGGGGTGTCTCCCTCCACACCAGTAGCCTCACTGTCGGCTTCCTCTACATCCTCCCCCACTTCTCCCTGCTCTGAACTCTCCATCGTGGTCCTCGGATTGGCAGTGGGGTCACACCCAAGTATGGCATCCAGCTCCTGGTAAAAACGGCAGGTCGTGGGGGCAGCTCCTGAGCGGCAATTTCCCTCACGAGCTTTGCAGTAAGCACTCCTCAGCTCTTTTATTTTGACCCTGCACTGCAACGCGTCCCGTTCATGGCCCCTTCTCATCAAGGACTGCGATATCTGCCCATAGGTATCATAATTTCTCCTTCTGGAGCGCAGCTGTGCTTGCACAGCCTCCTCTCCCCAAACACTTATGAGGTCCTGCAGCTCTGCATTGGTCCATGCTGGGGCTCGTTTGGTGCGTGGAGGCATGGTCGCTGAGTGATTGATTGCTTAATTGTACTCCACACCTGGCTGAGCAAACAGGAAGGGGATTTTTAAAATTCCTGGGGCATTTAAAGGAGGGGTCAGGTGAGCCCAGGGCAGTGGAGTTTGCATGATTACCAGAGAGGCTTCTAAGGTATGCTGGGATACCTGCTTATGCCACGGAGGTCAATAAAAACGCTGGTGGGTGTCTACACTTGCTGACCAGCGCTGGATCACCAGCGCTGGATCCTCTACACCCGAGGCTCAACCGGGTGTACAGCCAGCGCTGCAAACAGGGAGTTGCAGCGCTGGCCGTGCTGTGCAAGTGTGTACACATCCTAAGTTGCAGCGCTGTAACCCCCTCACCAGCGCTGCAACTCTGTAGTGTAGACAAGGCCTAGGTGTGTAGATAGTCATTATGCTCTCTCTCTTCCCCTCCCCCATGTGCCTAACCTACTCCTAATTCAGTGAAAGCACTTTTGAAAATGCAAATTTTTTCCTTATCCAGTGGCTCACTCTGCTGCATTCTGGGGTTATAGAATCATAGAACATCAGGGTTGGAAGGGACCTCAGGAGATCATCTAGTCCAACTCCCTGCTCAAAACAGGACAAACTCCCAGTTTTTTGTTTTGTTGATTTAGGAAAGTGAGCGTCTGAATTGATTTCCGCATTAGCGTCAGGTTCTGGGCGGTGATGGGGTGATCTCTTCACCGATCACTGTGTAGAGACCTCAAACAGTGAGTGAGTTGCTGATGAATTGTTCATGATTGAAATTTATAAAAACATGGCCCTTGTCAAGCATCTTGGGACTTCAGTGTTGCTTTAGATAACAAGATAATAGGCACACAAGATCAATAGAAAAGGTTCTCCTCTCTTTCCCCACTCAAGGCTGAGGAATCTCTTTTGGATATCTGCACTGGACCACTTTTTTTAGTCATACAGGATGACACAGTATCAAATATGTGTTAACTAGTGCACAGAATTTGGTGGTAGGTAGATAAATACAGTCTAAAGAAATGTGAATGAAAAGATATTCATTCAATCCTCTTATCTATCTCCCTTGCCTGTTGCAGTGTAAATTACTAGTATTCACTGCTCGCTATCGACTGGAATATAAATGACAATCACAAATGTGCAACCTTCAAGATAAAAACAAAGTCAGTTACTCGCAGGGTTTTGTGAGTTGCTGATGGGAATATAGTTTATACAACCATTTTTTCTTTACTAGCCTGATGTTTTGTTGGGTTGAAAGAGGATCCCAGGCAATTCAAAAGAAAGAGGCTATTAAGATCTGTTGGCTTAACCAAGAGATCTTCAATTGTCTGAAACTCAAAAAAGAATCCTACAAAAAGTGAGAACTAGATCAAATTACAAAGAATGAGTATAAATACGTAACACAAGTATGTAAGGACAAAATTAGAAAGGCCAAGGCACAAAATGAGATTAAACTACCTAGAGACATAAAGGGTAACAAGAAAACATTCTATCAATACATTAGAAGCAAGATGACGACCAAAGACAGGGTAGGCCTGTTACTCAGTGGAGGGGGGGGGAATAATAATAGAAAATGTGAAAATGGCAGAAGTGTTAAATGACTTTTTTGTTTCAGTTTTCACCAAAAGGGTTAGTAGCATTTGGACATCTAACATAGTGAACACCATTGAAAATGAGGTAAGATCAGAGGCTAAAACAGGGAAGAACAAGTTAAAAATTACTTAGACACGGTAGATGTCTTCAAGTCACCAGGGCCTGATGAAATACACCCTAGAATACACAAGGATTTGACTGAGGAAGTATCTGAGCCATAACCAATTATCTTGGAAAAGTCATGACAGATCAGAGAAATTCTATAAGACTGGAAAAGGGCAAATATTGTGCCCATCTATAAAAAGGAAAATAAGGACAACCCGGGGAATTACAGACCAGTTAGCTTAACTTCAATACCTGGAAAGATAACAGAGCAAATAATTAAACAATCAATTTGCAAACACCTAGAAGATAATAAGGTGATAAGTAACAGTCAGCATGGATTTGTCAAGAACAAATCGTGTCAAACCAATCTAACACCCTGTCAAAAAAAAGCTAACAAACCTTGTGGATGGGGAGGGGTGAAGTGGTAGATGTGGTATATCTTGACTTTAGTAAGGCTTTTGATACTGTTTCGCATGACCTCATAAACAAACTAGGGAAATGCAACCGTAGATGGAACTACTATAAGGTAGGTGCAAAACTGGTTGAAAAACCGTTCCCAGAGAGTAGCTATCAGTGGTTCATAGTCAAGTTGGAAGGGTATATAGAATGGAGTCCCACAGTGATCAGCCCTGGGTCCCGTTCTGTTCAATATCTTCATCAATGATTTAGATAATGGCACAGAGAGTACACTTATAAAGATTGCAGACAATACCAAGCTGGGACGAGTTGCAAATGCTTTGGATGACAGAATTAAAATTAAAAATGATCTGGACAAATTGGAGAAATAGTCTGAATAAATAGGATGTAATTCTATAAGACCAAATGCAAAGTACTCCACTTAGGAAGGAACAATTAGTTGCATGCACACGAAATGGGAAATGACTGCCTAGGAAGGAGTACTGAATAAAGGGATTTGTGGGTCATAGTAGACTACAAGTTAAATATGAATCAACAGTGTAACATTGTTCCCAAAAAAAAAAAGAGTGATCATCATTCTGGGATGTATTAGCAGGAGTGTTGTAAGCAAGACACGAGAAGTAATGTTTCTGCTCTACCCTGCGCTGATCAGGCCTCAACTGGAGTATTGTGTCTAGTTCTGGGTGCCACACTTCAGGAAAGATGTGAACAAATTGGAGAAAGTTCAGAAAAGAGCAACAAAAACAATTAAAGGCCTAGAAAACATGACCTATGAGGGAATATTGAAAAAACTGTGTTTGTTTAATCTGGAGAAGAAAACACTGAGAGGGGCATGATAACAGTTTTCAAGTACATAAAAGGCTGTTACAAGGAGGAGGGAGAAAAATTATTCTCCTTAACCTCTGAGGATAGGACAAGAAGTAATGGGCTTAATTGCAGCAAGGAAGGTTTAGGTTGGACATTAGGAAAAACTTCCTAACTGTTCAGATAGTTAAGCACTGAAGTAAATTACCCAAAGAGGTTGTAGAATCTCCATCATTGGAGATTTTTAAGAGCCAGCTAAACAAACCCCTGTCAAGGATGGTCTAGATCAGTGGTCCTCAAACTTCATTGCGTCCCGACCCCTTTCTGACAACAAAAATTACTACATGACCCCAGAAGGTGGGACCAAAGCCTGAGCCCACCTGAGCTATACCAGCCTGAGGGGGGGGAGGGTGTTGTCCAAAGTCCGAGTCCTACTGCCTTGGGCAGCAGGAATAAAGCAGAAGCCCAAGGCTTCAGCCCCAGTCAAGGGGCCTGTAACCTAAGTCCTGACATCCCAGGCTGAAGCCCTTGGGCTTTGGCCCTGGGCGGTCAGGCTCAGGCCCCGAGCCCCAGCAAGTCTCAGTCAGCCCTGGAAACCCCATTAAAATGGGGTTGAGATTCACTTCAGGATCCCAAGCAACAGTTTGAGAACCACTGGTCTAAATGATCTCGAGGCCCCTTCCAGTCCTACGATTCTACGAAAAACAGGCCTGCTGTGGAGGACACTGTCAGATCTGTTCAATTTGCCTCCTAATGCAGGGGTTCTCAAACTGGGGGTAGGGACCCCTCAGGGGGTTGCAAGGTTCTTACATGGTGAGGTCACGAGCTGTCAGCCTCCACCCCAAGCCCCGCTTTGCCTCCAGCATTTATAATGGTGTTAAATATATTTTAAAGTGTTTTTAATTTATAAGGGGTGGGGTGGAGGATGACACTTAGAGGTTTGCAAAAGCAGCAAAGAATCCTGTTGCACCTTATAGACTAACAGACGTTTTGGAGCATGAGCTTTCGTGGGTGAATACCCACTTCCTCAGATGCTTAGAAGTTTGCTGTGTGAAAGGGGTCATCAGTACAAAACTTTGAGAACCACTGTTCTAATGCCTGTCAATGCTTTTCATGGTTTGCAGTGATTTTATTGTCTCACTAAACTACAGGTTTCACTTAAAGCTGGAGACAAGTAATTAGGTGAGAACCTCAGTTTTCATTTTAACAATAAAGTAAGTTTCTAGCCTTCATTGTGCAAGAGAAAAGCTTGAAAAATGTGACTTCAATGCACCCTAAATACTCAAAAACCAGAAGGCAAATAAAGAGGACACCAATTTTTCTTTTAAATCTCATTTTAAATCTGATTATTTTTGAACATTTAGGGCAGCAATAACGCAATGGGCTCAACACCTTTCACTTGCAGTTTTCAAGGAGAGGGGGAGGAAGAAGGAGGGATCATTCCTTGTAGGCTACAACTTACTTAAATAAACCAATCTGTAGGCATGATGTATTATGTTTCTGTTTGGTTCAAAGGTCTCTGGTTGGGTTTTATAGCTGGTTTCACATTTCAAGGATGAAGACCTAAACAAGAGTTGATTACAACAAAATAGAGGAAATGTCCCTTTCAATCATCACATTGAATGGGATTTTTCTCAGGGCAGGAATCATCAGCAAATTAGTAAAACCCCTCACCACCGCACTCCAAACACAAACTTCTATGCTGGTTGTGACAGAGGCTGGAGAAAGAAATTCTACACCAACCAGCAATTTTGTCAGTTCCCCCAAAAACCATTTTCACTCATGTAAACCTGCCTCTTCAGGGAATTGCTGCTCAGTTCTCAAGTAAAAGCCAATTGTAACTACCTAGGACATATGTTATCTGGGGGACAATAAAGGTTAAATAAATATGTATCATTTTACAGATATCGCTTGATATGACATGACTTAACATTACCCTAGTGTGGTTGCCCGACCTCCCTGGCTACTTGGAGTGCTCTCTCTTTTAAGAGACACAGCTTTTCCTTTTTATGAAACCAGAGTAACTGATGGAGTAGCTTACAAAAGAACAGAATTTTTTTTCCTCACAGCCAGAGATAGGACAAGAATACAGGACACATGTGTAAATCATTAGAAACTGGTGTTTACTGATTTATGGGGGTTTTCTTCAAAATGGTAACCACATTTCTCCTGTTTCCATGAAGTGAAATTTCCGTTTTGCAATGCAGTTCCTGATTCTGATGTCGTAAACATGTGTGCAGCAAACGATGCAACTGATTTTACAGTGCACCTGGTGACATACAGCACCTGATCAGCCATCAAAACGCACCCTTCCCCTTCACTAAGAAAAACTCTCTATCAACATGTACTACAGAAACATGTTGTTACATAAAAAACCCCTCTAAAGATCCAATTCAGATACACTCTGAATACTTCTACTAACATTAATGTGCATTCCATAGGATTTTAAGACCAGAAGGGACCATTATAATCACATACTATGAGCTCTTATGTAACAGAACCTCACCCAATAAATTCCTGCATCAAGACCCTAATTTCTCTTTGAGCAATAGCATATCTTTTAGAAAGATTTCCAGTCTTGATTTAAAGACTGCAAGTAATGGAGACTTCGCCACATCCTTAGTAAGCTGTTCCAATGATCAATTACTCTCATTTTAAAAATGTCCCTGGACTTCCAATCTGAATTTGCCTAGCTTCAGCTTCTAACCATTGGATTTTGTTAAACCTTTTTCTGCTTGATTAAAGAACCATCTGTTGTCAGAAATCTCTTCCTTGGGTAGACCACCATCAAGCCACCTCACCTCTGAACCTTCTCTTGGATAAACTAAAGAGAACAATCTTCTTTGTGCATGTGCAGAGCCAATCAACTAGAACCTATATACTCAGTCCTGCAAGGTGCTGAGCATTCTTAATTCCCACTGAAATCAGGATCTCAGAAACTATCAACATTGAGCCTGCTGAGAAGTGGTAGAAGCTTATGGAGAAATAAACAATAGGTAAGTGGATGTGTTGCTGAAACCTGTCTAAGCAGCAAAGAATCCTGTGGCACCTTATAGACTAACAGACGTTTTGGAGCATGAGCTTTCGTGGGTGAGTACCCACTTCCTCAGATGCATGCATCTGAAGAAGTGGGTACTCACCCATGAAAGCTCATGCTCCAAAACGTCTGTTAGTCTATAAGGTGCCACAGGATTCTTTGCTGCTTTTACAGATCCAGACTAACACGGCTACCCCTCTGATACTTGACACCTGTCTGTTACCTACCTACTCAATAGAGGTGACATCTTCAACTATATTATGAACATAGCCGGTAAAAAGTTATGTATTTTCGGTTAAAATTTTTGAAAAAACTTCTAATGTTCTGAATTTTTGACAAAAGAAAAGTTTTCATTTTGTGTCAGTTTTCAAAAAAACAAAATGTTTTTGATTTTCCAGGTTCTCCACACACACATATACATACACTGTCCAAAAAAAGTGGGGCAAGGGAAAGAAGAGGCAAGAGGAAGACAAACCAAACAAAATATCTTTAATTTTAAACAAAATGACAATTTGTTCCATTTTTGACCCAAAAATCCCCAAACATTTTCAAAGAAATAAAAGCTTATTGTGAAAATTTTTATTTCCTTTGAAAAGTCTTTTTTTATAATTTTTTTTGCCAATGAAAGTTGACAAAAAACTTTTCACCAGCTGTAATTATGAATATATGATGCCAGGATACATTTAATTTAAATAATTAGTTTGATTGGCATAGACCTAGAAACCTAGAAACAATTAATTTTCCATTTTCTGAAACACACTAAGTAAATACAATCATTGTCCTATCAATAATGCTGCTCTGTGTACAGTAGAGAGGGTAGATCTTTTAACTCTAGTCCCCTATTTCCAAGCATCTATAAATGTTTACAAATTACCAGCTGCGTTGAAATTTTTTGTATTTCTTCTAAACAGTGAATTTTTAAGTTAGATAAAATTCCTTTTGGACGTTTTTGAGAGAATGGAACATGAGAGAGAGATTTTACCAACAGAGAAGTTATTCAGATGCTATTTCTTGAGTTCAGAGGATCTCAAAACAAACATGGTTTTAAGATGTGCTATGAATTGTCGTAACTTTCCAACATACTTTTTATATGCAGAGCACCGATACTGATAACATCTCATTGAAACTGTGCTGAGCTGGAAGAGTAGAAAAGCATATTACTAAGAATAAGAGAGACAAACAGGACTAAAAATGTGACCCAAGGCCAGGCTTCAAGCCAGAGTAAGTATGTCTATATGAATGTGCCTCGTACCAGGCAGTCTTGCTGATACTCTTATTTGAAATACTAAAATAAGCTCTCTCAAATGGCGGCATGGCCTAATATGAACACAAGGGGTTTCTTTTGCTTTGTTACTATTACTGTTGACTAAAGCTTGCCATTACAAAGATTCTTCAGGACAAAATATTTCTCCCACCTCCCCTCCACCTGTAATTACTTATAAGTGCAACAGAGAGCAGGAAACAAACACATGAAGATTTTGAAAGTGAGCCTGTGAAACTTTTGACCTAAAATCAACCTTATCTTGTCCATTGTCTGATTTATTCTATTGCCAGTTATAGATTCTGACTGGGATCCAATGTAACAAGAACAACAAAAAATGACTTTGTAAAAAGCTATTCTAGTATTTTGTTTAAAGGGACAGTGCCAACTGTGGTGTTTAGATGTTGCTTGTGATTATTAGAACTGGGAGCACTGGCTGTTGGGAGTCTGAAAGGATAGGAAACAGGAAGAAGAGGAGAGGAGTTGAGGAGGCAGAGTGAGAGTTAAAGAGGGTGCAGCAGCAGCTTGGTAAAGAGGTTTCCACTTTAAAAATAAAGTCCTGTTGAAGTTTGTTATTACCTTGCCTAGTTGATACAACATTTTGGCGACGAGGATGGATATTCTGCCTCTGAACCCACCTGCGCCCTTCCTGCAAAGCCCAGGTGAGCCTCCAGTTGCTTTTACTGCCTGGATTCATATGTTTGAGACTTAACTGCTTGCAATCAGTGCTACAGAGATTTCTGAAGTAAGAAAGTGTGCTCTGCTAATCCACGGCCTGGGAGCAGAAGGGCAGCGTATATTTTACACTTTTCCCCTTGCAGACGATAAATATGAGACTGCACTCACTGCATTAAAAAACTTTTTTGTGCCAAAAGTGAATGTAGTAGCTAATCGCTACAGATTTCACCAGTGTGAGCAGAAACCAGGGGAGACTATAATGCAATATATTGCTTCCCTGAGGAGTCTTATTGTGACTTTGGGAATATGGCAGATGAGATGATTAGAGACCAGCTCATTGAGAAAACAACCATGCTTCGTGTAAGAGAACGCTTATTTCTAGAACCATAACTTACACTAGAAAAGCAATAACCATTGCTACTCAGATTGAGTCAAGTACAGCTGAAGCCAAAATAATGAGCAGGGATACAGTAAGCACAGTACAGGCTGTGACTCCTTTGCAAAAAAGTTCACTATCCCTGCAGACAAACAATTGCGGGAGGAAAACTAATGAAAAGCCACTGAATCAGCAAATTCAAAGTACAGTAGAAGCATGCTTTCGCTGTAGATCCCCACAACACCTTGCAAGGTACACAGGATGTCCAGCAAAAGTAGCTCAGTGCAATCAGTCCAAAAAGATTGGGCATTTTGCTAAAGTATGTCGCAGTAGCCAGTTCAATCAACAGGTGCATGCAGTTACAACACCAGATGTTACTGTGCTGAGTGTGGACAAAGCCACTACTGCACATATTCCAGAACAGAAAGTGCACTGTAAACGTTTCCGCCATACCCTCAGGCAAATCACACTCTATTCAGCTAATGTTGGACACTGGCTCAGCAGTATCTATACTACCTGATTCCATCTATTTGCAATACTTCAAAGATGTGCCTCTTACTGAACCCAGCTTTCAATTGGTGTGCTATTTGAAAAACCATATTCCAGTACATGGCTGCCTGCCAGCAATAGTTACTTTTGGTGATTGCTGTGTAACTGCAGAGTTCTACATTGTCCACAAAGGCACTCCTATCCTTGACAGAGATTTATTGACTGCTTTAAATCTCAGGGTAGTTAATGGACAAATTGATCTTCCTCAGCAATGCACTCTTGCAGTACACACACCAGTTTCAGTTTGGACCCAACACCAGGATGAAGAGAAACTCAGCTGTGCTTATGGGTTTCTGCATAAAGCTAAAATGCGGAATTAATATGATGCCTGTATGACAGAAATTATGGCACTTACCATTTTCAGTCAGGGAAGCTGTTTCAGAGGAACTTAGAAAACTTGTTCAAAAGGACATTATTGAAGAGATTAACTCCTCAGAATGAGTTTCACCAATAGTAGTGATGCAGAAGAAGGGTGGAGGCATTCACCTTTGTGTGGATGTAAGGGAGCCAAATAAAGTTATTGTGTTCGACAGCCATCCACTTCCTCACATAGAAGAAGTATTTGCAGAACTCTGTGGAGCAGAGATGTTTTCTACTCTTGATTTGCAGAGCGCATACCACCAGGTTATGTTGCATGAAGATAGCACAAACCTCACAGCATTTATTACACATGAGGGACTATTTCATTTTAAACGTGTGCTATACGGTCTCGCATCAGCTCCAACTGCCTTCCAAAAAATGATGTCGTTGATTCTGAAGAATCCACATGGAGTTCAGTGCTATTTGGATGATATTATCGTGTTTGGAAATACTACTGAGGAGCATGACAATAACCTGCAGTCTGTACTAAACTGCATCAGCAAAGCAGGCCTCAAGCTCAATAGGCCCAAATGCAAATTTAGACAAACTGAACTCTCTTTTCTAGGGCATACAATTTCACAGGCTGGACTAAAACCTGATCCAGATCGTATCCTGGCAATTTCAAATGCTCCTCCTCCAACAGATTTGCAAACCTTATGTTCCTTCTTGGGTCTTACCTCCTGGTATGCAAAATTCAGTCCAAATCATGCTTCTGTCATTGAACCGTTACAAGAATTACTATGGAGAAGTTCAACCTTAGTGTGGACAATGGATGCACAAGCTAGTTTCGAAACGGTGAAAGACTTGATTGTACATAGTCCAGTACTTGCACTATTCAGTCCTGCATTGCCCACATTTGTAACTACTGATGCTTCTGATTAAGGACTTGGGGCTGTCCTCACACAACTTCATGAGGACAACACAGAGAGGACTGTTGTGTTTGCTCCAAGGACGGGCTACTGAAAAATGGAGCACTTATCTGTGGGGCTGCACATTCAAGTTGCACACAGACCACAGCCCTTTGACGACGTTGGTCACCATGAAAGGACTGGGAAGAGCAGGATATCGTATTGCCAGATGGTCTGCAAGACTACTCTCTTTCAAATATGAACTGGAATATAACCCTGGAAACAAAAATGTGGTAGCTGATTGCCTTTCTCCCCTGCCTTTGCCTTCACCAGATGATCCACCGGAGGATGAGGATGTAGTAGTTACGCTTATTACAAGCACTCTTACTGCAGTTACAAGAAATCAATTTCAAGCTGCTTGTTCTGCATGTCCAATTCAACAAAAACTATGGGAATTTCTGACAAAGAGATGGCCCAGTAACCCTAAAAACCTTGACCTTGTTTTGCTGCCTTATTTTAGAGTTCGGGATGAACTTTCTTTGCTCGATGGCTGTGTGCTATGAGGTACACACCGACTACTTGTGCCAGAAGAATTACAGTCAAAACTCATACACCTAACACATGCTATTCATCAAGGAATTGTCAGAACCAAACGACGACTACGAGATCTGTATTGGTGGCCAGGGATGGACTCTCAAAACTGAAGCACTCATAAAATCCTGTGTCACTTGCCAAATGCATGATAAGACAGCAGTGACATGTACCCCTCCATTACAGCCTGTTTCTCTTCCTGAATCTGCATGGGAAAAAGTGGCGACTGACATTGTAGGACCCTTTGATACTGCTCCAATTGACTGTCGTTATGCCATCACTTTAATAGACTATTTCAGTAAATGGCCTGAGGTAGTATTTACATCGCAGATCTGTTCTGCTACAGTAATTAAGTTCCTCTCTTCAGTTTTTAGCAGGGAAGGTAAACCCAAAGAACTGGTTTCAGATAATGGTAGTCAATTTACTTCCCTGGAGTTTGAAACTTTTCTAGCAGAGAGGAACATTTTACACAGAAGGTCATCCCTATATTACCCTCAAGCCAATGGGGAAATCAGAAGTTTGCAAACTCTCTTTCAAACGGCTAAACTGGAAGGGTGATTGTGGATACCCTTCACTACTGATTTCTTGCAAGCATATTGGGCTACACGACATGCCACAACGCAAAGATCACCTGTAGAGTTACTGCATGGGAAACAGATGAATACTAAACTGAACATTGCTGGATTGTTAAAGGCATGACCTGAGGCCCCAGTCGAGGATGATGTGAGAAAAACAGTTGAACAGAATCAAGCAAAGTATAAGACTTTCACAGACAAGTGGCGGGGTGCTAAGGAACCAAAGTTTGAGTGTGGTTCCTTTGTTAGAATATGAAAACCTGGAATTTTACGCAAAGGTGATCATAAATTCACAGCTCCTCTTAAAATCATAGAGAAGAAGGGACCTTACACCTACTGACTTTCTGATGGGCGGGTATGGAATGCTTCTTATCTTGCACCTGCCTATGCACCAAGGTGAGATTATGCCAACACCCCATCTGCATTGGATGACTTCACCATAGTATCAACACAACAAGACATTGCATTGGAACCGGGGCCTGAGAGATGACCTGTCAGATCCAGATGACCACCTGTCTGGATTAGAAACTATGTTGTGTAGTATCTAGTGTTTTCAGTGTAATATTTCTGCCAATAGTATAGTGTATTGTTTCGTATTTGTTCCTGTGGTTAGAACAACGTTTATTTTAATTGGGAGAGTTTCTTAAGAGAGGAGGGAATGTGGTGTTTAGATGTTGCTTGTGATTATTAGAACTGGGAGCACTGGCTGTTGGGAGTCTGAAAGGACAGGAAACAGGAAGAAGGGGGGAGGAGGCAGAGTGAGAGTTACAGAGGGTGCAGCTTGGTAAAGAGGTTTCCACTTTCAAAATAAAGTCCTGTTGAAGTTTGTTAGTACCTACCTGGTTGATACAACAGCAACCTATTAAAGTTCAAGAATTTCATAATATTTTTAAATACTAAGCAGTAATTGTAAGGTTCTGCCCTGATGATTAGTGTGACAGTGATGTAGGGGGAGCTGGATAGCTTGAAGGGATTGGTTCACTTCTAGGTTGCTGGCTTGAATCTAGCCCAGATCAACAGTGAGGGTCGTTGTTGTAATCCTTGGACTCCCTTACAGAAAACTCCTATACAATTTAATATAAAATGATGTCTTTTCTATAGGTAGTGTGAACCATTCTATGCAATTTAATAGATTATTATTATAAAAATATCCCTGCCACAGAATTCTATAGGATGATCCCAAAACCCTATAGAAAGGATCGCATTCTCCATTTAAGTTTCACATTTAATAGTTTTCTAAAAAGTGTCAGCTTCTGGAATTATGTGATCTCATACAAACTTCAACTTAAAAAAAAATTAATACTCATGGTTGAGAAAAACTTGAAAACATGTTCTGAGTGCACTCTAAAGGATCTGAAACCAAAAGGCAAATAAAAGGAATACCAAAAAAACCCTCAGGATTTTTAAACCAGATTCATGATTTTTGAACTCATGGGCTTGGAAACAATTCTACAGGATGTGAGTCATTCCTATACAACTCTTGTTTCATTAGTAAATAGTAATGCAAGAGGCAGGCACAGAGTCAGAATGCTTCAAGAGTGCTGAGCGTACAGTTACATGCTGAAGCTCTCCAGTTTGAGAGAGAACATCTTGGCCTGTGACCGTATTTCTGAGCCCCATGGTGCCACACTGAACTAGGTCCCTCCTAAACCTTAGCCCTCTTTCCCCTATTCCACACATCATGCTACAACTCTATTGGTTTTAGCCCTAGTACAATATCTAGTACTTTTTCCATAATGGCTTCTTTACATTCTCCTTACAGTTTGTTATATCTATTCATCACCTCTTGTTTAAAATCAGGGCCTGATCCCAGAAAGCCACAGGCAGATCCTCTTGTCCTGTCAGAGTCCAATTGACTTCAGTGGGGCCCTGTAGCGAGGCAGTGGGATACCCCACAGCCTCGCTGAGGGACGGACCTCCCCTAACACCAACGTGGGCGCAGTCACTGGTTCCTGCGCCTGCCCCTCAGAGGTCACGGCGCAGACCCGGAAGTATAAAAGCTCACCGGCAGAGCTCAGTTGGGAACCAGCCGCCGGAGAGGCCAGACGTCTGCGACCGAGCTCCCTCTGGGGAGACAGCAGAAGGCCGCGGCCGGCCTGAGGTCGCACCGGGCCGGCCGAGCCTACCCCTCGCACGTTACCCCGAGGAGGACTGGCCAAGACTACCCTGCTCCAGCTACCCCGAGGAGGAGCCGAGCCTGCCTCTTGCCCGCTACCTCAAGGAGGAGCCAAGCCTACCATCCACTACTTACCCAGAGGAACTGATGGTGTTTGAGACCACCGGCGACGCTACCACGACTCGGGTACCCTACGAGGGGGAGTGTGGAAGTAGCCCGGGGGTAGCCGACCCCAGTCTGGCTGCAACACTGCCAGAGCCGATGTCAGTGTGTTGCGGCCAGGATCCCCACTGACAGCAGCAAGTTTCTGCCACTGCTAGGGCCCCAGGCTGGGACGCAGTGGAGTGGGAGGGCCTGCATCCCCCCTGTCACCCACTCCTTTGGTGGCAGACTCCCCCTTTTCCCTGGCCTGGAGAGGCTAGGACTCCTATTGTGGAACTACTGACTCAGCCCCTGCCTAAGGGCCTGAGTCCCTGACTATTTGCTTGCTGCCCACCCTGACCTAGGGCCAGGGCTGCTATTGAACTGCTGACTTAGCTCCTGCTGAAAGGTCTGAGTCTCTGACTGTCTGGTTGCTGCCCCGCCCTGATCTAGGGCCTGGGCTGGTATTTGGATTCTTGACTCAGCCCCAGCCTAAGGGCCTGAGTCTCTGACTGTTTGCTGGCTGCCCCGCCCTGACCTAGGGCCTGGGCCGCCATTTGACTATTGACTCAGCCCCCGCTCCAAGGGCCTGAGCCCCTAACCGAGTGTGCGTTGTTCCCCACAACCGCAGAGCCATCGGCCGGCGAACCAGAGTGAGGCGTCGGGATACCCCACATCCCCACTGAGGGATGAACCGTGGCAAAGCCGCACCACGCGCCCCATGAAGGCATAAGGGTCCATCTGTATGATCTCTTTGCAAGATTAGGGCCATGAGGTTGTAAGGTCTTTGGAGCTGGGAGTATATCTTTCTGCCTTTGCTGTAAGAAGCCTAACACACTTTTGGCTTCTGTAAAAAATCGGGATAAAATTGGGACTGTCCCAATATTTGGGTAGTTGTCCCGCTTCCCGACTGATACTTCGTTCTGCGCCAGCAGCACTGTAGGGGATTTTTTTGTTTTTTTTTGTGCTCCACCAGCGGATTCCCTCCCCCCATGTGTCCCGATATCTTCTTCATCTCATCTGGTCACCCTAATTAGATCACTGGTTATGATAAATACTTTGCATATGAGGAACCCATCTCCATACCTCTGCTCCCATCTAGGCGAGATGTAGCTTTGAACCCTCTGCTAGTTAGCAACGTAGGGAGAGCAGGATTGTGGGACCCCCTGACAACAGGTCACAGCCCCAAGCTGAGAATGCTTGAACTATATGATGACAACAGCTGGCAGTTATTAATGCCTGTTCAGTGGCCTATGTGAAATAAACTGGCGACCCCAGATCCGTTCCTAATGGTTTCTATAGATGGCCATACCACATACTTGGTGCACCTGGGTGGTCTCAGCAAAGAGACTAATTGAATGGGAGTAGAGACCAAGCTGAAGGTGGAGTCCTTCCAGAACAAGACACAGACTAAGTGGCAGGGCAGTGTGGGGAAAAAACAGCAGTGAATCTGTTCTATGCATTTCATTTCTCAGGGCTGCCAGTCTGGCATCTTTCCAGAGTACTAAATTCACTGCAGCGCAAGGCAGCCAACTGACCACTCTACCCTTCTAGGCAATATCCTCTCTTCCCCAAAATGACTGATGGGGACTGAAAACATTTCCTGAGGTTTTTAACATTCCACACACAATCATTCTGGATTGTGCCATTTAATTCCCCCCACGTATTTCACCAGGAGGAATTAAATGCCCAAACCCAAAGTGAATGTGAACAAACACATCATCTACCTTTTTTTAAATGTCACTTAATAATTTAAGAATAATTTCATTCGAGAAGGGAAATCTCTCCCTAGGCTCTGCTATGTATGACTGCAGCTTGGTCTCTCTCTCTCTCTCTCTGGGGGAGTAGATGGACAAGAGAAGCACTAGGGATGGAGCAGGCAGTGTGACTTAGGAAACTACAGTAGATCCAACTGCAGATGTGCTGCTAGAGGTAAAGCAGCAGGGAGTTCCTTCCTCCTCTTCCACTGCAGCAGAGCCAGAATGGCAGTTTACGCATAAATGGCTACATGCTCGGAAAGTAGCTCACTGGTCCCAGTTGTGCATCTCTGCTCTCTCAACACAGAGCTCAGCCACAAGAGCACAGGTCCCAGCCCCACAAAGCTACTCACAAGTATTACCCAACCACAAGGAACACATTATGTGTACATTATGTGGTGTAGATCAGTAGGTTCCCTCTAATTTTTTACGTCCATGTGCAGAATGAATGTTATGTGCATCAATATGGAGGTGTTATGCAGTGGGGGTGGGCCAAGGGGTTCAGAGTGTGGGAGAGGGCACAGGGCTGGGGCAGAGGGTTGGGATGCTGGGGCTGCAGGCTGTGGGGTGGGACAAGGGATGAGGGGCTCAGGGCTGTAAATATCCTGAAACCAAACACTATAAACACAAGAAATTCAGAGTCAAGATTAAACTTCAAAGAAATTCAAAAATATGGTATGGAAATGCACAATTAGGATACCCAAACAGACTTATCTCTGCCATGCAGTAACACTATGAAATAACTATATGATTGCAATTGAGGGATTTCAATGTTCCTAATACTAGGTTAGGTTACAGTAAACTGATTTTTAGAGACATCAGATTTCTCTACCCTACATTGCCTTGTTTAACTTCCACCCCCATCCCTTCTTGTTCCTGTCCGTATGATCTTCTATGCAGACTCACTCCAATTTCTCCTCCCCTCCTGCACTCTTTACATTCCTTTGCATGTATGCGCACACACACACACACAAAAATTGCCTCCTCCCTCCTGCAGTTACTCTTGAGAATATCTAGCACAACTGGTAGCTTTCAAATAGCAATATATAAAATCAATTCTTTTCTCCCTTTTTTTAAATAACTGAAAGATTACCCCTCACAGAGGCTGGTGCTTAAAATCTTCTTCTGACAAGTTCATAAAGAATTGCCCTATGTCAAAATGAACACCATCACCCCTTGTTCTCAATGGGAGTGATGTCACACACTGATGCCCTCTTTCAAAATGGTGGCCACCTTTCATTATTCCCAATAAGGAAGTGTCGAAAAAAAATGAATTTTCCTTTTGTGAAAAATTTTAATATTTTGAAATAATTTTCCATTCTGAATCAGAGTGAAAAATTGAAATATTGGGACTTTTTATGAAATGAATAATTCCAAAAAGTTTTGAATCACAAATGCCTAAACAAAAAACATTGATACTTTTGAACAATGTTTTCCATTTCAACTGGGCGTTTGGTAATGAGAGATATTTCACTTTCATTTTGACTCAATGTTTTGAAATAATGTTTTCATTTAGGAGATCTCAACCAGAAAAATCAAAAAATAGCATTGAAATTGATGTTTTCTCACAGAAATTCTCAATTTTTAAGGAAACTATGTTTTTAGTGGGAAAATATTGTGACTGAAAATCTATGACCAGGTCTATCAAAGTGAATGAATACAAGGTGTATTAATAATAATAATAACATAATTAATATTTGTATTACCATCACACATAGGAGCCCCAGTCATGGACCTGGACCTTATTGTGCTAGGGGCTGTACAAACTCAGAACAAAGAGATGACCCTATGAAGACGAAGGTGCTCTTGTAAAGTGCTTTGAAATCTACTGATGAAAAGTGCTATATTAGAGCTAGATATTATATTATTACTATTATTATAATACTCAGTCCTGTTGAGAACAATGGTAGGTGGCCGCCTCTTTGAAAGATAGCTGATCTTTCACAAACTGTCTATAGTGAAACATTATTCTTCATCCTCTGCCGAAGAAAATTTTTCCACTAATGAAAATAACGGGAAAATACTATTAATAAAAATTACATATAATATCAAACATAACCTAAACATGCTGAAAGATTGTGTATAAACTATATGGAAAGTTTGAAGTATCGGTGTTATTCTGTTATTAAGATAATTAAGAACCAAAACAAAGGTGTGACACCAAGTAGTACGTTTCTTAAAAGGACTCATTTTAAAATTAATTTTAAATCCTAAACTAACTAACAGATTTACTTATAAATTCTTTCAAAAATCATTCTGTACTCTGTGCTGTGATTCGGGGGGTGGATACACTACATTTTCATATAAAACAAACATATTAAATCGCCACTTTAAGGCTGAGTTGAATTCTGCATCTAAATATGGAGAAACAGCCAGTTGCTCCATAACAGAATGCTCATTATCATCCACACAGACAGTACTCGCTCTTCTAGCTCTCAGCAACCCCTCACTCTTTCTTGTTTGCTTCTACAGAGCCTTTTCCTAAACATAATCCATACACAAATACATCATGGCACTGCCTTCTGGCAGCCTCCGATACTGTATCGTAACTTACTAATAAGACAGTTCATTCAGCAGGAATTGTATTCTTTTAAATGAAGCAGTAACACCCTTAGTCCTGTGGCAGAGTAACAGTTTCCCCTAATAAAGGTTTGTCTACATGGGAAGTGTGTCCACAGGGGGCATTACACCACTATAATTATACCAGTAGGAGTCTACCAGTAAATTTTCTGGTGTAAACAAGCCCTAAGTTATACTAGTCTTGCTTTACACTTCCAGTTCTGTTGCCTATTAAGGTAAATACACTAACATGCAAATAATGTCCTCCTGACCCTCCCCCCACCAGTGACAATCCTCTGTGGCAAAAGAATTAAACCTCAGAGATCATCATCGCAGATCTAATTTATGATGGAAACTAAGGTAATTACGAAAACAAGCCTGCAGCACTGATTCTTCCACCAGCTGTTGGCGGCAGCTATTGAAGCAGAACTTAAGAACTCAGACAGGATGTATCCCTGCATGCAGCCTGCTGCCAAGGCACGTTGATACTGAACTTTTCTTAAAAGAACCTCTGGGTGTTTTGGCAAGAGACTGACAGCATTTCTGTCCTTTCTAGCGTATTTACATCATGTTAAACTAAAAGCAAGGTGGCGTAACAGCCTTTGAAGGGCCTGCCAGAAACCAATTTATCTGCATGTTACTAAGTCAATTATTTTACACAGCATTACGCAATAGGGAAAGAGGTCAGGTGTCTGTAACCATTCACCTCCCTCAGCACATGTCCTTGAGTTCACAGAACATCTTATTAGGTTTAAAATGTAACAAGAACATTTTACAGTGATTAATATCATATCCTGCCTGCACTACACTAATGATTCCAACAGTCATGGCTGATCTGGTAAATTTACAAACAAACACCTTTATGCTTTCACCAACGCTGCCCCTTACACCTGGGAGGAGCTCTTGGGAAACATCCACACTGCCTCTTCTTTGTCCTCCTTCAAATCCCCTCTTAAAACTCTTCTTTGCCATGATGACAAAAAAAACTTGACATTGATTAGGCAGCTGGTGTGCCAAGACCACGGCCTAGAATCATAGAATATCAGGGTAGGAAGGGGCCTCAGGAGGTCATCTAGTCCAATCCCCTGCTCAAAGCAGGACCAATCCCCAAATAAATCATCCCAGCCAGGGCTTTGTCAAGCCTGACCTTAAAAATCTCTAAGGAAGGAGATTTCACCACCTCCCTAGGTAACCCATTCCAGTGCTTCATCACCTGCCTAGTGAAAAATCGAACCTAAACCTCCTAGCATGCTGCCCAGTAGTGTCTCATTGTTTCCTTTCTCTCCCTAATCAGTCGGCTATATCCATCTCTTGTTTCTTGTCTTACTGTTAAATTGAAAAGTTAATCTTTTTGTTCTGTGTTTGTACGGCATCTGGCACAATGGGGTCCCTGTCTATGATTGTAGGCTCTATTGCAATACAATAATTATTAAATATGGTAGGTGAGCAATATAACAATCCCGAGGTATACCAGCATGTAAATATAATGCCTTTGGTAAGGGAGTAATGGGAGAAGAAACCAGGTGCAAATGGCATCTCCTTGTGCCAGCCACGAAGGCTTCACCTGAAGGAGTCACTCATGAGGGAGAGAAGATGCTCTCCAAAGACTTATGCCAGTAAAGGGTAGCTTTAAAACTACAGCCAAGGTTCCATAATGTCAGGATCCCAGGTATGGCACGCAGGTTGAGGCCAGGGTCTGGGTTCGAGGGGACGTGGTCCGAGTTCAGTCTAGAGGGTCAAGCCAGAAGCAGCAAGCTGTACCAGTGTCACACAATAGGATGAAGTCAGACTTGAGGTTGCTGAGCAGCACTAGGTCAGAGCCAAGTGAGCCAGCCGAAGGAGCGGTAGTGGAAAAGAGCCATGGCCAGTTGTTGGGAGCGGAGCCAGAGACCAGGAACCAGGGGCAAGGTGTCAGAAGTGGAGCTGGGGACCAAGAACTGGAACCAAGAGTGAGGCACCAGGAGCAGAGCTGGAACCAGGGGCGATGCATCTGGAGCAGAGCCGGCAATCAGGACCAGAGGCGAGGCATTGGGAGTGGAGCTGGTGACCAGCAACCGGAACCAGGAGCGAAGCATTGGGAGCAGACCTGGGGACCAGGAACCTGAGCCAGGGGCAAGGCATCAGGAACAGCCAGGGATTGGGAACCTGAACCACGGGCAAGGTCTCTGGAACAGAGCAGAGGACCAGGGCGAGGCATCAGGGACCAGGGCGAGGCATCAGGAACAGAACCGGGGCCAAGACATCAGGAGCGGAGCTGCAGGCCGAGAACAAGACCCAGGGGTGAGGCATCTGGACCAGAGCCAGGGACTGGGAACCAGACCCAGGGGCGAGGCATTGGGAGAGGAACCAAGGACCTGAACAGGAGCAAGGCGTCTGGAGCAGAGCCGGGAACCAGGAACCAGAATCAGGGGCAAGGCATTGGGAGCAGAGCCAGGAACCAGGAACCAGAACCAGGGGCAAGGCATTGGGAGGGGAGCTGGGAACCGGGAACCAGAACTAGGAGCAAAGCGTCAGGAGCAGAACCGGGGACTGGAACCAGGGGCAAGGCGTCGCGAGCAGAGCCAAGGGACTGGAACCAGGGATGAGGCTAGGTATCACGAACAGGGTTAGGGCCAGGAACTAGGAGCAAGCCAAGGTATCAGGAGTGCACAGCAAGGTCTGTTTGCAGCAGCAAGCCAGGGATCCACCTAGTTGCACAGATAGCCAACAGCTGTTTTCTCTACGTCTTAAATAGCATGCCTGGTCCAAGTAAGGAAATGCAGTAGGCTCCACCAGTCAGGACCTCCATAGGTGGGACAGTCAGTGGTGCTTGAACCCATTCAGCACTTCACCAGAGGTTTAGAGGTGTGGACACAGTAAGCACCCAGGAGACAGCAGACGTGGGGTCCAGAGCCATAGATACTTACAATAACAGCTCTGTAAATGGAGTGTGCCTGCAAGATGCACTGATTCAGTTCATTCCCCAGGTACCCTAAACTAGACCCATCCCTAGACAATGTTGCCCATTTTCAGCAGAGCAGAGGTTGTAGGCACCACATGGCACCACAACCAGCAGATAGCTTCAGGTTCGTTTATGGACAGGACGGTGTGAAGGTGCACTCTATATGATTTTATGAAAGTATGCTTATATGTATGAATATAATGTAACTGGAATATGCTTCATTCAGAAGGTCTCTTGTAAGGTATCATTACAAAGCTTATAATCTATTCAGTGTGGTCATGCTATTTGTATAAATGTATCACTCTTGTATCTGAAAGTAGAAATATGAAATACAACTCTGAGGGCCTATTGTAATTATGCAAAGTGTGGGCCATTAATGGTGGTTTGGAATCTTGATGGCTCCCATTAACCAGGACAATTGTCTGTAGATGGCTGTTTTACTTGTGAGTCTTCCTGTATACGTGTGTGCTGGCAAGTGGGTAATGAAGTCTTACAGAGACATGTGATCATGTTACCTGAACTGGAATCCATCAATGGTGTTTTTCCATTGAGAAGGGGGGTGGGAGCCCAGAGGGACAAAGGATTTCCGACTTATGCAAAAGATATATAAGTGAGAGGAATAGAACAAAGGGGGAGCCATCATGAGAAATCCCCTAGCTACCACCTGAGCTGGAACAAGGACAGTATCTACAGGGGGTGTGAGTGATTGCTGGGCCCAGACTAGAAGGAGACTAGTTTGTAAAAGTATCAGAGGGGTAGCCATGTTAGTCTGGATCTGTAAAAGCAGCAAAGAGTCCTGTGGCACCTTATAGACTAACAGACGTTTTGGAGCATGAGCTTTCGTGGGTGAATACCAACTTCGTTGGATGCATGAATTCGAAGTGGGTATTCACCCACGAAAGCTCATGCTCCAATACGTCTGTTAGTCTATAAGGTGCCACAGGACTCTCTGCTGCTTTTAGTTTGTAAAAGGAAGCCTTGGACAGATGTCTTATTAAAACATAGTTAGGTCTCCAATTATACTGCACATTGGAAGTGTATGGATATGACACTTTGCCCCAGCTACAGATCCATCCCTCAAACTTTTACATAGTCTGGTCCAGATCTTAGATATCATCTAGTAGACCAGCTTCCTCCCCCATTTGAAATCACATGAATCAGTTGCTCTTCCTTCTCTTCCCATTTGCAGTCTCATCACAGCAAACATCAGGGGAACTGCAGTGATTGCATTAGGAAAGTAACATATGGTTTGCTATCTTTTGCTGAGAATTAGCAAAAGATTAAAGCTGGCACCCTGGAACAAGCAGCTCTCCAGCCATGAAACAACGTTCCACAGATGGCCATCTGGAAAATCACTGCATTAGGGATTTGTCTCCAGGACCATCAGTCTAACGCCTTTCACAAACACTACAATCACCCATAAATTTAAAATAAATTTACATTTCTCCTCTTTATTATTTTTGTACTGGTGTAACTAGTACATTCCACCCTGCGGCAGGGGTTAAAAATGGCTAACATTGACTTCACTGAGGCAATGCCAATTTCCATAGCTGAGGATCTGTACCTTCTCCATTTTTAGGCTATCTTTTGGTTTCCAGGTATATTAGAACAAATTGTAATCAATCCTGGCTATGACATCCTCTCTTTATAACCTTCAAAATGCTTGTCAGAAAGAGGTTGTGCCCTGTTTTATTAGTTTTACACTAGGGAGTGCAAGTAGCTTTTGCCAAAGAGATATACCTGCTGATTAGAGTCTCTTTAATATTTTTCCTATTCCTCCATAAGGGACAATTTTCAAACTTAGGTGCTGAAAGTCCCTATTTACCATGGATTTATCTAGTGGCATTTTGATATTTACCGTTTTATTAGCTATCTCTTTCTTAATGGATCCTAACATTGTTAGGTTTTTTTGACTGCCATGGCACATTGAGTGGATATTTTCAGAGAACTATCCACAGTAAATACGGTAGCATCTGGATATGATTGTCTGCAGTAAGCAGAGATATAGTGAGGAGGGGAAGAGATACTTAGCCTCAGTCTTTAATGAGGAGCTTAGGGATAATGGTAGGATAACAAATCGGAACGAGGATATGGAGGTAGATATTACCACATCCGAGGTAGAAGCCAAACTCGAACAGCTTAATGGGACAAAATCGGAGGGCCCAGATAATCTTCATCCAAGAATATTAAAGAAACTGGCACATGAAATTGCAAGCCCATTAGCAAGAATTTTTAATGAATCAGTAAACTCAGGGGTTGTACTGTACAACTGGAGAATTGCTAACATAATTCCTATTTTTAAGAAAGGGGGAAAAAGTGATCCGGGTAACTACAGGCCTGTTAGTTTGACATCTGTAGTATGTAAGGTCTTGAAAAAAATTTTGAAGGAGAAAGTAGTTAAGGACATTGAGGTCAATGGTAATTGGGACAAAATACAACATGGTTTCACAAAAGGTAGATCGTGCCAAACCAACCTGATCTCCTTCTTTGAGAAGGTAACAGATTTTTTAGACAAAGGAAACGCAGCGGATCTAATTTACCTCAATTTCAGTAAGGCATTTGATACAGTTCCACATGGGGAATTATTAGTTAAATTGGAAAAGATTGGGATCAATATGAAAATTGAAAGGTGGATAAGGATCTGGTTAAAGGGGAGACAACAACAGGTCGTACTGAAAGGAGAACTGTCAGGCTGGAAGGAGGTTAGCAGTGGAGTTCCTCAGGGATCAGTTTTGGGACCAATCTTATTTAATTTTTTTATTACTGACCTTGGCACAAAAAGTGGGAATGTGCTAATAAAGTTTGTGGATGACACAAAGCTGGGAGGTATTGCCAATACAGAGAAGGACCAGGATATCATACAGGAAGATCTGGATGACCTTGTAAACTGGAGTAATAGTAATAGGATGAAATTTAATAGTGAAAAGTGCAAGGTCATGCATTTAGGGAGTAATAACAAGAATTTTAGTTATAAATTGGGGACACATCAGTTGGAAGTAACAGAGGAGGAGAAGGACCTCGGAGTATTGGTTGATCACAGGATGACTATGAGTTGCCAATGTGATATGGCCGTTAAAAAAGCTAATGCAGTTTTGGGATGCATCAGGCGAGGTATTTCCAGCAAAGATAAGGAAATGTTAGTACTATTATACAAGACACTGGCAAGACCTCATCTGGAATACTGTGTGCAGTTCTGGTCTCCCATGTTTACGAAGGATGAATTCAAACTGGAACAGGTACAGAGAAGGGCTACTAGGATGATCCGAGGAATGGAAAACCTATCTTATGAAAGGAGACTGAAAGACCTTGGCTTGTTTAGCGTAACCAAAAGAAAGTTGAGGGGGGATATGATTGCTCTTGATAAATATATCAGAGGGATAAATATGAGGGAGGGAGAGGAATTATTTAAGCTTAGTACCAATGTGGACACAAGAACAAATGGATATAAACTGTCTATCAGGAAGTTTAGACTTGAAATTAGATGAAGGTTTCTAACCATTAGAGGAGTGAAGTTCTGGAATAGCCTTCCAAGGGGAGTAGTGGGATAGCCTAATTCTGGCAATTAATTTGGCAATTGATCTCTGAGAATCAGCAAGTAAGTATGCCCAGTGGTCTGTGATGGAATGTTAGATGGGGTGGGATCTGAGTTACTAAAGAGAATTCTTTCCTGGGTGCTGGCTGGTGAGTCTTGCCCACATGCTCAGGGTTTAACTGATCATCATATTTGGGGTCAGGAAGGAATTTTCCTCCAGGGCAGATTGGCAGAGGCCCTGGAGGTTTTTCACCTTCCTCTGCAGCATGGGGCACGGGTTACTTGCTGGAGGATTCTCTGCAGCTTGAGCTCTTCAAACCACAATTTGAGGACTTCAATAACTCAGACATAGGTTAGGGGTATGTTACAGAAGTGGGTGGGTGAGACTCTGTGGCCTGCATTGTGCAGGAGGTCAGACTAGATGATCATAATGGTCCTTTCTGACCTTAAAGTCTATGAGTCTATGAGATGGACAACAGAAAAGTTTGCCAATTCTATTGCCAGAAGCAAACTCTGCCCAATCTTTGCTCAATAAAAGCCCAGAAATCTGATAATTGACTCTAGGAGGTGGAAAAGTATGGAACTGAAGCTGCCATTCCCATGTCTCTCGGAACAACAAGGGCAGCTCCTCCCTCTCCCCAAGCAGTTTGAAAGGGAGATTCAGAACAAGAGTGAACACTTTCCAGCTGGATTTTGATGGCTGTCCACTGCCTGACCAAAGTGTGAACCATTACTCTTTCAAACATATAATTAGGGCCCTACCAAATTCACGGCCATGAAAAACGCATCGTGAAATCTGGTCTTTTGTGTTTTTACCCTATTCTATACAGATTTCATGGGGGAGACCAGCGTTTCTCAAATTGGGAGCCCTGACCCAAAAAGGAGTTCCAGGAGGCTCAGAAAGTTTCTTTTAGGGGTCATGGTATTATCATCCTTACTTCTGCACTACCTTCAGAGCTGGGTGGCTGGAGAATGGCAGCTGTTGGCCGGGCACTCAGCTCTGAAGGCAGTGCCCCACCACCAGTAGCACAGAAGTAAGAGTGGCAATAACATACCATGCCATCCTTACTTCTGCCTGCTGCTGGTGGCAGCTCTGCCTTTAGAGCTGTGCTCCCAGTCAGCAGCTGCCGCTCTCCAGCTGCCTAGCTCTGAAGGCAGTGCCACCGCTAGGAGCAGCACAGAAGTAAGGATAATAGTATCGCAACCACCCCTACAATAGCCTTGCAGCCTCCCCGCCACACACTCACACACAACTCCTTTTTGGATCAGGACCCTACAACTACAACACAGTGAAATTTCAGATTTAAACAGATGAAATCATGAAATTTATTTTTTTTAAATCCTATGATGATGAAATTGACCAACATGGACCATGAATTTAGTAGGGCCCTACATATAGTGTATGCAAGGCCTGCACCAGTGTAACAAAAATTGAACCAGTTACACCAGTGCAATCCTCAAATAAATGTGGTGAGTTACTGTATTAAACTAAATTGTGTGTCTATATTACAGGGTTGCACTGGTATAACTGGATTGACAAAGTTATACCTGTGCAAGTTTCCTATACACACACACACACAGCCTATACACTAGACCTTTGACCTTTAGCCATATAACTTTACTGGGAGTCACAGGGAAATGTCAAATAATCATTCAGATGGAGAGAGTCTAACAAGTCAGCACATTGAGCATATAACTGACAGACAGGACTCTGCATTCTGACAACCTCCTTCAAGCAAATCAAGATTAGAGGCAGCCCCCTAACAGTTTAACAAAGACTCATTTGGCACTTCAGGTGTTGAGTGCTGAAAACACCTCCACCAAACAGGTATTTCCCCCCCTGTAGCGAGGCGGTGTGGCTCCCCTCCTGCCCAGGAGAGGGAGCGCCCAGCTAGAAGCCTGAGTGGGCGGGGCTAAGGAGCGGTGAGCCCGCCCCTCAGAGGGTCAGGCAATGACCCGGAAGTACAAAAGCCGGCCGTCAGAGCTCAGTTGGAGCCCAGCCGCCGCCGGGAGCAAACCTGCTGCAGGGAGCTCAAGACTGGGAACCCTCTAGGGCCCAGGGCAGCTGCCCTGACTGGCCGGAGCTTCCCCGCGCCCGCTACTGGGAGGAGCTGCCGGAGCTTCCCCGCGCCCGCTACTGGGAGGAGCTGCCGGAGCTTCCCCGCGCCCGCTACTGGGAGGGGCTGCCGGAGCTTCCCCGCGCCCGCTACTTGGGGGAGCTGCCGGAGCTTCCCCGCGCCCGCTACTGGGAGGGGCTGCCGGAGCTTCCCCGCGCCCGCTACTTGGGGGAGCTGCCGGAGCTTCCCCGCGCCCGCTACTGGGAGGGGCTGCCGGAGCTTCCCCGCGCCCGCTACTGGGAGGAGCTGCCGGAGCTTCCCCGCGCCCGCTACTGGGGGGGCTACCGGAGCTTCCCCGCGCCCTCTACTGGGAGGAGCTGCCGGAGCTTCCCCGCGCCCGCTACTGGGAGGAGCTGCCGGAGCTTCCCCGTGCCCGCTACTGGGAGGAGCTGCCGGAGCTTCCCCGCGCCCGCTACTGGGGGGGCTACCGGAGCTTCCCCGCGCTCGCTACTTGGGGGAGCTGCCGGAGCTTCCCCGCGCCCGCTACTTGGGGGAGCTGCCGGAGCTTCCCCGCGCCCGCTACTGGGAGGAGCTGCCGGAGCTTCCCCGCGCCCGCTACTGGGAGGGGCTGCCGGAGCTTCCCCGCGCCCGCTACTTGGGGGAGCTGCCGGAGCTTCCCCGCGCCCGCTACTGGGAGGAGCTGCCGGAGCTTCCCCGCGCCCGCTACTGGGAGGAGCTGCCGGAGCTTCCCCGCGCCCGCTACTGGGAGGGGCTGCCGGAGCTTCCCCGCGCCCGCTACTGGGAGGGGCTGCCGGAGCTTCCCCGCGCCCGCTACTTGGGGGAGCTGCCGGAGCTTCCCCGCGCCCGCTACTGGGAGGAGCTGCCGGAGCTTCCCCGCGCCCGCTACTGGGAGGGACTGCCGGAGCTTCCCCGCGCCCGCTACTTGGGGGAGCTGCCGGAGCTTCCCCGCGCCCGCTACTGGGAGGAGCTGCCGGAGCTTCCCCGCGCCCGCTACTGGGAGGGGCTGCCGGAGCTTCCCCGCGCCCGCTACTTGGGGGAGCTGCCGGAGCTTCCCCGCGCCCGCTACTGGGAGGGGCTGCCGGAGCTTCCCCGCGCCCGCTACTTGGGGGAGCTGCCGGAGCTTCCCCGCGCCCGCTACTGGGAGGGGCTGCCGGAGCTTCCCCGCGCCCGCTACTGGGAGGAGCTGCCGGAGCTTCCCCGCGCCCGCTACTGGGGGGGCTACCGGAGCTTCCCCGCGCCCGCTACTGGGAGGAGCTGCCGGAGCTTCCCCGCGCCCGCTACTGGGAGGAGCTGCCGGAGCTTCCCCGCGCCCGCTACTGGGAGGAGCTGCCGGAGCTTCCCCGCGCCCGCTACTGGGGGGGCTACTGGAGCTTCCCCGCGCTCGCTACTTATGGGAGCTGCCGGAGCTTCCCCGCGCCCGCTACTTGGGGGAGCTGCCGGAGCTTCCCCGCGCCCGCTACTGGGAGGGGCTGCCGGAGCTTCCCCGCGCCCGCTACTTGGGGAAGCTGCCGGAGCTTCCCCGCGCCCGCTACTGGGAGGAGCTGCCGGAGCTTCCCCGCGCCCGCTACTGGGAGGAGCTGCCGGAGCTTCCCCGCGCCCGCTACTGGGAGGGGCTGCCGGAGCTTCCCCGCGCCCGCTACTGGGAGGGGCTGCCGGAGCTTCCCCGCGCCCGCTACTGGGGGGAGCTGCCGGAGCTTCCCCGCGCCCGCTACTGGGAGGGGCTGCCGGAGCTTCCCCGCGCCCGCTACTTGGGGGAGCTGCCGGAGCTTCCCCGCGCCCGCTACTTGGGGGAGCTGCCGGAGCTTCCCCGCGCCCGCTACTGGGAGGAGCTGCCGGAGCTTCCCCGCGCCCGCTACTGGCAGGGGCTGCCGGAGCTTCCCCGCGCCCGCTACTGGGAGGAGCTGCCGGAGCTTCCCCGCGCCCGCTACTGGGAGGGGCTGCCGGAGCTTCCCCGCGCCTGCTACTTGGAGGGGCTGCCGGAGCTTCCCCGCGCCCGCTACTGGGAGGGGCTGCCGGAGCTTCCCCGCGCCCGCTACTGGGAGGCGCTGCCGGAGCTTCCCCGCGCCCGCTACTGGGAGGGGCTGCCGGAGCTTCCCCGCGCCCGCTACTTGGAGGGGCTGCCGGAGCTTCCCCGCGCCACCTACTGGGAGGGGCTGCCGGAGCTTCCCCGCGCCCGCTACTGGGAGGGGCTGCCGGAGCTTCCCCGCGCCCGCTACTGGGAGGAGCTGCCGGAGCTTCCCCGCGCCCGCTACTGGGAGGAGCTGCCGGAGCTTCCCCGCGCCCGCTACTGGGAGGGGCTGCCGGAGCTTCCCCGCGCCCGCTACTGGGAGGAGCTGCCGGAGCTTCCCCGCGCCAGCTACTGGGAGGGGCTGCCGGAGCTTCCCCGCGCCCGCTACTGGGGGGAGCTGCCGGAGCTTCCCCGCGCCCGCTACTGGGAGGGGCTGCCGGAGCTTCCCCGCGCCCGCTACTTGGGGGAGCTGCCGGAGCTTCCCCGCGCCCGCAACTGGGGGGAGCTGCCGGAGCTTCCCCGCGCCCGCTACTGAGAGGAGCTGCCGGAGCTTCCCGCGCCCGCTACTGGGAGGAGCTGCCGGAGCTTCCCCGCGCCCGCTACTTGGGGGAGCTGCCGGAGCTTCCCCGCGCCCGCTACTGGGAGGAGCTGCCGGAGCTTCCCCGCGCCCGCTACTGGGAGGAGCTGCCGGAGCTTCCCCGCGCCAGCTACTGGGAGGAGCTGCCGGAGCTTCCCCGCGCCCGCTACTGGGAGGAGCTGCCGGAGCTTCCCCGCGCCCGCTACTGGGAGGGGCTGCCGGAGCTTCCCCGCGCCCGCTACTGGGAGGGGCTGCCGGAGCTTCCCCGCGCCCGCTACTTGGGGGAGCTGCCGGAGCTTCCCCGCGCCCGCTACTGGGAGGGGCTGCCGGAGCTTCCCCGCGCCAGCTACTGGGAGGGGCTGCCGGAGCTTCCCCGCGCCCGCTACTGGGAGGGGCTGCCGGAGCTTCCCCGCGCCCGCTACTGGGAGGGGCTGCCGGAGCTTCCCCGCGCCCGCTACTGGGAGGGGCTGCCGGAGCTTCCCCGCGCCCGCTACTGGGAGGAGCTGCCGGAGCTTCCCCGCGCCCGCTACTGGGAGGGGCTGCCGGAGCTTCCCCGCGCCCGCTACTGGGAGGAGCTGCCGGAGCTTCCCCGCGCCCGCTACTTGGGGGAGCTGCCGGAGCTTCCCCGCGCCCGCTACTGGGAGGGGCTGCCGGAGCTTCCCCGCGCCCGCTACTGGGAAGAGCTGCCGGAGCTTCCCCGCGCCAGCTACTGGGAGAGGCTGCCGGAGCTTCCCCGCGCCAGCTACTGGGAGGGGCTGCCGGAGCTTCCCCGCGCCCGCTACTGGGAGGGGCTGCCGGAGCTTCCCCCGCGCCCGCTACTTGGGGGAGCTGCCGGAGCTTCCCCGCGCCCGCTACTGGGAGGAGCTGCCGGAGCTTCCCCGCGCCCGCTACTGGGAGGAGCTGCCGGAGCTTCCCCGCGCCCGCTACTGGGAGGAGCTGCCGGAGCTTCCCCGCACCCGCTACTGGGGGGGCTACCGGAGCTTCCCCGCGCCCGCTACTGGGAGGAGCTGCCGGAGCTTCCCCGCGCCCGCTACTGGGAGGAGCTGCCGGAGCTTCCCCGCGCCCGCTACTGGGAGGGGCTGCCGGAGCTTCCC
Source organism: Gopherus flavomarginatus (assembly GCF_025201925.1). Lineage (NCBI taxonomy): Eukaryota > Metazoa > Chordata > Testudines > Testudinidae > Gopherus > Gopherus flavomarginatus. Next base: position 200,817,843 of record NC_066620.1, on the reverse strand, counting down.
CGCGCTCGCTACTTGGGGGAGCTGCCGGAGCTTCCCCGCGCCCGCTACTGGGAGGAGCTGCCGGAGCTTCCCCGCGCCCGCTACTTGGAGGGGCTGCCGGAGCTTCCCCGCGCCCGCTACTGGGAGGAGCTGCCGGAGCTTCCCCGCGCCCGCTACTGGGAGGGGCTGCCGGAGCTTCCCCGCGCCCGCTACTGGGAGGGGCTGCCGGAGCTTCCCCGCGCCCCGCTACTGGGAGGAGCTGCCGGAGCTTCCCCGCGCCCGCTACTGGGAGGAGCTGCCGGAGCTTCCCCGCGCCCGCTACTGGGAGGGGCTGCCGGAGCTTCCCCGCGCCCGCTACTGGGGGGAGCTGCCGGAGCTTCCCCGCGCCCGCTACTGGGAGGGGCTGCCGGAGCTTCCCCGCGCCCGCTACTTGGGGGAGCTGCCGGAGCTTCCCCGCGCCCGCAACTTGGGGGAGCTGCCGGAGCTTCCCCGCGCCCGCTACTGAGAGGAGCTGCCGGAGCTTCCCCGCGCCCGCTACTGGGAGGAGCTGCCGGAGCTTCCCCGCGCCCGCTACTTGGGGGAGCTGCCGGAGCTTCCCCGCGCCCGCTACTGGGAGGAGCTGCCGGAGCTTCCCCGCGCCCGCTACTGGGAGGTGCTGCCGGAGCTTCCCCGCGCCCGCTACTGGGGGGAGCTGCCGGAGCTTCCCCGCGCCAGCTACTGGGAGGAGCTGCCGGAGCTTCCCCGCGCCCGCTACTGGGAGGAGCTGCCGGAGCTTCCCCGCGCCCGCTACTGGGAGGGGCTGCCGGAGCTTCCCCGCGCCAGCTACTGGGAGGAGCTGCCGGAGCTTCCCCGCGCCCGCTACTGGGAGGAGCTGCCGGAGCTTCCCCGCGCCCGCTACTGGGAGGAGCGGCCGGAGCTTCCCCGCGCCCGCTACTGGGAGGGGCTGCCGGAGCTTCCCCGCGCCAGCTACTGGGAGGAGCTGCCGGAGCTTCCCTGCGCCCGCTACTGGGAGGAGCTGCCGGAGCTTCCCCGCGCCCGCTACTGGGAGGAGCTGCCGGAGCTTCCCCGCGCCCGCTACTGGGAGGGGCTGCCGGAGCTTCCCCGCGCCAGCTACTGGGAGGAGCTGCCGGAGCTTCCCCGCGCCCGCTACTGGGAGGAGCTGCCGGAGCTTCCCCGCGCCCGCTACTGGGAGGAGCTGCCGGAGCTTCCCCGCGCCCGCTACTGGGAGGGGCTGCCGGAGCTTCCCCGCGCCCGCTACTGGGAGGGGCTGCCGGAGCTTCCCCGCGCCCGCTACTGGGAGGGGCTGCCGGAGCTTCCCCGCGCCCGCTACTTGGGGGAGCTGCCGGAGCTTCCCCGCGCCCGCTACTGGGAGGAGCTGCCGGAGCTTCCCCGCGCCCGCTACTGGGAGGGGCTGCCGGAGCTTCCCCGCGCCCGCTACTGGGAGGGGCTGCCGGAGCTTCCCCGCGCCCGCTACTGGGAGGGGCTGCCGGAGCTTCCCCGCGCCCGCTACTGGGAGGAGCTGCCGGAGCTTCCCCGCGCCCGCTACTGGGAGGGGCTGCCGGAGCTTCCCCGCGCCCGCTACTGGGAGGAGCTGCCGGAGCTTCCCCGCGCCCGCTACTTGGGGGAGCTGCCGGAGCTTCCCCGCGCCCGCTACTGGGAGGGGCTGCCGGAGCTTCCCCGCGCCCGCTACTGGGAAGAGCTGCCGGAGCTTCCCCGCGCCAGCTACTAGGAGGGGCTGCCGCAGCTTCCCCGCGCCAGCTACTGGGAGGGGCTGCAGGAGCTTCCCCGCGCCCGCTACTGGGAGGGGCTGCCGGAGCTTCCCCACGCCCGCTACTGGGAGGGGCTGCCGGAGCTTCCCCGCGCCCGCTACTTGGGGGAGCTGCCGGAGCTTCCCCGCGCCCGCTACTGGGAGGAGCTGCCGGAGCTTCCCCGCGCCCGCTACTGGGAGGAGCTGCCGGAGCTTCCCCGCGCCCGCTACTGGGAGGAGCTGCCGGAGTTTCCCCGCACCCGCTACTGGGGGGGCTACCGGAGCTTCCCCGCGCCCGCTACTGGGAGGAGCTGCCGGAGCTTCCCCGCGCCCGCTACTGGGAGGAGCTGCCGGAGCTTCCCCGCGCCCGCTACTGGGAGGGGCTGCCGGAGCTTCCCCGCGCTCGCTACTTGGGGGAGCTGCCGGAGCTTCCCCGCGCCCGCTACTGGGAGGAGCTGCCGGAGCTTCCCCGCGCCCGCTACTTGGAGGGGCTGCCGGAGCTTCCCCGCGCCCGCTACTGGGAGGAGCTGCCGGAGCTTCCCCGCGCCCGCTACTGGGAGGGGCTGCCGGAGCTTCCCCGCGCCCGCTACTGGGAGGGGCTGCCGGAGCTTCCCCGCGCCCGCTACTTGGGGGAGCTGCCGGAGCTTCCCCGCGCCCGCTACTGGGAGGGGCTGCCGGAGCTTCCCCGCGCCCGCTACTGGGAGGAGCTGCCGGAGCTTCCCCGCGCCCGCTACTAGGAGGAGCTGCTGGAGCTTCCCCGCGCCCGCTACTGGGGGGAGCTGCCGGAGCTCCCCCGCGCCCGCTACTGGGAGGGGCTGCCGGGGAAGCTGGGAGGGGCTGCCGGAGCTTCCCCGCGCCCGCTACTGGGACGAGCTGCTGGAGCTTCCCCGCGCCCGCTACTGGGGGGAGCTGCCGGAGCTTCCCCGCGCCCGCTACTGGGACGGGCTGCCGGGGAAGCTGGGAGGGGCTGCCGGAGCTTCCCCGCGCCCGCTACTGGGAGGAGCTGCCGGAGCTTCCCCGCGCCCGCTACTGGGGGGAGCTGCCGGAGCTTCCCCGCGCCCGCTACTTGGGGGAGCTGCCGGAGCTTCCCCGCGCCCGCTACTTGGGGGAGCTGCCGGAGCTTCCCCGCGCCCGCTACTGAGAGGAGCTGCCGGAGCTTCCCCACGCCCGCTACTGGGAGGAGCTGCCGGAGCTTCCCCGCGCCCGCTACTTGGAGGGGCTGCCGGAGCTTCCCCGCGCCCGCTACTAGGAGGGGCTGCCGGAGCTTCCCCGCGCCTGCTACTGGGAGGGGCTGCCGGAGCTTCCCCGCGCCCGCTACTGGGAGGGGCTGCCGGAGCTTCCCCGCGCCCGCTACTTGGGGGAGCTGCCGGAGCTTCCCCGCGCCCGCTACTGGGAGGTGCTGCCGGAGCTTCCCCGCGCCCGCTACTGGGAGGAGCTGCCGGAGCTTCCCCGCGCCCGCTACTGGGAGGAGCTGCCGGAGCTTCCCCGCACCCGCTACTGGGGGGGCTACCGGAGCTTCCCCGCGCCCGCTACTGGGAGGAGCTGCCGGAGCTTCCCCGCGCCCGCTACTGGGAAGAGCTGCCGGAGCTTCCCCGCGCCCGCTACTGGGAGGGGCTGCCGGAGCTTCCCCGCGCTCGCTACTTGGGGGAGCTGCCGGAGCTTCCCCGCGCCCGCTACTGGGAGGAGCTGCCGGAGCTTCCCCGCGCCCGCTACTTGGAGGGGCTGCCGGAGCTTCCCCGCGCCCGCTACTGGGAGGAGCTGCCGGAGCTTCCCCGCGCCCGCTACTGGGAGGGGCTGCCGGAGCTTCCCCGAGCGCGCTACTGGGAGGGGCTGCCGGAGCTTCCCCGCGCCCGCTACTTGGGGGAGCTGCCGGAGCTTCCCCGCGCCCGCTACTGGGAGGAGCTGCCGGAGCTTCCCCGCGCCCGCTACTGGGAGGAGCTGCCGGAGCTTCCCCGCGCCCGCTACTGGGAGGAGCTGCCGGAGCTTCCCCGCGCCCGCTACTGGGAGGAGCTGCCGGAGCTTCCCCGCGCCCGCTACTGGGAGGGGCTGCCGGAGCTTCCCCGCGCTCGCTACTTGGGGGAGCTGCCGGAGCTTCCCCGCGCCCGCTACTGGGAGGAGCTGCCGGAGCTTCCCCGCGCCCGCTACTGGGAGGGGCTGCCGGAGCTTCCCCGCGCCCGCTACTGGTAGGAGCTGCCGGAGCTTCCCCGCGCCCGCTACTGGGGGGAGCTGCCGGAGCTTCCCCGCGCCCGCTACTGGGAGGGGCTGCCGGAGCTTCCCCGCGCCCGCTACTGGGAGGAGCTGCCGGAGCTTCCCGGCGCCCGCTACTGGGAGGAGCTGCCGGAGCTTCCCCGCGCCCGCTACTGGGAGGGGCTGCCGGAGCTTCCCCGCGCCCGCTACTGGGAGGAGCTGCCGGAGCTTCCCCGCGCCCGCTACTGGGGGGAGCTGCCGGAGCTTCCCCGCGCCCGCTACTGGGAGGGGCTGCCGGAGCTTCCCCGCGCCCGCTACTGGGAGGGGCTGCCGGAGCTTCCCCGCGCCCGCTACTGGGAGGAGCTGCCGGAGCTTCCCCGCGCCCGCTACTGGGAGGGGCTGCCGGAGCTTCCCCGCGCCCGCTACTGGGAGGAGCTGCCGGAGCTTCCCCGCGCCCGCTACTGGGGGGAGCTGCCGGAGCTTCCCCGCGCCCGCTACTTGGGGGAGCTGCCGGAGCTTCCCCGCGCCCGCTACTTGGGGGAGCTGCCGGAGCTTCCCCGCGCCCGCTACTGAGAGGAGCTCCCGGAGCTTCCCCGCGCCCGCTACTGGGAGGAGCTGCCGGAGCTTCCCCGCGCCCGCTACTGGGAGGGGCTGACGGAGCTTCCCCGCGCCCGCTACTTGGGGGAGCTGCCGGAGCTTCCCCGCGCCCGCTACTGGGAGGAGCTGCCGGAGCTTCCCCGCGCCCGCTACTGGGAGGAGCTGCCGGAGCTTCCCCGCGCCCGCTACTGGGGGGAGCTGCCGGAGCTTCCCCGCGCCAGCTACTGGGAGGAGCTGCCGGAGCTTCCCCGCGCCCGCTACTGGGAGGGGCTGCCGGAGCTTCCCCGCGCCCGCTACTTGGGGGAGCTGCCGGAGCTTCCCCGCGCCCGCTACTTGGGGGAGCTGCCGGAGCTTCCCCGCGCCCGCTACTGGGAGGGGCTGCCGGAGCTTCCCCGCGCCCGCTACTGGGAGGAGCTGCCGGAGCTTCCCCGCGCCCGCTACTGGGAGGAGCTGCCGGAGCTTCCCCGCGCCCGCTACTGGGAGGTGCTGCCGGAGCTTCCCCGCGCCCGCTACTGGGAGGAGCTGCCGGAGCTTCCCCGCGCCCGCTACTGGGAGGGGCTGCCGGAGCTTCCCCGCGCCCGCTACTTGGGGGAGCTGCCGGAGCTTCCCCGCGCCCGCTACTGGGAGGAGCTGCCGGAGCTTCCCCGCGCCCGCTACTGGGAGGAGCTGCCGGAGCTTCCCCGCGCCCGCTACTGGGAGGGGCTGCCGGAGCTTCCCCGCGCTCGCTACTTGGGGGAGCTGCCGGAGCTTCCCCGCGCCCGCTACTGGGAGGAGCTGCCGGAGCTTCCCCGCGCCCGCTACTTGGAGGGGCTGCCGGAGCTTCCCCGCGCCCGCTACTGGGAGGAGCTGCCGGAGCTTCCCCGCGCCCGCTACTGGGAGGAGCTGCCGGAGCTTCCCCGCGCCCGCTACTGGGAGGAGCTGCCGGAGCTTCCCCGCGCCCGCTACTGGGAGGGGCTGCCGGAGCTTCCCCGCGCCCGCTACTGGGAGGAGCTGCCGGAGCTTCCCCGCGCCCGCTACTGGGAGGGGCTGCCGGAGCTTCCCCGCGCCCGCTAGTTGGGGGAGCTGCCGGAGCTTCCCCGCGCCCGCTACTGAGAGGAGCTGCCGGAGCTTCCCCGCGCCCGCTACTGGGAGGAGCTGCCGGAGCTTCCCCGCGCCCGCTACTGGGAGGGGCTGCCGGCGCTTCCCCGCGCCCGCTACTGGGAGGAGCTGCCGGAGCTTCCCCGCGCCCGCTACTGGGGGGAGCTGCCGGAGCTTCCCCGCGCCAGCTACTGGGGGGAGCTGCCGGAGCTTCCCCGCGCCCGCTACTTGGGGGAGCTGCCGGAGCTTCCCCGCGCCCGCTACTGGGAGGAGCTGCCGGAGCTTCCCCGCGCCCGCTACTGGGAGGGGCTGCCGGAGCTTCCCCGCGCCCGCTACTTGGGGGAGCTGCCGGAGCTTCCCCGCGCCCGCTACTGGGAGGAGCTGCCGGAGCTTCCCCGCGCCCGCTACTGGGAGGGGCTGCCGGAGCTTCCCCGCGCCAGCTACTGGGAGGAGCTGCCGGAGCTTCCCCGCGCCCGCTACTGGGAGGGGCTGCCGGCGCTTCCCCGCGCCCGCTACTGGGAGGGGCTGCCGGCGCTTCCCCGCGCCCGCTACTGGGAGGGGCTGCCGGAGCTTCCCCGCGCCCGCTACTGGGAGGGGCTGCCGGAGCTTCCCCGCGCCCGCTACTGGGAGGAGCTGCCGGAGCTTCCCCGCGCCAGCTACTGGGAGGAGCTGCCGGAGCTTCCCCGCGCCCGCTACTGGGAGGAGCTGCCGGAGCTTCCCCGCGCCCGCTACTGGGGGGAGCTGCCGGAGCTTCCCCGCGCCCGCTACTGGGAGGGGCTGCCGGAGCTTCCCCGCGCCCGCTACTGGGAGGGGCTGCCGGAGCTTCCCCGCGCCCGCTACTTCGGGGAGCTGCCGGAGCTTCCCCGCGCCCGCTACTGGGAGGAGCTGCCGGAGCTTCCCCGCGCCCGCTACTGGGAGGAGCTGCCGGAGCTTCCCCGCGCCCGCTACTGGGAGGAGCTGCCGGAGCTTCCCCGCGCCCGCTACTGGGAGGGGCTGCCGGAGCTTCCCCGCGCCCGCTACTTGGGGGAGCTGCCGGAGCTTCCCCGCGCCCGCTACTGGGAGGGGCTGCCGGAGCTTCCCCGCGCCCGCTACTGGGAGGAGCTGCCGGAGCTTCCCCGCGCCAGCTACTGGGAAGAGCTGCCGGAGCTTCCCCGCGCCAGCTACTGGGAGGGGCTGCCGGAGCTTCCCCGCGCCAGCTACTGGGAGGGGCTGCCGGAGCTTCCCCGCGCCCGCTACTGGGAGGGGCTGCCGGAGCTTCCCCGCGCCCGCTACTGGGAGGGGCTGCCGGAGCTTCCCCGCGCCCGCTACTTGGGGGAGCTGCCGGAGCTTCCCCGCGCCCGCTACTGGGAGGAGCTGCCGGAGCTTCCCCGCGCCCGCTACTGGGAGGAGCTGCCGGAGCTTCCCCGCGCCCGCTACTGGGAGGAGCTGCCGGAGCTCCCCCGCACCCGCTACTGGGGGGGCTACCGGAGCTCCCCCGCGCCCGCTACTGGGAGGAGCTGCCGGAGCTTCCCCGCGCCCGCTACTGGGAGGAGCTGCCGGAGCTTCCCCGCGCCCGCTACTGGGAGGGGCTGCCGGAGCTTCCCCGCGCCCGCTACTGGGAGGGGCTGCCGGAGCTTCCCCGCGCTCGCTACTTGGGGGAGCTGCCGGAGCTTCCCCGCGCCCGCTACTGGGAGGAGCTGCCGGAGCTTCCCCGCGCCCGCTACTGGGAGGGGCTGCCGGAGCTTCTCCGCGCCCGCTACTGGGAGGGGCTGCCGGAGCTTCCCCGCGCCCGCTACTGGGAGGAGCTGCCGGAGCTTCCCCGCGCCCGCTACTGGGAGGAGCTGCCGGAGCTTCCCCACGCCCGCTACTGGGAGGGGCTGCCGGAGCTTCCCCGCGCCCGCTACTTGGGGGAGCTGCCGGAGCTTCCCCGCGCCCGCTACTGGGAGGAGCTGCCGGAGCTTCCCCGCGCCCGCTACTGGGAGGAGCTGCCGGAGCTTCCCCGCGCCCGCTACTGGGAGGGGCTGCCGGAGCTTCCCCGCGCCCGCTACTGGGGGGAGCTGCCGGAGCTTCCCCGCACCCGCTACTGGGAGGGGCTGCCGGAGCTTCCCCGCGCCCGCTACTTGGGGGAGCTGCCGGAGCTTCCCCGCGCCCGCTACTCGGGGGAGCTGCCGGAGCTTCCCCGCGCCCGCTACTGAGAGGAGCTGCCGGAGCTTCCCCGCGCCCGCTACTGGGAGGAGCTGCCGGAGCTTCCCCGCGCCCGCTACTTGGGGGAGCTGCCGGAGCTTCCCCGCGCCCGCTACTGGGAGGAGCTGCCGGAGCTTCCCCGCGCCCGCTACTGGGAGGAGCTGCCGAAGCTTCCCCGCGCCCGCTACTGGGGGGAGCTGCCGGAGCTTCCCCGCGCCAGCTACTGGGAGGAGCTGCCGGAGCTTCCCCGCGCCCGCTACTGCGAGGGGCAGCCGGAGCTTCCCCGCGCCAGCTACTGGGAGGAGCTGCCGGAGCTTCCCCGCGCCCGCTACTGGGAGGAGCTGCCGGAGCTTCCCCGCGCCCGCTACTGGGAGGAGCTGCCGGAGCTTCCCCGCGCCCGCTACTGGGAGGGGCTGCCGGAGCTTCCCCGCGCCCGCTACTGGGAGGAGCTGCCGGAGCTTCCCCGCGCCCGCTACTGGGAGGAGCTGCCGGAGCTTCCCCGCGCCCGCTACTGGGAGGGGCTGCCGGAGCTTCCCCGCGCCCGCTACTGGGAGGGGCTGCCGGAGCTTCCCCGCGCCCGCTACTGGGAGGGGCTGCCGGAGCTTCCCCGCGCCCGCTACTGAGAGGGGCTACCGGAGCTTCCCCGCGCCCGCTACTGGGAGGAGCTGCCGGAGCTTCCCCGCGCCCGCTACTTGGGGGAGCTGCCGGAGCTTCCCCGCGCCCGCTACTGGGAGGAGCTGCCGGAGCTTCCCCGCGCCCGCTACTGGGAGGAGCTGCCGAAGCTTCCCCGCGCCCGCTACTGGGTGGAGCTGCCGGAGCTTCCCCGCGCCAGCTACTGGGAGGAGCTGCCGGAGCTTCCCCGCGCCCGCTACTGGGAGGGGCTGCCGGAGCTTCCCCGCGCCAGCTACTGGGAGGAGCTGCCGGAGCTTCCCCGCGCCCGCTACTCGGAGGAGCTGCCGGAGCTTCCCCGCGCCCGCTACTGGGAGGAGCTGCCGGAGCTTCCCCGCGCCCGCTACTGGGAGGGGCTGCCGGAGCTTCCCCGCGCCCGCTACTGGGAGGAGCTGCCGGAGCTTCCCCGCGCCCGCTACTGGGAGGAGCTGCCGGAGCTTCCCCGCGCCCGCTACTGGGAGGGGCTGCCGGAGCTTCCCCGCGCCCGCTACTGGGAGGGGCTGCCGGAGCTTCCCCGCGCCCGCTACTGGGAGGGGCTGCCGGAGCTTCCCCGCGCCCGCTACTTGGGGGAGCTGCCGGAGCTTCCCCGCGCCCGCTTCTGGGAGGAGCTGCCGGAGCTTCCCCGCGCCCGCTACTGGGAGGGGCTGCCGGAGCTTCCCCGCGCCCGCTACTGGGAGGGGCTGCCGGAGCTTCCCCGCGCCCGCTACTGGGAGGAGCTGCCGGAGCTTCCCCGCGCCCGCTACTGGGAGGGGCTGCCGGAGCTTCCCCGCGCCCGCTACTGGGAGGAGCTGCCGGAGCTTCCCCGCGCCCGCTACTTGGGGGAGCTGCCGGAGCTTCCCCGCGCCCGCTACTGGGAGGGGCTGCCGGAGCTTCCCCGCGCCCGCTACTGGGAGGGGCTGCCGGAGCTTCCCCGCGCCCGCTACTGGGAGGAGCTGCCGGAGCTTCCCCGCGCCAGCTACTGGGAAGAGCTGCCGGAGCTTCCCCGCGCCAGCTACTGGGAGGGGCTGCCGGAGCTTCCCCGCGCCAGCTACTGGGAGGGGCTGCCGGAGCTTCCCCGCGCCCGCTACTGGGAGGGGCTGCCGGAGCTTCCCCGCGCCCGCTACTGGGAGGGGCTGCCGGAGCTTCCCCGCGCCCGCTACTTGGGGGAGCTGCCGGAGCTTCCCCGCGCCCGCTACTGGGAGGAGCTGCCGGAGCTTCCCCGCGCCCGCTACTGGGAGGAGCTGCCGGAGCTTCCCCGCGCCCGCTACTGGGAGGAGCTGCCGGAGCTTCCCCGCACCCGCTACTGGGGGGGCTACCGGAGCTTCCCCGCGCCCGCTACTGGGAGGAGCTGCCGGAGCTTCCCCGCGCCCGCTACTGGGAGGAGCTGCCGGAGCTTCCCCGCGCCCGCTACTGGGAGGAGCTGCCGGAGCTTCCCCGCGCCCGCTACTTGGGGGAGCTGCCGGAGCTTCCCCGCGCCCGCTACTGGGAGGAGCTGCCGGAGCTTCCCCGCGCCCGCTACTGGGAGGAGCTGCCGAAGCTTCCCCGCGCCCGCTACTGGGGGGAGCTGCCGGAGCTTCCCCGCGCCAGCTACTGGGAGGAGCTGCCGGAGCTTCCCCGCGCCCGCTACTGGGAGGGGCTGCCGGAGCTTCCCCGCGCCAGCTACTGGGAGGAGCTGCCGGAGCTTCCCCGCGCCCGCTACTGGGAGGAGCTGCCGGAGCTTCCCCGCGCCCGCTACTGGGAGGAGCTGCCGGAGCTTCCCCGCGCCCGCTACTGGGAGGGGCTGCCGGAGCTTCCCCGCGCCCGCTACTGGGAGGAGCTGCCGGAGCTTCCCCGCGCCCGCTACTGGGAGGAGCTGCCGGAGCTTCCCCGCGCCCGCTACTGGGAGGGGCTGCCGGAGCTTCCCCGCGCCCGCTACTGGGAGGGGCTGCCGGAGCTTCCCCGCGCCCGCTACTGGGAGGGGCTGCCGGAGCTTCCCCGCGCCCGCTACTGAGAGGAGCTACCGGAGCTTCCCCGCGCCCGCTACTGGGAGGAGCTGCCGGAGCTTCCCCGCGCCCGCTACTTGGGGGAGCTGCCGGAGCTTCCCCGCGCCCGCTACTGGGAGGAGCTGCCGGAGCTTCCCCGCGCCCGCTACTGGGAGGAGCTGCCGAAGCTTCCCCGCGCCCGCTACTGGGGGGAGCTGCCGGAGCTTCCCCGCGCCAGCTACTGGGAGGAGCTGCCGGAGCTTCCCCGCGCCCGCTACTGGGAGGGGCTGCCGGAGCTTCCCCGCGCCAGCTACTGGGAGGAGCTGCCGGAGCTTCCCCGCGCCCGCTACTCGGAGGAGCTGCCGGAGCTTCCCCGCGCCCGCTACTGGGAGGAGCTGCCGGAGCTTCCCCGCGCCCGCTACTGGGAGGGGCTGCCGGAGCTTCCCCGCGCCCGCTACTGGGAGGAGCTGCCGGAGCTTCCCCGCGCCCGCTACTGGGAGGAGCTGCCGGAGCTTCCCCGCGCCCGCTACTGGGAGGGGCTGCCGGAGCTTCCCCGCGCCCGCTACTGGGAGGGGCTGCCGGAGCTTCCCCGCGCCCGCTACTGGGAGGGGCTGCCGGAGCTTCCCCGCGCCCGCTACTTGGGGGAGCTGCCGGAGCTTCCCCGCGCCCGCTTCTGGGAGGAGCTGCCGGAGCTTCCCCACGCCCGCTACTGGGAGGGGCTGCCGGAGCTTCCCCGCGCCCGCTACTGGGAGGGGCTGCCGGAGCTTCCCCGCGCCCGCTACTGGGAGGGGCTGCCGGAGCTTCCCCGCGCCCGCTACTGGGAGGAGCTGCCGGAGCTTCCCCGCGCCCGCTACTGGGAGGGGCTGCCGGAGCTTCCCCGCGCCCGCTACTGGGAGGAGCTGCCGGAGCTTCCCCGCGCCCGCTACTTGGGGGAGCTGCCGGAGCTTCCCCGCGCCCGCTACTGGGAGGGGCTGCCGGAGCTTCCCCGCGCCCGCTACTGGGAGGAGCTGCCGGAGCTTCCCCGCGCCAGCTACTGGGAAGAGCTGCCGGAGCTTCCCCGCGCCAGCTACTGGGAGGGGCTGCCGGAGCTTCCCCGCGCCAGCTACTGGGAGGGGCTGCCGGAGCTTCCCCGCGCCCGCTACTGGGAGGGGCTGCCGGAGCTTCCCCGCGCCCGCTACTGGGAGGGGCTGCCGGAGCTTCCCCGCGCCCGCTACTTGGTGGAGCTGCCGGAGCTTCCCCGCGCCCGCTACTGGGAGGAGCTGCCGGAGCTTCCCCGCGCCCGCTACTGGGAGGAGCTGCCGGAGCTTCCCCGCGCCCGCTACTGGGAGGGGCTGCCGGAGCTTCCCCGCGCTCGCTACTTGGGGGAGCTGCCGGAGCTTCCCCGCGCCCGCTACTGGGTGGAGCTGCCGGAGCTTCCCCGCGCCCGCTACTTGGAGGGGCTGCCGGAGCTTCCCCGCGCCCGCTACTGGGAGGAGCTGCCGGAGCTTCCCCGCGCCCGCTACTGGGAGGAGCTGCCGGAGCTTCCCCGCGCCCGCTACTGGGAGGGGCTGCCGGAGCTTCCCCGCGCTCGCTACTTGGGGGAGCTGCCGGAGCTTCCCCGCGCCCGCTACTGGGAGGAGCTGCCGGAGCTTCCCCGCGCCTGCTACTTGGAGGGGCTGCCGGAGCTTCCCCGCGCCCGCTACTGGGAGGGGCTGCCGGAGCTTCCCCGCGCTCGCTACTTGGGGGAGCTGCCGGAGCTTCCCCGCGCCCGCTACTGGGAGGAGCTGCCGGAGCTTCCCCGCGCCTGCTACTTGGAGGGGCTGCCGGAGCTTCCCCGCGCCCGCTACTGGGAGGAGCTGCTGGAGCTTCCCCGCGCCCGCTACTGGGAGGGGCTGCCGGAGCTTCCCCGCGCCCGCTACTGGGAGGAGCTGCCGGAGCTTCCCCGCGCCCGCTACTGGGAGGGGCTGCCGGAGCTTCCCCGCGCTCGCTACTTGGGGGAGCTGCCGGAGCTTCCCCGCGCCCGCTACTGGGAGGAGCTGCCGGAGCTTCCCCGCGCCTGCTACTTGGAGGGGCTGCCGGAGCTTCCCCGCGCCCGCTACTGGGAGGGGCTGCCGGAGCTTCCCCGCGCCCGCTACTGGGAGGGGCTGCCGGAGCTTCCCCGCGCCCGCTACTGGGAGGGGCTGCCGGAGCTTCCCCGCGCCCGCTACTTGGGGGAGCTGCCGGAGCTTCCCCGCGCCCGCTACTGGGAGGGGCTGCCGGAGCTTCCCCGCGCCCGCTACTGGGAGGAGCTGCCGGAGCTTCCCCGCGCCCGCTACTGGGAGGAGCTGCCGGAGCTTCCCCGCGCCCGCTACTGGGAGGAGCTGCCGGAGCTTCCCCGCGCCCGCTACTGGGAGGGGCTGCCGGAGCTTCCCCGCGCCCGCTACTGGGAGGAGCTGCCGGAGCTTCCCCGCGCCCGCTACTGGGAGGGGCTGCCGGAGCTTCCCCGCGCTCGCTACTTGGGGGAGCTGCCGGAGCTTCCCCGCGCCCGCTACTGGGAGGAGCTGCCGGAGCTTCCCCGCGCCCGCTACTGGGAGGAGCTGCCGGAGCTTCCCCGCGCCCGCTACTGGGAGGGGCTGCCGGAGCTTCCCCGCGCCCGCTACTGGGGGGAGCTGCCGGAGCTTCCCCGCGCCCGCTACTGGGAGGGGCTGCCGGAGCTTCCCCGCGCCCGCTACTGGGAGGGGCTGCCGGAGCTTCCCGGCGCCCGCTACTGGGAGGAGCTGCCGGAGCTTCCCCGCGCCCGCTACTGGGAGGGGCTGCCGGAGCTTCCCCGCGCCCGCTACTGGGAGGGGCTGCCGGAGCTTCCCCGCGCCCGCTACTGGGGGGAGCTGCCGGAGCTTCCCCGCGCCCGCTACTGGGAGGGGCTGCCGGAGCTTCCCCGCGCCCGCTACTTGGGGGAGCTGCCGGAGCTTCCCCGCGCCCGCTACTTGGGGGAGCTGCCGGAGCTTCCCCGCGCCCGCTACTGGGAGGGGCTGCCGGAGCTTCCCCGCGCCCGCTACTGGGAGGAGCTGCCGGAGCTTCCCCGCGCCCGCTACTGGGAGGAGCTGCCGGAGCTTCCCCGCGCCCGCTACTGGGAGGAGCTGCCGGAGCTTCCCCGCGCCCGCTACTGGGAGGGGCTGCCGGAGCTTCCCCGCGCCCGCTACTTGGGGGAGCTGCCGGAGCTTCCCCGCGCCCGCTACTGGGAGGAGCTGCCGGAGCTTCCCCGCGCCCGCTACTGGGAGGAGCTGCCGGAGCTTCCCCGCGCCCGCTACTGGGAGGGGCTGCCGGAGCTTCCCCGCGCTCGCTACTTGGGGGAGCTGCCGGAGCTTCCCCGCGCCCGCTACTGGGAGGAGCTGCCGGAGCTTCCCCGCGCCCGCTACTTGGAGGGGCTGCCGGAGCTTCCCCGCGCCCGCTACTGGGAGGAGCTGCCGGAGCTTCCCCGCGCCCGCTACTGGGAGGAGCTGCCGGAGCTTCCCCGCGCCCGCTACTGGGAGGGGCTGCCGGAGCTTCCCCGCGCCCGCTACTGGGGGGAGCTGCCGGAGCTTCCCCGCGCCCGCTACTGGGAGGGGCTGCCGGAGCTTCCCCGCGCCCGCTACTTGGGGGAGCTGCCGGAGCTTCCCCGCGCCCGCTACTGAGAGGAGCTGCCGGAGCTTCCCCGCGCCCGCTACTGGGAGGAGCTGCCGGAGCTTCCCCGCGCCCGCTACTGGGAGGGGCTGCCGGCGCTTCCCCGCGCCCGCTACTGGGAGGAGCTGCCGGAGCTTCCCCGCGCCCGCTACTGGGAGGAGCTGCCGGAGCTTCCCCGCGCCCGCTACTGGGGGGAGCTGCCGGAGCTTCCCCGCGCCAGCTACTGGGGGGAGCTGCCGGAGCTTCCCCGCGCCCGCTACTTGGGGGAGCTGCCGGAGCTTCCCCGCGCCCGCTACTGGGAGGAGCTGCTGGAGCTTCCCCGCGCCCGCTACTGGGAGGGGCTGCCGGAGCTTCCCCGCGCCCGCTACTTGGGGGAGCTGCCGGAGCTTCCCCGCGCCCGCTACTGGGAGGAGCTGCCGGAGCTTCCCCGCGCCCGCTACTGGGAGGGGCTGCCGGAGCTTCCCCGCGCCAGCTACTGGGAGGAGCTGCCGGAGCTTCCCCGCGCCCGCTACTGGGAGGGGCTGCCGGCGCTTCCCCGCGCCCGCTACTGGGAGGGGCTGCCGGCGCTTCCCCGCGCCCGCTACTGGGAGGGGCTGCCGGAGCTTCCCCGCGCCCGCTACTGGGAGGGGCTGCCGGAGCTTCCCCGCGCCCGCTACTGGGAGGAGCTGCCGGAGCTTCCCCGCGCCAGCTACTGGGAGGAGCTGCCGGAGCTTCCCCGCGCCCGCTACTGGGAGGAGCTGCCGGAGCTTCCCCGCGCCCGCTACTTGGGGGAGCTGCCGGAGCTTCCCCGCGCCCGCTACTGGGAGGGGCTGCCGGAGCTTCCCCGCGCCCGCTACTGGGAGGGGCTGCCGGAGCTTCCCCGTGCCCGCTACTTCGGGGAGCTGCCGGAGCTTCCCCGCGCCCGTTACTGGGAGGAGCTGCCGGAGCTTCCCCGCGCCCGCTACTGGGAGGGGCTGCCGGAGCTTCCCCGCGCCCGCTACTGGGAGGGGCTGCCGGAGCTTCCCCGTGCCCGCTACTGGGAGGGGCTGCCGGAGCTTCCCCGCGCCCGCTACTGGGGGGGCTGCCGGAGCTTCCCCGCGCCCGCTACTGGGAGGAGCTGCCGGAGCTTCCCCGCGCCCGCTACTGGGAGGAGCTGCCGGAGCTTCCCCGCGCCTACTACCCGGAAGAGTCGCTGGAGCCCCTCTGGCCCTGCTGTTACCCGGAGGAACCACAGGAGCAAGCCAGCCCTGACTTCCCGGAGGAACTACCGGCCCTGCCACCCAGCCCTGGCCGCGAGGAGCCCATGCTGCTGGACTTCCCGGGGGGTGACCCCACGGACCAGGTAGGCCCTGAGGGGGAGGTCAGCAGTAGCCCGGGGGCAGCCGACTCCGGTCAGGCTGCAACCATGTCCAAGCCTATGTCAGTGTGTTGCGGGCAGGATCCCCACTGATGCAGCAGCGGACCGTCTGCCGCTGTTAGGGCCCCGGGCTGGGACGCTGTGGAGTGGGTGGGCCTGCGTCCCTCCTGCCACCCCACTTACGGGTGGCAGTCTCCTCCTCTCCCCGGTGCCCAGGCCTACGGGCCTGGGCTTATAGACTGTGACTCTGCGTTTGGTGCCCCGCCCGATCTTAGGGCTGGGCCCCTTTAAACTGTACCACTGCTCAGCCCTGAACCAGAGGGCTTGAGCTTTCTAAACCCTGTGCTTTGCTCAGCCCTGAGCCACAGAGGCCTGAGCTCTGTGACTCTGCGTTTGGTGCCCCACCTGAGCTTAGGGCTGGGCCCCTTTGACTCTGTATTGTTGCTCAGCCCTGAAGCAGAGGGCCGGAGCCCCCTTTGACTCTGTGTTTGTCGCCCCAGGACCGGGGCCAGGGAGCCTGCCCGGCCAGAGAACATGTAGCGAGCCGGTGTGGCTCCCCTCCGCCCCTCGGAGAGGGTCGAGCCCCGGTCCCACACATTCACACCCCCATTGGAGAGGACTTATTGTGAAGATGCTGCAAATATAGAAAGAATTGGTCCCGGGAGAAACAGAGCTTTATTTAGCTTAGGGTGATTGCCAAGAGTGATCGACAGAGTGCAAAGCCCCATGGGAGTTGCCGCTCCAGCCATCATAGAAGTGCTGACTTCAGCATGATGCCAGAAGGCAGCTTTGTAGCCTTGATGAAGGGTGGCACATCGCCACTCCTTTAAACTCACTAGATTTCATTTGGAGTATCTGAGAATTCTGTGTGCTTTTTGAGACAAGTGAAATAATTCCTGGACAGAAGTTGCCCTGGATAGCAGATCTGAATCCCTGATCGCCTTGTGTGGGAGATAAAGAAAGAATGAGGCTTTGTCTACACTATACTTCTTCCATCAATGTTTATGAACATTTTAACAATCTCATGTTTATGTTATTGAAATGTTTTTTCTCTTCACTAATGGAACCTCAAGATTGTCATTATTTGATGCTGAGCAATACAGGCAGGTGACATGTAGCTTTCCTGCCCACATCGGCCAAATAGCCCAATAGCAATGTATTCTCTGAACAGGCTGGAAACTTTACTGAATTACGATCAGTGGCTGTCGGCAAGGGAAAGGTCTGTGATGCACACAAAAGGCAACTGCAGGCTAAACTGAGACCTGGGTGAATTCTCCCCAGTGTATCACCTCCATCTGTATCTCTCTGGAGTTACTGGTTGGGAAGATCCAAAGAGCAGATATAACTCCTGCCCTCAGCACAGGGATTTAAACCTCATTCTTTCCCTTCTGCAGTAAATTGCTTATTTAAAATATTGTTCGATTTGCTTGAGAGAAGTGGCTTTGGAACAAACTGTGTCTTTTTCTACAGGACACGTAATGACAGCCATGGTTTTGCCCTGCCAATGACCCTTGCCTGTAAAATGTATTTCTTCTGGCAATAGCCAGGCCTTGGCAGTTTTATGAATCCAAGAGAGGAAAGAAAATGAGGAGAGATGGAGCATGAGAACAGAGAGACAAAATAGTGGGAAGTTAAACAACTTAGAGAAAAAACAAAGCAGAAAAAAGTAGAGAGATGATAAAGTGAGAAAACAGAGGAGGCTGAGGGAAATCTAATCTGATGGAAGTGCACCTCTTTTTGGTCACTGCTTGGCCACACAGTTCCCAGGAGAACTAGCCCTGGCAACAAAAATTGGCTGAAAGAGTGGGGGATGCTCAGCCACTTAGGCAAAGGTGGGAAAATAATTACAGAAAGGAAGTTTGAAATAAAAGAGAGGCAAGAAAAAGGGGAGGAGGAAAACAGCAATAATTAGAGGAAGGGTAATCCATCTGTAGGTGTTAAACCTCCTTGATTAGACACTAATGTGTCTGCTTCCCATAACATCGCACTTCCTGCTTCAAGTTCCCATTACGTGGTGTCAGCAGCCTCTTCTGAGCTATATTATAGTCAGAGCAGGTAGTGCTACCCAGAGAGGGAAAGGAGACTGGGACTGGCTGGGCAAAGAGATAGGGTGATGAGTCTGTGGTAAGGGGCAAAATTAAGGTTGTACAGGCATCCTTAATTCTGGCATTTACTAACTTCTGAGTACTTGACTTTGCAACTTTAATGTTCTTTTAACACAGTTCGTATGTGTATCCGTATAGTATTTGCTGTCTTTGCATTATCCTCTCAAAAGCAAACCAACTGCACCCCAGGAGCTGGGTTACTGTTATACTGTATTTTGTAATATTAAAAAAGATGGGGGCACATTCCATACACTAATGTTTTTAATTCAATTTCGGCAAAACTAACCCAATGAGACAGGGTGCCAGGACACTACCTAACCTCCAGCACATGAGAAGTTAACCTCAACTCACCATGCCCCTCCCCTCATTCAGGTGCTCATGAAGGTGGACCATATCACACTTGCTCCAGAATTAGAGAAAGCAGGATAGGCTCCACACCTACCGCCACTCACATGGTTTGAACCCAAATCTGGGAGTTTTCCCATTTCTCTCTCTGCTCATTACCTCCTCATTGTGCTTTTCTTTTATAAACAAATGGCTTCTTCCAGGAAAAGACCTTGCCAATTGCAAATGTTTGTTTTTTTTGCTGCTGCTGAATCATGCCACCAGGTTACAGATTTTTTTTTTAAAAAAAAATATACATTTGGCTTCAGAGTTTTTCATCGCAGGGAAGTTAAGCTGGGGATATTTGTTAGTCAGATATGCGGAGATGTTTTTTATTTTAAATTGGTGTGAACACTGAACAACTTTGTTTCCTAAGAAGCCAACCCAATGCTGTGGAGGGAGTTTTTCACCTGGCAAAACACTGACTCTTAACATATCAACAGTGGTCTACAACAGGGCACGGTACAAGGGCATTCCAGCCACTTGGGCTCATAATCACTAGAACCAGATTTGGGTGAAGGCCCATTGTGCAGCAGATAGAGTCAATTTAATTTCTCACTCAAGTATCTGGCTGACTAGATACTTCGTATTACTTTGTTTTGCAGTTGTGCCCATTTCAAAGGGATGGCTATGGGAAGATGCCCAATGGAGTCAGTAGTTAAACACTCAGAATATACCTGACGTTACAGAGGTACGTGATGTGAAAAGGAAGCAGCACAAAGGAGGGAATGGTCCATAGTTACAGTTATGCTAGTGTGACACAGTATGTAAACAATAGGCAGACATTCAGGCCAAGCAGTCTTTTCACAGAAATAGGTAGAACGAGGAAGGCTGATTTAGTGGAAGATTGGTTCAAAGGTTAGCATGCCAACCTAAGATTTAAGAGATGTGGGTTCAATTCCCTGCTCTGCCGCAGACTGACTCCCGGGATGACCTTGCTTCAGTTCCCCACAGATATGATAATATTATGTCTCTCATATCAAGGGGATTATGAGGCTAAATTAATTAAAGATTGTAAGGTGCTCAGACATTACAGTAATTGGCACCATCGAAGTGCCTAAGATAGATACCTGTAGGTGTTCCTTTTTATGCCATAAGGAAGGGTGCCATGAAAAGATAAGTAAAATGGGGAAAGGATTGGCCTGGAACACAGGGACAAGTGGAAGCCCTCCATACCAACAGAATCACTGTCTGGAGATAATGAGCTCCAGGGCCAGATCCCCAGCTGGTGTAAAGATTCCATTGATTTCAGAGGAGCCACTCCCAGTTGCACGAGCTGAGGCTCTGGCCAGAGCGGAAGAGGTCAGCCCATACTTAAGCTATGTCTACACTACAGGATAATTTCGAATTAACATAAACCGGTTTTATAAAACAGATTGTATAAAGTCGAGTGCACGCGGCCACACTAGCACATTAATTCGGCGGTGTGCATCCATGGTCCGAGGCTAGCATCGATTTCCGGAGCGTTGCACTGTGGGTAGCTATTCCGTAGCTATCCCATAGTTCCCGCAGTCTCCCCTGCCCCTTGGAATTCTGGGTTGAGATCCCAGTGCCTGATGGGGCAAAAATCATTGTCATGGGTGGTTCTGGGTACAGCCTCACCCCTCCCTTCCTGAAAGCGGCAGACAACCATTTCGCGCCTTTTTTCCTGGGTGAACTGAGCAAATGCCATAGCACAGCAAGCATGGACCCTGCTCTGATCAGTAGCGCAATCGTGGACGTTGTAAACACCTCACGCATTCTCGTGCAGTCTATGGTGAACCATGAACTGCAAAGGCAGGCGAGGAGGAGGCAGCTACGGCAGCGCGGCGACAACAGTGATGAGGACATGGACACTGAATTCTCCCTAACAGCGGGCCCCTGCGCTTTGCAGCTCCTGCTGGTAATGGGGGCGGTTCTACCCATTGAATGCCGATTTTGGGCCTGGGAAACAAGCACAGACTGGTGGGACCGCATAGTTTTGCAGGTGTGGGACGATTCGCAGTGGCTGCGAAACTTTCGCATGCGTAAGAGCACTTTCTTTGAACTTTGTGACTTGCTTTCCCCTGCCCTGAAACGCCATAATACCAAGATGAGAGCAGCCCTCACAGTGGAGAAGCGAGTGGCAATAGCCCTCTGGAAGCTTGCAACGCCAGATAGCTACCGGTCAGTCAGGAATCAATTTGGAGTGGGAAAATCTACTGTGGGGGCTGCTATGCTGCAAATAGCCAAAGCAATCATTAAGCTGCTGCTACGAAAGGTTGTGAAACGTGCAGGTCATAGTGGATGGCTTTGCTGCAATGGGATTCCCTAACTGTGGGGGGGCGATAGATGGAACCCATATCCCTATCTTGGCACTGGAGCACCAGGGCACCCAGTACATAAACCGCAAGGGGTACTTTTCAATGGTGCTGCAAGCACTGGTGGATCACAAAGGACGTTTCACCAACATCCACGTGGGATGGCCAGGAAGGGTTCATGATGCTCGCGTCTTCAGAAGCACTGCTCTGTTTAAACGGCTGCAGCAAGGAACTTACTTCCCGGACCAGAAAATAACATTTGGGGATGTTGAAATGCCTGTCGTTATCCTGGGTGACCCAGCCTACCCCTTGATGCCATGGCTCATGAAGCCATACACAGGCAGCCTGGACAGTGGTCAGGAGCTGTTCAACTACAGGCTGAGCAAGTGCAGGATGGTGGTAGAATGTGCATTTGGCCGTTTAAAGGCTCGCTGGCGCACATTACTCACTCGCTCAGACCTCAGCCAAACCAATGTCCCCTTTGTTATTGCTGCTTGCTGTGTGCTCCACAATCTCTGTGAAAGTACGGGGGAGAACTTTATGGTGGGGTGGGAGGCTGAGGCAAATCACCTGGCCGCTGATTACGCACAGCAAGACACCAGGGCGATTAGAAGAGCTCACCCAGGAAACGGTGCACATCAGAGAAGCCTTGAAAATGAGTTTCATCACGGGCCAGGATACGGTGTGACTGCTGTGTTTGTTTCCCCTTCATGAACCTCCCCCCCTTTATTGACTCCTCCTGTAAGCAACCCACCCTCCCCCTTCGATTACAGCTTGCTTAAGGAAATAAAGTCACTATCGTTTAAAAAGCATGTATTCTTTATTAAAAGTCATTCCCTGTAAGCAACCCACCCTCCCCCTTCGATTACAACTTGCTTAAGGAAATAAAGTCACTATCATTTAAAAAGCATGTATTCTTTATTAAAAGTCATTCCCTGTAAGCAACCCATCCTCCCCCTTCGATTACAGCTTGCTTAAGGAAATAAAGTCACTATCATTTAAAAAGCATGTAATTATAAAAAGAGGAAGAGAATTAACAAGGTATCCCGGGTGTGGTTTGGGAGGAGGATAGGAGGGAAGGAAAAGGCCATTAAGCACATTTCAATGTAATGACAGCCTTTTGGTTGGACTGTCCACTGGGGTGGAGTGGGAGGTGGGAAACGAAGCCTTCCCCACGCGTTCTTACACGTCTGGGTGAGGAAGACATGGAACATGGTGAGTACTGAGGGTGGTTAAACACGGGCTGCAGCGGCACTCTGTGACCCCGCTGCTCCTCCTGAAGATCCACCAGACGTCGGAGGATATCAGTTTGATCACGCAGCAGCTCCAGCGTTGCATCCCGCCACCGCTGATCTTCCTGCCTACACATCTGATCTTCCTGCCGCCACCTCTCATCTCGAGCATCTCTCCTATCCTCACGTTCACTGGCATCTTTCCTGCACTTTGCTACCACGTCCTTCCACTCCTTCAGATGAGCTCTTTCATTGCGGGTTACTTCCATGATTTCAGAGAACATTTCATCTCGCGTCCTCTTCTTCCTCTGCCTTATCTGAGCTAGCCTTCGGGATGGAGTAGGGAGGCTTGAAAAATGTGCAGCTGCATGAGGGAGGGAAAATAGGGAGAGAAGGATTTAAAAAGATACATTTTACAGAACAATGGTTATACTCTTTCACAGTGAACAACACTATTCACCTTACATAGCACATGTGATTTCACTACAAGGTCGCATTTGGAAACTTTTTAATATTGAGTGCCTGCGGCTCTGGTGTTACAGATCTCACAGATGCAGGTCCGGGAATCACAATTCAGCTTGCATGCGGTCATGGTAAGCCACAGCTTCTCCAGCCTTCATATACACAGTGCCCTGCTTCTTTCCGGCAGACGCCAACCCCTCCCCTCCCCAATCCAATTCTCTAGGATTGCTTTACCCCTCCGCCCACCGCATGGCTGGTATCATGGAAGATCACTGCTAATCACCCTCCTTTCTCCCCCCCCCCCCCCCACCGCGTGGCTGGTAGCTGGGAAGATTCCTGCTGGCCAAACGCTAAAAAGCTCAGCACCATTACCCCTCCCCTCCCCCCGCTTTGCTACGTGCCAGGAAGGCTTTCTTTTAAGCAACAGCCCAGTAGGAAAATGGCCATCTCTCTGTCCCCTTAATTAAATTCCTTAATTTCAACCAGGTTACCATGAACAATATCACTCTGCTGAGGATAACAGAGCGAGATAAAGAACGGATGTTTCTTGAATGCCAGCAATCCCCGGGACCATATGCAGCTATGCTTTCTCATGCAATGATACCCAATTACTTGCTACATGCATGGCGTTGTAAAGTGTCCTACCATGGTGGACGGAACAAGGCTGCCTTGCCCAGAAACCTTCTGCAAAGGCTTTTGGAGTACCTTCAGGAGCGCTTCATCCCCAGACATGTTAACAAACTTTTGCAGTAACTTTACTGGCTGTGAATGCATCCCAAGCCCTCATGGCAAATCAGTCATTAAAAAACGCTTGCTTTTAAACCATGCTTTGTATTTACAAAGGTACACTCACCAGAGGTCGCTTCCATGGCTTCACTGTCTGGGCTAGTGGCTTGGGAGGGCAATTCCATCTGGGTCACAAAAAGCTCCTGGCTGTTGGGGCTAATGGAGTGCTGTGTGCTCGCTGCAAGGTCGTCCTCCTCTTCCTCCTCCTCCTCCTCATCTTCCCCCTCCGCTGAATCCTCAGCCAGGGTTGAGATTATAACCCCCACCTCGGAATCCACGGACAAGGGGGGGTAGTGGTGGCGCAGCCCCCTAAAATTGCATGCAGCTCAGCGTAGAAGCAGCATGTTTTTGGCCCTGAGCCGGATCTTCCGTTTGCTGCTTTGGTTTTCTGGTATGCTTGTCTGAGCTCCTTAACTTTCACTCTGCACTGCACTGAGTCCCTGGTGTGGCCTTTTCCCATCATAGCCTTGGAAATTTTTTCAAATATTTTTTCATTTCGTCTTTTGGAACGGAGTTCTGTTAGCACTGAATCCTCTCCCCATATAGCGATAAGATCCAGTACCTCTCATGCGGTCCATGCTGGTGCTCTTTTTCTATTCTCAGGAGACTGCATTGTTACCTGTGCTGATGAGCTCTGCGCGGTCACCTGTGCTGATGAGAGCTCCACGCTGGCCAAACAGGAAATGCAATTCAAAAGTTCGTGGGGCTTTTCCTGTACACCTGGCCAGTGCATCAGAGTTCAGATACCTGGCCAGAGCAGTCAGTTGTGCACTGTGGGATACCGCCCGGAGGCCAATAACTTCGATTTGCGGCCACACTAACCCTAAATCGATATGTTAATATCGATTTTAGTGTTACTCCTCTCGTTGGGGAGGAGTACGGAAATCGATTTAAAGAGCCCTTTAAATCGATATAAAGTGCATTGTAGTGTGGACAGGTACAGCGTTAAATCGATTTAACGCTGTTAAAATCGGTTTAACTGCGTAGTGTGGACCAGGCCTCAGCTACATTCCTGCAGCCACCCATGTAAAAGAAGAAAGTGAAGGGGGAAAAAGCAGTTTTCCTACAGGGATTTCTCCCTTTCCGCATTGATGCAGTTCCATTGTATTAGGAGCTTCTCTCGAGGAGAGAAATAATATTTGGCTTCCTTGGCAACAAAGAGACAATGGAAATCCGACACTGGAATTTATTAAGCCGCACGGCATGCTAACCCCTTGTATAGGGACCACAAATAGGTAAAACAGAATAGCCCCCAAGAAACAGCACTTTAGAAAGCTTTTGGCCAAAGGCTATTTGTGCTGTTTTGACACAAAGCAGTTATTTTGACATATAGGCTACAAAAAGGGGATTTCTCTTGCAGCATTGCACTTTGAGCTGTTCTGGGCCTCACAGCTGTGATGGCAACTGCATCCCCACAGGACATTTCTTTCTTAACCAGTTACCTACTAAACTACATCACTGGCCAACTCCTTATTCAGGCCAGACTCCCACTGAGGCCAATAGAAATTATGCCTGTGTATGGACTGCATTATTATTTGGATTAAAAGCAGCTCAAGTGAACACAGAAGCAGCCAGATCCAAGCAGATAGCTGCTGTGCTGATCACTCCTTACATCATTTTATGCCATGAAGAAATTATGGAAGCATTTGCTGAATTCCCCATTCATAATAATGAGGAACCAAGCACCAAGACTGGGGCCAGCTTTGAGCACAAGCAGAGCAAGCAACCCTTTGGGCTTCCATGCAAACTTCACAGCTCAAAAGCTGGCCCAAGTTTGGAGAAGGAGAAAAATTCCCTACTGCCAAATTTTCAACTCACACTTCATCTATTGTGAAGCACCATGAATCGCCTGTGTATACAGTGCTGTACCACAGGTGATGTGGGCCAAGGAATTAGCAGATCTCCTCCTCAACAAGCTTTTGGTCAAAGGCTGAGAGTTACAAAGCTGCCTATGAACTGCAGACACTCAGTTCCCAATGAAGTTAACCGGCACTGGGTGACCAAGTCCCCACTAAAGGCACAGCAGGTACAATAGAGTAGAACACAAAATCAGGTACACATCTATAACAAATATATCCTGTGCTGCAGATTGGGAGTATTTCAAATTGGGAATGAATCTCATGGGTCTGTTTTGGTTTGTGTTTTAAAACAGGGAGAACTAAGGCAGACAGCTCCATTCGCACTCTGATCCCTTTTGTCAACGGACTGCGGAGAGCAACAAAATAAGTCAATTCATAGCACCGCAGGCTAGGAACTTGCTGCTTTACTTCACTGCATCAAATAGAATGGGGCGGGAGTAGGGTTGCCAACTGTCTAATTGCACAAACATAAATACCATTGCCCTGCTCCCTGCCCCGCTCCTTCCCCAAGCCACGCCCCTGTCCTGCCCCTTCTCTGAGGCCCTCCCCCAACTCATTCTAGCCCCACTCCCTCCATCCATCACTCACTTTAACTAGGCTGGGGCAAGGAGTTAGAGTGCAGGAGGGGGTGCAGGCTTTGGGCTTGGGGGTGCGGCCGAGGGGTTCGGAGTGTGGGAAGGGGCTCCAGGCTGAGCCTGGGGCAGGGGGTTGAGGTGCAGGAGTGGGTGTGGGCTCTGGGCTGAGCCTCGGGCAGGGCATTGGGGTGCTTTAACATCATTGCCCCTTTTGTCCCCGCCCCCAGGCCGCTGACGGAGGGGCGAAAGGGGCAGCTGCCCTGGGCTCAAGGCTCCCAGCTGCTGCCACCGCTACTGCAGCAGCGGCCAGAGCCAGAGCCAGAGCCAGAGCCCTGGGCGGCAGGGGCCAGGCAGCGCAGATGGACTGGCTGGGGGAGGCCAACCCCCACAGCCCCGCCCCTTCCAGGGACTGGAACCAGCCCCCATACCAGTAAGAATTTAATATTACTTTCACCCACGGCTCTGGGAGGGAGTTTGTGTGCAGGAGGGGGCTCGGGGCTGGGCGTTACGGTGGGCGAGGGGGGCAGCACTTATCTTGGGCAGCTCCTGAAAGCAACCAGCACATCCCTCTAGCAGCGGCTCCTGGGCAGGGAGGGGGACAGGGGTCTCTGCATGCTACCCCTGCCTGCAGGCACCACTCCCACTGCTCCCATTGGCTGCGGTTCAAGGTGGGGGTGGCACGTGGGACATGCCACAGGTACATGTCGGCCGCTTCTGGGAGCAGCTCAGGGCCAGGGCAGGTAGGTAGCCTGCCTTAGCCCCACTATGCCACTGGACTTCTAGTCGCCTCAGATCTCCTGGATTGGCTTCAGTGGCCTCCGGGAGACAGGGCCTGATTCCAGGAGACTCCTGGCAAAACCGGGACAGTTGGCAACCCTAGGTGTGGGGGAGATGCTCATGGACTAAAACAGGAAGTAAGAAAGAGGTGCAGCACGGTTCCGACCATCAGC
This sequence comes from Gopherus flavomarginatus, assembly GCF_025201925.1. Lineage (NCBI taxonomy): Eukaryota > Metazoa > Chordata > Testudines > Testudinidae > Gopherus > Gopherus flavomarginatus. The sequence continues at coordinate 200,791,898 of NC_066620.1, read as the reverse complement.
CTCTCGGAAATGCAGTTAACCCTATCCTGACCACTTTACTAAAGAGTCCCACATCTCAGCCACAGTGCAAGTCACACAGCACTCCCTGACTGACAGACTGTGACCCTCAACTCAATATCTTCACTGTTCCTGCCTTCTAGTACTGATTAAAGAGAACTCACCGCAATTTCACACAGAAACTTTTCACTGAAATTGGTCACTTTTGAAACCAGTTCTAGTGTTAAGTGACAGATCTCCACCTCCTCAAAGGACGTAAAAACCTTAAAACTAGGTACCCAAGCCCAAAAGATGTTGCTACAAACTAATGAAATAAATTCAGAGTGTTTAAGGTCAGAAGGGATCATTCAGCTCATCTAGTCTGACCTCTGCTCCGGTATATCACAAGATACTAAATTTTACCCAGTTACTCCTATATTTAACCCAATGTTTTGCTTTTCTCTGCTCGGTTAAAGAACCCTTGGTATATTTTCCCTATGAAGGTACTTTTAAACCATTATCAAGTCACTTCTCAGCATGCATTGACAGACCTGGTATTTCTTTTACAACGTTAAAACTAACATATGCACGGTGGAGTGCAGTTTATCATTGCAGTAGGTAACATTTCAATACCTCTCAGTTTTGCTGTCAGCAGAGACGCCTCTCAGCTAAACAAACTGTCCTGCACCAGACTCCAGGGAGGTAAGAACAGGCCTTCCTGTGAACCTGACCCCTTGACCAACAGCATCATTTATCTTTATAAAAATGACCAAGGATTCATTTTATAAACTGCTGCTCAAGACAATGTAAGTTTCACCTTTAGACCCAGCCTGTCATGGAAGAAATGCAGCTGCACGAAGCATTGCAACATGATCACCAAACCTTGCTGAGTTTTTTGGTCTTTATTTGTAAGTTCAGTGATAGACTTACTGAAGCATTAAGGCAGTGGCTGCTATAGATATGTACATACAAATAATTAAAGAAAATATCCACATTTCTAAGATTTCTGTTATGAATTTCCTATTGCCCACTGGTGCCCAAACTTTTAGCAACCCATGGATTTCACTGGCAACCTGCCATGAATCTGATCTCCCAGTTCTGCCACCTTTGCCCTCACTGAGTCTCTTATCTCCATGAAGAGTTCCTTACTGGGGAGTAGAATACATCCCTTTTCTTAGGTTATGTCTACACCAGGGATCGGCAACCTTTGGCACGCGACTTGCCAGGGTAAGCACCCTGCTGGGCCGGGCCGGTATACCTGCTGCGTCTACAGGTTTTGCGGATCGCGGCTCCCACTGGCCACGGTTCGCCGCTCCAGGCCAATGCGGGCTGTGGGAAGCCGAGGCCAGCACATCCCTCGGCCCGTGCCGCTTCCCGCAACCCCCACTGGCCTGGAGCGATTAACCGCGGCCAATCAGAACCGCAATCGGCTGAACCTGTGGATACTGCTGGTAAACAAACCAGCCGGCCCACCAAGGTGCTTACCCTGGCAAGCCACGTGCCAAAGGTTGCCGATCCCTAGTCTACACTGCAGTCTACACTACTGCTAACATGCAGTAACGAACATGAGGTAGAAGCCCAGTGAAACTAGGGTGGTTTGTAGTTTAAATACTAGTTAGTAGGTTGAGATAAACCCTAGCCTCCTCATAGTTTTTAGCACACCCTACTAACGTGAAACCTACATTCTCTAGGATTTTACCTCGTGTAAGTGACCATGTGTTAGCTAACATGAGATATGAAGGCACGTTTGTTTCCTAGTGAAGAGACAGACAGTGGGTTCTAGTGGCAGCAAGTGGACTGGGCTAGTTACTGCACATTAGCTAACATGCAGTATGAACCAGGGCAAAGGTCTAGGAGGGAGTCAGAGTCAGAGCCAGAGCAGGAGAAGCTGACAAGCAACCTTGTGCCAGACTGGGCTCCTTCTCTTCACCTCCCTCTTCCCCAGCAGCCTTTGTGCACTCGGTGGCCGCTGTACCCAGGCTTAGAAGAGGCTCCTTTCCAGCGGGCCCCAGCTCCTCTCCTTGCTGCTGTTACCTGGCCCGCAGTCTTTTTCTCCCTCTTTTCCATTCTCCTTCCTTGGGCCCTGCTGCCACAGAGCCCCAGTCTCCCCACTCTTTCTGCTGCTGAGCCCCACAGAAGCAGGTTCTTTCTCCCTTCCCCCTCCAGGGAACAGGATCCAGAGGGAGAATCCCCTGAGGAGGAAAGGAAGAACCCCCAAAGCACATGGGGAAAGATATGAGGTGAGGGATGAACAGTCCCTTCAAAGGTAAATGGGGAAATACTGGCAGGGAGAAATGACCTCCAGAGTGAAGCAATGGGTAGGAAAAATTCATAGAACAGATGGTGTGTGATCAGCCATCAGGTTGGGGAGACACACAGATGAGTATGTTAACAGGGAGCAAAAGGGAGGTTCCATACATGCATTTAATTTTTAATTGATATGTTGAACTTCGCTAGCTAAAGAGATATACTGCAACATTTTACCTCTTGATGGTGCTCGTTTCTTCCCTTTTCCTGTTATTGAAGATGTTTGTAAATAAAATGGGTTTTCTCCCTCCCAGCCCAACTACTTCTTTTGCAGTGAAGTCATAATCCTTAGTTCATGACCAGACAAATCAGCTGCCAAGAAATCTGTGACATCATGAGTTCAGCTTCACTGCAGGATCAAATAGTTGCAGACAAGTGACTATGAGGTAGAACATTTAAGTGAAAATGGCTCTGGTAATTAAGTAAAAAGTCCTTCTTAAAATGTAATAATTTATGGCTTCTCTGATTGAATTCTGATTTTCAGATCTAGCTTTCTGCATTTAAATAGCATTACTAGTATATGTTTCAAACAGTCATTGCAGCTTGAGAATTTAAATAAGATACTCAAAATCTGAATAGCAAAATAACCAAAATAATAAGAAAACACTTAGTTCTTAATAAATTTCAAAACTTCTACCATACAACCTGCCAATGTAATGAGTAGATAAAATCAAACCAATAGTATTATCATCATGATCATCTGGGTGTATGTTGTATACTTTTAGCTAATGTACTGCACAAAAGCCATTTGTCATAAACAGATGGTTAAGGGTTAATGTCTCTTTTACCTGTAAAGGGTTAAGAAGCTCAGTGAACCTGGCTGACACCTGACCAGAGGACCAATCGGGGGACAAGATACTTTCAAATCTTGGTGGAGGGAAGTCTCTGTTTGTGCTGGTTTTTTTGTTCGTTGTTCGCTCTTGGGGCTAAGAGGGACCAGACGTGCACCCAGGTTTTCTTCAATCTCTTTTTCTCTCATTTCTAGCTCTTTTTGTTTCCTCTCCATAGCTCTCCTGTGGTCAGCCTCCTTGGCTTTTTCTTCTGCATCCAGTCTTGCCCATTCCTGTTTAACTGCTTCCCTGGTGCTCATTTTTTTTTTTTTTTTTTGCTTTCTTGTGCTGGCCACACTACCTCTGCAGCTTACTGACTGCTTGGTTAACAGAGATTTTCTAACTAGCTATGCCCGAGAGCTAGAAAGAAAGAAAACAATTCACTTGTAAATTTCTTTTGCTGGCTATCTGCTGGCTCACAGCTTGAGCCTCCTCTTACAAAGACCCTTGTTAAAAAACTTAACACCTCTGCCCTCAGGCTGCCTTCCAAGCAGCCAGAAAGGAGAGAAAAAACAACTCACTGGCTTTGGTTTTTAATCCCAATCCTCTCAGGCTGTATCCAAGCAGCTAGAAAGGAGAGAAAAAAAATCCTACTGGCTTTTGCTTTTAAACCCAATCCCACCACTGCCACCATGTCAAGGTTTTTTTCCCCCACTTTCAACTTTAGCGTCCAAAAAGTGGGGACCTGCATGGACCTTTCTAAGCTTAATTCCTAGCTTAGATCTGATAACGCTGCCACCAGCCAAAATATAGTGTTTGGCACACTTTCTGTTCCCCCAAAACCTTCCCTGGGGAACCCAAGACCAAAACCCCTTGGGTCTTAAAACAAGGAGAAATAAACCATCCCCTCTCCTTTCCCCTTCCCTGGGTTACCCTGAGAGGCTACACTGATCCAAACTCCTTGGATCTTAAAACAGAGAGAAATTAACCTTCCCATCCCCCTTTTCCCCCACCAATCCCTGGTGAGTTCAGACCTAATCCCCTTGGGTCTTAAAACAGGGAAAAAATCAATCAGGTTCTTAAAAAAGAAAAGCTTTTAATTAAAGAAAGAAAAAGTAAAAATTATCTCTGTAAAATCAGGATGGTAAATGCTTACAGGGTATTCAGATTCATATAGACTAGAGGGACTTCCCCACCCCCCAGCCTGAGATTCAAAGTTACAGCAAACAGAGGTAAAAATCCTTTCAGCAAAATACACATTAACAAGTTAAGAAAACAAACATAAGACTAATCCACCTTTTCTAGCTAGTACTTACTATTTTGAAACATGAGAGACTGATTCAGAAAGATTGGAGGAAACCTGGGTACATGTCTGGTCCCTCTTAGCCCCAAGAGCGAACAACAAACAAAAAAACCAGCACAAACAAAGACTTCCCTCCACCAAGATTTGAAAGTATCTTGTCCTCCGATCGGTTCTCTGGTCAGGTGTCAGCCAGGTTCACTGAGCTTCTTAACCCTTTACAGGTAAAAGAGACATTAACCCTTAACCATCTGTTTATGACATGTATGTTGTATACTTTTAGCTAACGTACTGCACAAAAGCCATTAGGCTATTGATGTCAGTGGACATGGAAATATATCTGTCAGAAAATCAAATCTAGACAGTCCTTGCAGGAAGGATAGCTTTCAACTTTGGGTGGCATATTTATTAACTTCATCTATCCATCTGCTTACAATATCTGTCCCTGTTTCTACAGCCTGGAGCTATGAACCTGACATAGGTTGTATTAAAAAGGAGTTAAAGATGAAGGAGGGGAAAAAGTGAAACAGGAGAATGCTGGAAAGCAAGGAGATGAAAGACATACAGGAAGGCAGTGGATTAATGGACAAGCATTTATGTTGTGATCAGTTAATGCACAGAGATTAGCATGCAAGGTATTTTCTGCAAGAAACATCCTGTCAGCCACACAGTGATATGCAAAAGATGGAGCAGCCAAATGTCAAACAAATTGTAACTCCATCTTCCCTTTACCTTCTCTCATCCTGGGCCCAGAGGTTAGGCTGGGGGAAAGATCAGAGGGAGAAAAACAACACCAAGGAATTGGTAGGATGCCTCAAGTTCCGCCAAGCAGAACCGTCCCTTCAAGGGGATAAATCAAGAGCATATATCTTGGGCTTCCCCTCTAGAGAAGGAGGGGAAAACTTTTTGTATATGGTTTCAGAGCATAGGTTATCTTCCCCACACCAAAAAACAACAGAGCTGTTTCTGGCCTGAATCAAGCAACGGCAGTAGAAAACAGCTAGAATTTCCCCAAGTACTATCCATAAAGGCACAGGTCAAACAGAATTATCTGTTAGAGTTGGGATAAAAAACGAAATGGTTTTCCCATCCAGGGAATATTTTCAAGATACACAAAAACTTCCCCAAAGTCAAAATCTTGAAAGCTTTTAAGAACTAAACATCTGAAAAAAGTTTCATCTTGATCATTTCAAACAGCGTAGTTTTAATTTTGACATTTTTTTATCTAAATTTACTAAAATTTCAAAATGAAAAATCATTTAAATTCTAAAACCCTAAACTTCTTGCTTGAAAATGTTGAAATGGGATGTTTTAACAATTTTGAACATTTTTCTTTTTCCCAAAAATTGTTCAAGTCGAGAGATTTGTTGAAACCGATGCTGTTTCACAAACAATGTTAGTTTTGACAAATAGGCATTGTGGGTGAAAAACAGTTTGCTGAAAAATTCCAAGTAAGTTTAATTCTCTCCCAGTTGAAATACAGGATTCAGATGGAGTGGGAACATAATGGAGGTTACAGCATTAGGAGACGGTTGGGATGAAGGAGAGCTAACAACCAAAGGCAATGCAACAAATGAAAATATGTCCAATCTCTACATTTTGCAGCTAAGTGTTGATGACATCAGGATGCTGTGAAAGTTTCTCCCATGTGGAAGGGTAGTGGACGGAGGCTGTTGGAATACAAATCCCAATCAGGCCCTTCTGGGCCCCCTGCCTGAAAGGAGCTGGAAAGACCTGATTTACTTTGAGTACTCTTGGCTATAGCTGATTCTGGATTCTTTGGGAAAGCAACCTCAAGGGTTGGGGATTTCCATAATAAAAAATAATATCAAAAAGCTCATTTATAAAATATTCAGGTTCCAGACAGATTGATTACTTGTTGGAAGAAGTATTCTGACTTCTGTTTATCCCTATCATGCTTACTAATACTTTGTACTTTTCATGCATGGATCTCCAAGCACTTTACAAAGCTGGAGAAGCAGCAGTTTTACAAATGGAGAAATGGGACAAAAATGAAGCTGTTTATCCAAGATCCCACAGGAAGTCTGTGGCAGAAGCAGAAAATGAAACCTGATGCCCAGCCTGGTGTCCTATCAACACTACATCCTCTTTCCCAGGGTCTCCGCACACCAGCCTTGTGAACGGAGGATGGACTAAAACACCAGGTTTCACAGGGGAGACTCTGATCTAAAACATATATATTATTTACTGAGGATGAAGGCTTACAGTGCTCTGAAGTGACAGCAAACAAACATGGAGTCAACTCCAAGAGAAATATACCACTTAGCTGAGATTTTCATAACCACTGGTCTAACTCTCCCCTCCTGCCCCCCACCCCCATTAAAGTCATATTGACATTAAATAGGAGCAGAGTGAGGCCAATACTGAGCACTTTTGAAAATATCACCTTTATTGCTACTGAGTAGACTAAGTTATAATGATATTTCAGTAGACTAGAGACATACCTTGTCTGTTTGTTTGGGGTGTTGTATATAAGTTGAAGGCATATGTGCTACCATATATGGACAGGCATGGTCATATACCGTTCTTGTTTTCACCTAGAACAGTGGTTCTCAACCAGGGGTCTGGAGCCCCCTTCCAGGTGGCGAGCAGGTTTCAGGGGGTCAGCAAGGCAGGACCTGTGTTAGACTTGCTGGGGCCCAGGATAGAGAATTGAAGCCTCACTACATAGGGCTGAAGCCCAGGGCCCGGAGCCCTGCCACCCAGGCCTGAAGCTGAAGCCTGAGCAACATAGCTTCATGGGGGCCCTGTGACATGGGCTCCAGGCAATTGCCCTGACTTTTATATGCAGAAAACCAGTTGCCGTGGAGTTTTTATAGCATGTTGGGGTGGGCCTCAGAAAGAAAAAGGTTGAGAACCCCTGACCTAGAAAGTATCAGTAAAAATAAAATTTAACATTTCTTAAAACCAGATTTGGGCCTGAATCAAAGCCCTAGATTCCTCTCTGAAACTTGGAGAGATTTGGAATCTACACTCAGATCAATATTTTGTAGCTGGCCCCTAGCTTTAGAAAGTGAAACTTAACCCCAAACCTAAATGCCCCTGAAATCCACGGTGTCTGAAATCTGCTCTGATTCACTCTTAGGGTGACCAGAAAGCAAATGTGAAATATCGGGACAGGGGGTAGGGGGTAAAAGAAGCCTATATAAGAAAAAGACACAAAAATTGGGACTGTCTTTATAAAATCAGGACATCTGATCACTCTATTCACTCTGCTCCAAACTCACTTCTGCGAGGGCTTCCATTTTCAACCACCAAGCACAGGCCCTACATATGTCAAAAACAAAACTACTACACCACTTCAAGGATGGACATATAAATTGACTGAGCTATACCGTTTACATATGATATAGGGCCCAACCATACAAAAGCTTGCTTGAGTAGTGAAATGAGGCTATATGTATAAGAGCTACTTGCAAGCCAAGTGTCTGCAGTGTTCGGAATATCCATATTTTGATGCAGGAACCATGTCTTCAATATTTGTATGGTGCCAAGCAAACCGTGAGGTCTCAGACAACATTATTATTATTATTATTAATCTGTTTGGTTAGTGAATAAAGCTACTTTAGAATCAGCTTGTCCTTCCCCTCAAATCATATGTAATATCCTATAGCTCACTGATCAACGAGTCCTTGCTTGAACTACAGCTCATGACCAGCAGCGGCTCCAGGCACCAGCACATCAAGCGCCTGCCTAGGGTGGCAAGCCACAGGGGGCGTCCTCCCGGTCCCTGTGAGGGCGGCAGTCAGGCTGCCTTTGGCGGCGCGCATGCGGGAGGTCCACCGGTCCTGAAGATTCAGCGGCAATTCGGCAGCGGGTATGCCGAATCCGTGGGACCAGGGACCTCCAGCAGGCAAGCCGCCGAATCCATGGGACCAGGGACCTCCCGCAGGCAAGCCGCCAAAGGCTGCGTGCCTGCCGTACATGCAGTGGCAAAAAAGCTAGAGCCGCCCCTGCTCATGACCTTCTGACCCACAACAAAATAACCAACTCAGCTTTTGTCTTTTGATCTCTAATGTATTTTAAATTACTCCTGGAATCACTGTGACCTTAACTTTGGCCCTGATTCAGAAAAGCATGTAAGCATGTGCTGACACCTCATTGACTTCAATGGGAGCCATAATCCCTAAGCACAGGCTTACGCATTTTTGTGAACTGGGATGCTTTCCTGAATCAGGGCTTTTACCTCTCCTTTCTCCTCCTCAACCAAAGTGTTTTAATGAACTAAAGTTTCTCTAGTGACAAGACAGAAAGAACATTATATTAATTGCTTGTAGATTAAATCTCTAAATTAAAAGTTGTAATGCTTTGGAAATCTCACTCCTCTGCACACACTATAATGTCATCTCCTTGTTGTAAGCAGCTCATAAGACTTTAATAACCATTTGCAGTTCACTCCATTGAACAACTGAGAATTAGTTTTAATCTTTAAACCTTATAATTGTATTTCTCTTTGACTCTTACGCTGCTTCTAGTAACAAGGACTGCAGCATGCTACATGTGCATGGCCTTGCTGGTAAACAATAGAGGGTTTTGTATAAGGGGTTGGCATGTCACTTGGGAATGGGCCAGAACAACAAATCGATACAACGCTTTACCTGTTATGTCAGTATTAAACCTCAGAACTATCATCTTTCTCCAAAAAGCACCTTGAACCAGGCTATGCTGCCCATTAGCCATAAAACTTAAAACAGCCTGTGGACACAAGACAATGAAGGAGGGAATGGTTCTACTTTCCATTAGCCTGGAGGCTGGGGGAGGGCTTTCCCCATCTCAGTTTTATGATCAAGCGTAACAGTAAACATCAGAAGGACCCCACCTTTCCAGTTTCTAGGATGAGTGAGGCATCAGGGCTGTGAAGCACATAGCATTATATTCAAAAGCATGGATCACAACTGCAAACCCTTGCTCATACTGTATTTGTAATTCCAGTGGAGTCAACAGGCAGGATTTACTCTCATTGGAATCAATGGCAAGACTCCCCCTGACTTTGAACAAAGCTTAGATACTCTGGTAACAGGCACCTCAGAAAAAAGAGAAAGACTTTTGTAAAGTCAAGTAAAATGTTTGTATCTCTCTCCTATATAGCCTTCATATGTCATTTATCTTCTTAGGCCCCAGCTCCTAAGCTGATCTCCTGCGACAGGCTCTCATGCTTACCCGGAGCCCTACTGAAGTAACTTAGGCTCTACACTGGCACAAAGACGCATCCACACAGTTTGCAGGATCCGACTTAAGACTGTACGGTATTCAGAGCAGGGACTGTGTCTTTGTAGGCATTTGTGCAGCATCTAGCAGAACGGAGTTGCAATCCTAACTGGGATCTCCGAGTAGTTAGTATTGCAATACACAGGGTGTGCTCCCTTACGCACTCGTACATAAGCTCAACACAGTGTATTTTATTCACAGTATCTTCTGCGGCTTCAACACCATAAGGCTTTTCCCAAGCTGCACTATACCCCTCTTGGCACAAGGGGTCTTGCCTCTGATAGATCCTGGGCTTCTTACTTCCAGCCCCCCTATCTCTTCTTGTCTCCCGTTTAGTACCCAGCTGATAAACCAAATCCCTGCATTAACTGATTAATCACCAGATCCTAATCAATTATGAACACTTTGGTCTGTGCAGGTGAACAGAGTGGTGAGTCAGCCCTAGGCTAATCCCACTTGGTCATAATCCAAAAGCAATACATTTGCCATAGTCACAACCCAAATCATTATGAACCCTGACATTTAAAATAATGCTCAATAAACATCACAATCCCATTTAAAGACCAATCCTACTGATACAGGGGAAGGCTTTAAATTAAGGTTTGCATAGAAACATTTAATTGCAGGCTCCCTGAACTCGAACATCTACACCACAGTTTTATAGCCCCACATGCCCAAGGTAGCTAACACATGCCAGCTGCGGGGGTTTAATTGCTGCACAGACATACCCTCAGTTTCCCAAATCTGCTATAGGGATGTGACCACCAACCTTCCTCAGAGAGCACTGTGGGAATTAGCAATTCAACGTTTATAAAGCACTACATATTATTAACATTAATATATACACATGTACAGCTGAAAGATTTTTTTCCCCACCCCAATTACTTTTTTTAAAGAATCTGTGTTGATTTTAAAAGGAGCCAATGCTTCAGTTCCTGATTCTCCTGGAGAATTGGTGTGTGTGTTAGGGGGATGTGGAAGATGTTTATAGGGAAAAGAATTACTGATGACCAAACCAATAACAAATCTAAGGGCAGCTTAAAGTGATGAAGAGGCCTCCAAGGGATATGTCAGGCCTTTGTCACGGGCTCTGAAACCCACAGAGGAAAGAGATGGATCAGATTTGGGATAAAAGAGAAAAATAGTAACCCTGTCAAAATAGGCATTCAAGGCTTATTCGTCATTTGCTTCCTTCTCCCTAATCCACTTTCGGTGGACAAGTCATCTGGGCTAATTAGTCCAAAAGCTCATCGTAAGAAGCAACTAAAAAATAGCTGGGAAAAAAGGCTGCACCTTAGTCCACTGGCATAATAAGGGCAGCTTCATTGAATGGTAGCTGGACCATGAAATCTCCAAAACCATCCCATCTTGGTTTCTCTGACAAACTTCAATATAGTTGTTGGATACAACTGCAATCAAGTAGTAAGCACATTCAATACCTTTAATGGGGTATTCTCTTGCATTCTGTAATACTCCATTAAGAGGCAGTTAAAGCAGCAGAACATAGAGGAATTGAGAACAATAATATTGCACTTTGTCCCAAACTGCTTATCACTGAACAAGACTGGAACTGGATTTGTCTGTTCATCGGAAAGTACAACAGTAAGAAGGATCATGGCAGAGGAACGCTGGGCAATGCCTATGCCACTTGGTGCAGTGTCTTTCACACAAATCACTACCTCAAACCACTTTACAGAGTGAAATACTCCTCTACTTCGATATAACGCTGCCTTGGGAACCAAAAAATCTTATCAGGTTATAGGTGAAACCACATTATATTGAACTTTCTTTGATCCACCAGAGTGCGCAGGTCCCCTCCCCCCAAGCACTGCTTAACCACGTTATATCCAAATTCATGTTATATCGGGTCGCGTTATATCGGGGTAGAGGTGTACATAGCAGCAGAGGAAGAAAGGGATTAATAGGTAAAGACCAGGGAGCAAAAATGTGAGATTTGAAAAGAGGGGATTTCAGAGGGTTGTTTTTAAAGCACAAGAATTGCTGGAAGCCCCATGATGCACCAGCAATTTACAGCTTTATTCCCCACTTCAAGCATTGGGATAGGAGGGAATATAAGACCTAATTTCCTTCCATCCTCCGTATTCAGAGAGAGGGTAATCCATGGCTGGGACTCCTCCACCTGCATGGCGAGGCTTCACAGATCATCTGTCCATCCCTGGCAGCCGACATGGTGGAGAGTGCTAAGGAGGCAGTTTGAGAGAAGAAAGTTCTCACCAATCAGTGTCTAGGTTATGAGAAAGGGTAGAAAGGAGGCCATTGTTGGACAAGTGGAAGAGACCTATACACTGTACCCTCAGTCTCTTCTACAGTGTTTATAATGGGTTGGTGTTGTGCCAGTGTTGTATTAACACAAAGCAGATGATCTTTGAGGATATATCTGCCACTAAATGCCTTATGCGACAAAGAGTCCTGTGGCACCTTATAGACTAACAGACGTATTGGAGCATGAGCTTTCATGGGTGAATACCCACTTCGTCAGAGACATGGTCATGGACATGTGTCTGACGAAGTGGGTATTCACCCATGAAAGCTCATCATCCAATATGTCTGTTAGTCTATAAGGTGCCACAGGACTCTTTGTCACTTTTTACAGATCCAGACTAACATGGCTACCCCTCTGATAAATGCCATATAAATATGATGGAAAAAATGTCATCCAAGACTCCAATGGGAAGGGAACATGGGAACCAAGACAAGTCCTTGTCCCCTCCTGATGCTGGTGTTGATTCCCATCTATATCATTGCTCAAGTTCCCAGTCCTCTCAGCATAGTAGCAAACCATGATTGACTTATTAAGGTGTATGTGATTTCAGAGATTCACCATGGAGACCACTTGTATTATTTCACATGGGAGTTACAATAGGTAGGTTTAGGTAGGTTCCCAATAACATCAGAGTACAAGACACAGCAAGAATGCACTGGCCTTTTCAGAAGCTCCCTCAAGATAAGGGAGCCTTCCTAAATCTCTTAGGAGTGACATTTGCAGAAGATTAGGATTAAGTCAGTTTCTGTTACTGAAACATAAGCTTCTCCATGGGAGAAAGTAACTAATTACTTGGCTTTCTCTTGCTCTAATCTTTCATTACCAAGAGGCAGAACATGCTACAGGAACAGGAGTAAGAAGTCAAAGTTCCTATGATATAACGTGATAATAAACTGGTGGAATACAGTGTAAACAAAACTGAAAAGAACACCACTCTGGGGGCACTTGTCAACAGCAGCTACTTCAGTTAGTAACTCCTAGGCCTACTCTATACCAAGGGAAATGTCCCAAATCAGCCATATAGTTTAGCTGCAAAACAAGGCCCTAATCTGAATTCTGTTAAGGGCATTTGTGCAATACTAACGGGCTTGTCTACACTTAAAACACTGAAGTGGTGACGCTGTAGCACTTCAGTGAAGATGCTACCTATGCCGATGGGAAATGGTAGTTAGGGCAATGGGAGAATTCTCCCATCAATTTAGTGCTGTCTACACTGAGAGTTAGGTCAGTTCAATTGCCTCACTCCAGGGTGGGGATTTTTCATACTCCTGAGTGATATCGTTATACTAAGCTAATTTCCTAGTGTAGACCAGACCTAAAAGTGAGAGACACTAGTTCTCCAGAAAAGGGAAGCAAAAATTATCAGAGGTATGGAACAGCTTCCACATGAGGAAAGATAAATAAAAATGGGAATTTTCAGCTTGGAAAAGAGACAACTAAGGGGGACTATGATAGAGGTCTATAAAATCATGACTGGTTGGAGAAAGTAAATAAGGAAGTGTTATTTACTCCTTCTCAAAACGCAAGAACTAGGGTTCACCAAATGAAATTAATAGGCAGTAGGTTTAAAACAAAAGGAAGTATTTCTCAACACACAACACACAGTCAATCTGTGGAACTCCTTGCCAGAGGATGCTGTGAAGGCCAAGACTATAACAGAGTTCAAAAAAGAACTAGATAAATTCATGGAGGATAGGTCCATCAATGGTCATTAGCCAAGATGGGCAGGGATGGTGTCCGTAGCCTACGTTTGCCAGAAGCTAGGAGTGAGCAACAGGGGATGGATCACGTTTTTGATTGCCAGTTCTGTTCATTCCCTCTGAGGCACTAGGCACTGGCCTTTGTTGGAAGAGAGGATACTAAGCTAGAAGGACCTTTGGTCTGACCCAGTATGGCCGTTCTTACTCTAGCTGGTGGTAGTTAATCCCAGATTAGGGTTGACAACAACCAGATAGCACATTTTTAACACGTGTGAAAGCCCATCTACACTAGTACTTAATAACCATGTTAAAACCCTAATGATTTTAAACAGAAGCTATTTTCCTAGTCAATGCACAGTCTAGGAAGGCATCAAGAAGTGCTGCAAGTCACATCTGAAAGTCACCGAGCAGAAAGAGCTAATAATATAATTTAGAAACAAGAGAGAAGCCTGAGCCAGAAGGAAGTTCTCCCTGCACTGGGAAAAATCTCAGCTGATTATAGAGAAGTGCAAATTCAATGGAATTTTTTCTGCATTTTAATTTTGTTTGGGACCAAAAAGAAGAGTTTTCACTTTAAAACAAACAGGCTGGTTTAGGAGAAACTGCATGGGTCAGATCCACAGTTGGTGTAAACTGGTGTAGCTTCACTGCAATCTCAATGACTCCAGTGGATCTATGCCAGTTTATGCCAGCTATGGATCTGGTCAAGGGTTCACAAGTCAGAGGCTTTTTCAGAAATTTCCCTTTTAGTTTCTTGCAAAGAATTTCTCTTGACAGGAATTTTTCAGGGAGGAAGACTAAAAAGCCACAACACTGCTCTCCAGCTACCCTCCCTTTCCATTACATAAGGTTACAGCTTTTGCACTGCTCTGAAGCACCGTAGGAAAGTATCCTTGAGAAAGGGGAATGATGCTCATGGTGGGAGGAAGAGAGCCGACTGTATAATTGCAGAGGTTTCCTGTAAACATCTGTCTTCAGCAACTAGCCACTAACACTAGCACTCAAATACAGTTTGTGATTAAATAGTTTTTAATGTGTCAATCAAGCCCACACATTGAATACTGCATAAAGTGCTGGTCATCCCATTTCAAAAAAAGATATATCAGAATTAGAAAAGGTACAGAGAAGGGAAACAAAAATGATTAAGAGTACGGAACGGCTTCCATATGGGGAGAAATTAAAAAGACTGGGACTGTTCACTACCAATGTGGACACAAGAACAAATGGATATAAACTGGACATTAGAAAATTTAGACTTGAAATTAGACGAAGGTTTCTAACCATTAGAGGAGTGAAGTTCTGGAACAGCCTTCCAAGGGGAGTAGTGGGGGCAAGAGACATATCTGGCTTCAAAACCAAGCTTGATAAGTTTATGGACGGGATCGTATGATGGGATAGCCTAATTTTGGAAATTAATTGATCTTTGATTATTAGCGGTAAATATGCTCAATGGCCTGTGATGGGATGTTAGATATGATGGGAACTTATTTACTACAGAGAATTCTTTCCTGGGTGCTGGCTGGTGAGTCTTGCCCACATGCTCAGAATTTAGCTTATCACCATATTTGGGGTCAAGAAGGAATTTTCCTCCAGGGAAGACTGGCAGAGGCCCTGGAGATTTTTTGCCTTCCTCTGCAGCATGGGGCACAGGTCACTTGCTGGAGGATTCTCTGCACCTTGAGGTCTTTAAACCACAATTTGAGGACTTCAGTAACTCAGACATAGGTTAGGGGTATGTTACAGGAGTGGGTGGGTGAGACACTGTGGCCTGCATTGTGCAGGAGGTCAGACTAGATGATCATAATGGTCCTTTCTGGCCTTAAAATCTATGAGTCCATCAGTGGCTATTAGCCAAGGTGATCAGGGACACAACCCCATGCTCCAAGTGTCTCTAAACCTCCAACTGCCAGAAGCTGGGACGGGATGAATAGATCACTCAATAATTGTCCTGACGCATCTGGCACTGACCATGGTCAGAAGACAGGATACTGGGCTAGATTAGTTTGACTCAATATGGCAGTTCTTACGGTATGGGGAGAGTAACTGTGCAGAGATTGTTGTTTTATGGACATGGCATCTATTCATTACCTGTCAATCCATACAAATATCCAGCTTAATGTATCTATGAAGGATAGAAACAAAGGGTATTTCCCAGATATTAATGATTTACAGAGGTCCTGTGACTCATAACTAGTTTGCAGGAGGTAGCTAATCTCCAGTAAATGCCTTGAGCCATAGTCCTTGGACCCTAACTAAACAGATGCCATGTACATACTTATGGAAATCTGGCTTCAGCCTTATCTGCTGAGATATAAAGCTTCTCCACGCACTATAACTGGGACATTATTGTATATTGATACACCTGTCGAACTTCTGCAATGCTAGTAGGAGCTAAAGGTTGGGCCACGTATCACAAGAAAGGTCATCGGCCCTAGATTTGTAATAAGGTCTCTCTGATTTGATCTGTGACCTCAGTGTGCTAACTTAGGCCTCTCACTCCTGCAAAAATCTCCATGCAAACAGATCTCTAGTTCCAACTACACAGAGCTCCTGGAAGGATCAGGGCCTTTGTAACAATGGTAGAGATGAAATACTGTCCCCTCCCCAAAAAGTTATTTTTGCAAAATTCTATTAATTTGCGGAGATACACTCCCTTTCAAACCATCGCTTATTTGCACACAACATACCCATTCCTTGAACAGACAGAACTACAATCATTACAATCAGAATTAAAAATAAATTTACAAATGTCTATGGGTAAGCAGGAGAACTCCAGACAGAAAAGCTGCGGCTGTATCCAAATAACTTACGGCCTGGCCTAGCAGATAAGGCACCCAGTGTTTTAGTCCCTGCTTTGTGACCTCAGGCAAGTCACCTCCCCAATCTGTGTCTTCATTTCCGCTCCCACCCTTTGTCTGTCTTGTTTTAAATTGGAAGCTCTTCAGGTCACAGACTGTCTCTCGCTGTAAGTTTGTACAACAGCTAGCAAAATGGGCCCCTGATCTCATTTGGGGCCTCTAGGCATTAATAACTTATTGAAATGCAGTCCAGGAACTTATCCAATAAGTTCCTGGACTGCATTGCAGACAACTTTTTATTTCAGAAAGTTGAAAAAGCTACTAGGGGGGAAGCTGTTTTAGACTTGATTTTAACAAATAGGGAGGAACTTGTTGAGAATTTGAAAGTAGAAGGAAGCTTGGGTGAAAGTGATCATGAAATCATAGAATTTGCAATTCTAAGGAAGGGTAGAAGGGAGTACAGCAGAATAGAGACAATGGATTTCAGGAAGGCGGATTTTGGTAAGCTCAGAGAGCTGATAGGCAAGGTCCCATGGGAATTAAGACTGAGGGGAAAAACAACTGAGGAAAGTTGGCAGTTTTTCAAAGGGACGCTATTAAGGGCCCAAAAGCAAGTTATTCCGATGGTTAGGAAAGATAGAAAATGTGGCAAAAGACCACCTTGGCTTACCCTTGAGATCTTGCGTGACCTACAAAATAAAAAGGCGTCATATAAAAAATGGAAACTAGGTCAGATCACGAAGGATGAATATAGGCAAATAACACAGGAATGCAGAGGCAAGATTAGAAAAGCAAAGGCACAAAATGAACTCAAACTAGCTATGGGAATAAAAGGAAACAAGAAGACTTTTTATCAATACATTAGAAGCAAGAGGAAGACTAAGGACAGGGTAGGCCCACTGCTCAATGAGGAGGGGGTAACAGTAACGGGAGACTTGGAAATGGCAGAGATGCTTAATGACTTCTTTATTTCGGTCTTCACTGAGAAGTCTGAAGGAATGTCTAGTATAGTGAATGCTTATGGGAAGAGGGTAGATTTAGAAGAGAAAATAAGGAAAGAGCAAGTAAAAAATCACTTAGAAAAGTTAGATGCCTGCAAGTCACCAGGGCCTGATGAAATGCATCCTAGAATACTCAAGGAGTTAATAGAAGAGGTATCTGAGCCTCTAGCTATTATCTTTGGGAAATCATGGGAGACGGGGGAGATTCCAGAAGACTGGAAGGGGGCAAATATAGTGCCCATCTATAAAAAGGGAAATAAAAACAACCCAGGAAACTACAGACCAGTTAGTTTAACTTCTGTGCCAGGGAAGATAATGGAGCAGGTAATCAAAGAAATCATCTGCAAACATTTGGAAGGTGGTAAGGTGATAGGGAATAGCCAGCATGGATTTGTAAAGAACAAATCGTGTCAAACTAATCTGATAACATTCTTTGATAGGATAACGAGCCTTGTGGATAAGGGAGAAGCGGTGGATGTGATATACCTAGACTTCAGTAAGGCATTTGATACAGTCTCGCATGATATTCTTATAGATAAGCTAGGAAAGTACAATTTAGATGGGGCTACTATAAGGTGGGTGCATAACTGGCTGGATAACCGTACTCAGAGAGTAGTTGTTAATGGCTCCCAATCCTGCTGGAAAGGTATAACAAGTGGGGTTCCGCAGGGGTCTGTTTTGGGACCGGTTCTGTTCAATATCTTCATCAACGATTTAGATGTTGGCATAGAAAGTACGCTTATTAAGTTTGCGGACGATACCAAACTGGGAGGGATTGCAACTGCTTTGGAGGACAGGGTCAAAATTCAAAATGATCTGGACAAGTTGGAGAAATGGTCTGAGGTAAACAGGATGAAGTTCAATAAAGATAAATGCAAAGTGCTCCACTTAGGAAGGAACAATCAGTTTCACACATACAGAATGGGAAGAGACTGTGTAGGAAGGAGTATGGCAGAAAGAGATCTAGGGGTCATAGTGGACCACAAGCTTAATATGAGTCAACAGTGTGATACTGTTGCAAAAAAAGCAAACGTGATTCTGGGATGCATTAACAGGTGTGTTGTAAACAAGACACGAGAAGTCATTCTTCCGCTTTACTCTGCGCTGGTTAGGCCTCAACTGGAGTATTGTGTCCAGTTCTGGGCACAGCATTTCAAGAAAGATGTGGAGAAATTGGAGAGGGTCCAGAGAAGAGCAACAAGAATGATTAAAGGTCTTGAGAACATGACCTATGAAGGAAGGCTGAAGGAATTGGGTTTGTTTAGTTTGGAAAAGAGAAGACTGAGAGGGGACATGATAGCAGTTTTCAGGTATCTAAAAGGGTGTCATCAGGAGGAGGGAGAAAACTTGTTCACCTTAGCCTCCAATGATAGAACAAGAAGCAATGGGCTTAAACTGCAGCAAGGGAGATTTAGGTTGGACATTAGGAAAAAGTTCCTAACTGTCAGGGTAGTTAAACACTGGAATAGATTGCCTAGGGAAGTTGTGGAATCTCCATCTCTGGAGATATTTAAGAGTAGGTTAGATAAATGTCTATTAGGGATGGTCTAGACAGTATTTGGTCCTGCCATGAGGGCAGGGGACTGGACTCGATGACCTCTCGAGGTCCCTTCCAGTTCTAGAGTCTATGAGTCTAGGAGTCTATGAAAGCGCTAGGTGCTTTTCCAAAAGGTAAAATATAAAACACGGGGTATAAAGCTGGATTATATTAAATAACTAGACACTGTTCACAAATGTACAGCCTTTGGAGGGTACATTAGGTAGAGCAATTACCCAGAGCAGCTCTTGTCAGTGGATAGCCGACTCATTCCTTGGGATGGCTATTGTCAGGTATCAGATTGTCAGGAAGGGCTTGTGTGCTGAGCAAATTCAATTCCTAAACAGTCTCTAAAGTCCAAAACAGAAGACTTATGTTTTCCTCTGTGTTTTTACTCTACGTCTCTGTAGCTATCCACTCTTTGCATGCAACATATTTGCTCATGAAAGTTTATTTTAAAACCCAAACGCTGCTCTGTTCTGCTGTAGGTACAATGGAAAAAAGAGTCCCATTTATTTGAAATTAACCTCAGAGAAATTCATTACACTCTTGTAACCCAGTTTACCACCATGCAGTTAAAGCTTTACCCAGAAAGGTCCCTTAACCTCATCAACCACAAACATTTAACAAGGGAAGAATAAAAAGAATTCTATAATTCAACGCTTTGTGAAGGCAGCAACTGGAGTGCATTAGGTTTGCTGGATCACCCTGGCAGAACAAAACCACAATAGTGATCCAAAACTTGCCAGCTTCCAGGGCTATTCACAAAAGAGCCTAATAAACATTGCAAGCCTGGGGAAAAAAATAAAAGGTGAATAACCTCACATACATCCAGGCTGCAGGGTCAGACTTCAATGGGTGCAAGATCAAATGAAACTACTCCAATTTCCAAAGCCAACAGTGCTTCTGAAACAGAATCACACCTAAGACAGGACCTTGCACCCGGCGATCATTTGGGCCCCAATCCAGAAAAGCATTTTATGCATTTAACTTTAAGTTAATGCATAGTTAACGTGAAATCAATGTTGGAACTACACATATGTTTAAAAAATGAAGCGTAGGCTTCAGTGTTTTGCTGGATCGGGATCTAGGGTTGCCAAATTTCTATTGGCACAAAACCGAACACCTTAGCCTTGCCCCTTCCCTGAGGCCCTGCCCTCTGCCCCACCCCTGCCCCATGGCCCTGCCCCCCACTCACTACATTCCCACCCTCACTCACTTTCACTGGGCTGGGGCAGGGGGTTGGCACAGACACCACCCCCCAACTTCCATTGGCCAGTTTCTGGCCAATGGAGGTGCGGAACTGGTGTTTGGGGTGGAGGCAGCGAGCAGAGCCCTGTGGCCTCCCCTCCGCCTACAAGCCGGACCTGCTGGCTGCTTCTGGGGCACAGTGTAGTGCCCCAGGACAGGTAGGGACTAGCCTGCCTTGGCTCCGCAGCATCAGCGACTGGACTTTTAACAGCTCAGTCAGCGGCGCTGACCGGACCGCCAAGATCCCTTTTCTATTGGGTGTTCTGGTCGAAAACCGGACACCTGGTCACTATATCAGGATCTTGGTCCTTTCAAGTCTACAGTGGTAGCTGCTGGTCTTACGACAGCATTGTTCTGGAGGAAAACAGCAGCCTTCTCCATGGACTTCTGATCCCCCACACAAGCAGTCACATTCACCTTTCTCCCATTACCTTTAGAGGCCAGTCAGCCATTTTCTTCTAGAGCGGGGTGGGCAAACTACAGCCCGTGGGCCACGTCCAGCCTGTCAGACCTTTCAATCCGGCCCTCAAGCTCCTGCTGGGGAGCAGGGTCAGAGGCTTTCCCCACTCCACGCGTGCCATGGCTACACACGGCTGCCAGAAGCAGTGACATGTCCCCGCTCCAGCTCCTACACATAGGATAGGCCAGGGGGCTCTGCACGCTGCTCCCACCCCAAGCACCAGCTCAGCCGCTCCCATTGGCCAAGAAATGTGGCCAATGGGAGCCATGAGCGTAGTGCAGGCGGGTGACACCTGTGGACGGGGGTGGCATGCAGAGCTGCCTGGCTCGACCTCCACGTAGGTGCTGGAGTGGGGACATGCTGCTGCTTCCAGGAGCTGCCTGAAGTAAATGCCGACTGAAGCCAGCACTCCTGACCCTCTCCTGCGTCCCAACCTGCTTTCCCAGTCCAGAGCCCCGTCCCGTACTCTGAACCCCTCTGCTCCACCCACAGCCCCCTCCCACACCCTGAACTCCTCATTCCTGGCCCCATCCCAGAGCCCGCACGCCCAGCTGGAGCCCTCACCCCCTCCTACACCCCAACCCCAATTTCATGAGCATTCATGGCCCACCATACAGTTTCCATACCCAGATGTGGCCCTCGCGCCAAAAATTTTGCCTTCCCTTATTCTAGTGTCATCTAGCAATTTCCCAAGAGGCATCAGTCAACACTTTAGATTGAACAATAGTTTATTGGCAACTTACCAAAGCAGAAGCAGAAGTAAGTGGGGGTAGGTGTTGTGTCCCAGAATGGGAGAGAACAAATGGCCCTTTGAGCAAGATCTACACTTAAGTTACAGAGCTACTGTCAAATCTTAGCTCCAGATTTACATCAGTGTCCCTGTCCAATCTTAGCATCAAATGTATCTGGGAATAATAATAATATAACACCTATTTTTATATAGCACTTTTCATCAATAGATCTTAAACTGCTTCACTGCCTTTAATGTCTTTAACCTCCCAACTATCCTGGGAGACAGAGCAGTGCTATTATTCCCATTCTGAAGATAAGGAACAGAGAGGTTAGGTGACTTGCCCTAGATCACACAGGAAGTCTATGGCAAAGTAGAGAATTCAACCCAGGTTTCCTAAATTCTAGCCAAAGCCCTAACCACTGGACCACCCTTCCTCTTACATGAATGAGTGTCTCATATTCTTGGAAACACAGTTCAGTTACAGGTGACCTGGCCTTTGATGCCAAGGTGTCACAGACATAAAAAGGTGTGCATTCATTAGAGCTACATGACCATACTCCTTCCCTTTTGATTCATATGCCCTTTCTTTTTAAATCAGCTTGTACACAAAAGTGAATCTCCTTCTTTCCTCCTACTAAACATATATTGACCTAAAAATGCATTTCTCAAATCTGATAGTCCACATGAATTCCAAACAGGTTGTCTTCAGACTCATTACACTTTCTATTTCCGTGCCCAAGCTGAACACACAAACCTTCAAAAATGAAGTTGTTACCTTCCCTTTCCTATTGCCAAGGAACTCAGGGAGCCCCCTTTCTGGAATTGTATCACCATGCAAGGCTCTAAGCCTGCAAGCTGCTCCTTGTGGGTGACTTCAAAGGAGCTCCACACACACACAGACCAGCTTTCAGGGTCATGCCCTAAATGAGGAGTCACCTATAAGTAGGTCAAAGGTCTCATGGGGCTGGCAAGAAGTGGCACCGGCAACTCTAGAATAGCCCTATCAATATCTACAGAATTTAGGCTTACATTTTCTTTAAAAAATGATTTTTTCTATAGCTTATGATTGCAAAGAAAGCCTCCTGCACGTAAGCCAATGCAAGTCTGCAGGCAAACAAAATGAAACACTAGTTCTAATAGGAGTGTGAACAGCACTATTCATCTCAATTGTATGTTAACCCTGGGGCATCATGGCGACAATCCAAAAGTAAAGTTTGGAAGTGAAAGAGTTACCAATTATCTGATTGGAAACATCCAGCTGAAAACCCAAATTAAAATTCAAGGTTGTTCCCTTCTGTTTTTTGCTGGGAAAAATAAAATGTCTCTCTCATCCTTGATTATCCCTGTAAAATCAGGTCTATAGAACATTAGATTATCAATTCTGACTCACTATTAGAATATCATCCAATTATGATGGCGATAGTGCTAATCAGAGTTCAGCCAACCCTACTGTACCTGTTACCTGTGTTACATATTATTCATTTTAGTGGTAGTGTAAACGTTGCCATGTGGGCCATCAGTATTTTCATTCTTGCACCACACCACAAGTGTGCTGCCCCTTATCTAATACCAACATCACAAGGCTCCTGTCACACACTGCCTCACACACATAACAATGTCCCTGCTACCTCACAATGCTCCCTTTTACCTTTGTCCTGTTTAACCGTTCCCAGCTGGCTAGGAAGATAGTAAAAATAAAAGGATACAGAAGTGGCTGTTCAGATCAGTGAAGGCAACAGGCTGATCTTGTCAAATGAATTCCTAAACACAATCCAAAGCGGACACATGCATGCGTGAGTATTCCAGTGCTCAATAAGCATTCCCTATAACACAGGGTTTTTTAACACTTGTGCTGATTAGAAGAGAGTTCAAATTAAGCCTTATCAGTTTGGATGAAGAAGTATAGCCACAGGCTAGAAAATGGGCTGATCTGTTATTCATTTATACACACAGACAGACAGGAAATTCACTAAAGCTGGCTTAGTGATCTGTCATGTGGTATAAAAACTTAATCTTCTAAACTAAATTTCAACAGCTTCTACACTCCCTGGCCTCCCTCAGTTTTAATTCCTAGCTCCAGGCTCTGTGTTTTGTCTAGTAAGTGGGTGAGACTGGCTGTATAGGCTAATAAACCAGAGTCATCTTTAGCCCAAGCTTGCCTGACTGATGCTTTTTCTTAAAAACAAAGAAACACGTGGGCTTTAAACCTTATTTATATGAGCACTTCAGAGCAGCTCAATTAAAATCATCCCAAACTCAAGCCTCCCTCACAAACAGGACGAAAGATTTGCTCCTGGGAAACAAAATGCGAAAGACAAAAGATGCTGTGTAGACTTCTTCCTGTCGGAAATCTTGTCAGGAATCAAGCTGCCGCAAAACGTGTTTTTTTCAACAAAGTTGCATTTGCTTCAAGGAAAGTGTTCCACTGAAAAAATGTCAAACAGTGCTATGAAAGGTAGCAATGCAAAGTCACACCCCACCAGATAGAGACTCTCCTGTCCCAGAGTACTATCCATGTTACAGGGCTTGTCTACACTTACCGTGGATCAACGTAGCGGCGATCAATTCACCAAGGGTGATTTAGCGGGTCTAGTGAAGACCCGCTAAATTGACCACCAATCACTCTCCCGTTGACTCTGGTACTCCACTGGAATGTGAAGCATAAGGTAAATTGATGGGAGAGTTTCTCCCATCAACCCAGCGCAGAGCAGACACGATACCTCAATAATTTGACCTAAGCTATGTCGGCTCCAGCTAAGGAGGTGCATAACTTTAGTCGACTTAACCCCGTAGTGTAGACCTGCCCACAGGGCGCAGGTAGGGAAGGAAGGGTATGCTTAACAGGGCCGCCAATAGCAGGGTGCGGGGGCCGGGGTCAAAGTGACCAACCCATCACTTTTGGGACCAACACATTGTGACAGTACCTCCCATAAGGCTTTATGGAAATATGCTTAGAATGTGTTTTATGCTAGATATGCCATGTAACATATCTCAAAGGTTATGATCTACTGAATGTATTAATCCTATTTGTATGTATGTATCATTTTTGTATTCAAAATTATGAATGTTGGCAGTGTACTGGCTTGATTTCTAAATAACCTTAATACAGCATTCGGTCAGTTCCTGGAGAAAGGAATGTTGAAATTAAGTACCTAATCAAGAAACACTTAAAGGACAATGGATCTTGGAATGCTCCAGTCCACATAAGCAGTCTATCTGAGGACATTCAAGGTAGCATGTAAACAGTGAATGCTACCTGTAAAAACTGAGAGTCCTGCATGGACACGTGACTTGCCCAGGTGACTCCTAAACTCCATCTTGGAGCTGGATTTGCATAGGAGGGAGGAGGGGGTCTCCATCCACAAGAGAATGTCTATTTAAACCCCTGGGACACCCCTCCATTTTGTCTTCAGCTGGCTAAAGAGAGATCATCTCCACCCCCTAGGATACTTAGAAGAAACTAGAACAAAGGGCAGTGACTGCAAGGGGTCTGAGTGATTGCTGGACCCAGGATAAAAGGAGATTTGATTAGTCTTTTTGTGAGCATGCATTGATGGAAGCATAGGCGACAGCAGTGGATTGATAGCAGAAAGTGAGTTTCAACTTTAATGTGGGTATTGTCACTCCATAATATCAAAATTAATGTACTTAACTGTATATAACGGTATCTCTGTGAAAGGGAGCATTCTGGAACTGGTGAAGATCTTATCTGTATTCAGTTTGATTAGACATAGATTTGCGCATTTTATTTTATTTTGCATGGTGACTTACTTTGTGCTGTCTGTTACTACTTGGAACCACTTAAATCCTACTTTCTGTATTTAAAAAAATCACTTTTTACTTATTGGTTAACTCAGAGTGTGTGTCAATACCTAGGGGAGCAAACAACTGTGCATATCTCTCTAACAACATTATAGAGGGTGAACAATTTATGAGTTTACCCTGCATAAGCTTTATACAGGATAAAACGGATTTATTTGGGTTTAGACCGCACTGGAAGTTGGGCATCTGAATGTTAAAGACAGGAACACTTTTGTTAGCTGCTTTCAGGTAAACCTGCAGCTTTGGGGTAAGTAATTCAGACCCTGGGTCTTTGTTGGAGCAGACAGGAATGTCTGGCTCAGCAAGACAGGATGCTGGAGTCCTGAACTGGCAGGAAAGCAGAGGTAGATGTAGTCTTGGCACATCAGGTGGCAGCTTCCAAGTGGGGCTCTGTGATCCAACCATCACACCCATCGCTTCTGGGACCGACCATGCTGGCCAATTGTACCAGCCCGTGGGGCCCCCCAAAACACGGGTCCCGGAGCGGTCACCCTGATTCACTATACACTGCTCTGGTGCTTAACCACTGGACAAAGCACAGAAGTGGGTGTAGGAGATTGGAGATCAAGTATGTTTCCAGTCTGGTGCTGACTGGATGTGTAATTAAATTCTGCCCCTTCAGAGATGCCAGACTCTCTTTGCCTAACAACCCCCTCCCTAGATACCAAACACCAACAATTAATAGGGCTGAGAGGGGGTTGTTTGGTATAGGTTGGCAGCCCTAGGTGGGCCAGAATTAAGACTGTGGTAGTTGGGGAAATGGTGAGGTGTGTGTCTGAGTAAAGAAGCAGGGGGCCAATAGCATTAGTTGACTTAATTTTTCATTTCCTTTTGCAGGTGGGTATGCCTTAGCTAGTTCACAGTGAACATCTGATGTATTAATATTAGAGCTGAGCAAGTAATTTTTCAACCGAATTAAAAAATCTGAAAAAAAAAATCAGTTAGTCTGAAATAGCAACTGCCTTTTTTCCCATTTTTTTCATGAAATTAAAAACTGAAAAAATTGTTCAGGGCGAACAAAACAAATATTCTGAACATCTATTCAAAATGACACTTCATTTCAAAAGTGCCAAAACAATTTGATTTAAAAGTGTCAAAACAAAAATATTTCAACATTTCTTATTTTTTCCAGTTCTTTTTGCAGATGAAACTATTGCCAAATTCGCCCCAAATTAACAAATAATTTTGGTGCTCAAAAAAATGCATTTTTCGGCAAACATACTTGTCACTGAAAAAATTTCACCTAGTTCGAGTTATTATTATTGTTTGAGAAACAGCATGAGATGTAACTAAAGACTGTTTCATAAAGCAAACTCAACATGGGCAGAGTTAAGGTTGCACATATATAACAGTGTGGCTAAGTGTGCCATGTTTCCCTCTGTAGACCAGTGCACATAGGTGATAAGAGCCTACTACTTTCTACCAGCAACAAAGTTACTCTATAAGCTCTAGTTATAGAGGTTAGTGCTGAAATTCGCAGAATGAATCCCCACTGATGACCTGTAGTGAGTTGTCTATTACATATGCAACCTTATTTTTAGTATTTTCTGACTTTTGAGTGCCTAATTGCGCAAACATATACACATATAAAACATCTGGGGATCATTTGGTTGATAGGCATCACATAAAAAAGTGCAATCATTGTCACCTGGACAACTTAACCCGTCAGCTAGAAATGATTTCAAGACAGCTCAAATCCTGGTCCTAAACACATTGACAGCATTCTTCTGAGTTGCACCACATAAAGCAAAGAGGAGCTGTATAGCACTTAATTTTTGTTTGATCCTTGATATGTCTGTTGCGGGGGGAGGGGGGGCATCAGACCTGATCTACACACAGAATTTGTACCAGTATAACTTAATCAATTAGCGGTATGATTTTTTACCGAAAATAGCTGTGCCAGTACAACCCCAAGCGTGGATGCAGCTATAACTTAAAAGCACCTTGTATTGGTACTGTTTATTCCTCGTGCCCTACAGGAATAAGCTATACTGCTATAACTGCATCTACAATAGGAGGATTGTACTGCTTTCAGTATGCCAGAATAGGTAACGCAGTACAACTTCTGTGTCTAGACAAGGCTGTCTCCAGGGGGTACTCTGCTGGCATAGCTATACCAGTATAGCTGTATTGGCGAAGCCTTCATTGTGTAGGCTAACCCTGAAAGTCCATTGTTCAAGTCATCATTTAGGCACCCTGTGAGTCAGTGGACAGGGCACAGACCTGGGGATTCAGGAGCCCTATGTTGTATTCTTAGCTCTGCCACGGATTTACAGTGCCTTTGTCTAGGCTAGCATCTCTTTAGATCTCCTTAGCTAGCTCAATCCTACACCTTCTAGAATACTAGTCAAGGCAAGTTGTACTTCGGCATGTGCTAAACTGGTCAAAAGGTCTTAATGACATAGATCAAGTCACTAAGACGTGGAACTGAAAAGGAGTCTAGAGACACTGCTGCCCCCAACACCCTTCCACTATTGAAAATCCCAGGCTTAACTTCTCCGTGCCTCTGTTTCCCCATACCTAAAAAGTAAAGAATAACGACGCTTACCCACCTTGAGATCAGTGGATGCAAAAGTGCTAGCCATTATAATTGTTCCTTATCTCATTCATAGAGACCACCACTGCCAAACATGAATGGGCTTGTCTATCACTACCAGGTTGTTTAAGTTCCAGTGAAGACTCAACCCCAGGGTGGCTAACCTGCTTGTCTGAAGTGGGAGGCATTTATTTGTAAGTGTAGGAAAGATCAGAGAGTGCACATTCATTTTCCCATTGCCTGGCTGCACTCAAAACTGAAAGGAAAGGAGAGCTTTCTACTTGCATACTCGGCATTTTTACTGTCACAACATCAGTTTTAACTAGGCTGTCAAATAATGTTTGGATGCAAAACAGATGTCACGTCCTTAATGCATGCCCCTGAAGGAATGCTGTTCTGTTTTCATGTGTGCTGTCTCTCAGGACCCTGGGGATATTCAATGTCCCATTCAAACCCTGGCAATAGAAAAAGCTGAAAAACAGATTCTTGTGGATTTCTCCTCTAATCCATGCCCAAACCAGAAACATATCAATGAGGCTTTTGGTAGCTTTGCCCAGACCGCCTTCCTTTTTAATAACTCCCTCATTTACTACTCACAAAAGCCAGTCTTCTTCCTGCATTACAACCTCTTAATAAGATTCCCCCCACATCAATGAAAGTCCGATTGTGCTCTGTGGCTGGGTTATTCAGAAGACAAGAAAGTTTGGATTACACAGCCATTCTTGCTGGCATGCAAACTCCCCCTGCCCCTCCCCATGCAAATCAATCCTTCAGCGGAGAGAGACTCTATAGCTGGCATCACCTCCTGAGAAGGGCAGACTGGAACGGCTACAGGCTTCCCCCCAGCAGCCGGGGCACATTTGCTATTTCAATAGGAAAAAAATACCTTTGTGAATGAAAGCTGAGATGAGAAGCCAGGATCCTGCCAAGCAAATGCTACTGGTCTCTAGTAGCATATCTACACCCATGCTGCATTATACAACAGGGCACAAAGAAAGGGCAAGGTCAGACAATGCTAGATATGGTTCATGACACATTATTGCTGTCCCTGATTCAAGAGCCTGAAAGATATGCTGGATCCCAGGGTGGATTCCCATTGCAGTATATTCAGGTCCAGTGAAGCATGAGAATAGTATAAGAGGAGGTGCTTCCGTGGAGAAATGGGATCTACCTACTTAGACAGCCTCCATCACCATAGCCTCAGAGCGCTTCACAATCATTAATGAGGTTAGCCTCACAACACCCCTGTGAGGTCAGAGAGTGCTGTTGTAACTGTAAATCTTTTGCCATGTGGACCACAGCAGCAACAAGGCTGAGTTCAAACAGCTAGAGGTGCCTATTAAAATTAAGTCATGCATCTGAGGAAGTGGGTATTCACCCACGAAAGCTCATGCTCCAAAACGTCTGTTAGTCTATAAGGTGCCACGGGATTCTTTGCTATTAAAATTAACACACGTCACCACATTAAGCCCCACCCAGAATTTCTGAGATTGCCAACTCTAATAGGCAATACTTCCCCATGCACAAGCACTAAGTCTATGCATGAAACATGGATAACTTTATCAGGGGGAAGGGAACACGGCATCCGTTGGAGGGAACACAGCAACAATACATCTGTATGAATGATAAATGAGACATTCCCCCATGGTAAGTTTGGCAACAGTCAATTAACTTGGTGTCCCACCTGCCAGTGCAAATGTCCAAAAGGCAAGTGACCCTTTGGCATGTCACTTCCACCTTCACTAAACCCCATTCAGGGTCTGGTGTCGGCAGACAGTGCAGTTCCAGAGTCATGAGGTAAATCTGGATAAACCTGTCTACTGTCTTTTGGAAAGTGCTGCCGGGTCCTGCCCAGAGGTTCTACCACCTAATTCAGTGACAATGATTTGAGCTTTCTTTCGTGGCTAGGTACAGGGGCCTCACCAGAGGGCAATCAGCTCTGCAGTTATTCTCTGTGGCTTCAGATAAGCGCCCTATATGCACTGCACCCACCAAGGAGCCACCTCTGGGTTGTCTCCCATCAAAGAGTCTTCCCAACAGTGCAGGTGAAATGGAACCAGTAGCATAGGAGGCACTTGGGTAGAGTCCTTGCCACAAGATAAGGGCCCCTTTCCCTTCCCTCAATTCAGTTTCCACTACCCAACCAGTCCTGTGTTTCTGTACAGTTATGGTGATTCCCTGCTGCATCATCGGTGATCCCTCGATCCGAGGATGATTTCTCACATGGATTTACATATGGGTCCTGAAATGACTCAGGAGTCTGATCCTGGAACCACAGGACCACTTGAAGCAGGTACAGACATTTCCTAGTGGGCCAGCTCCTGCTGGGAAAAATTTCTTTTTTCCTTCCTTCCTTCTCTCTCTCTCTCCCCTCCACCACCCGGATCTGCTAATAATGAACCCCCAGGACCACGTGTTTGGCTTTCTGGTATAGGCCATAGTTTCTCTTGCCATCTACCCCCATATACTGGTTCCCTTCTGCCAACCCTCTCTGGGCAAGCAATGATACCATCAGAACTTCCAGAAGCTGGTAGATGGAGTAGGAGAAGTAAAAGGGAGAGCATGGTTGAGGGAAGTAATAGGGAGTCAAAAAAAGATGGGGGAAATGAGGCAGAGGTGGAAGGAGCCTGAAAAGAGAGTCAGAAGACAGTGAAGAAACACATTAATGCTGTACATGGAAACACTACAAAAGAGGTTAGCTAGGGCATGCCAGTTTGCACACAATAGTTGTACCTCTTTAACTATACCAGTAACAATAATAATATCTAGTTCGAATATAGCACTTTTCATCAGTAGATCACAAAGCACAATACAACCCCATTTTACAGATGGGTAAACTGAGGCACAGTGCTAGGAAATGACTTGCTCAAGGACACAAAGGAGGCCAGGACTGAGCAGGGAATGCAGCAGGTCTCCTGAGTTCTAGTCCACTGCTCTATCTGCTAGGCCACACATTACAGACACAGTTATATCAGAATAAAGGTTAATTTTTCCTCATATGGGAAAGGGGATAAAATATACCTCTGTAAGATACTTTTATATCCACATGAGGGGTTGTATTGATATAACTATTTTGCGGAGGGGCATGAAATCACACCCCAAACCAACATATTTATACTAATACAAAACCCTTGTGTAGAGCAGGCTTGAGTGAGTTCCTGCATGTTCACAGTCATTCTGAGCAGAAGCAGCTTATTCACTTTTGTATTATATATGAAGCAGGTTAACTGATCTCTGGAGCAACTGGGTACCACTCCACTGGTTATTTTAAATGGCCCAGCTGCCTCTTTTTCATCATCATCGTCATAAATACGAAATAGAAGAAGAGAGTTTGGGAGTCTGTGCATTGTAAAGTGGAAGGAATTAGCACCTAAGAGGGCATAAGGCACAATTTAGCCCTGGTGTCCAATTTCACCTGAGTCACAAGAGATTTGTAATGCAAACTCATTTACTGTCTCATTGTTTCCTTCTGCTGCCTTGTCCGTCTGTATCCACCTATTGTGTCTTAATTAGACTGCAAGCTCTTCTGAGCAGTGACTGTCTTTCTGTTATTTGTGTGTACAGCACCTTGCACAAAAACCTTTATCCTGAGTGACCCTTACTAAATGAGGGCAATAACTTGTTGCTAAAAGATATTATGAAGTCTCTGACTGCCAGATGCTGGGACTGCATCACTCGATCGCTGCCGCATTCTGTTCACTCCTAGAAGATTGAATACTGGGAGGGATGGACCATTGTGGTCTCACCCAGTATGGCCATTCTTCTGTTTTCACTTGCAATGAGAAACCCACATGGGTCCCTTTAACGTGTAACAAGATAGCTGTGACTTATAGCACAGGGAATCATCACAGAATGGTCGCTCAGTGGCTGGACTAGCACTCAGTCATAGTTTCTGTTGCTTAAAGTTTCTGAAGGCCTGTCATGCATTGAAGTAAGTAATAAAAAGCCCAATTCATCCCTGGTACAGCTCCTGGCTTCAGTAGGCTTCAGCAGTGTTACACTAGAGATAATTTGGCCCGTACACTCTTAAAACAAAATTCAGTTCCTTCAAGTCTGGCTACGCAGACTCATCTCGACAGCTTTACTCAAAGTGAGTTAAATGTCTCCTAATGACAGACAGGACTTAGCATTTGTGTCCTGGACCTTTGAATGTTTGATCTTTCCCCATCCCCCTTGTCACAAAGTAGGAGGTGTACACAATACAGGGTGGGGAGCAGAGTTCAAAGCAAATTCCTTTCAGAAACAGCCAGTGTGGGTTTCACTCAGAAAAACGCTGTTCTACTTGTCAGGCCAATTAGAGTCTTATTGTTAGGGGAGAGGGAGAAGGGTTCTGGTAAGGAAGGCAGGGCCGGTGCAACCATTTAGGCGACCTAAGCGGTCGCCTAGGACACTGGCATTTGGGGGGGGAGCCATTTTCTTCGGCAGCGACTGCTGCAGCTGGATCTTCGGCCGCCCCAGTTGCTGCCAGTGTTTAGGCAGAGGGAGCTGGGGCAGAGAAGCGCGGGGAGGGCCGCCTGCAGCAAGCGGGGAGGGGGGCACGCAGGGAAACTCCCCGCCTCAGCTCACCCCTGCCCAGCCTCCTCCCCGAGCATGCTGTGGCTGCTTCACTTCTCCCGCATCTTAGGCTTGTGGCACCAATCAGCTTAGGTGCCGCAAGCCTGGGAGGCGGCCATGGCGTGCTTGGGGTGCTTGTGCTCGGAGCAGGGGTGAGCTGGGGTGAGGGGGGGTGCCTCAAGGCAGAGGGTGGGGGTGGGGAGCTGCTGCAAGGGGGGCGCCTCAGGGCGGCGGTGCGGGGGAGGGAGCGCAAGGTGGAAGTTTCGCCTAGGGCGTGAAACATCTTTGCACCAGCCCTGAAGGAAGGGAATGAAAGTGTTTCTCAAATCCCTGCACAACTCATTAAATTTTCCTTCAGTTACTCCAGGAAAAGCTGCATAGAAGAAATCCAGCTATTTCCTGCAGTCCGGACTGTCCCAGCGCAAGCAGAGATCACAGCTAACATGAGGGTGCAAAGAAAAGAAGCATTATGTATACAGAAAGCGCAGATCTGCAATGTTTTCCGGGGCAGGTCATGCCCAGGCCAGGCACAGGACTGGGGAAGGGAATGTAGTTCCCACTCAGAACACATGGAGGGATTAGGGAAAGGTGAGAAGAATTGTGCACTCCAAAGAAGGCAAGGCACTTTGATGAACTGTTCTCCATCCACCCATGGGCAAGGCATGCAGATCCCAAGGCTGGAAACAATGCGGTTGTGGTGGAGATAGGAATTGGGCCTGTGATTCATAGTCAGCCAAGTACCATCAGGATTAGGGGAAAGAGGCAATGTTATCCAGCCTGTCGCTATTTGACGAGACCAAGGGCAGTACATACCAGAGTCAGCAGTTGGTAGCAGGTTGTACTGTGGGACTGGAGCTGGATCTCTCAGTTACTGTAGCTGGTGACCACTGACTCTCTGTGGACACTGGCTCCATGAGTATTTTGGGTCACTGCTTTGTTTCCTCCGTGATTTTTCACAATGCCTACCTGATAAGATCATGGTGGCAGGAGAGTTACCATACAACGTCGAATTCTGTAGCACTGTGTTTAGTTGGCCCATGAGGTGAGCACAGCAGGGTAGTTTTTACCCTACAGGAGGATGTTGCAGAATATTCTCTTCCACTGGAGAGGAATAAGCTCATCTCTCTGTCATCTGCATGACATTAGCACTGATGCCTCTGGCACCTTCTGGAAAAATGAACGAAGCTTTACACCGCTGGCCTCAATGGATTCCATGACTTTCTACCTCAGCACAGTTCACTTCCCACTTACCATGTGTTTTTTTTGCACATATTTATGCACCGTAAGAGGACATAACCAGTACATAAAACTACGGAATGGCAAGAATTTCTCAGGCACATAATATGATCTTTACTGTGTACCATGAGGAAGCTAAAGAATGATGGAAATACAGTATTCCCAGGAATCCATATTGACTAATAAAACTCATGTGAGTTGTGATGTGCAAAGACAGAACCCAATACTTCAAAGCTTCACCTGTACTCTGAAATGTTCCCAGATGTCAGAAATAGCATGTGAAAAAAAAAATTTAAAAAAGATGTTGGAACTAACCACTGTGTTTCTTTGTCTGAAGATACAAAGCACATCTTGATTTCTCCATTACTCATTTCAGGGGAAAATAATGGTTATACAGTTTTCCAGCAGCACAATGTTGGCTGTGTTAATTTAACCTCATCCCCCCAAAAGGTATTACAATAGAAGAGAGAGTTTGACCTAAACTCCCAAGCGCAATTCGAGCTAGCTAGAACTTTGTTTTCTTATCTGAAGAACCTGCATGGAATGGTGAGAATTATTTTCAGCCTTAAACTCTGACTTTTGTAGATTTAAGTATGGATTTTAATGTTGGCTATAAAGAACACATTCATCTTAAAAAAGCCTACATGGTAGACAAATGTCTTTACCTCTCAGCCTATTAAAAGTGAAAGAAATATAAAATGAACGTGTCACTACTAATGCTCTTTCTTTTGCATTCCTTTCATCTTGAACAATGGAATGTGTCCCCCGGAATCAGACCCATAATATTGGCCAAAGAGTTGTGCAAATATAAAAAAGAACAAAAAAAAAACACATGGGCACATCCATACAAATGCAGAGAATCAAACCGGCTACCTTCAGCGCCAAACCCACTAAGCCTTACCACTAAAGGTGGTACCCTGTTATCATTAGTCATCACTAAAGTTCTTAGTCTGCCAGGGCCAGCCTGTCCAGGAGGGGACCATCTCACATACTTTTTCTAATGGGTGAGCACACTTGTGTGCTTCATTGAAAATCTGGACAATATTAATAGTGTTTGCAGTGATGTTGTAGCTAGGGTCACCAATTCTGACTGGATGAATTCCTGGAGGTTTCATCATATGACATAATTTTTAATTAAAGATTAATCTTTAATTCTTGGAGACTCCAGGACAATCCTGGAGCATTGGCAAACCTAGCTATAGTCGTGTTGGTCCCAGGATATTAGAGTGACAAGATGAGGTGAGGTAAAGTTTTTACTGGGCCAGCGTCTATTGGTGAAAGAGACAAGCTATCAAGCTTAATTGTAAGCATTTAGAGAGGCTTTTTATTTTCAAAGCACTGTCAATTAGAGCTGGTGGAAACGTTATCATTAACAATTTTTCCACCAAGACATTTTTGCACTAAAAAACAAAACCAAAAATGTTTGTGGGAAATTCTCATTTTGGTTCGAGTTTTCACAGGTTTAAAACTGAAAATATTTCCATAAAAAAAAATGTTCAGACTTCGTTTTGAGTTTTTTCCACCACAAAAACAAACAAAAAAATTAATCATAATTTTCCATGAAAAATAACTGGCAGTTTTGGGTTACGTCCTGTCTTAATAACCTCTTAGTAACCTAATAGGGTCCTAGTCTCTAGGTAATACAAACAATAAATACTACTGTGATGTTGCCCCCATAATGTTTTATGGAAATATGCTTATGAAAGTAAATATGACATAACTGGAATACATTTTATGCTAGATATGCCACGTAACATATCTCTGCGAAGGTTATGGTCTACTGAATCTATTCATCCTATTTGTATGCACGTATCATTTTTGTATTCTAAGTTATGTACATTGACTGTGTACTTGTTTGATTTGAAGTAGCCTTAGTAAAGCATTTGGTCAGCTTTTTGGAATTTGCAAGTGTCCAATCAAGAAACAATGGATCTTGGAATGCTCCAATCCACATAAGAAGTCTACCTGGGGACATTCAAGGTAGCATGTGAACAATGGCTGCCACCTGTAAAGTTCTGAGTCATGTATGGACATGTGACTTGCCCATGTGACTCCAAAACTCCAGCTTGCAGCTGGATTCTGCATAGGAGAGAGGAGGGGGCCTCCACCCACAAGAGAAAGTCTATTTAAGCCCCTGAGAGACCCCTCCATTTTGTCTTCAGCTGGCTCAAGAGGTAGCCTCCCCACCCCTAAGGATACCTGATCCTGAAAGAAACTGCAACAAAGGACAGTAACCACAGGGGTGTGAGTGATTGCTGGACCCAGACTAGAAGGAGGCTAATCTGTAAAAGAAGCTTAGTGGAACATCTCTGAGGATGAGGTTTCATTTATAATCACTTTCCTACTGTATTAGATTTAGACTTGCCTGTTTTATTTTATTTTGCATGGTAATTCACTTTAGTCTGTCTGTTATTACTTGGAACCACTTAAATCCTACTTTCTGTATTTAATAAAATCATTTTTTACTTATTAATTAACCCAGAGTATGTATTAATACCTGTGGGAGCAAACAGCTGTACATATCTCTCTATCAGTATTAGAGAGGGCGAACAGTTTATGTGTTTACCTTGTATAAGCTTTATATAGGGTAAAATGGATTTATTTGGGGTTTGGACCCCATTGGGAGCTGGGTACCTGAGTGTTGGAGACAGGAACACTTCTTAAGATGTTTTCATTTAAGCCTGCAGTCTGTGGGACGTAGTTCAGACCTGGGTCTGTGTTTGTAGAAGGCTCAATCCAGGCATGGCACTGAAGTCCCAAGCTGCCAGGGAAAACCGGCTCAGAGGTAGTCTTGGTACATCAGTTGGTAGCCCCAAGGGGGTTTCTAAGATCCAACCCATCACAATTACTACCACAGAGATTAGGAACACTGCTGGAAACAGCGAGCTCTCCAAAAACGAGATGTCTTGAGAATCACTCTGTAAGAGGGACCACTGTCATACAGCATTTGCTACAGTTTTGATTACTTCCATTCTGAGACGCTTCAGAGCACATCAGCCATATTACTTTTTTTTTTCAATTATAAAAACCACACACTTCAGGGCTGAAATTTGTTCATCAGATTTTAGCCCAAGGTTCATTTATATTGCAGATAAAGACAGGCCCTTCTGGCTGACACAGAGGTAGTGGATGCAGCTAGCTGTAATTAAGCAGGCAAAAAACAACTTCCAGTCAAAGCTCTGGTTTACCAAAGGCTGACAAGTAGGACAATCAAAGCAAATTTAATGATGAAGAGAAGCAACCAGGCCAGTGAGAAACAGCTTGGCCAGAGGGCTGGGCTGGTGATGGATGAACACAGCTCCTTACTGAGTGAATAATTTTAACCCTTTTCAGTTTTTGGTTTTTTTTAAGCTGTCAGAGTTAAATAGAGGCTTGGAGTTAATTCTATCCAGATTCAAAACAGACATGCCTTTCGGTACAAATTTTCTTAATCAGTAAAGGCCAAATTCTGCCCTCAGACAACATATGCACAACTCCCATTGAATGCCTAGATTTCAAAGTCAAGACGACAGGACCATTACGACCATCTAGTCTGACCTCCAGCATCACACAGGCCATACAGTTTCACCCAGCAATTCTTGCATCGAGCCCAACAACTTGTGATTGTACATTTCTTTTTGAAACACAGCCAGTCCTGATTTAAAGACTCTAGATGAGGAATAATCTACCACATCCTTTGGTAAATTGTTCCAAAGGCTAATTCCCCTCAAATGTGTCTCTCAATTCCAACAGGAGTTACTTGCAGTTAAGGGCTGGAGATAGCGCTATGCACTTTGGATGGTGTAAAACAAAGATTTTTTTACCAGTCAGGACTCCAAGTTATGTGCAGAGACATCATCACAGCTCTCCAAACATGACAAACTAAAGCCTTTCCTAGCAGTATGTTGCTATAAAGCAAAACCAGGTTCACTGTGTGATGACTGAGCTGATGAAAACTCCTCCCTACCTCAGGATACTGAATCAGTGTTGCCAACTCTTGTGATTTATAGAGAGTCTCACACTACTTGGCGTTTTTCTAATAGCTCTATCTCATGGTGGGATGTGATTAAAGGACAATCTCTGTTTAAAAAAAAACAACACCATTTCTAATCCTCATAGTTGCTAAGAGAAGCCTGAAAAAGTGATCTGGGTGAACGTAAGAATGGCCATGCTGTCAGACTGTCCATCCCACCCCAGTACCCTATCTTCTGACAGTGGCCAGTGCGTGAGAGGGAATGAACAGAATAGAGCAATTATCAAGTGATCCACCATCTGTCGTCCAGTCCCAATTTATAGCAGTCAGAGGCTCACAGACACCCAGAGCACAGAGTTGTATCCCTACCCTGTTGGCTAATAGCCATTGATAGACCTAACCTCCATGAACTTATCCAATTATTTTTTTGAACTCAGTTATACATTTGGTCTTCACAACATCCCACAGCAATGAGTTCCACAGGTTGACTGTGTGTTGTGTGAAGAAGTACCTCCTTATGTTTCTTTTAAACCTGCTGCCTGTTAATTTCATTGGGTGACCTCTAGTTCCTGTGTTATGAGAAGGACTAAACAACACTTCCCTATTTAATTTCTGCATGCCGTTCATGATTTTATAGACCTGTCATATCCTTCCCTTAGTCTTATCTTTTCTAACATGACATGGGACAGTCTTTTTAATCTCTCATAATGTCTCCTCATTTTTGTTACCCTTCTCTATACCTTTTCCAATTCTAATACATCTTTTTTGAGTTGGAGTGACCAGAACTACATGCAGTATTCAAGGTATTGGCATACCATAGATTTACATAGTGGCATTATATTTTCTGTCTTATTATCTATCCATTTTCTAATGGTTCCTAACATTTGGTTAACTTTGTTGACTGCCACTGAGCGGATGTATTCAGAGAACTATCCTCAATGACTCCAAGATCTTTCTTGAGTGCTAACAGCTAAATGTAGACCCCATCATTTTATATGTACAGTTGGGATTATGTTTTCCCATATGCATTACTTTGCATTTATCAATATTAAATTTCATCTGCCGTTTTGTTGCATAGTCACCCATTTTGTGAGATCCCTTTGTAACTCTTTGCACTCAGCTTTGGACTTAACTATTTTGAGTAATTTTGTATTGTCTGTATGTTTTGTCACCTCACTGTTCACCTCTCTTTTTCCAGATCATTTATTAATTTGACGAAAAGCACTGGTTCCAGTACAGATCCTTGGGCACTCCACTGTTTGCCTCTCTTCACTGTGAAAACTGACACTTTATTCCTACACCTTTGTTTCCTGTCTTGTAACCAGTTACTTATCCAGGAAAGGACCTTCCCTCTTATCCCATGACTGACTACTTTGCTTAGAGCCTTTGGTGAGGGACCTTATACACCCTAAAGCAGTGGTGGGCAACCTGCAGCCCATCAGGGTAATCCTCTAGCGGGCCGCAAGACAGCGTTTACATTGACCATCCGCAGGAACGTCCGCCCGCAGCACCCAGTGGCCATGGTTCACCATTCCCAGCCAATGGGAGTTGTGGGAAGTAGCAGCCAACACATCTCCCCTGCGGCCCATGCCGCTTCCCACAGCTCCCATTGACTGGGAATGGCGAACCACAGCCACTGGGAGCTGCAAGCAGACGTGCCTGCAGACAGTCAATGTAAACACTGTCTCGCGGCCCACCAGCAGATTACCCTGATGGGCCGCAGGCTGCCCACCACTGCCCTAAAGGCTTAGAAACCTGAGGGTAATTGAAAATAATTCCAATTTTATATTATTTTTAAATCTCATGGGTTTTAAACCAATCTCATAAATTTGGGGGCCTGGCTCATGATTTTTGAAGGCTGGTGATTGACCATGTCAAAGCACAAAAAGCCTTCCTCATGCAGCTGAGTGGGGTGGGAAGGGAGATGACAGCACATGGATTGGCTGCTGGGCAGTCACTAGTAACTGAAATGGAACCCAATACACATGTACCGTGCACAAGCCAGTGATCTAAGAAGAGGCTGGTGCAAACTCCATTGCCTATTTTGTGAAAAACTTTAAGGAATGGTTTGCATGGAGGCATCTCTCTTTCCCTGTGCAAAGAAAACCCAGGGAAAAATTCTTTTTTCTGGTCCAGGCCTGGCCTACGAATTGCCATGTTCTACAAATGAGAGATCTGCAGTGCAGATTAGAGGGATGTTTTTCTCTAAGGAATGTGTTTTGGTCTATTTTGAACCGGGCAGTCGGCAAGATAAGTGACTTTTTTGCTTTGCTGGCTAGAGGCACCATGCCAGTTGTAGGGGATGGCTAGTTTGGCTACATTCCTCTCTTATTGTGTAACAGAGCAGTCATTGCAGGCTCTAATTTATTCCCAACCCTTTGGGGGAGAGAGAGGAGTCAATGGACTTGCGCTGGTGTGACAGAACATATGCTGATCTACTATATATAAGCCACACAGACTTATTGGAAAATTACTACTACTATAATTATCATCACTACAATGCCATGTGGGCACTTTACACTCAGTTTAGAAGACAGCTTCCTATCTTGAGGAAGAAAAGTTTTCTTGCAAACCCCAACCAGTTTACTGGGAGAACCAAGGCAGGTTGCTTTCTCAACAGTACCAAGCAGCCTGGTTTAATAAAAAGCAGCGCTGCACTTAGGGTGACCGGACAGCAAATGTGAAAAATCAGGGTGGGGTGGAGGGTAATAGGAGACTATATAAGAAAAAGACCCAAAAATCGGGACTGTCTCTATAAAATCGGGACATCTGGTCATCCTAGCCACACTAATCCACAAGCCTATAGGACGTTCAGCTTTCACATATTCCACATTTTTC
Organism: Gopherus flavomarginatus; assembly: GCF_025201925.1. Taxonomy (NCBI): domain Eukaryota; kingdom Metazoa; phylum Chordata; order Testudines; family Testudinidae; genus Gopherus; species Gopherus flavomarginatus. The sequence continues at coordinate 200,751,614 of NC_066620.1, read as the reverse complement.
CTCCTTCTGAATCTGTACTGTCAATGGTTGTCATTAAGCCCAGTTTGCCTTAAGGGTATTAGAGCAGTCACCGGGTTCTTAAACAGCATGGGGTAAGAAACTAAAACCACTGGTCTCCCACTGAGTCCAGACAAACAAGACACCATTTTCCTCTCAAAGAAAAAAATAACTCAGAGAGTTAAACCGAAGTATTAATAGCTGCTGAGAAACCTTCTCTCCTTGCTTCTACTGAATAAGCCAGCATTTTTCCCATATCTCGAATATCTATGGAGGACAGTTTCCCGGACTCCCTGGCTGCTTATATGTAGCATCGTAATGCAATTAAAGAGCAGCCCCATTTCAACAAGATATAGCATCTTCCTTACTTATTTTTAACTCTTCCAATAGCTTTTTATCCAATTAAACCCCAGCATGCAGATTAGTTTGGATTTCTAACATGGCCTTTTAATCATGGAAGGCTATTTCATAGTCTAACTATAAACCTTGTAAAAAGCAATAATGAGTCCTGTGGCACCTTAAAGACTAAACAGATGTATTGGAGCATAAGATTTCGTGGGTGAATAACAAAAGCTTATGCTCCAGTACATCTGTTAGTCTTTAAGGTGCCACCGGACTCATTATTGCTTTTTACAGATCCAGACTAACACGGTTACCCCTCTGACACTATGAGCCTTATGTGGCCCTCAGGACATAAGACCTGGGGTTAGCTTTGTAGGACATCTTTCCTGTGAGCACAAGCAGAATGCTGTCAAGGCTGATTCCACACTCTGGCACTTCGAATGCAGAAGGTGGGGGTCCGCAAGGATTCTAAAAATTAATACTGGCCACTCCAGGCTGGTATTAAACTCCCAAGGTTACAGCTTCTCTCTGATCTTGGATGGGTAGATGCTGCCACCACCCAAATGTAAAACCCCTTGGAATCCAGGAAGGTGCACTTGGGAATTCCTTCCTGTGGGGTACCCTCAACCCTTTCACACTCCGTCTGGGGAAGAGATGAAAAAGAAACAAAGGAAAGTATCTGTTACCCCCCAGCTAACTAAACAGCATATGCACAAACCTCTTAGGATGCCAAAAAAACAAATCTTGTTCTTTAAAAAAGATAAATTTTATTAAAAACAAAAAGAAGGAAAATACATCTGGAACTTAGGCTTTTGCTAGATTTAAAAAACCCACTTACAAAAGTTAAACATCAAGAATAACCTTCTTGAGGTCCAGCTTAAAGGTTACAAGCAAAACAAAAAGCATTTGGGGTTAGCACAGAGGAGTCCACAAGCCAATAAGAAATAAACAGAAATAAACCTAATCACATCTTTCTAAACATTCCTGATCTACTTACATATCTGGGCTGTTAAATAAGTAGTTCTAGATATGATCTGATGATTTTCATATCTAGCTTGCAGCTTCTCACAGCATAACTGCTCCCTGTTCCCCTCCTTCCTGGAGAAAAACAGCAGCACAAAAAGGGAACGCTTTTTCCCCCAATTTTAAAAAGTTCTAGCTTTCCAATTGGCTTTTGTGGTCAGGTGCCCACTCCCTTCCTTTTACCTGGACTTTTTTTAACCCGTTACAGGTAAAGCAAGTAGAGAACAGCTACCAAGAGAAACTTCATAGCTAACCGGCTGGCTGGGTGTCCATAAAAGGGAGCTACCCTCTTCCCCCTTCATTTATCACAAATGCTATTTCACATTGCAAGTGTTTTGTCCTTTTTGTTTGCTTTTCTTTTGTGAGTGGGTGGTAGAAAGGGAGATAAACTCAGCACTGAATTACTGTAGATGATCTATGTAATTATGTGACTTCTTTGTTTTCCTCTATGCTGTATCCAGCTCAACCCTGATTAGCCAGACCTCTCCATTCTCTGAAGCAGGGTTGTGTCCACCAAAGTCTATTCATTTAAATTGAAAACTCAACCTTCTTCAGGGCATTCAGATTGCTCTCTACCTGCCTTTATGCCCAAATGCTTGCTTTTGTGTTGTTATAGGGGGTCTGTTCTATAAACACTTTAGTTTTTCTTTAAAGTTAAACTGAAGTTTTCCTTGTTCTCCAAATCTAATTGCAAGCAGGGTAGGGTGACCAGATGTCCCAATTTTATAGGGACAGTCCCGATTTTAGGGTCTCTCTCTTATATAGGCTCCTATTACCCCCCACCCTCTGTCCCGATTTTTCACATTTGCTGTTTGGTCACCCTAAAGCAGGGAAAGTGGGGGGTAATGTCACAAAATCTGCGCTGTACTGCTCACATGATGTGAACCAATGAGCCCTTGAAGAGTAATAAGTTAACCATCAAGAACAGCATCATAGAACAAGAACCTACAGGAAGCCTCCTCTGACTTACAACCACTTTCAGAAGCTCTTTGCGGGCAGGACCTTTACAGATAAGGTTAATAATACTGAATGTTATAACTAGCTGCATTTTTATAAATTACTTGAATGTGTCTCCTGCCCCCATAGTTCCTTGTCCTTAGGCCCACATTTTCCAAGGGTAGTCAGTGTTTTTGGATGCTCAGCTGGAGACACCTTTGAAAGGGCTTGATTTTCAGAGAGCGGAGGCTGAGCAAACAATGGGAAGTCCCAGTCTAAGGTTTATCAATCTAGATGCATCTGATCAAGATGCCATTTTAAACTGTAACAGCAGAAAACAAAGCACAATTGGCACAAACAGCATCCTTTCCAAAAGGCCTGTGCAGAAGGCCTGTTTGTCTTAAGATAGTGAGCATATTTAATCCTCATACCAAGAGGCACACTGGCATTAAAAGGAGACTTACCCAAAAGGACAGACCTAGATTTTTATCATTCAGTTTTCCATTGGTTTTATACATTGGAGTTTGAATTAGTAACGTCAACCCTGGAGTTCTTTCTTCCCCGCTCTGCCATATGGACTTTCTAACCTTCCTGTACTGTGGGCCTTTTCTCATCCCACATTTCCTCTCCATTTCCATTATGCTGATTTCTTAGGTCCCATGATCCTCTCTCTCTCTCATTTTAAAAGGAGGTAATTACATAAGCTGGCAACATGAATAGGTTCTGGTTCCAGGTCAAGTGACACCAGAGAATAAGGAGGAGATATTAATTATAGACAGTGGATAATTGCTTCCTTAGCTGCTAATCCTTCTATTTATCCACCTAAAAAGGTCAGATCCAGAAACCAAAACCTTTTCAAAATACAGTGAATAATCACTATTTGTAGCCATGTGCCAGAATTCCCAGGTATGTACTAATCTATACTTTAGGGGCAAAGAGCCTGCACTGGCCAGTTAAAGTCAATGTAAACACTCATCTTTCTTCCTGGCCACTTTCAAGTCATTAGTAAGCCCATCAGAGGGTGAGGAAAAATGCAAATCATTGTGACCTATTTATACTGTTCAACTTAGACAAGAAATACTTTGGTGTCTTCTTATCCAAAAACAAGGCAAAACATACAGCTGCTGATCCTGCAAACTCTTCCTCATATAACCAATACTCACTAGCATGTGTAAGAACCACATGTGTAAGTGAGGATTGGCTAGAGCAGGACCTGAGGTGCTATTTTATCTTTATTCAATATTTCTAGCCCTCTTAGCATCAGATATGGTAAGCCCAGGGCTTAATCTTATCAGAATAATTGCATGTGAATGTGGTGTTTATGGAGGAAGGACCAAGGGCCTGAGCCAAAGTTCACTACAACTAAAGGAAAAAGAACAGGAAGTACTTAGGGCACTAACAAATTTATTTGAGCGTAAGCTTTCGTGGGCTACAGCCACTTCATCAGATGCATAGAATGGAACATATAGTAAGAAGATATATATACATACAGAGAACATGAAAGGGGGAGCTATGCTTAAGTAGCCTGTTAGAGTTGGCATGGTTACTTCCACCTTTCATGTTCTCTGTATGTGTATATATCTTCTTACTATATGTTCCATTCTATGCATCTGATGGAAGTGGGCTACAGCCCACTTAAGCTTATGCTCAAATAAATTTGTTAATCTCTAGGTGCCACAAGTACTCCTGTTCTTTTTGAGGATACAGACTAACACGGCTGCTACTCTGAAACCTGTAATTAAAGGAAAGGGTCCCACTGAATATTTCCCTTGACTCTAATGGGCTTTAAATCTAATTGCTTTGCAGCTATACATAGTACAGGCAGGTAGTGTGTGAACTTCCTTTCATAGCTCTGCCAACACACGTCAGCCCCAGCCGGATAGACTGAGTGGAATAGTGGCAGGGTGTTTGGAACATGAGGCCGCCCACCCCAAGCTGTGCCCAGTGGTGTGCTGGGTTTTGACAAGTATAAAGGGACACAGACTTTGATGAGAGGACCAAGATCATTCAAGATGCCCAGGAGTCAGGATTTGCATTCATCTCATTCAAGATTAAAGGCCTGTACTCTAACCACACTGAACTATCTGGGACAGTGTTTTTCAACCTGTAGTCCATGGACCTTTGGGGGTCCATAGACTAAGATTTCCAAAGGGGTCCACACTTCCATTTGAAATTATTTAGGGGTCCACAAATAAAAGTTGAAAACGACTGTGCTATGACCGGGAACTGGCCTCTCAAAATAACGGAGCTGACAAAGTCATTTCCCAGGTGTTGTTGAGCTCAGCCCACTGTTCTTCCAAGGTTGATGAATCGTGTTTGCGGGATGAGGGGGAGTCTTTCATATGAGACTTGGAGACACTGGAGGTTCTTTTTGTTATGCATGGACAAAGAGCCCACAGCACCAACTGAAAGATAGTGTGTAAATGTAAGATCCTTTTCAAGGAGTTGGATGATTTCTTTTTATGCCAGTGGAAGCCATAGGACAAAATCCTAAACAACCCTGAGAAAATGTAACCCTAAAAAGTGCACATACTACACCATTTAATATATATCTTCTTGATGGAGGGCAGGTAAAATTTTGCAGAGGACAAGTGCATATGCAAATAGGCCAGTAAATGAAGCAGGCAAAAGCTGCAATGCTGATTGACAGAGATTTGTATGGATAATAAAGACTTTGACAATTCCAAAGGGAATAAGAAGTCCCAGGCTCTTTGGCCTACAGGAACCCTAGAGCTCAACACATCAGAATGAAAGTAACTGGAAACAGATATCTCACTGAATATTTTTGTACTGGCACCCTTGCTCTTTCCTCACAATCACTAACAGTCATCAACGCATCACTCCTCAGACTCTCCGGGTGAAAATCAACACTCACTGAAGTCAATGGATGTCTTTCCGGTGACTTTAAGAGTTGTCACCTCGTCGTCCAATTCTGTGTCAACTGAAATCAGAAGCAGCATTGTGGCACAAGATAGAAATACTTTGTACCTGAAGATCTCAAGGCATTTTACACAGAACACATTCATTTATTCCCCTACCTACAGGTAGAGATGTATTATTATCCCTCTTTTACAGATGGGGAAACTGCAACACAATAGTAAGTCACACACACACACACACAAAATCAGTGAATTAATTTGTTCCTCAGGCTAGAAAACCTCTGTTTTCCTAGTAGTATGAAGAAAATTCCTGTGTAATATTTTAGAATATAAACATGGTGTCATAAGTGTAACTAAGTGAATCTGGTCTCAGCTATGATGGTGCAATAACAGTTGGCAAATACTGACTTTTTAAAATGATGCCCACTATATGAGACATACTGCAGGGCCCACATTCTCCCTTTCAGTCACACCTATGCAACCTTATAGAACTCTGTTGGATTGTACTCACAGTAGAAGCTGTGGGCAGAATTTGGAGATTTTATATTATATATATATGAACTCAGCAAATTTGATTCTACCAGGAAATGCACCTATATTATACACACATAGTGTAAGGGCCATGGGTTAGAATAAAGTTATCTAAAAGCTCTTCTCCAAGTTCTAGAATCCACAGAAGACCACTTTTCTGTTTCCACTGTCATTCCCCCCCCCCCCCCACACACACACACACCCCAGAGTTTTGCATTTTTATCCCTGCTCCACCAACATTCTGGGTGGTTTTGTCTTTTTTAGATGACACACTCCTCAAGGAAGGGACTGTTTGGAGAGTGCCTGTGCCTGGCATGCCATGGGCGCTACCACAGTACAGTAACTTAGCACTTCGTTGTGCTTTTTAATGAGTGCTTTGTTAAATTGCCAGTTAATTTATGGGGCTATTAATCACCATGTTCCATGCTGGTAACTTTCAAAGACAGAAAAGATACACGGTTCAGGAGTTGAGGTGCTAGATCCCCAGGCCCAGCATGCATGGGGGAAGGGGGAGAGGAAACTGGCTCAAAGGCACTTTTCTACTCACCTGATTCCAACCTGACCCAGGCCCTATGGGCTGCTCTGAAGTACACCAGCCAGAGCAGGCTTCTAGGGACTGTACCTCTGGCTGTGGATCACTGGAGTACATCTCTCCTAAACTTTACCTCCAGCCACACCCTCAGTCAAACCCACTGTGCCAGGGTTGTGCAGCAATGTGTCTTAGAGCCAGCTACACCAGCTTTACACAACCCAGAAACTCACCCTGTATATCCTGGTGTGCAGGGCCGGCTTTAGGCCGATTCGCCCGATTCCCAGGAATCGGGCCCTGCGCCTAAGAGGGCCCCGCGCCTTAGACATTTTTTTTTTAAACTTACCCTGGGTCCCTGGCTGCAATCTGCTCAGGGGTCTCCCCTGGTCCCACTCCCCTTGAGTGAAGCGCAGGCTGGAGCACGGCAAGCCCCGCTCTCCTGGCTGGAGCCCCGGCCGGAGCGCAGCAAGCCCCGCTCTCCCGGCTGGAGCTCTGGCCGGAGCGTGGCAAGCCCCGAGGCACCGCTCTCCCGGCTGGAGCTCCGGGCCTTTAAATAGCCTCCAGAGCCCTGGGGTACTGAGAGGCTCCGGGGGCTATTTAAAGGGTCAGGGCTCCAGCTGCCTGCCTCTGCCACCTCAGTCCTTTAAATAGCCGCCAGAGCCCCGCCACCCCCATGCATTCCCCAGGGCTCCCGCAGCTATTTAAAAGGTCCAGGGCAGGGTAGAAGCTGGGGAGCCCCAGGCCCTTTAAATAGCCCCCAAAGCCCTGGGATAGCAGGGAGCTTGGGGGCTATTTAAAGGGCTGGGGCTCCAGCTGTCTCTGCTGCACCCTCTGCCTTGCCCACACCAGCCCCGCTCCCCCTGCCTGCAGCCAGCTCTGCACCCCATGCCCACAGCCAGTCCCTGTCAAACTCCTGCCACACACTGGTAGCCCTGCCCAAAGCCAGCCAGCCCCACACACACTGCTGCCCGCACCAGCCCTGCATACCCTGCCCTGTCTCCAGCCAACCCCTGCTGCACCCCCCTGCCTGAAGCCAGCCAGTCTCTGCCTCTGTCTCCAGCCCTGCCAATCCCTGCTGCATCCCCCCGTGGCCCTGCCTGAAGCCAGCCTGCCCCACACACCCCCTATCTCCAACCAGCCCCTCACCCCTTGCCCTGCCTCCAGCCAGCCCCATGTCCACTGCTGCCCTGCAGTTCCAGGACAGTAACCCTGCACACCTGCTTCAATGAGCGGGGCAGGGAGTAGCTGGGACCCACGGATGTGAAACGGTAGTCATTAATAACCAATCAACAGCATATACGATGCAATGTACATAATTTATAATTTTATTATTTATATAGTTATGGAAAGTAAATAATACATGAAAGAAATGAAAGGCTTTTTTTTTTCCACTTTTTTTTTTTAAGTCATCCCTGCCAGTGCCCCGCCGAAAATGTTCGAACTGGGCCCCGCACTTCCTAAAGCCGGTCCTGCTGGTGTGCACAATTAGGGAAGCTGTCTGACTGTTTTGCACCACTATCAGAGGCTAGAATCATGCCTGAGATAGGTGCTACTATTTGGAGCCCAGGTGTTCACGGCTCCGAGTCCCAATTTCTAACACTTGCTAACACTGATTCACTGCATAGCTGTCAGCATGTCACATAACCTCTGTGCCTCAGTTTCCCTGCACTGGTGAAGGGACTCATCTGGAAAAGGGTGATGGTAACACTTGTAGGGATTGATCACAGTTAATGTTTGTATATGGCTTCGAAGAGAAGCCCTGCCTACATGTTGCATAGATTTTGCTACCAACACAGCCCTGATCAAGAATGAGTGGGAGAGGGTTTTTTTTTGTTTGTTTGTTTTTCAATGTTTATGAGCCCCACTGAGCCTACTTTTGCGGATTTCACACAAGGGTGGGGATTTGTGCAAACATTTTTGCCCATATTGTTTGAGGGGGCCTAGCAGGGCAGAGCCTGACTTCTTTTCCTTCAGAGAAACAGCAAATATCCACCCACTGCAGTTGGGCCTCCCCCACCCCCATTCCCTACCAGGTCAGGGTCCTTCTTGAACTCTCCAGGTTTCAGGTCCCCCACCCACATCATCAATCATTGCTCTGCCATGCCTGACAGCCAGAGCCATTCTGATTTATAATGGAATCAGCAAGGGGAGACCCACTGCTACACTGACCACCAATGCCAATATAACAGGCTCTACACCTTCCATTGCTTGCTAGTTGGCTCCTCTTGTCACAATCATTTCAGCAGCAAGCATTAGCCCCTCTGCAGGCTGGACGAGGCAGTAGGAGGAAGGTTCTCTATCGACACCCAGAGTTTTATTATCAGGACATCATCTTACATTGGCGGCTCATTGTACATGAGATGGCAGCCACCCTTCACCCCAGAAGTGGCAGCATTTCACTCGTGCTATTTACCTACTGCTTTAAAGCACTTTCACACAAAAGTCACTGTAGGTCAAAATCAGCATTCCTTACTCAGATAACACCGACATTACACCAAGGGCACTGCCTGAATAAGGACTGCAGAACTGGGTCCTATATGATCATGCCAGGCGAATGAAGGGCGGAGCTAACCCTGCCCGATACTGAAGGAGTTCTACCTGCATTAAACCCGAAGCTTGCACTATTGCTGCAGCCTTCTGCTCAGAGATCATCCGGTAATACAACACGGTGGGGCCAGAAGCTCAACTGGGGTAAATTAATGTGGCACCACTGACATCAATGGAGCTGCGCTGATTTACACCAACTGAGGATCTGGCCCATGAACTTTCACAGTAAGCTACAAGGAGAAAATTCCTTCTCCCCTCACACACTGTCCTACATCAGGGGATATAAAATGCTCCACTGGCTACAGCCCAGTTGCTGGCCCTTTTTCAGAAAGGATACTTAGGTATGTGTGCTGAATATTTCACAGCCAACAGCAGCTTGGCTACTGCTTTGGAGGTTTTTTGTCAGGCAATTTTAGCCTTGGGCACCAGTGAACACAATTACCATTTTGTCCCAAAGCCCATAACAGGCCCCTTCCTTCATCCCACGTTCACTAGGAGAAAAAGGCAACATGCTGCTGCCAGGGATGCTAGTCGATATGTGCTACTAGTTTCCTCCTATTTGGTTTATTGCCATCGTACCAAAGCCCAGAGGGGCTGCTCATTAATCTGCACTTTTAGCAAACATACAAAGCAGAGGGTGGCAAAGAAAGTTCAGGGAGGGAACGTGGGGCCAAATGCAGTGTTCATGTCAAACACAGAAGATAGGTGTGGTCCAAGGAACGGGACGGGAGCTACCATCTCCTGACTCTTAGTCCCAATTTCTCCTGTGTAGCTTTGGCCAAGTCTCTTAAGCCAAAATATTACAAATGTCAAAGGCCTCAGTTTTGAGGCACCCTACTCAAGAGGCATTTGACCCAGATTTTCCAGAAATTACTGAGCAGCCCCACTTTGAACTGAAATGGCAGCTGATCACCTCTGAAAACAGGGCATCTCTAAGGGAGTTGTACGTTGGCCATCCAAAAACCGAGTCTCCCAAAAATCAGAGGTTGCTTTTGAAAACTTTGGCCTTTGCCTCTCTGCCTGCTAACAGAGTTGCTTATGGAAGGCGGTTGTGTGAATTAGTCAGTGACCATACAGTGATTTGAAGATGAAAAAAAAACAACAGGGAATAAGGATGAAGGGGATGCATTTTGGCCATAAAAAAAACGTTGAGATTTCAGGCTGTTTATTCACACACCTTTGTGGGAAGGGAGCTACCACAACAATGCTAGTTCCCTGTGTGGCATTATAAACATTCAGTGATGAATCCCTTTACTCAAGTGCACAAGGCCTCAGGATTATTTCATCTTGGCCTCTGGTCACTCGTTCTACACACTCAGCAATATTCTGTAAGTGCATCAGTGACCTTTGCTGCAGGTCTGCCCCTCACCTGCTGCCTCCTTCACAACTAGCATATGGATGGCACTGGGTGGGAGAGCAGGGATGGATGAACACCCTTTGCCCAAGCAAAGCACAAGCAGCCTCCTAACCCAGAGGAGCCGTGTGTATCTCGCTACAGGTTTTTTCCTTCCAAGTCACTTCCCTTCCCCCCATTCCTTCCAAGTTACGGGGAGAGCAATGCCAGACCATCTGGCACATAGAATATATTTGGAGATTTCATTATCCACCCCACTGGCCCCAAGCCTCCTCCCATCAACTAATGAAATTAGCCCCTTGCCTCCCAATTGCAGCCTCTTAGTCCAACATCTGGCTAGCTCCCCTAGCATCGAGGAAGACACATCCGTAGGCTGCTTCAGTGTGAATGAATAGCAGGCTGCTTCCAAACAGGGAACAGCAATAATTAATGGGAGTCATGTTCTAAGCATTATTATAACTCTAAATTTCCTCGCAGACACTCACACAAAGACCACTGGGAGTCTGTCCATTGACTTCAATGGGCTTTAGATCAACCTCTTACAGCTGGGCCCCACTGCTTTGCCAAAATGAAGTTCTTAAGCTGGAGAGTGTCTGAGGGAACCAGCTTAACTCTGTGATGAAGATAAAGGGAGACACAAATTTTGGGGGACCCCTCCCTTAGGTAAATTGCCTCATCCTGCCTGGGTTGTGTCAACCTCCGGCTGTGAGGGGAGGCACGGGGCCATGGCAACAGTGACCAGATGGAAATTCCCAGCCAGACACAACCACCTAACAAAGGAGCAGGAATAAAAGGGATCTAAATTGCATCTTGGAGTTTGCATCAATATTTTTCAGGATGGAAGGGGAGATCTAGTTTAGAAACCATCAAGCTCCAGTCTCCTTGCATTTGAACTGTGCATGTAGGAAATATTACTCAGTGTTCCCTATAGGGAAGAAGATATCACAAGTACTGCAATAAGCTTTGTGACTTAAAAGGCATTTGTAAAGACGATAATGGAGACCATTCTACTCCCTGACCTCACAGGCTCATTGGGATGCTTAATTCATTAATGCTCATCAAGTACTGCGAGATATTGGGATTGAAGGTGTTCTAGGAATGCCTTATCTTCATCTAATCCCAGTAAGATACAGAGAGACCAGGTGATGCAAGGGGGAGAGAATTAGACTTGAAGTCAGGACACCTGCTTTGCTGTTGTCCAGTCATGTGACCTTGTGTCACTGTCTCTATGCCTCAGTTTCCACATCTGTAAAACAAAAATAATTCCATTTACCCATCTTTGTTAAGTGCCTCGGACTCCATGGATGAAGAGTGCTATATAAGCACTATGAATTGTTATTATTAGTAATATTGCTGAACAGACTGTTAGATGGTATTTCAAAGCTGAAACCGGGGGAAGGGGGGGGGAAAGAATGTTAAATTTTTCTGATAGATCTGGAAAAAACTCTAAATTAGGTCACACAAAGGCAATCCCCCATTTTGGATCTAGCAAACTAAACTGACCTCGCCGCATGTCCTGCTGCAGTACAGAGATGGAAACACAAAGCTCTGCAGCAAGGAGTCAGTAAACAATGACAATACTGTGCCTGTCCCTTCTGTTGTTGAAAGAAACCTCTGAGGTGTTTTATCTGCACTTGTTTCCTCATTACGGGGGTCTTAAGGATTCCAGTGCACTTCTAAAAGCCTCATTAGGAACGCCAGCGTAGATTTATGGCTGAAACACTAGCACACACAAGCAGCCAGCCACAGTGAGGGAAAAGGAAAAAAAAAAAACCACACCCACCACCAAGCACCAAAAATTCATAGATCATCTCAAAAACAATCAGGAGTCCGGTGGCACCTTAAAGACTAACGGGTTTATTTGGGCATAAGCTTTCGTGGGTAAAAAAACCTCACTTCTTCAGATGCATGGAGTGAAAATTACAGATACAGGCATAAATATACTGACACATGAAGAGAGGGGATTTACCTTACAAGTGGAGAACCAGTGTGAACAAGACCAATTCAGTCAGGGTGGATATGGTCCACTCCCAATAACTGATGAGGCGGTGTCAATACCCATAGAGGGAAGATTGCTTTTGTACTGAGCCAGCCACTCTCAGTCTCTATTCAAGCCCAAATTTAATGGTGTTAAGTATGCAAATGAATTGTAGCTCTGCAGTTTCTCTTTGAAGACTGTTTTTGAAGTTTTTTTTGTTGAAGGATGGCTACTTTTAAATCTGTTATTGAGTGTCCAGGGAAATTAAAGTGTTCTCCTACTGGCTTTTGTACGTTACCATTCCTGATGTCTGATTTGTGGCCATTTATTCTTTTATGTAGAGACTGTCCGGTTTTGCCAATGTACATGGCAGAGGCACATTGCTGGCACATGATGGCATACATCACATTAGTAGATGTGCAGATGAATGACCCCTGATGGCATGGCTTGTGTGGTTGGATCCTCTGATGGTGTCACTAGAATAGATATAGGAACAGAGTTGGCAGTGGGGTTTGTTACAGGGATTAGTTCCTGGGTTAGTGTTTCTGTGGTACGGTGTGTAGTTGCTGGTGAGTATTTGCTTCAGGTTGGGAGTTTAGATAGTTTACTAGACGCAATAAATCGATCCCTGCTGGATCGATCACTGCCCACCAATCCCGCTGGTAGTGAAGACATATCCTCAGAGCCCAGGTCAACCGACTCAGACTCAGCTGTGTTGCAGGGCTAAAAATAGCAGTGTAGCCATTCCGGCTTGGGCTGGAGCCCAGGCCCTGAAACCTGGTGAGCTTGGTGGATCTCAGACCCTTGGATCTAGCCCAAACCCAAACATCTACACTGCAATTTTCAGCCCTGCAAGCCCGAGACAGTTGACCCAGGCCCTGAACTTGCTATAGGGGGTCTTTTTTTTTTTTTTCCCCTGTGTAGACGTACCCAACTCTGCCACTTTTGTCCTTAGATTCCCTATAGGGTAAATCTCTTAAACTTATCTCAAGACATGCCTCTTCCCTGCCTCACCACTTTTGGGAGATTAGTGTCACAAACAGCCCTTATGCCCAGCCCCTGATTAGGAATGGAAAGGGTGAAAAGCTCTTTGCACTATCTAAACCTAAATATATTGGGGTCCTGATTCTCACTTACCCTCAAGCCCTTTTATACCATCAGTCAGGCAACCTCATGCCTAAAGAAAATGAAAGCCTTTAGAGAGAGAAGTTGGGGGAGGTACTATCTTACTGGATCTACTTTTGCTGGTAGAAGAGACAGGCTTCCAGGCTCCACAGAGCTCTTCTTCAGGCCGGGAAAAAGAAAGCTATTAATAATTCATAGTCACAGAAGAGTAAAAAGCTGTTGTCTGGAGAGTAGACATCTGTCTATTTATACACTTCCACCCAGGCCAAACATCCAGGGAAAATCACAAGCCCTCTCCATGTTTGTCAATGTAGCAATTAACCCACAGCAATGACAAGACAAACACAAGGTCATGCGTCCAGCACATACAGTTACTCAGCAAAGGTGCTGTAGGGAGGTTAATAGTTTCCTAAAGTCCTTGCTGACAAAGCATGCAGAAAAACACCAGTGTCCTGGTTCTCAGAGGTGTTGAGAACCCTAACTCTTATGCACCTGCCTCCTAGTGAAATTAATAAATCCCTTTGAGGCTCTGGGCCCAGGTGCTTTCCCCAGCAGACTTCATGTGCCTAAAGCTGTGTCTACACCTGCGGTGGTGCGTGGAGCACAGACACTGCACTCCCAGCTAGTATGGGGATAAATAGTAGCGTAGACAGAGAGGCACTACTCAGGAGCACAGAGTGCCCTACACACCTGAATCCCAGGGTATTCACCCTACACAGGCTCTCTACTCGCCCAAGCAGTGCCTCTCATATCTACGCTGCTACTTTAACAGTGTAGCATCCTGCTATCTCTGCCTTCCCTCGCTGCAGTGAAAGCTCCGGTGAGGAGGCAGTGGGGAAAGGCTTTGGCAAGGAGGGGTTACCAGCACATTTTCCTGCTGCCAGAGACTTTCACTGAAGCATGTAGCTACACATATAGTGCCGTACTCTACATGCCATCGTAAGTGTAGACAGAGCCTGAGAAACAGGGCTGAGTTCAAAGTTGGATCTGAAATCTCTTAAGGCTTCTTCCTGTTCAGATCCAAGGTTGTGATTTGGCTCTAACTGATTCTGGCATTTGTGAGAACAAACGTCTTGGTTTCTGCGGAGTGTTTAACTTTCTTTGGTGTACTGCACCAGTAAATCTCTACAGCCCCACTCATTGCATTGGCTACTGATCTCTGAAGACATTACAGCTGAGCAATTCATTGCAACAGGGTTTCAAGCTAGGACACAAACTGGAAGCAGATGGGTGTGAGCTTTGAAAATTTAGGTGAACCCTCTAAAATTTGCTTCTCACAGGTTGCCTTGTGCCTTTGCAGAAGAGAATCTTAAAGGAACCAGGCTTTCCAGAAGCTATTTTTTATACTTACAGTAACTCCTCACTTAAAGTCATCCAAGTTAACATGGTTTCACATTGTTACGTTGCTGATCAATTAGGGCAGTGGTTCTCAAACTAGGGCTGCTGCTTGTTCAGGGAAAACCCCTGGTGGGCTGGGCCGGTTTGTTTACCTGCCGCGTCCGCAGGTTTGGCTGATCGCGGCTCCCACTGGCCACGGTTTGCTGCTCCAGGCCAACGGGGACTGCAGGAAGCAATGCGGGCAGAGGAAAGTGCTGGCCACCCTTCCTGCAGCCCCCATTGGCCTGGGATGGCGAACTGCTGCCAGTGGGAGCTGCAATCAGCCAAACCTGCGGACGCGGCAGGTAAACAAACCGGCCTGGCCCACTAGGGGCTCTTCCTGAACAAGTGGCGGCCCTAGTTTGAGAACCACGAATTAGGGAACATGCTCATTTAAAGTTGCACAGAGCTCCCTTATAATATCATTTGAAAGCCGCCTGCTTTGTCCACTGCTTGCAGAAAGAACAGCCTGTTGGAGCTGCTCCCAGGAGCTGCCTGCTTGCTGTGCGGGGGGTAGGAATTACATGCATGAGCACAGCCCTGCAAACCCTCACTCATGGGAGCACTCCTATTGATTCCCATGGAGATCACCCACACAGGAAAAGGCTACTCACATGAGTATATCGCACTGGTCTCCCCCTGCTACTAATCAATCAACAGCAATGAATCGTTGCAATAACTGGAGCAATCCAGACGAAACAAAGATCTGCCAGTCCACAGGGAACTGCTCATCTCACTGTAAGATTCTGTTCCTTCACTCATCTTAGTGCCGCTAGCAATTGCTGTCTCCCTTAACTGGTTTTAGTGTCAGCCAGGGTTAGATTTACCAGCCCTTGGGGACAGGCAGCCATTTCAGAGATCAGCTGGAGAAGTGTGCTGTCAGAGACAGAAATGCCAAATTGGGTCCTGGACTTTCTTGAAAATCAGAAATGCCAGTTAGTTGTTCTCAGTGTTACCCATTTCTCCCAGGAGATGTTTCTAACTGGTTAGATGCAGCTGAAGAAGAACAACTTTGATCCCTTTCTTCCTTAAGAGGGTGCCCCCCTCCCTTTTCCCTCAGAAGCAGGTAGTTCCCTGTGTCTGGACATGAACGGGCTTGTACAGGTGTCATTGGGAGCTCTTGTTTTTATGATTCAGGCAGTCATGTCTGACCAGCCAGTGGCAGGAGTTTATGCTGGGAAGTCAGGGAGAGCCCTTCTTCAATCCAATGGGGGCCACATTGATCCCTAATATAACTCCATTCTAATAGGAGCTTGGAAATTCAGTGCACTCCATCAAACTGGTGCTCAATATGCTGTAAATCAAATGAGACGTTTACACCACTCTGTGATTTGTCTCTGGACGCCACGTTGTCCACTACCTCCCTGCCTCCCACCAACAGGCTTCTACTGAGCAGAAACAATTCCCATCAGCTCCATCACTCTAATGTACAGATGATGGGGAAATGCATAGGAAGGCTACATGAACAAAAGGCGTCTCAAGTCTGCTGGGGTCAGAATGCGTATCTATCTGGTAGATTGGATTTCCCGTCTCTGTTTCTAATGAGATTGGTTCACATTGCCACAAAAAGAGGCCATGGCTTAATTTGCCAAGAGGACTTTTCTCATGCCGCCTAGGGAAGCAAAACAATCTTATCGCTTTGGCCAGTTTAAACTGAACCTCCTCCTACCCACCCCTTCCCAATTATAAAGGCAGAATTTGAAACAGAGGAAGTGATTTCCACTTCCTCAGCAAGGAAAAGTCATTGTTGGAGATGTTAATCATTCATCTCCTCATGCATCTGAACAGATCTTTACAACCCTGCTTACCATTTAGCAAGGGTCACCAGTCATGACAAAATAATAATAAATAATAATAATAATAATAATATTAAGCAGCCCATGATAACACAGGACCAATTTGGGGCAAATACATTTTTTCTGCATTTGAAATGTGACAAATTTTTCCTCACACAATTGCCACATTTTGCAATGTGTCTTAAGAAAAAAAATGAAAGTCCAGAGCAGGAGCAAAGGCAAAGTAGAAAAACAGAACAGCAGGAGTTGCACAGAAATGGTTTTGGCCACTTCACACAGTACTGCGGTCAGCGACTGAAGAGTCTTACTTTAAAGGCCCACTGTCAGGTATCGATGGCTGACACAAGACCTATGCTGTCAGGAGTCTCTGCCCGATATAGCGTAGCTAAAACTAGATCATTTTCGCAAATACAGCCTGCCTTCAACTATTCTTTCCTCCACGCCATTCATTCCATCCCAGTTATTTCACTGAACAAGAACCAGTGCTTGTTCTTATTGTTAGTCTAACAATAAACTAAATATGAGCACAGCTTGGGACCCAGACATGTGTGCACCATCATCAACTGGGGATCCACTTCGCTGCTCCATGCTCACTTTCATAAAGGTTTGATCACTTTGATTTTGCATTTGGCTTGAACACACAAACCAGGAAGTAAACGAGCTTTCACAACAGAAACAGCAACTAAACAAAAGACGTATGAAAAGAGAGACGTGCTTCAGAATCAGATCAACCTCTGGAGTTTCTAAGGGGTGATGTGAACAATAAAATCCAGAGAGAAAGAAAATTCAACAATTACCAAATCTTCTAAAATGTAAAGTATTTCATTTGTAATGTAAAGAATTTACCTATAGCTAAGGGGGTTGGCTTGGAAACTTTGAAAAGGCATGTTTCTGACTCTGTGTATTCGTAGTAGGAAAAACAAGGCGACATATAAGAGAGACATCTTCAATAATCCTATCGATCATTTATGAAGGAGCCCAGGAGAGACAGGCTCCTTGTTCTCTATTCCGGTGTCAGGTTCCACCCCAGCCAAGAGCAGCCCGGACAGGGAACGTCCCCGTTCGCACCCAGGCCTGGAGCATGTTCATTCATTAATGCTCATGTACAGTTCTGTCACTTGCTGGGACTGCAAGAGGGTGGACTGTGCTTAGCAAGGATGGAATCTGCAGAGATTTTAGCTGCTAAAATCTAAGAAGTCTCTACTGAGCACATGCAAACTGTGGTTTTTCAGAGGCTCGTAACTGTAGGATTTCTACAGTTTTCATGGGTGTGGCAAAAGGCACCTTGCTGACATAGACCACACCATGCCAAACTTCAAGACGCTGCTCCAAAGCATAGGGCTGGTACAGCATTTCCAAAAAAAAGTTGTCAGAATTTAACATGGGCAAAACAATGTATTTTTCCCTAGCCTTGTCCTTGGAAATGGCTGAACCATTGTGGCTGAAGTTTTCCAGAGAAGTTTAGCCTGAAGCGGGCACCCTACAAGCAAAATTTCAGCCCAAATGGTTAATGTTTGTTAACATAAGCAAGTGAAAACAGGTACTGATACTGGGAAATGCTGGGCAACCCAGCAGCCTCACCAGCCCCACCTATAACAAGCTCATTAGTCCTGTAGAGCAAAGAGAGCATGTAGCATTCTGTTCCTTCTTGTGCAGCCTCAGCAGAATCAATTACTAACTTCCACTTGGTCACATCTGTGAAATCCATTTAAGGCAGGGGTGGGGAATGGCCAGCCCGGGGACCGGATCCAGCCCTTGGCTTCATTTCATCCAGCCCATGGCCAGCCCGGGGACCGGATCCAGCCCTTGGCTTCATTTCATCCAGCCCATGGCAAGTCTCTGCTCCACAGGCAGGAAGCCCCAAGCCTTGGCGCCCCTTCTGCTGCACAGGGCTAGAGCTGCGAGCGCTGGCTCGACAGCATGTCCCTGCCTCCCGGCCTAGTGGCTGCAATCAGGAAAGACCCGAGTGCTGCCCTCGTCCCCAGTGCTGGCTGGGAACCGCAGCCAATGGGAGCTCTGGGGGCAGTGCCTGCAGGCACAGGCAGTGCGAACCACGCAGAGCCGCCTGGCCCCTCCACCTAGGGGACAGACATGTCGCCATTTCCAGGAGGAGTGCAGAGCCAGGGCAGGCAGAGCTTAGGGCAACCTTTCAGAAGTGGTGTGCCAAGTTCACTGTAATTTAAGGTTTCGCCCGCCAGCAATACATGTTAACATTTGTAGAAGGCATCTCTCTCTGTCTATATTATATAAATAAACTATTGTTGTATTTAAAGTAAATAAGGTTTTTAAAATATTTAAGAAGCTTCATTTAAAATAAAATTAAAATGTAGATCTTATCAATTTAGTGTGATCCTTGCCTGGGATCCTTGCCTGGGGTTCCCGCCGCTGGCTCTGCTCCTCCCGCTGCCGGTCTGGGGTTCCATTCACTCAGCTGGCAGCAGGCTGAGCGGGGCCGGTGGCAGGTTGAGCGGGGCCGGTGGCAGGCTGAGCGGCTCAGTCTGCTGCCAGTCTGGGATTCCGACTTCCCGCCCTTTGCCAGTCGGGGTCCCAGCCGCCAGCTCCGCTCAGCCTCCTGCCAGCCTGGGTGAGCAGAACGTCAGGCTGGTAGTGGGCTGAGGGGGGCCAGTGGATGGGAACCCGGCTGGCAGGAGCTGGCGGACGGAACCCCAGACCGGCAGCGGCTGAGCGGTGCCAGAGGCCAGGACCTCAGACAGGTAGCAGACTGAGCTGCTCAGCCCGCTGCCGGTCTGAAGTCTCAGCCACTGGCCCCGCTCAGCCCACTGCCAGCTGAGTGAATGGAACCCCAGACCGGCAGCAGGATGAGCAGGGCTGGTGGCTGGAACCCCAGACAAGGATTCCAGGCCCTGCTCAGCCCACTGCCGGTCTGGGGTTCCATCCGCCAGCTCCTGCCAGCCGAGATCCCGGCTGCCGACCCCCGTCAGCCCACTACCAGCCTGGGGTTCTGCTCATCCAGGCTGGCAGGAGGCTGAGCGGGGCTGGCAGCCAGAACCCCAGACCAGCAGCAGGCTCAGTGCTGCCGGCACCCTGCTGAGCAGTGGCTCAGTCCACTCAGGGAAAGAGGGAGGGACTGGGCGGGAAGAGGTGGGGCAGGTTGAGGCCTCGGAGGGAAGGGGTGGAGTGGGGGTGAGGCCTGGAGCAGAGCCAGGGGTCGAGTACCTCCCGGCCATTTGAAAAGTCAGCGCCTGTGCTGTGCACATGCGCTGCTGCCCCGGTCTAGGCATCCGGACGCCTAAGCCACAAGCAGTGCACAAATTGGGGAAAATAGGTGTCCCTCTGCCTAACTCATCTGGAGGGTCCAATCCAACAAACGTGCTCAGAGCTCACCTACCTGATTGGGCCCCACAGGAGCGCTCATACAAAACGGAGGAGCTCCCTCCTAACTTTTAGCCTAATTGTTTGGGTAAGCACCCGGAATGTGGGAAACTCCCAGTTCAAGCTGTCCCTCTGCCTGAGCAAGGATTGGAACAACGATCTGTCACCTCGCAGCTGCATGCCCAAACCATTGGGCTACGGGATAGTCTCATTCACCTCTGTTGAAGCCATTTCACTGTGGATAAATTAAAAAAAGTCTTTGGGCCAGAGAAAACACACACGAGCTGGAGAATGACTCTGTGGCCTGCTGGTTAGCACACTCACCAGGATGTGGGAGACATAGGAGCCAGCCCCTGCTCCACTGACTCTCAGCATCCACACATGATGAGACATGAGACTCTATACTAAGCAGCTGTCCAGGCCTTCTGCTGGTATTCGCTGCAATTGCCCTTATAACCAGATTCAGTGTCTGCTCTAACACAAGATGCAGCACAGCCTGATGAGATGAGCCATTTTCAAATCTTTCCTCACACTTTGCTCAGAATCCAGTTTGTCTGAGACTGATCTGTGCTCCCCTCCCTCCTCAACTTTACCATTCATAGCAGAGCACATAAATATGTGCCCTTCAAAAACTGTTAAGACCAATACTCTACCCCACTTACTCCCTGCCATGCCACATGTGCATCCAGTATTTTAAGGATACTCCTAAATCAGGACAGCCCAGAGTTTAGCAGCATGCAGGGAATGCAACAGATTATAGGTACCAGGTTACAACACTCCATCTTGATCAACACTAGAGTCAAAATGGAGCAATAAAGGATGCCACTTGTAGTCTGTGTGGTCCACATCCTGTGCCAAAGAAGAGGGCACCCACTGGCTGAATTTATGGGTACTAGATGCATTTGAGGTGTCCTGTCCTAGTTATAATTCTATTGTGTAAATGACTCAGAGCTGCCAAACCATTGCTGTATCTCCCTGACATGAAGAAACACGCCTTAGGTCTAATGCAACCAAGCATTAAGCACCGGCTGGAAGAGCAGAAGTACAGATTTTAATTACTATGAATGTGAGCTCATCCTCATGAGCTGAAACAGGCATGCTCAGATCAGTCTGACATCCGAATCAGAGCTGAGAGACAGCACACAGTCTTTCCTGAGGCAGAAGCAGCAGCTAAAGAGTAGGGGCGGGGGAGTTTAAATCTCCAATCTTTTGTTTCAAGAATACTTAGAACAATGCAGAATTGTTACTCCTTTATCAAATTTCATCAGCAAGAGGAGGAACTGAAACCAAATTCAGTGCTTATTCATACCTTGAAAAACACCAGGAAAGTCAATGGAGTTCCTGCACCAGCATAAGTCACTGCAGAATTTGGCCCTGCTTGTCCACTGAGGAATGGAATGGTGCTCAGCTCACAACCAACCACAGTTCTTCATTAATGAAAGCTACAATTAGGAGTTAGGCCTATTGGAACTAGTAATGATGAGTACATGAGTAATATTGTGTAAATTGTAAGTCTCATCCAACTTCCTTTGACATGTGGGTTCCTATATGCATACACACATTTTAATGCACAACAAAGTGGATGGAGCTTGAGAAGTTCTCATATATCTAGGCAAGAGGAAATGAGGATGATATTAGAAACCAGATAAATTTTTCAGACTTGGTTGCCTAATGATGGGCACCTAAATCACTGGTTAAGCATCTAAATTAGAAAATGGCCTGATTTTGAACTCTGAACATCCCATTAAAATCAGGCCACAATTATTAAAGTACCTACATATGTATTTAGGTGCCTAACTTTAGACAATCAAGTTTGAAAATGATGGGCCATATTTTTTCCTCTAAAATGTAGCGCCCTCTATTCAAAATGAATTTATAAACCCAAGTTTACTTTTCCACTGTTTATACTTATTTATTTTTTGCATTATATATGGACAATGAAAAGAGAGAATTAGTTTCACTTTTGTTTACAGTCACATTCTAGTCAATTTCACTTGCAGACTCTCCCCTATTAATGAAACATTGCCATGTTTGGGTTGCAAACACTGCAGGAGGATGCCAGCTCAGAGGGATTTTTGTTTTTTTCAAACTGTTTCTATAGGATTCTTTTTAATTCACTGAAGTTCTGTTGAATGTAGGTTGTATGAAACTTGTTTTCATGAGTCTTTAATCTGGGGCTAAAGTTCACCTGACCCTGTCATTTGAATAACTGCATAAACATTTTTTTATTAATTCATTGGCGTCTGAACCTTTAGCACAATACAAAAGGCAGGAAACTTACTTAAGCGTCATTTTCCTGCAACAGATTGTGTTTGAAAAGGGAGCAGTTGCAAATCGGCTCTCTTGACAACTTATCTATGCAGTTAAAAATAACTAAGTGGACTTTTTTTAAAAAAGAGAAATGTTTCCCTCGTCTAAAGCACAGTTTTGTCGGCAGCCCAGTTCTATTCAGTAAAGAAATATTTATGTAGAGTCTATTTAAACTCTACAACTCATTGCACATGAGTTTGGACCCTCAGGGTTCTTCCGTTACAACTGACAACATCCACCATGCCTAAAGTAGTGCAGGGAGCTGCATTCCTTCCACTGCTTTAGGTGTCAGGGATGTCATCAACTGTAGCCAGAGAGACAGAAACATGTCAGCCCCAGCTCAGGTCTTGGCACGTAGAGTCTTTCAGTTCAACTTCAGATATTACACTCTAACTCGCCCCCTTCCCACTCACACACTTTAATTTCCATGTGCAAATCTAGTGCATGTGGTCAGAGCTCTGGAGTGTAAAGTTCTCCATTTAGTCACAAAACAGGCTCAGGAAGGGCAACAACAGTTCAGTTTTCTCCCGTGCCTCAAACATGACTTGGCGGAATCACCTCGGGGGTCTTGTCCACACTAATAAAACCTGTATGCTAGTTTCGAACAGCGGTGCTAGTGCAGGGCTCAGGTGCTTCTGCCTCCAGGGCACAAGATTAGCACAAAAAATTCCATAAGCTAAGTCAGGCCTCACTGACTCCTGTGCAGCCACATTGCATCTTATCAATTTGCACAGGTGAGACTGGATTGTAATGTAGTAAACAATTCTGTTGCTAATGCACGGGAAGGAACAGAAGGCGGCTGACGCTCTCATAGCTGTGCTGGAGCAATGGCCCCAGCTTGGCTGACACCAGGGACATAGCAAAAAGCATGAGTCTCTCTGCAGCTTGAGGTAAAGAGCCAGGTTTCTCAAGCTGAGCTTTATCATAGACCCAGACCAGAGGTTCTCAAACCGTGGTCCAGCTCTATTCAGGTGGTCTGCGGATAGTTCCCTCTAAGGTGCATGCCTGGATGGCCGCACATAACAAAATGAAGAGTAACCCACCTAATTAGTGGAGCCGCGCAGGCATGGCTCCACTAATTAGGTGCCTGGACCCTGGAGAAGATACACATGTAAGGTGAGGTTCTGGCCTTGGGGGGGCGGGGGGAATAAAGCATAAGGCGAATTTGGAACATGCAGGGCTGCAGTGGCCAGAGAAAGAGGTGACTTTCCCCTGTTCCGGGGTTGCGGCTGCCAGGGAGAGACAGCTGGGCTGTTGCGGCAGGGGGAGAGAGGACAGATGCATCCCATTAGAAAGGTAACACTACTGATATTAAAATATGAGTTGTATGCTTTTATTTGTAGAACAAAAAACACTTTAATTATTATTAAGGGTTTTTTTTATATAGCACTTTTATACAAAGCGCTTTACAATAGTTAGCTAATGGTACAAACAACATTTGGAAAGATCGTTTAAGTGGTCCACCAAGACCCTCAGCAATTTTCAAGTGGTCCACAGAAAAAAAGAGTTTGAGAACGACTGACCCAGACAAACTGTGGATCAGGCACAGAGGAGGACACAAAACACACCGACCAGTAAGCCCCACAGGCTCAAATTACTTTTGTCACTACAGTTAGTGTATTCAAAGACATATCTCCTACGGCTGTGTATAGGGCCTGCTCTTGATTTTTTGCTGCCCCGAAGCAAAGGTGCCACCCTCAAAGGGCCAAAATGCTGCCCCTTCAGAAGTGCTGCCCCAAGCACATGCTTGGGACACTGGTGCCTAGAGCCAGCCTTGGCTGTGTCCGCTGGTTCCCTAGACGCCTTCGAGTAGCAGTGGACGCTGTCTGGGGTTCTCAGCTTGGTGTCTCCTTCTGAATCTCTGATTTTGACCCTCTGACCCTCACTCCTATCCCTGTTTTCTCATTAATTGTCCCCCGGAATTGGTTGGAGTCTGGGTCTGGTAGCTCCTCCCCTTGGGCTGGGGTGAGGAGCCTTTGGCTGTGAGCAGGCAGATTCCCAATAGGTTCTAGCTGCCTGAACTCTCTCACACCTCCCTCCCTTACCTGACGGCCAGGTTTCTCTTTCCCCACACGCTCCCTTCTTAGGAGAATGCACTGGAGTCTTTGTGTTCACACTTGCCCCCGGGGTGGTTATCCAAATTCCACCCAAGGAAGTTGCATTTTTTGGGTGAGGAACACCCCCTTAATTCCGTTTCTGCCCATATGTCTTCACACCAAGGGTAACCCGATGGGCACTCACCTTGCTTTTTCCCCTTTGCCCAGAGCCTGCTGTTGTCCCCCATTTTCCTCCTCAAGTAGAGACTCTGGGTGGGGTTCCTACTCCCACCGTTCTGGTGGCGAGGGTCCCTGTCAGACTTCTATCAACAACCTAGGTGTACTCTTCTCTCCTACCGCTTGTTCTGGGCTACCTTTTCCTTCCCTCCCCTTCCCTGGGGAGGTCCTATTTTTGCTCCTTAGTCTAGAGTTTTCTGATTTTTCTGTTTCAAGCCCCTTTTCCTCATTCCCTGTTGGCACTGCTTTTTGTCACAGGGGACCCTGAGGCCCCACCTTTCCCTTTTAAGGGAAGGGACTCCAGTCTGTTCCCACCATGACTGGATGAGGTAGCTTATCAATTACCCTGCCCACTCCCATTTGAACTTTCCCTTCATCTCTAGGGGGAATCTCAGCCACTGCGTAGTCTCCTTTTCCCATTGATACACTCCAACTCTAAGCTTCCACCTGGCAACATCCATAAGAACATAAGAACAGACATACTGGGTCAGACCAAAGGTCCATCTAGCCCAGTATCCTGTCTACCAACAGTGGCCAATGCCAAGTGCCCCAAAAGGAATGAACAGAACAGGTAATCAGCAAGTGATCCGTCCCGTCATCCATTCCCAGCTTCTGGCAAACACAGGCTAGGGACACCATCCCTGCCCATCCTAGCTATTAGCTACTAATTGACCTATCCTCCATGAATTTATCTAGTTCTTTTTTGAATTCTATTATAGTCTTGGCCTTCACAACATCCTCTTGCAAGGAGTTCCACAGGTTGACTGTGTGTTGTGTGAAAAAAATACTTCCCTTTGTTTTAAACCTGCTGCCTATTAATTTCATTTGGTGGCCTCTAGTTCTTGTGTTATAAGAAGGAGTAAATAATACCTCCTTATTTACTTTATCTACACCAGTCATGATTTTATAGACCTCTAACATATCCCCCCTTAGTTGTCTCTTTTCCAAGCTGAAAAGTCCCAGTCGTATTAATCTCTCCACTTACAGCAATCATTCCATACCCCTAATCATTTTTGCTGCCCTTTTCTGAACCTTTTCCAAGTCCTGGCTGGGATGATTTAGTTGGGGATTGGTCCTGCTTTGAGCAGGGGGTTGGACTAGATGACCTCCTGAGGTCCCTTCCAACCCTGATATTCTATGATCTTTTTTGAGATGGGGCGACCACATCTGCATGCCGTATACAAGATGTGGGCATACCATGGATTTATATAGAGCCAATATGATCTTTTCGATCTTATTATCTATCCCTTTACTAATGATTCCCAACATTCTGTTAGCTTTTTCCACTGCTGCTGCACACTGAGTGGATGCTTTCAGAGAACTATCCACAACGACTCCAAGATCTCTTTCTTGAGTGCTAACAGGTCTTTATCAAATCCCTTTGAGTCCAGTGAGCGTCCCGAGGCAGTGTCCACCAATCCCCCTGCTGCCTCCCGGCCACCTCTACAGGAATGGTTAGCAGTCCCTTTTTTTTTCCCTGTCTCCAATAGTCACAGTCCACCCTCATTCCATTACCACGCAGTCCCACTTTATAAGCCTCAGTCACTCAAACTGATAACAAACCACTCCCTGGATCCCAGAAGGAGTTCTCATCTCCTCCTTTTTTTTTTCAGTCATCCTTGGTGTGGCAAAGTCACCCCACTTCTCTCCTGACTCTGTTCCTTGAAACAGCCAGACCTCTCTCTGGGAAAGTCCACTTCCCCAAACCCTTCTGAGAGTTTGATCGCTGCCTGTGGCCCCAGATGCAGGTATTTAGAGAGAGGCTCTGGAGAAATTGTTGCAGTATTATTATTTCAGTCTACATTTCACACACCCCCACATACCTCATCACTACACTATCTCAGCACCTCACAATCTTTATAGTATTTATCTTCATACACTCCTGTGAAGTAGGGAACTGCTATTATCTTCAGCGTAATGATGAGAAACTGAGGCACAGAGAGACTAAATGATTTGCCCAAAATCATACAGGAAGTCTGTGGCCAATCAGAATTTGAATTGAGGTCTCCGACAGTCCAGACTGTTTCTAAACAGCAAAAAAATTAAAGCAACAATTTAAACAAATAACACCTCCATGTGCAGTCAGTCACTTTTCCGGCATCTCATCACTATCACAGCTGAGCACTACCCACAGTAAAATCAATAGCAACTTTGACCATTGACTTCTAAAGAAGAGAACCCCTCAACTATGTATTGGACCATGTACTGCTACCAACAATTCTCCCTTCACTCACAAATTAAGGGTCTGCATTTTGGGAGCAGAACGAATGTTTTCTCCTGTGGCACCATGATCTCCCAAACAGTCTTTGTGCTCAGCATATCTTATCTCAGTTTAAGAGTGGCTTTGAATCCGTTTAGCTGATTCATAGATTCTAAGACCAGAAGGGATCATTGTGATCATCTAGTCTGACACCCTGTATAACATAGGCCATGGAACTGCCCCAAAATAATTCCTAGGGTAGATCTTCTAGAAAAAATATCCAATCTTGATTTTAAAATGGTCAGTGATGGAGAATCCACCATAACCCTTGGTAAACTGTTCCAATGGTTAACTACTCTTGCTGTCAAAAATGTATGTCTTTATTTCCAATCTGAAGTGGGTTTGTAGTAGACTTAAGCTAACCTGATTTCAGACCTTCAGACCAATTTAAGTGTTCATGCTGAGGGGGTTACAGCAATTTAGTTAAATTGGTTTAGATTAAATCAGTGCACAAACCATACGTCGGCGTGGCCCCTCTGCTGTAGCTCAAATAGAAGTTATGGGTTTGATGCAGGAAACACTGGGTGAAATCCTATACAGGAGGTCAGACCAGATTATCAGAATAGTCCCTTCTAGCTTTAAAATCCATTAAGCCCGCACAAGGCCCACAGCACCAGAAGCCCAGTGAGGCTCGTTTGGCCAAACAGTGTGGAAGGGGACAAACTGGGTTTTAAGAGAAAGTCCTTCAGCCCCTGTAGAGACCTAGGTTAGAGCACTGAGGGGGGCTGGGGGTAAGAAGGAAGGCAAGGGGCTTAGCTGGTTTTGTCTGAGGTTGTTAGGATATGGTTGTTTGCCCATTGTAGCGAAGGCCAGAAGTACAAACTCTCCTCACCAAATTACACAGCTGTGTTAGAGCCATTGAGAACAAAACGCCGTCCACCTTTCCCTTGTGTTAACACACGGCTTCCGTTCACTGCCCAGTTTTCAACACACTTGGACAATAGGCCTCCCCCTGACTTGACTGAACTCATTCACATCTCCAAGCCCAATATCTAAGTCTACTTAAATGCCATTCAGAAGCTGTTAGCCTGTCAATTTCTGTGATCATTTGGTGAATGGACTTGTCAAACAAATTGCCATTATTACGGGATGATTAAATGCAAGCAGGGAGAAGGGGCTGTTCTCCTGCCACAGCTAGGCCCCTACCCCAGTCAGCTCAGACAAACACAACGAGCCAATTAGCAGGTAAGTGACAAAGACAGCTCACATTTTAAGCCAGCCCTGCGTAAACAAAAAACACTCTAGTGGCATTTAAACGCAGAGAAAGGTCTTCAAGGACATTCACAAAAGCTGCAAAGCAGTTAGCCAGCACCAGGATCCAGGCAAGGCATTATAAGAAAACATTTCTATGTGGGGACATCAGATTGGGGCCCCATTGTGCTTGGTGCGCGCTGTAGAGCCATAATCAATTAAAGTCCCTGCCCCAGAGAACTGATTTGACCGATACAGGTGTGATGGCCAACAGCAGGATTAAACCAGGGACCTCCAGAGCTAAAACCATCAGCTGCTACAGTTTGAGCTAAAGAGCTCTGGAGCTGGGGGCTGTGACAGACTTGTGTCCTTGGTGGAGGACCTGTAACATACCCACACCAGTGGGGTACATAGACCGCAGCTCTTGGCAAAGCTTTCAGCTGTTGCATTTTAAGGCAGCACTAAAAGCCACATTTGGTCCCATTCTCCTCTGTCCAGCACCATGAGTAAGTGAGGTGCAGGACAGTGCACAGAACTGACAACGCTGCATGCCCTGAGGAACCTGCATGTTAAGGCCTGGTCTTCCCAGTTTCAGCGCGCACACACACACACACACACACACACACACACACACACACACACACACACACACACACACACACACACACACACACACACACACACACACCCCCATAACTGCAGTGGTATAACCCCCAAACAGGCACGGTAAACAACAAGAAGGCCTGATTTACAACCTGCAGCTTATCCCACTTCCAAGCTCTGTCAGCACAAGCAAAGCTGCTATTTGTCTGCACTAGAGGCTTTTGTCAGTGCAGCTGCACGGATGGCTGAAACTGAGGCAAATCCCCAGTGCGGAGAAGGCACAAGGCACTCTGACGGGTGCAGATACGAGTGATACACACAGATGGCAGGATACACTAGGAAATCCACAGGTGAAGATGACTTGAAGGCTGCCTCCCCAGCTGATTTAGGCCTGCAATGAGCTGCACTCTAGCCAACTCAGATCCACATCGACTTCAATGGAGCTGCACCTGGGTTCACACACAGAGGATCATGGCCTGGAACGATGGCTTGACTTGGCCCTGAAGAGGTTACTTTCTTCTCCACAAATCCCACTGACACCAATAGGATTTAATTTAGAACATTGTGAGCTCATTCCCTAAGCCTCAGGGTGAATTCACAGCAGGAATTTGTACAGCACCTAGCACAGTGGGGCCGGGCTGCTAATGGGTACCTCCAGGTGCTACTGTAAATGTCCAACAAGTCAGCTTATACACAAGTCCAAAGGGCAGAGATTTGTTTTGTTTTGACAGCAATACTCATTGCAAGGATGGAAGACTGAGCTTGATAAGTTTATGGAGGGGATGGTATGATGAGACTGCCTAGCTGCAAGGAACTAGGTGGGGAGGGCTTTGAGTTACTACCGTGAATTCTTTCCCCAGTTCGAGCATGTGGGCAAGACCCACCAGCCAAGGGTACAACTGATCGCCATATTTGGGGATGGGAAGGAATTTTTCCCCAGGTCAGATTGGCAGAGACTCTGGGGGGGTTTCGCCTTCCTCTGCAGCATGAGGCACGGGTCACTTGTAGGTTTAAACTAGAGTAAATGGTGGATTCTCTGACCTGACATCTTGAAATCATGATATTAGGGCTTCAGTAACTCCGACAGAGGTTAGGGATCTATTACAGGAGTGGGTGGGTGAGGTTCTGTGGCCTGCGATGTGCAAGAGGTCAGACTAGAAGATCACAGTGGACTCTTATGGCCTTAAAGTCTATGAGTCTAAAACAAATAAGTTTTTAGAAAAGCAAGAATCAACAAGAAAGTGTGCACAGGGATTTCATCTGGCTGTGTATTAATCCTATGGGTCTTGGGGTTAATGCACAGAGATCCAGGAGATCAGCATTCTAGTCCTGGCTTTGCTACAGACTTCAGATGCGACTTTGGACCCCAAAATCTTTGTACCTCAGTTACCCCATTTGTTAAATGAGGGTAATACTCCTCTACCTCTCAGGGTTCATTAATGTTTATAAAACCCTTTGAGGTCCCTAGCTGGGATGGGCTCCAGAAGTGCAAAGTATTTGGATTATATATGAAGACTAAAGATGATACAACATGCAGATAAGAAAAGCTACTACTGCTACCACTTGGATATTTGTTCATAGTTCTTTTCTTTTTGGAAGAGGATGGAGACACGCGACCGTCAATAAAGGCTTCAATGCACGAATGCTAAAGCATGGAGAGTTTGGTTCCCTAATGACCATCTAGAACCACAGGGTCCTCAGCATTAGATCCACTGAAGAGAAGCATGATGTGGCAAATCACATAATGTAGTGCAAACACTAAGATCAGTCAAGGCAGCGGCTCATGCCTTATTAGCAGAATGCCCGGTTACACACACACAGTTTTCTAAAGAACTATAACAAAAACCTTCAAAACTCTTCACATAGTTCAAATACTTCACATAAAAAGGAATTTTTTACTCTTACATCTCAGATTACAAGAGCCCCTAACGTGATAGATGCTTAATTTGTTCCCCCCGCCCTCTTTTTTCCTTTTTGGACAGTCAAGCTGCTCTGGCGGTGGGGATCCAGTGGAAATCTGAGGCAGCATGCTCTAGGGTAGGGTGCTGCCCTGGGAGTCAAGAGACCAGTGTTCTATTCCCAGCTCTGCCACCAATATGCTCACATGAGCTAGAGCAAGTCATTCAATCTCTGTGGGCCTCTGCTTCCCTTCCCATAGTCTATCTATTTATATTTCTCTGCAGGCAGGAACTATCAGTCACCATACAGCTCCTAGCACAATGGGGCCCTTGGTCTCAGTCATGCGCCGGGGAGCTGAGAGCCATTGAACCCTATATATAATGGAAACCACTTCAAGCCAGAGGCCACAGCAGCACCTCCAGAACCTCTAGTTCCAACACCTATGATCCGGGCCTTTAATCCCTACAGCAATACTTTCAGTGCTAATGCAGACCAAGTTCTGCCATGGTGTGTTTTGCCTGTGTAGGGACTACAGATTTGGATCCTCAATAACCATTTTTCCTTGAAGCAGCACTACCTTGTGAGCGCCTGCTTTCCCAGTGGGGGATGCTGCTCTACACACACACACACACACACACACACAAGGAGACCTGCATCTGAATCCCCTTCCTGCTCTCACCTTCCCCAAAAGGCTAGCAGTTGGAATTGCTATAGAAGCCCCTGGTGGGAAAGGGAGGGTGTGTGCCAATCCCTCCTGGTGCTCAGCAGTAACAGTGATAGATCATAAAGGAGCATTAATGGGCTCAAATGTGAATCAGTTCAGCCCTCCCCAGTCAGGACAAAGGTGGCTACAACATAGGTTTTCAAAGGGTGAGGGCAGAGCCGACATTAGGCATAAGCAGACTAAGCAATTACTTAGGGCCCCGAGCAGCTCAAGGGGGCCCCCTGTTCATTTTCTATTATAAGAACTTGTGTGTTTTAGTATTGCGGGGGTGGGAGGGTGTTAGCCATTGGGGGGTTAGCCATTGGGGGGTGTTTTGGGCCCCCAATGGCTAACGCTGGCTCAGGGTGATGGCTGTAAGCAGGAGATAATGGAGAGAGAAATAGAATAAAAAGCCATTGATCCCATGGGAGCCACTGTGACCATGTTGGACTGCCACTTAGGGATACATCCCTTGTCCCTACAGCTGGCAAAATTCAGCCAGGGACCTTGGCACGGCGAGGGGGAGAACCTGGAGCTGGCTGTCCTGCTTTCCCAGTGACCTTTGCCTCCTAAGACCCAGGGCAGCCCTTTACGGCCCCACCAGAGAGGGGTCTCTGTGCTCTGCTCTCCCAGCCATGGCAACCGTGGTCAAATAGCAAGAGACCAAACATACATTCAGATCCCTTAGCAAATGATCTACGTATCTGATTTGCCTTAATAATAAATAATAATAATTATAATACAAGAGCAACTGCAGCAGAGATGGGGAGTCCACCTGTGCATGTTTTCTTACTGTGCAAGAATGAGCATTTTATAGCAGTTGTGAGGCAGTGTCCCTCCCTCTATGGAGATATATCACCAAAGTTTGGGACAAATGTGGTGCATAAACTGCGCTGTCCCATCAAGGATGGTGACAATATGATAAAAGTGTTATTAGTATTTATCTTTGTAAACATAATTGCAGATGGGAAGGTAGGTAAGTGCTAGGTAGTGTTAGGAGGAATATCGCAGTTTTATCTAGTACCTTTCATTCTGAGGATACCAAAACACTTAACACACAAAGCAGTATTATGGTAGCACCCATCAAGTGGTAGGCTCTATCCATAGCTAGAGTGAGACATGTTCCCAGTTCCATACACCGCAGTGTGAGAAAACAAGCGACAAAGGCCCCCCAAGTCAACATTTCAATACAGCATCCAACCAACCTGCAGCGCAGCAAGTGGGTAAGAGAAAGGAGACTTTGGACAAGGGCAACGTCAGGTGCCAGGGACCTCACTGGAAACTTCCACAATCATTAGATTTCACAGAAATGCCAAAGCACAGAGTTTCCTTGGTGGGATTTGAATCTGTGGTTAAAAGAAAGCTAGGTATTGCCAAGTTAGTGCTTAGACCACTGATCTATCCCCTCCTTTTTAATTGAGCACAGTTTAGTTTTAAATTCAGTGGTACCCCATAAGACATGATTTTGCTACCACTGACTTTTTTATGCCCACTTTTAAAGTGGTAGCATCCTTCTAAGCCAGCATCCCCACATACTATTGAATTGGTTCTCTTTTTCTGGTTGGGCTGCTAACATGGACTTTGTGCCTACCCTTACTGCTGGCCTAACTGACATTTATGCTAGTGCCTTAAGATCACAATGTACATCATTATGCTCTTGCCAGTAAGGCTGGCTGTGATATAAAGTGGGATCAGTACTTTCTGCACAGGAACTGAAATGTAAAAGGCAATTTCAACTGTTGTTCCTAAGTAGCCCACGCCACACACATCCACTGTACACCAGCTTGCTTTGAATGATGGCTACAGAGAAAGCTTAGCGCTAAAGAAACTTTAAAGGGAACAAACTACTATAAATTGGAAGTGCCTCAGCTCTTTCCATTCACAGGCAGATCTGCTTTGAAAGGCAGTCACAGAATTGATCTGCCCCCAAAAGAGTTTGAATCACAGGCAGGTCAGCCCCTTCAATACACTTTAAGACTTAAAACCCACCATATTCTAGTCCCCAACTGAAACTCCACAATAAACAAACACAAATCCCTCTGCAACATGCAAATACATTGGCTCCCAGCACCAAGTTGTAATGTTGTGAGTATTGAAACTGCAATCGTGTACTTCAGTCTAAATCTTTTGATGACACAGTTCTCACTAATGACATTTTTCCACCAACAAACTATAATAGGCAGCTCTCCTCCACTAAAAAGTTTTAAAACAATCTTTATAAAGAGCATCCTGAACTCTTCTTAGCTCTAAGATATACAGAAGTGCATTCAGAATTCCATCAGATATCCTGGAGTCAATATTGCCCCATCACTAATGACTGACTGATTACTCCTAATCTCATGCAAAATTAGATCTACATTATTGTTTTATAGGCTGGAGTTGCTTTCACACATCTCACAACCACAAGGAAGAGCAGCAGACATCTAACTTTAATGTGACTATTACAGCTGTATAGAATAGTGATAAAACATCTAGCATCTTTAAAGTAAAGTACATGTAACTACTGTGAAAGTTTCACGATATATGCTGTGAAAAAAAGGGAAACTGATAAAGATGTCTTTGGAAGTGAGTACCGATAATTTCTGAGCATTGTAAAAGTAAACATAGGGTCAGATTCCAACCCATTTACTCACAGCTAGTAGTATCTTACTCTCTTAGTATTCCTACTGACTGCAATGAATTATTTGCTTATTAAAAGGTACTATTTAACATGAGTAGAGATGTCAGAATCTAGTCCATAATAAAATATCTTGATCCTACTATATTAGTTTTAACTTGTGTCCAGAAACTACCCAGCCCTGTAACCTAACCCTGTTCCACCCTCACACGTACATATTTCCATCCAACACCACAAACTTAGGAAAGTTTACATAATTCCCTTCCCCTCATTTCCCGAAGTTATTCAGAAACATCTCTGTTGAAATATTTTAGCTGGGGTTGCTAAGAAAGTTTTCTAAATAATTGAAATCCTCTTAATGAAGATCAGCTTCATCATATTTTAAAAGAATTAAAAATTGCTCTCACTATAACTATTTCAGACCTGCTTGTATCCACTTTCTTGGGTTGTTCTTGAAGAATATTTATTACCAATTCTCACTTATAGCCAATACAGTTCAAAGGATTAGCGCTTCACTCCTACCTGAGAAGTCTGAGGAAGCCTTAGCAAAGTTGCTGAGAGCTGTCAAGCACATTACTCCTAAGAGAAAGGTAGAAGTGGGAGACACATCTGGGCAGTTCATGCTTAAAATATCCTCAACTGCTTGTTTTCTTCCAGGGAAAAGAAAAAAAATCTCTTTCTCCACCCAGCCTGATACTCCTCATTGCAGAGAGATCACTACTATTCCCCTGGCTTGTGAATGATCACAGCAACCAGCCAGGAAGCAAAAGCACTCACTGAACACACATGCCGGGAGTGAGTGAATGGATCCCAGAGTGAGTGAAACTGACGAATAAGACAAACCTACCTCGGCCTTGGCGGCATTCCCAGGGTCCTAAAGCCCCCCTTTTCAAACGCCTCAGGAGACCCAGAGCACAAAGTTTGCTCCAATCCCCTGCTAGTGGCATTGGAACAATTTCTGTAGTGGGGGAGGGGGTGCTGAGAACCATTGAACAAAACTGTAAGCCCTGTATATGATGGAGACCACTTCAAGCTACAGGGTGCAGGAGCACCCCTAGTTCCAGCATCCCTGGCCACTGCTATGCAGATACTTAGACAGCAAGAAGCCACACTAGGTAGGAATAGTTAGGTAAGAATGAGCAGCTGAGAAGTTTATTTTGCATTAAATACCCAACGTGATTCTGGAAAAACCCAGCTGATTTTACTGTATAGTTTGAAATCTTCTCCCTCACATACACAGAACCATGGCATGAGTTTTCTAACTTGGGAGAGTTTAAATCCATATTGGCACATCTAAGTAAGTAGTCTGATTTTCAGAGGCACTGAGCACTCCTCCCCTCCAAAAGAATCCATCCGTTCCATACTATTCCTCACCCCCTGAAAACCCAACAGGACTGTGACTCAGGGCAACAGCAACAGCCTCCTCTTCTTGCACCGCTGGAGCTGTTGATGTGGTTTCGAGGTGGTGCATATTCCCTTGTTCAGGCTACAGTTGCTGGTTCAGATGCAAGACAGTAGCAATATCAGCTGCCTTAGCCTCAGCAACGTGTGACCTACACAACCGATGCTGCTAAGCCCAGACTCAAAAAAGAGCAGAGAATTTTAAAAAGGCAGTCAGCTTTGGCATTTTTTGGTGCTTACAAATCATTTTTTTTGCCAATCTCTTCACACTCTCAAACACAGCAGGTTCCACAGTGCAGAAAGCCAGCCTTAGGACTGGGGGTGGGGAGTTGGCTAGTGAGATGATGCTCAGGGGTACACCCAAACCCCACAGACTCAACTGATTTAAGAAGTCTGTGTGAGCATGCAGGGACCACCAAAATTCCTGCCCAAGGAGAGCTCAGCTGCTTCTTCCACTCAGCCCTACCAGTCAATTTCCACTTCCAGAGCTGCCTTCCCAAGGAGAAGAAGAACGAAAAAAAAAACAACCTAGCAAAATACTTTTCATTTTAAATGAAAGCTGAACTCCTCCTGCTAACAAGGGACCCTCCTGAGTCCCCTCCAGCTCATCAGTGATTGGAGCTGTAGATGATCAGTGTCTCTGAAAACCAGGCCACTTAATCTTTGATCCTGCAAACGCATAGCCTCAGATTGCAATGAGGCCTACTCACCTGAATAAAGCTAGGCAATTCGGTCAATGTTTGCAGGATTGGGACCCATGTGAATAAAGTTACAAAGGTGAAGCCCAGCTTTCAGGCTCAGGCCCTAACTCCACGGCAGATTTTTTTCCCACCACTAAAAACAAACAAACAAACCCTACTTATTTCTCTTTTTAAAAAAAGGAAGCCTGCATCGAAACGTAGCTATGTGAAAACCACATCTGGTTCATGCTTATGTCAAGCCCAGCCACTGGAATTAGGCCAAACTATCCAGAAACATTCCCCTTTCAACTGACAGCAACCATAACAACTCCAAAGGATAATTTTTTTGTTTTTTGAGTGTGGATACGCATCTACCAAGGATCTCATGATAAAAGTGAGCAGGCAGAATACTGTGGGCTCTATACAGGTGGATTCCTGCACCCATGCAGAGCCTCAGTGATTTTGGTGGAGAGGTCCACCCGTGTGAAACTCCTGGCAGGATCAGGCCCCGACAATTGACATTCCTCTGGCTCTCTCACTACACTTTATTTCTCCTCTAACTTTAATCCCAGATGCTGGTAAATTTGCTGAAGCTTCACAGAGTTTAAAGAAAATAGGTTATTATCTAGGGCACAATAGGATACTAAGAGCTACATGTGATTTCTGCCTCTATTGTTCTTGCTAAAATAGATATATATTGCTGTAGCTTATAGGTATGAGATAATCAGCACCTATTTCCAGATATAGTTCATCATGATCACCATATTCTATGCTGCTTGCCAGGCAGGACAAATAAGCAGTAATAGGACCTCTAGAAACTTACCAGCAGTTCATATAATGTTTGGGAAAATGAAACACTCTGGCAGTATTTGCCTGAAGCAGCCCACCCTGTTAGCTGGTGTTGATCTTCCTGATTAAGAGTTAAGTGGGTTCTGTTGAGTCAATGATATAATGCAGATGAGAGAGACTCTGGTGACAAAGGATTTAGAGGTCCAGAGACAGGACCCTCAAGAGCAACTAAAGGTAGGGAGCAATCTTGAGCTGACTTTTACGTTCTTGTTAATAATGTTGAGCCCCAGGAAGGACGGGGGGAGTTTTTAGTGTCTTTATGGTGTGTGGGCTTTGGTTTTGAGAAGGTTTGGAAAGACCTCACACAGACAGAAATAACTCTTCAGAAAGAAATGATATATCAGCCTCTTAGAACTGGGCAGTTCAGTTTAAACTTCTCCATAAATGCCATTATCCTTAGGGCATATGGGAGCATCAGCTGTGAGTTTCAAACTGAAAATGGCCACCTGTCCCAAATGCAGCAGAGACAAAGGATTATTCCTTCATTGCTTATGGTCCCAAAGGATAAATATTAATTGGTGCAAATCTGTAACTCCCTCTTAAGAGCAACAGACTCTGAAATTTGGCTATCCTTCCAAATGTGTTTCCCAGGGGATATACCAACATGCATTTTGTGTCTTGTTTGTGGGCTGGAAATACATATGATCATACAAATTTAGAGGTGACAAAGCCTAATGGAGCCCATGCCCCACAGAGGCAGGATACAATCACCCAACAGAGAGTATAATAATCATATATTAAACTGACATGGCTCTTGATCTCAACTAAAAGGACTGACTGCCCACTCCATAGGATTACTGTGGAGTATGACATATGGTATCCATGAAGTGTTAAGTTGGGATCTATTTAAATGTACATGCTCCATTCCAGAATATGCAAAATCCTGTAATCAATCTACATTTTGAGACCATGCTCATCACTTTGTTCGTACTAAACCTTAGGCCCATGTCTGCCAACGACTGTTACATAACACTGGTCTAAAATTTTTGAGAAGTCGTCTGCTTCAGAGATAAAATGTGATATTTATTATTTATTGTGATGTCCTGAATTCAAATATGACAATTAAAACAACTGATTGGCTACTGTTTCTAAGATATTTAAGTTTTTACATTTTATGTCTATGTATATTGCGTAGATAGTAGAGTTTTAATCATAAATTGTAAACCTAGGTCTTTTCGTGCGTTTATGGTTGCTTTACATGATAATATTTCACCTGTCCTGTTTATGTAACACTTTAAAAATCAGCAAAAGGGTTATATAAATAAAATTTATTATGAAACAAAAGGCAAAAAACTATTATGTACATAGTTTAGTCCTATTCAGTGTCTACTCTGCACTTCTTGGCTTGTCTCTTGTATTCATCAAATGGAGCATCTCTTGTCACTGTCCAGCAATAGTCTGCAAGCATTGATGGGCTCCATTTGCCTTGATAGCCCGCCAGGAGATTCCACTGCTGTAGTCTGGAGCCCAACAGCTCTGCCTTACTCTTGGGTAGTTCCAAATCCCTGACAAGGTCATTCAGTTCACCTTGTGTTATGAAGTGTGGTTCAGAAGAGGAGGATGGGAGAAAATGTGGGTCCTGTGATATTGATGGTTCAGGACCAGAAGTTTCATCCTCTTCCTCTTCCTCGTCTGACTCAAGTGAGAATGATTCTGGTGCATCAGGAACCGGCAGTCCTTCTCCGTGGGGTACTGGGCATATAGCTGATGGAATGTTTGGATAATGCACAGCCCACTTGTTCTTCTTTGACACACCTTTCCCAGCTGGAGGCACCATGCAGAAGTAACAATTGCTGGTATGATCTGTTGGCTCTCTCCAAATCATTGGCACTGCAAAAGGCATAGATTTCCTTTTCCTTTTCAACCACTGGCGAAGATTTGTTGCACAAGTGTTGCAGCATAGGTGTGGGGCCCACCCCTTGTCCTGACCTCCAATTTTGCAGCCAAAATAAAGGTGATAGGCTTTCTTAACCATAGTGGTTATACTGCGCTTTTGTGATGCAAAAGTCACTTCACCACAAACATAGCAGAAGTTATCTGCACTGTTCACACAAGTACGAGGCATCTCTGCTCACTTTGGCTAAACAGAAATGTGTCCCGTTGCAAAATCAAACACTGACAAATAAGAGAGCATGACACTGTATGATTTCTAGAGCTGATATAAGGCAATTTGTTCAGCAGAGTGATGTAAGCTTCGTTATGATTGCATCATCCATGACTTCTAGGAATAACATGATGCAATTCATATCATGGATGATGCAATACCAGCTTCAGATTGCATCATTCATTGTTTTGCCTAAAAAGCAAGTACTGTCCAAACCCAGTCATAGATTTATTCATAGATCCAGTCAAAGATGTATTTTAGTCATTTCTGGTTTAAATTGAGATCCCTTCCCTTTATAACTCACTTATCCTCCGCCATTCCCAAGTCAAGGGTCAGATATACTGACCCAATAGCATATCCCAATAGCATATCTTGAAAACTAGAGTCAATCAACAATTTTAAGCATCATTTTCGTTCTCAGTGACCCAGAATTAGTAAAGTTGGACTACATTTATTTCAGAAGCATTTTGGCTGTAGAGCAGTGTAATTGGACAATCCGAGAACTTCATAGTGCCTGATTATACATAAATATACAGGATGTATTGGGCCTGATTTCCAGAGAGGACTGAATCCAGAGAGGACTTTTCATCTTCAGCTGAAGTCAGTGTGGGCAGTGGGTGAGGTGACCAGATAGCAAATGTGAAAAATCAGGATGAGTTGGATGGGGAGGGGGGCGTAAATAGTCTCCTATACAAGACAAAGCCCCAAATATTGGGACTGTCCCTGGTCACCCTAGCTGAGTGCTCAACAACTCAAAAAAAATCAGACCCATTGGCCCAGATCCTCAAAAATATTTAGTCACTTAACTCCCCCGGGTGATTTCAATGGGAATTAGGTGTCTAAATAGCATTAAGGATCTAGGCCATTATGCCTAACCATATTTCTCCCACAATTATCTTTTTATATTATGGGTTTTTTTTCCCAGCAATCAGTTTCCGTCTTTACTTGTATCTTGCACTGAATTCTCTCTCCTATAATATGGCCACTGTTTAGCTGTATATTTATTCTGATTTACAGATTATGTTTAAGTGCACATAACATAGTGGTCTTCTCTTTCTCCCTCCAACACACACATCTCTCTCTCACACTCCTCTCCTGCCTGCTTATAATACTTCTGTTTTACATAGTGCAGATCTTACAGTGCTTTACAAAAAAAGGTCTCATTCCAGAAAAGGAAACTGAAACAGAGAAAAGGCACAATGACTTACCCAAAATCATGCAGCCTGTCACTGAGAGCCAGGAATAGAACCCAATTCCCTTAATTCCCAGTTTAGTGTTCTAAACATGGTGCCTTCTGGAGATGCCTTATGGCAATAACTATTTTCCGAATGACCCTACAACTACTTTCTCAGTAATGCTATTGCAGGCCTTGCCTGAAAAGGGGTTTTGCAGAACTGGAGCTGGATTAAGTTTAAGTTTGGTATGCCATTATCTAAATCATTGATGAAGATATTGAACAGAACCGGACCCAGAACCAATCCCTGCAGGACCCCACTAATTATGCCCTTCCAGTATGACTGTGAACCACTGATAACTACTCTCTGGGAACGATTTTCCAAACAGTTTTGCACCCACCTTATAGTAGCTCCATCTAGGTTGTATTTCCCTAGTTTGTTTATGAGGTCATGCAAAACAGTATCAAAAGCCATACTAAAGTCAAGATATACCACATCTACAAGACTTATTATCCTGTCAGAGAAAGCTATCCGTTTGGTTTGACACGATTTGTTCTTGACAAAGCCATGTGACTGTTGTTTATCTTATTATCTTTTAGGTGTAAGTTCTCAAAGTCATTCTACAGTCAAGAACTATGGGATCAATCCCAAATTTGTTTCTAGCATGGACCACATCCTGAGAGAGATTGTCTCATGGACCCACCTCTTCTCTATTTCTTGATTATAGAGAGCATTTCCCACTCACATAACATTGTGAAGGCAACTACAGTAATTGCTTATATTGGAAAGTACACTGTTTTAGCTGTCTTAGGCCTTGATCTTACAAACACATATAAGCATAATTTTACGCACATGAGTCATCCCATTAATATCAATACGACTATGCATATGTGTAAAGTTAAGCAGGTGTCTGCAGGATTGGGGCCATTGTAGTCTATTGCTTTTCCTAAACTATGTTAGATAATTTAATCCAAACTTCAACTCAATCAGTTTAGCATGTCACTAAAGTACAACTTGTCTTGACTAGCATTTTAGAAGGTTAATTAAATCGAACTAACTAGTTAATACAATCTAATAAACCCTTAAATCCTAGTCTAGACAAAAACAAAGTTTTGGGTTTTTTTAAGTGAATCACCTGATCTGCTTTTGATTTTCATTTAATCTCTTCCCTTCCTACTCTATTTCTCTGAGCTGAAAGGAGGGGACCAGCATCATATGACCAGCCAGCTGTCCGCTGCAGACCATCAGCAAGTGTTCCACAGATCATTCTTTGGGAATCACTGACTTATCCCCAAATTCATCAAACCAAGAGCTTTGCAAACCCAAGAACAAATAAGAATATAGTTGTGAAATGCACTTTAAAACAAATCCATACTAGTTGGATTTAAATATCCCCTTTGACATGGAACAAACCCAAACA
Source organism: Gopherus flavomarginatus (assembly GCF_025201925.1). Lineage (NCBI taxonomy): Eukaryota > Metazoa > Chordata > Testudines > Testudinidae > Gopherus > Gopherus flavomarginatus. The sequence continues at coordinate 200,710,382 of NC_066620.1, read as the reverse complement.
AAACAGCATTCAGCTATTGCATGACACCAAGAAAATGCAACTGCCTAGAAACAAAGTGAAACTCACTAGTCTGCTTTCCCTGTCCATGTGATGTGCAGGGTGAAAAGTAAAAAATTAATGCAAATAGTGAAAAATCAGTATGGTTTCTAAAATTCTTTTGGCTTTAGTAAACTACCGCCTTACTAGTAGTTACCACAAATATGGAACAGTTTTCGTGTATTAACAATCTCCCTGGATTTCCAGGATCCAAGTTAGGAAAATTAAGAATTTCGTATTTGTGGGCTGTAGCAGCCAGTATTATTGGGTCACAGGTAATGTTAGGGCTACTCTTTTAGGGTCTGATCCAAAACCCATTGAAGCCAATGGACAGACTCCTATTGACCTCAATGAGCTTTATATAAGGCTCTTATACCAATTGTTAAGTATGGCATTCACTTCTAATCACAAGTCTATTACTCTCACAGAGGACCTCTGCAGATATTGGACCCAACTCTGAATCCAGTGAAGTCAATGGCAAAACTCCTACTGAGAGTTCAGTAGTGTAGGACTGAGCCTTTATTCCACCACTATATTGCCTTGGGAATACAATTGTTTTAAGTTACAGTACTTCCTTCAGTCACTTCACATCCCGTTTTCTTTCATTATCAGCAAATCCACCCCAATTCTTGAGTGGGAGAAGGATATTTCATTGAAGTTTAACACCTCCAGTGAAGCTTCATAAAGGTGAGTGTTAATGGAAGTGAATGCTCAAGAGCATATATGGAATGTACAATATGATGATTCACCCCAAGTGCAGCTCAATCGTGAGGCAGAAGCTGAAGCATTCTATCATTATCCAGGGGACTAAGATCCTTTACTCCTTTTTATGCATCTAACAAATTTAAGTAAAAAAGCTCCAACTCAAAGATCTTAGATTAATATAAAAAAAGGAATCAGAGGAAATACCTTTCTCGCAGTGGGTCACATTAATCCCTGGTATAACTTCATTAACATCAGTGAACCACACGTAAGCTTCTTCAAAAGATATGTTGCGTGGGATCCAAGTGATGTAGCAGTTGGTGAATTGTGTAAAGCCGGCCCAGTTTGCTTTCCAGTAGTTCCAGTGAGGGTTTTTCTTGATGCTCACAATATGTATGGTCACTGTCATTCAATGCTTACCATGTGAGTTTTTCCATACACTGCTTATAGCTTGAAGTAGAAAATGGGTTTCAACAGAACTTGAAGACAGGAGCTGTTTTCTTGGACCTGACATTGTATTGTAAACTGCTATGGCACACTAGTCTTCTGGTAAAACTGTCAGTTCTCCCAGCATTGGTAGTGGACATTATTGAACTTCTACTTCATGACAAGTGTTTCTGAGGTACATATGGGAGATGGATTGTCTTCTCCATGCACTTGTTCTAACAGCTTACCCCAAAGCTCTGTGCCTGCTCCCACCTAGTTCAATCAGTACACAAACAACCTGCCACTGATTCAGTCATGCAAGTTTATCTATGCAGATTACATCTACTGCAGTCCCCAGTCATGCTCTTTCACTGAATTGGAGAATGCAAACCTGGCCAAGATGGCAACCTACTGTAGCAGTTGGTGCCTCCAACCAAGTGTGACCAAGACAGTTTCAAACATCTTCTACCTCCACAAGACAACTGGTAAACTTCAGTTAGATGTCTTTCTCAACGGAAAACAACTGAAACACAAGGCAAAACTGGTCTACCTTGGAGTCACACTGCTCTTTGACTTTCCACAACCATCTATAAAAGACTGCTGCTAAAGTCAGGACCAGGAACAATCTAATCAGCAAAATCACCTGATGAGTGTCAGCTAAAGATGCTTGGAATGGTTTCCTTATCACTGATCCAACCATTCGACGACCACCAGGATTTGGCCTGCCATGTCACCTTTGGACTCTGCTGAACAGGTTTCAAACTAGTCAAGGAATATTTGTAGCCAGCCTCTACACATGGGGTCTTCACAACAACCCACTTTGTCAATATGGCCTCCATTAGTCAATGGCGCATGTTGTTGACAAGGTGTCAACTGACTAGATTTCATGGTGGCCTTTGGGCTCTTCATTTTACTAATGAAGTTGCTGTCGGATGGCTCAGCAAGTACTGTAAACACTAGAAGAAGCAGCTCAGAGTGGATGAGTGACTGGCTGGTGGCCCAGGTGAGGTCAGAGGAGCAGCTTTGCTTCCATCTGACAGAATGAAAAGTACCCTATTGTTCTGGATCATGGATGAGGGAGGTCATCAAGTAAGGGCCAGTCCAAAAGGTCAAATCCACTTTGAGCGGATTCTGTTTCCCCAGATGATGTGGGTGTGGTTAAACTCTCCAACCTACATGGCAGGATGTGGGCACTTAGAATATTTGGAGTAGTCCAGGATTGGTTATATATTTGCCACTCTGAAATGGCTGACTACTACAATATCCACCTACACCAGATTTCAGAGCCTGGGGTCCAGCCTGAGCAGGAACATCTAAACTGCTATTTTTAGCCCATAGCACAAGCCCAAGTTAGTTGACTCAGGCTCCGAAACTCACAGCCATAGGGTTTTTTTGCAGTGTAGATGTGCTGTTAGCCTAATATACCTGATTTAACTTTCTATGTAGATACAACCACAATATATATGCTGAATTTCTACTAATGTTAACAATGACCCACCAGTTGGAGCAGGTAGACCAGGGACTTCTGAACAGGCATATAATTTTTTTTCAAACACATGATTTAAACGGTCTATTCACAAGTAGCTTTGCTATTTAACATACAATTAAAATACTCAAGAGACCAGTTGATATCAGGACCTAGTTATATTATATAAACAGAGAGAGACAGTCCCTGCCCTGACAAGGTTGTACACAAATTCTAGTGCATAGATCCCAGGTATGGAGCTGTGTTCCAGCTAGTATTTAACAAGTAGCATGTATTTAGTACAGCAACATTACATCCTCCAATGTACCCCTGCACCATGACTCAGGCTTTACTGGTCCTGTGGCTCTTTCCATTTATTGTTTAATCTACTGGGTTTCTACCAGACAGCTGTCACTATGGCAGTTCCTGTCCTGTTAGTTCACAGATAATCTCATCAGTGAAAAGTACACGATTTAAATGTACTGAAGAGACAGACGTTAGCTGAAACAGAATGTCACGGCATGGCCTAATAAATAAATTCCTCACTTAATCTGCAAACCCCATCTTGGAAATACTGTACCAGCTGCACTGCAGTGTTTTCTCCTGTGCTGACAGGTTGATTCACTTATTTTCACCTCACTAACTCAGCTACAGCACACCTGCCTGCCCATAAATAATCTTCTCTTAAAAAAAAAAAAAAAGAAGTGTCTTGCTGCATAAGCTTAGGCTGAAAACCAAAGTACATTCATTCATTGAGAAGAGGCACCATGTGAACTGAATATGGATACAGGGCTAGTGATTTGTCACATGGTCAAAGGAAGAAAGCCACAGCTGGTGGTAGAATTTCTCTGGGTTTGGGGGGCAGGGACAAAGGGAAGAGACAGGAGGTTACATAACTTGAAGCAGTATCTATGTCCAGCTGCTTTAAGCACTTCCTTCTACCTTTACAGAGAATAAGGCAGGAAAGCAGTACTTCAATAGGAATAGAATGGTGCTTTTCAAGTATATGGAAGTCCTCCCATTGACTTCAGTGGAATACCAGGCATAAGATTAAGCATTAGTAGTTCTACCCAGCTTGACCTCCTGCACTGCTGCAACACAGGCCTGGTCTACACTATGCGTTTAAACTGATTTTAGCAGCGTTAAACCGATTTAACGCTGTACCCGTCCACACTACGAGGCCCTTTATATCGATATAAAGGGCTCTTTATATCGGTTTCTGTACTCCTCCTCAACAAGAGGAGTAGCGCTAAAATCGGTATTACCATATTGGATTAGGGTTAGTGTGGCCGCAAATCGACGGTATTGGCCTCCGGGTGGTATCCCACAGTGCACCGCTGTGACCACTCTGGACAGCAATCTCAGCTCGGATGCAGTGGCCAGGTAAACAGGAAAAGCCCTGCGAAATTTTGATTTTCATTTCCTGTTTGCCCAGCATGGAGCTCTGATCAGCATGGGTGGCAATGCAGTCCCAAATCCAAAAAGAGCTCCAGCACGGACCGTACGGGAGATACTGAATCTGATCGCTGTATGGGGAAACAAATCTGTTCTATCCGAGCTCCATTACAGAAGACGAAATGCCAAAGCGTTTGAAAAAAAAAATCTACAGGCTACACAGTGCTGCGTGACAAGCGTAACGGGAAGCCAGAGACTCAAATGGACGCTCATGGAGGGAGGGAGGGGATACTGAGGACTCCAGCTATCCCACAGTCCACAGCAGTCTCCGAAAAGTATTTGCATTCTTGGCTGAGCTCCCAATGTCTGTAGGGTCAAACACATTGTCCGGCGTGGTTCAGGGAATAGCTCGTCAATTTACTCCCTCCCCCCCCACGTGAAAGAAAAGGGAAATAAATCGTTTCTTGACTTTTTTCAATGTCACCTTATGTCTACTGAATGCTGCTGGTAGACGCGATGCTGCAGCAGTGAAGAGCAGTATCCGTTCCTCTCCCCTCCCTGGTGGCAGATGGTACATGCTTGATAACTGCTGAATACCCCTGGCTGGCCTCAGGGGCGCCTGGGTAAAAATAGGAATGATTCCTGGTCATTCCCAGGAGATGGTATAGAACGGCTGGTAACCGTCTTCATCACAGCCACGGGAGGCTGAGCTCCATCAGCCCCCTCCCTTTCTGGTGTAAAGAAAAGATTCTGTACTGCCTGGACTATCATAGCAGCGGGATGCTGGGCTCCTCTCCCCCGCACCGCTTAATGTCCTGCCTGGACTGTCATAGCACCGGGAGGCTGCCTCCCCCTCATTTTATCTCACTAACAAGTCACTGTTTCTTATTCCTGCATTCTTTATAACATCATGACACAAATGGGGGGGTCACTGCACAGTAGCCCAGGAAGGTTGGGGGAGGAGGGAAGCAACGGGTGGGGTTGTTGCAGGGGCACCCCCCGTGAATGGCATGTAGCTCATCATTTCTGCAGGATCTGACACAGAGCAGCTGTACTCTCTGATACATTGCTTCTCTAGTACACTTGCCCCAAATTCTAGGCAGGACTGACTCTATTTTTAGAAAACATAAAGGAGGGATTGACTCAGGGAGTCATTCCCAGTTTTGCTTTTGCACCCCCGGCCAACCTCAGCCAGGGGCACCCATGATAGCAGCAGACAGCACAGAAGGACAGATAACTGTCATCTCATTGCCAAATTACCCTGGCAGCAGATGGTACAGAACGACTGGTAACCATCTCTGCTATCATGCAAAAGCAAATGAATGCTGCTGTGTAGCGCTGGAGTATCGCCTCTGTCCGTGGCATCCAGTACACATACAGTGACTGTAAAAAAAAAAAAAAAAAAAAAAAAAAGCTGAACAGGCTCCATGGTTGCCATGCTATGGCGTCTGCCAGGGCAATCCAGGGGAAAAGGGTGCGAAATGATTGTCTTTTGTTGCTTTCCCGGAGGAAGGAATGACTGATGACATTTACCCAGAACCACCCACGACAATGATTTTTGCCCCATCAGCCACTGGGCTCTCAACCCAGAATTCTAAGGGGCGGAGGAGACTGCGGGAATTATGGGATAGCTACGGAATAGCTACCCACAGTGCAATGCTCTGGAAATCGATGCTAGCCTAGGACCATGGACGCACACTGCCAAATTAATGTGCTTAGTGTGGCCGCGTGCCCTCGACTTTATACAATCTGTTTTATAAAACCGGTTTATGTAAAATCGGAATTATCCCGTAGTGTAGACATACCCACATGCTTGAACCCACTGGCACTGGTTTTAAATCGGATTTATTGCAAAATAAAAGATATTGGGGCAAATTCTACTTGATTACCAGCAAGATCTTGCAGCAATGTAACTAGAATTTATCTCATTTTGTTTCAGTGAATATGGATCTGTGACTTTGAGTAATTTTAACATGGATTTATGTCTTCTGCTCCTTCCTCCCCACCCCACCCCCATGACAAGAGTATGAGCGTAGGTATAATTTACCATGGCAAACCCACAAGCCCTAATGATGCATTAATCAAGGGGGAAAAAATTCTGCCTTTGAACTCTCCTGCCTACTGAGAGAGTAATAGGGTTATAAACTGAAAGAGAGCAAATATTGACTGAGAAATGCAAAGGTACCTGCGAGTTCATCCCCGGTCTTCAGTTTACACTTGCCTCTCGAGATGAATGAGTTCTCTCTCGTAATCCACCCTGATTTTTAAAGCATCTGAAGAAACAGGATGCTGCATAGGGACATTTCAACTGTGCCCTCCTCAGGTTTCAAGGCTGGTCTGGAGTGGGCCATCTTTATGATTTAGGGAGCCCTGAGCAAGAGAAGGACCCCAAATTGCTAGAACAGGGCAGGTGTAGAGTAGGGTGGGCCAGGAGTTTTCCCTTGGGTCTCCACTAGTGTTATTACCAAAGGGGTAGCTTGGACTAGTCCATAAACTAGTTTGATGGTGTTCCCTGAAGTCCATGATCCCAAGCACTCATTTCTATTGTTTGCACTTACAGCCAGCCTTGGGCACAGAAATTCCAAGAATCTCAGTATTGTCCCTTGGTAATTTTGACCACAGCTGAACTCCTGAAGACTCAAGAGACTGCTGCATAGGAGGAAAGACTCAGAGTCCATTTATTGTAGCATTATCTCCATTCCGCCTTCTTATTTTCTCACTGTAGCCAACCTCCACCCCCAATGGAAGTCTGTCACTCCTTTATCTTGTGGACTAATACTTTATCACCTTCTGTACAAGTCTAGAACAACTCTATCAACATATTTATGAACACATTGCACATTTCATAATGGCAGAGAATATGAGGGTTTATAAATCCCTAGGTAGCACAGATTAATCATCCCTTCTGTAACCGGCAACTGTGCTATGTGTCACATCCATGATTTCACTATTTGAAACAAAGCTAAGATTCAGACTCAAAGAGAAGTCATGGTAGTAAATTGCATCTTAAGTTCTTAATTACCTAAAGACTCCTTGAGGGGATTTTTAAGAGACTTGATTATTAATACAGGACCAGTATTTTCAAAATGCACCACTGTCAAAGTTCACATTTCATGTATCTCCCATTCCCTGCAACATAAGTCATTGGCACCTGTTTTTTAATCCCCCCCTAAAGTTATATAATCGTCAGCAGCTTATTCTTCAAGTCTGGCATTTTAAAGACAGCTTGTATCAACAAGTTGGTTACGTGCCACAAAAGTAATGCCCACAGCAACAGGTATTCCTGGAGCCTCAGGTAAAAGTGAGGGTATTTAATGAGTGCTTCATTAATCAGTGCTTTGCAAGCAAAGGGTGGGAAAGCATTAATAGTATGGCAAGGTTAACCATAAGTGAATCCAAGAGAAGGTACATGTCACAACTGCTGAAGTCCCAGAGATTTTTGGACTGAACAAGCTGACTTTAAAATCCATCTCCATAGAAAGCAAAATCCATGCTGTTACAGAAGAATATTTCCCCCTCTCCCCTCAACAAAGTAGAAAAGTTGTTGTTTGAGGGATGTGTTATTTTAATGTATAGATTCACAGCTCTTAAGGCCAGAAGGAACCATTAGATCATTATCTGACCTCTGGTATGGCAAAGGCCATAGAATTTCACTCAGTTCCACTTGTACTGCGCCCAGTTATTTGTGTTTGGTTGAACTATGTCTTCCAGAAAGATCTGCTTTGCTGGCAGATCATTTTAGATAGCCTAATAAAATTCAGATTCCTTTGGACCAGCCTGCTTTAAGATTCTGCAGTTGCCAATGATCCCAAGGAGCTATTCTGGCACCTGGAGATATCTGAGACACATGGGACGATAAATGGAAACCTCAGCCAGGCCCTCTTTTCCCCCCAACCACACCCCTGCACTAGTGACCAATTGGTGGGGCTGCAGCAGCTCTGCCCCACTTGAGGATGCCCCTATGGAGAATAAATACTCCAGTGGCTCGCTAAACTGGCTTGAGGATAGTGCAAACTTACTACAGAGCAGGATCTGAGCCACTTCACACAGGAGTAAATGAATCTATAAGGCTCAAGGCAGGGGGGACTCAGGAGCAGGGATTCTATGTCACCTCTCCCACTGACTTGCTGTGTGGATCAAGTGAGGCACTTGATCAATCTAGATCAGTGCTTCTCACAGCCAGTCCGCCGCTTGTTCAGGGAAAGCCCCTGGCAATCCGGGCCAGTTTGTTTACCTACCGTGTCTGCAGGTTCAGCCAATCGCGGCTCCCACTGGCTGCAGATCACTGCTCCAGGCCAGTGGGGGCTGCAGGAAGCGGCACAGGCCAAGGGATGTGCTGGCCACGGCTTCCTGCAGCCCCCTGGGATGGCTACCTGCAGCCAGTGGGAGCCGCGATCAGCCGAACCTGTGGATGCGGCAGGTAAACAAACCAGCCGGACTACCAGGGGCTTTCCCTGAACAAGTGGCAGACCGGCTTTGAGAAGCACTGATCTAGAGAATAGGTATCAGAGTACTTTTCTCCCTCGCAGAGGGTTATAAAGTCTAATTGTTGTTTGTGACATGTTCTGAGAAGCTAAGAAGGAAGGTGTCATAGACAGTACACAGGATCCTATTTGTAAGGGCTGAGGAAATTTTTGGAAGGTGCCAATGTTACATTTTTTTAAACGTTTACTCTCCCGTGTTGACTCCCTGCAAGTTTCAACTCTGAGCAGGGAGCACTGACAGCATTTGTACCTGGTTAGGGCTGAACAGTCATTATTCTAATGAAGCACAGACTGCAAGAAGTCTGTCTGTCTTCTCCTGTTATGTAACCAGTGTCAGAAAGTGACTCTACTATTGATCTAGCTTATTTCTGACATTTGGGGTAACTTTTTTTTATTTTAATTAAACACGATCTCATCACTTTCTGCTGTCAAATCAATCTAATACTAAGCTTTGCTTGAAGGGTAGAACTACTGCAACTATACATTTTCCATGGGCCAAATCCCAACGTCCTAATGTAGCCAATACTCATTCCCCCTTTCAGAAAAGCCAGTGGGCGTTTTCCAAGTAGGGTCTGAGTATAAGTTGATTAAGCACTTCCAGGATTTGGTTCCACTCCATTGTTCTGGAATTCAGCCTCAGATCATAGACTGATGATTCACAACCAGAAGTAGACAACAATCAACTGACAGACGTTGCCCATGTGTTCTGGGAAAACTCACTTCCTCTATATTCAGAGTATAAGGGTCTCTTTCTGAATGAAGACAAAACAACAATACTAGGTATTTTACTTACTGCCTTCTCCTGTGATTCCATTCCAAAGAATTCCAGGTGCCCTGAACCACAGGAAAACTCGCTGCACTTTCCACACTCACTCATCCATGCCCAGGCAGCTGCATTGGGGAAGCCACAATTTGGCCTTGGGTTGGCTAACTGGAGTCACAGTCCTTGAAATGTTAGGCTGCAAACATAATACATTTCAGAAACTGAAATTTACATCATCCTTCCAGATGTACTAGAGCCCCTCCCTTTCTGTGGAGCCCCCATACTGTATATGTATTTATCCTCACAAAAGAGGAGTGCTATTACCACATTACAGGGCTTGCCTCACCAGGTCAAGTTCAGCAGCTAACCACAGCAATACAGATAAATCCTACCTCAGTTTCCCCTTGTTGTCCCCAGAGCTGACTGAATTTGCCCATTTTTTCCCTGCAGACTGAACCAGCAGCCAACTCACCTGTCTAGTTCAAGGCCCACCTCTAGGCACAGTTAGTACAGTTCTAATGTGAACCCATTCATAAACACCAAAGTAAACCCAGTTAAAAGGCAGCAGTTCTCCCATTCCATTGTACTCAGTGCAAGGCCCATTCTCCAGGCCAACTCCTAGCCATTCACTATACCTTTTACAGTTGTCCTACCACAACCCTCACCTGGAGGCTCATCCAAGTGGGTTCCCAACGCTCCACTCTCCAGACCCCTCTACCTACAAGCCCTGCTGAGCTCCTCCAGACTCACCCCCTTGCGCTTGAGTTCAGCTTAGCTAAGCTGGTTCTTCCTCTTTACCTAGAAGCCACCACATGAACATTCTCCAGACCAGGGCTTACCAGTTTTGTTTCCTCCCCACCTCAGCAGCAGCTTCTAACTCCTGCTCCCAGACATCATCACTAGCTTTCTTTTTCTCCTCTCCCCTAACTGCTGCCTGGCTCTCTATATCAGCCAGGTGCCCTCCATCAGGCCTGAATGGGATGCAGCTAACCTAGTCCCTCTTCAACAGGCCAATCACCTTGTGACATACCCACCACGTTACAGAGGGGGAACTGAAGCACAGAGAGCCAAGGTGACTTTCCTGAGGTCACAAAAGAAGTAGAACTGGGTTCCCTAAATCCCAGACTAGAGCCCTAATCCCTGGGCTATTTTTTTCACCCCACAACAGGTGTGTTTCTAGTAGGATCCCTCAGGGATCAGTTCTTGGCCTTGCTCTATTTAACATTTTTATCAGTGAGCTGGAAGAAAACATAAAATCATCACTGATGATATTTGCAGATGACACAAACATTGGAGGGAGGGGTAAATAATGAGGACAGGTTGCTGAACAGAGCTTGCAAAGGTAGGTGCAGACAAACAATATGGCCAAAGGTAAAGTCATACATCTAGGAACAAGAATGTAGGCCACACTTACAACATGGGGGGGCTGTATCCTGTGAAGCGGTGATTTTTAAAAAGACTTGGGTGTTAGGGTGGATAATCAGCTGAATGTGAGCTCCCAGTGTGAGGCTGTGGCCAAAAGCATTAGGGTTTGGATGTATAAATAGGGAAATATCAAGTAGGACTAGAGAGGTTATATTACTGGTGTGACTGCTACTGGAATAATGTTTCCAGTTCTGGCATCCACAGTTCAAGAAACATGTTGAAAAACTGGAGAGGTTTCAAAGAAGAGTCATAAGAATGATTAAAGGGTTGGGAAACATGTATTTATAGTGAAAGACTCAACCAGCTCAGTCTATTTATCTTAAAAGAGAAGGTTAAGGGATGACTTGATCACAGTCCCTAAGTACCTACATGGGGAATAGAAATTTGGATAACAGAGTACTCTTCAGTTTAGCAGTCAAAGGTATAACAAGATCCAGTGGCTGGAAATTGAGGCTAGACACATTTAAATTAGATATAGGAACCAAACTGTGAGGTTATTAACCACTGGAACCATTTACCAAGAGTTGTGGTGGATTCCTCATCACTGGAAATTTTAAAATCAAAATTGGATTTTTTTTTCCTCAAAGAGCTCATATAGTTCATACAGGAATTCAGAGTCTCCTATGGCCAGTGTGATGCAGCTCAGACTAGATGATCATAATGGTCCCTTCTGCCCCTATAATTTGTGAATTACCACCATGCCCCCAACAACTGTCCTGTTTTATAGAAGATTGTTTCAGTATTATAATCCTGAAATTATGTAAGTTTTCACGCTGTTTCCTTCCTTGTGGTAGGTAATGTGGGAAGGGAACCCTTCTTATCCCATCTCTCATCTGCTAAGAAAATTGAGTCAAGGTAGGAGGGTTTCTAGTTTGCTTGTAAATATGTAAAAATAGAGAGAACAAAGCATTTGAATATATATTGTAAGGACTAATCATGCATTGGCATCACTCACTCACTCACTCATGCCCGTCACCCCAATCGGGGTATGGGCCGCCAACCACAGATCTCCAGAGTCCTCTATCCTGGGCCATTCGTTCTAGCTGGTTCCAGGTATAGCCCATTTTTTTGCTATCAGCCTGAAGGTCGCGTCGCCAGGTGTTTCTTGGACGGCCTCTTTTCCGCTTGCCTTGGGGGTTCCACCACAGTGCCTGTCTGGTGATGTTAGTTGGCTGCTTACGTAGTGTATGTCCTATCCAACCCCACCTTCTCCTTCTGATTTCTTCCTCTGCTGGGAGTTGATAGGTCCTCTCCAAGTTGGGGCCATCTGCCTGTCCCAAGTCAGGATAAAAGAGGAGGGTTGGGCGTGGGGCTAGCAACTCCACCTCGTAAAAAATCAACCTGCTATAGAAACGCCAACAATAGAGATGCATTGGCATGGGATGGAATAAATATGTGATAGAATTTAATGAATCGGCGAGGAAACTATGATGCTGTTAGGAATACACTCAGCTATAGTGGAACAAGGAGCTAATAAATTGTTTTTATGTTGAAAGATCCAGCTTTAAAAGGCTAAAATCTTCATACACAGGGACATTTGTAAACCCTAGGTCCTTACTTTTCTCTATCAAAAGAACCTATGCACTTATTTTGGCCTGTTTGGTGGCCTCCCTGATTAGCATGGTTATTTGGATTATCCCCAAATTACTTCCCCACCCCCACCCCATGCATCATCTCTCAACAGTGCTGGCACTGAAAAATCCTTAGGGAGAGGAATCTTTGCTGCAAGTAAAATATGTAGTTCTTGTTGATGGGACTTTTTTATTTTCAAAGTTAGAGTGCCCTCTGCTGGCCCCCAGATCTTCAGAATAGTATAATTCAGAATGTGATTAATAAAGTTGCATTAAATCTGCAAATGCCATGTAGTACTTGCCTTTGTCCCAGTGACAGGTTAGGATCCAAACAGCTGAAACAACACATTCTCTCACAAACCATGCTAATTCTCTCATGCTAATGTGATGACTCATGCAGACCACAACATCAGCCTCCACCAATAAACGGGCACAAGAGCACCATAGGCACCATGGTTGATCTAATTTATTTATAAATTCAGACATGTTCTGGAGAAACTTCTTGCAAAATTTAATTTATGGTTTATCATTTATAAGCTTTCATTCACCTAAGAGCTCGTGTTTGTATGCAGAGCCTATGTAACCACTAGTTTGTGCCACGTTATATCAGATATATGCAGTCTGTTATTGACACCTAAGGAAATGTAACTAAAACAGCAATGTTAAAAGCAGCTTAATATTACAAATGGATGTAGAGATCAGTGTAGCCACCATTGAATTCTCAGTGCTTAATTACTTTGAAATGCTTTATAACTTTCCCTCATAGGAATGGAATAGTTGATTAAATTCTATTTCAGCAGGAGTAATGAGAGGAATTATTCTTAAACCATGGCCCATGAGATACTGGTGGTATGCAGAACCTTTCCCGGAAGCTGCATGGAGAGGTTTCTATCACAATGGTAAAGATTCCATCAGTCTTCTCACTATAGTCAAGTCCAGGGCTGTTTACATGTCTCCAAAGGCTTTCTGACAACTCACCAAAGAAGTAAATCTCTGAACTTTGCATGGCTGTTCACATCTTTCTTTTTTGTGTTCCTTTGGTCAAACTGTGGTCAGATTTGCAGACATCACCCAAACTGGAGGGATGAGCAAACACATAGGAGGACAGAATCTAACTGCCAGGTGATATGTGGTCTAAATCTTAATGAAGAATTTCTCCCCTCAGCCAAAGTGGAGGTTTTGACTATCTTTGTGCTCTCCTAATTATGGACTCTTCCAGGGGCCAAAACAGTAATTTAGAGCAGCTCCTGGACATTCTAATTTATATGCAGTGTTGTAACTTATGGCTCAGTGCCGCCTGGCATTTCCCAGAATTCCTGTAGTGCCGTGTGGTAGGGCCTGCCCCCATCTGCACTCAGCCTCATCTCTGGCATGCCCACAGGGATTAAGAGGAGAACAACGGCAGCCCTATGCTGCACTTGCGCTGAGTGAATTCTCCTGTATTCTGTAGCAGTACTGCTGAAATTATATATAGGGGCCAGAGCAGGTGACAGAATCTGTTTCATGGCGTGATTAAAGCAGGGGGGATGTGAGAAACAGGGGTGGATTCAGAACACCGCTACCTCAATGTAACGCCACCCAATACAACACAAATTTGGATATAACGTGGTAAAGCAGTGCTCCGGCAGGGCCAGGCTGCACACTCCGGTGGATCAAAGCAAGTTCAATGTAAGCAGTGTCAGGATAAGCTCTACACTGACATCTGGTGGAAAGAATTTCAGAGAGTGTATTTGCATAGGCACGCCTACCCTATCCCAGACTGCCGAGCTGTGGGACTGCTTGGTGACAAATGACTCACCCTCAGTTGGGTGGTACTTGCTAGACAAGGGACATGGGTTCCAAAACCCAGAGAATTGAGAGAGGCTGGGGACAGGTATCTGTGCCTGGTGGTGCAGTCTCCTTGTGGAGCCAGAAGCACCAGTTCCACCCCCTCCTCTCTCCACTGTGGAATGTTAGAGTTGATTTTTTTTATTCCCTCAAGAATCTAAATACAGGTTACTGAGCTGAACTCACTTTGGGCTAATGGTGCACTAGCACTGGGGCTCCCCTACTATGAGCTGGAATCACTAAGAGCTGAAAATCACTAAAGAGCTGAAATTACTGAGCTGAGAGCACTGAGTACTGTGCTAACTAGTGGGGAGCCCAAAGCTATACTGTGGAACAGAGCCGCTGGCGGAGTGGAGCAGTTTGTGGGGATGGCTGGAGCGGATCATGTGACAGCTGGTGGAGCAGAGCGGCTGGCAGAGCGGAGTAGCTGTGAGACGGGTGGAGCGGCCCACAGAGCGAGCAGAGCTGAGCAGTTTGCAGGGACAACTGGAGCAGCCCACAGGACAGCTGGTGGAGCAGAGCAGCTGGTGGAGCGGAGCAGTTTGTAAGGACGGCTGGAGGAGCAGAGTGGAGCGGTTGGTAAAGCGGAGCAGTTCGTGGAGAAGGTGGGAGCAGAACCCACGGAGAGGCAGGGCAATTGGCCCCGGACCACGTAAGGTGCCCCTTTCTACCCAGGCTGGGGGGGGGGGCTCTGCAGATAGACTCTCGAACTTTGGGGCTGCACTGACCCAGGATAGAGATTTTTGGGATTGTAGGACTTTTGGGACTGTGGGTGATTTGGGGGTTGCTGGACTCAAGAGCCCAGGAAAGAGGACACAGCCCAATTTCCTGGGGTGGGTCTTTGCTCACGGTTTGGTCTATGAACTCTAGTTGAGATGTTTTTCCCAATTTAGTGTTTGTTGTTTATCTCATGTATTTCTGCTACACCGAGACTCTGTGCTTGCGAGAGGGGAAGCATTGCCTCTTTGAGGTGCCTAGGGGTGTGTGTAAGATTTTCCCAGGTCACTGGGTGGGGGCTCGAGCTGGTTTGGCATTGGGTTATTGAAACGGAACCCCTGGATACTAAACCCGGCCCTTGTTGCTGCCAACTCAGAGGGGCAGAAGGGTTACATTTTGGGGGCTCGTCCAGGATGTCCTAGGTCAGTACCCCTCGCAAGCACATTTTGAGTGATCCATTGAATTGGGAAAACCCCTAATTACCTTGTTGTTTTTGATCTGTTGTATTGGGAAAAGATTAGAGTTTGTATAATGTCCCTACACTTGTTAGAGGATTGGTGCAAGGGGATGAATATTGACCCCAGGAACTGTCTTCTGGTAACGGGGGTGCTGGAGGCAGTCAATGAGGGCTCAATAGAACCTATCTTAAGGTCATCCACTGAGTACCTGTGTAAGTGCAAAATGCGTGGGCGCATTTTTGTGAGGGAAGAGGGCGCTTTTGCTGTATTGTGTGAGCTGCCCTTGGCTGTGGACCCTCTACAGGTTCCAGGCACGATAGCCGTGGATGATGGTGAGTGGAAGGTAATAACCACTGGGAGCCAGCCCTCACCAGCCCCTACTGCTGATGTAGAGTTTTTAACGAAAATGTCAGACTTTTTGGGGAAAGAGGGAAAAACTTTGGCTGATATGCCGGGTCTGTTGGGCCTTAAGCCGAGAGCCCCACAACAGGAGACTGCTCCTTCACCTGATGAGTGGGTCAAGGCTTTGGGGCAAGCATTAGGGAAGGTCATGCCACCCCACCCCGAGTCAAGCCCCTATCGTAAACTGAGGTTGTTTTCTGGGGGTCCCACCCCAATACCTGGGGAGGAAGCATTTGAACCCTGGCTGGAGCACACCACAGAGATGCTGCAGGAGTGGGCGGTGCCTGAGGCTGAAAAGAGAAGGCGACTAGTAGAGTGTCTCAGGGGGCCAGCTCTAGATGTGATTCGCACCCTGAAGCTCGGTAACCCTGGGGTCAAGGTGAGAGACTGCCTAGAGGCCCTGGACCATGCCTTTGGGAGAACTGAGGGTTCAGAGGATGTTTATTGCAAATTCCTCAATGCCAGGCAACAAAAAGGAGAGAAGGTTTCTGCCTATGTCCAAAGATTGGAGAAATTATTACAGAGAGCCATCATGAGGGGAGCAGTAGCCATTGAGCTAATGGACCGGACTAGATTGGCTCAGGTTGGGAGAGGAATTCAATATCAGAACCCAATCCTTCTCCACCTTTGATTAAGGGAACGGCAAGATAATCCACCAAGTTACTCTCGCCTGATAAAAGAGGTCCGAGAGGAAGAAGAGAGGCAGGCAGCTGGCGAGGTTTGGGAGGTGCAGCAACACCAAGCAACTGGCACAACATCCACACGGACACCCAAGGCACTAATGGTGAATCCTCAAGAGGAACTTACTCAGCGAGTGCAGGCCTTGACACAGAAAGTGACTGAATTAGAGAGTACCCTCGATTCAGCAAAGACTTCAAGGTGCAAGGAACCCTCTGCTACCATGGTCCAGAGGACTACGTTTAGAACATCTGCACCCCCTCGACAGCAAGGGAAAGGACAATCCTTCTTCTGCTACTGGTGTGGCCAGAGTGGGCACATTGCTGCAAGGTGTCAGAATGCAGAGAATCCCATGCTGGTATATCAAAAGCTGAGGACCACCTGGGGAAAGTCAGGAAACGGCCCCAGGGCCTGGGAAGGGAGCCGCCTAGGCCTGCAGGATGCGGAGGCTCCCCTGGAAGGAACCGTGCGGCCCGAATCCCCCCAGGATTGATAGGACCCCGAGCGGAGGTCACTGTAAAGGTTGAAGGGACAGAATGTAGAGCAGTGCTTGACACTGGATCCCAGGTGACTATCATATTCCAGTCTTTCTACCAGCAGATGCTTGGGCATCTGCCTATACGGCCCCTGACAGGGCTTGGCCTATGTGGCCTCAGCATGGATGAATACCCTTATCAGGGCTATGTCATAGTACACCTGGAATTCCCAGAAGAGATTGCTGGGGTAAAACAGGAGGTGGACACTGCTGCTTTAATATGCCCTGACCCCAAAGGAGCCTCTGATGTGTCTGTGCTAATAGGGACCAACTCCAGCCTCTTTAGGATACTGGCCGATTACTGCAGACAGCAAGCAGGAGACCAATATCTGAACACCTTGGTGATACACACACACTGTGCCGCGGCTTACAGAAAAATTGAGTACACAAGAAAAGTGATGCCTGATTTGCCAGTAGGAGCACTGAGGTATGCGGGCCCGGTCCCTTTAGTGGTGCCTGCCATGTCAGAAAAGGAGGTGATTGTCAGGAGTACCTGCCTAAAAGGCAGTAAGGGAACATTAGCTGTGATAGAGCAGCCAACCAAGGGAGGGCTCCCAGAAGGAGTGCTGGTTCTCAGTGGAGTCATAACCCTACCTGCTGAAGCCCAGGAGGAGGTGACGATACTGGTTGCTAATGAAACACGCCGTGATGTGTTTGTAAAACCAGGGCAGAAGATTGCAGACATTTTTGAGCCTGAAAGCGTTGTGAGACCCCAGTGTGAAGCTGAAGTTCCAATGATAGATCCTGCGAAGTTTGACTTCAGGGACTCACCGCAGTCTGAGGAATGGAAGGATCGCCTGAGGAAGAAGCTTTGCGAGAGATCCAAGGTGTTCTCACTACATGCGTGGGACGTGGGATGTGCAAAGAGAGTGGAACACCATATCAGGCTACAAGATCCCCGACCCTTCAGGGAGAGGTCTAGGAGGATTGCCCTCTCTGAGATGGAAGACGTGTGCCATCATCTTCAAGAGCTGATCGTGAATGGTATCATCACAGAGTCACGAAGCCCCTATGCCTCACCCATTGTGGTCGTTCGTAAGAAGGGTGGAAAAATCCGGATGTGTATTGACTACCGCACCCTAAACAGGCGCACTACAGTTGATCAATACACCATGCCTCGAGTACAAGATGCCTTGGACTGTTTGCTGGGTAGTCTCTGTGTTGGATCTTCGGAGTGGATACTACCAGATCCCTCTGGGAGAAGAGGATAAGGAGAAGACAGCCTTCATCTGCCCATTAGGGTTCTACCAGTTCGAACGCATGCCACAAGGGATTTCTGGGGCCCCTGCCACATTTCAATGACTTATGGAAAAAGTCGTGGGAGACATGAATTTATTGCAGGTGTTAGTTTACTTGGATGACCTGATTGTGTTTGGAAGAACCCTGGAGGAACATGAAGAAAGACTTCTTAAAGTGCTCGATAGGTTGGAGGCATACGGTTTGAAGCTTTCAATTGATAAATGCCAGTTCTGCCAAACCTCAGTGAAGTATGTAGGTCACATCGTGTCCCAAGAGGGTGTGAGTACTGACCCCGATAAAATAGAAGCACTCACTACCTGGCCACGTCCCATTAACTACAGAGAACTCAAGACGTTTCTTGGATTTAGTGGCTACTACCGCAGATTTGTGAAGAACTATGCTACGATTGTAAAACCTCTGAATGATCTTACCAGGGGATACCAGTCCAACAAGAACAAATCTAAGACCCAGAATAAGCGGAGGCCTCCAAAGCTTCCTTTGCAGAGCCACTATGGCCCCTTCGAACCCTTTGGGCCGCGGTGGGATGAAAGATGTGAGAGAGCTTTTCGGGAAATCATTACTCGCCTAACTCATGCTCCCATCCTAGTCTTTGCTGACCCAAGCAAACCATTTATCCTGCATACTGATGCCAGTTTGGAGGGTCTGGGAGCAGTACTGTATCAGGAAGTGGAAGGCAAACGCAAACCGGTAGCCTTTGCCAGCCGAGGACTGTCTGACAGTGAAACTCGCTACCCCATCCACAAGCTGGAGTTCTTGGCCTTGAAATGGGCCATCACTGAGAAATTTCGAGACTACTTGTACGGTGCTCAGTTCCAGGTGTGGACAGACAACAACCCACTGACCTATGTGTTAACAAGTGCTAAATTGGATGCTACAGGCCAGAGATGGGTGGCCGCCTTGGCTAGCTATGAGTTCAGCATTCAATACCGATCAGGGAGGAGCAATGTAGATGCAGATGCCTTGTCCAGACGTCCGCAGGCACCTGACGTTGCTGTGATACCCACGGATGGCGTGAGAGCTATCTGCAGTGTGAGTCGCTGAGAGCCGGAGGCCCCTGAGAGCCTTCATGGATGTGTTGCTGAAGCTTTGGGCCTGCCCCCTGAATGCGTGCCTTCTGCTTCATTGAACTATATTGCTTTGGACCAATCTCCCTTGCCCATGCTCAATGCGGCTGACTGGCAGGAAGCCCAGCTGCAAGATATTGACATTTGTGATACACTACTTGCCAAAAGAGAGGGGCAAGGCCCAGCTGCGGTTGTCCCACCTATCCCAGAGGGTAAACTACCATTGAGAGAATGGACCAAACTGAAACTGATTCAGGGAGTGCTACACCGCATGACCACAGACCCTCTACAAAAGCAACGGAATCAACTAGTGCTGCCAAAAGAGTACAGAGCCCTGGCCATGAGGGCCCTGCATGATGACTTTGGACATTTAGGGATGGAGAGGACCCTGGAACTTATCCGCAGTAGGTTCTATTGGCCTCGGATGGCCGAAGATGTTCGCAGAAAATGTGACACCTGCGCTCGATGTGTTCAAAGGAAAACTCTGCCCACAAGGGCCGCATATCTGAAGAACATCACCAGCAACAAACCTCTGGAGCTGGTTTGCATTGATTTCTTGTCCTTAGAAGTAGACAAGAGGAATATTGGGAACATTCTAGTAGTGACCGACCATTATACGCGATATGCGCAGGCATACCCCACACGTGATCAGAAGGCCACTACCGTCGCTCGAGTACTGTGGAAAAAATATTTCTCAGTTTATGGATTCCCAGCCCGGATACACTCGGATCAGGGACGAGACTTTGAGAGTCACCTTCTGAAGGAGGTGCTGAGGATAGCAGGAATTAAAAAGTCAAGGACAACGCCTTATCACCCACAGGGTGATCCTCAGCCAGAGAGGTTCAACCGAACCCTGTTAGATATGTTAGGGACTTTGCGGCCAGAGCAGAAGGCAACCTGGAGCCAACATGTCGCATTTCTAGTGCACGCCTACAACGCCACAAAGAACGACGCTACGGGAGTCACCCCATATCTCTTAATGTTTGGGCGAGAACCAAGATTACCCATAGACCTGTGCTTTGGTGTATCCGAGGATGGAGATAGCTATGAAACTCACCAGCAATATCTATCCCGACTACGAGAAAAGCTGCGGGATGCTTATCACTTAGCTACATCTGCAGCTCAGAAGAATGCAGGCCGCAACAAACATCGATATGATGCTAGGGTACGTCTGCAAGAGCTCCAGCCAGGGGACAGAGTCCTGCTGCGAAATTTGGGTATTGCTGGCAAACACAAGATAGCTGACAGGTGGAAGGCAATACCTTACCTAGTGATGGAAAAGCTAGGAGACCTGCCGGTTTATAAGATCAAACCTGAAGAGGGTACAGGGCAGACAAAGACCGTGCACAGAAACCTTTTGCTCCCTGTGGGGGAATTGGTAGGCAGCCCTTATGAGATTGACCACAACCGGGCAACTGGGCAGAACGAAGGTGCTGTGCCAACGCCGCCTTCCAACGTGGACAGCCGGCTCCCTGCAGCTAACCTACCCCTACTCAGCACATCTGAGAGTGAGTCTGAGGAGGAAGACACAACCATGGTGTATCCTGGGATGAAGACAAGATTTCAGTCTCGATCCGCTGAATCAGAAGAGAGCACATCCTCTTCCGCCCTAAACCCTATGGCAGAAGTATTTAGGCCCATTCCTGACATCCCTGAGCCACTGGCGGGACCCCCGTGTAATGACTTACACAGGCTATTGGACAGTGGTGACATACAGATGGAGGATGTCCAGAGCACCTGCGACCCTCCACTGTTAGAAGTAGAAATGCAGGGGCCTATGCCAGTACCTGAAGGGAACTCACAGGAAACCTCCCCATCCGTCACTCAAGAGGATGTCCCCCCTACCATAGCAACAGAGATTCTCAATAGGCGAGACAGGGTAATAAGACCAGTGAAACGGTTAACTTATGATGCACCTGGGGTGATTAGTGAGGAGCCTATACATTTAGCACACAGGTTTGTAAAAGCTAAAGTGGGCTATCTAATGCCTTTTGGAGGGGACCAATAAGTTGGTATAGTAGGGAATGTGATTTGTCGGGACGACAAATTCTTGGCTGGGGGGAGGATGTAAGCAGTGTCAGGATAAGCTCTACACTGACATCTGGTGGAAAGAATTTCAGAGAGTGTATTTGCATAGGCACACCTACCCTATCCCAGACTGCCGAGCTGTGGGACTGCTTGGTGACAAATGACTCACCCTCAGTTGGGTGGTACTTGCTAGACAAGGGACATGGGTTCTAAAACCCAGAGAATTGAGAGAGGCTGGGGACAGGTATCTGTGCCTGGTGGTGCAGTCTCCTTGTGGAGCCAGAAGCACCAGTTCCACCCCCTCCTCTCTCCACTGTGGAATGTTAGAGTTGATTTTTTTTATTCCCTCAAGAATCTAAATACAGGTTACTGAGCTGAACTCACTTTGGGCTAATGGTGCACTAGCACTGGGGCTCCCCTACTATGAGCTGGAATCACTAAGAGCTGAAAATCACTAAAGAGCTGAAATTACTGAGCTGAGAGCACTGAGTACTGTGCTAACTAGTGGGGAGCCCAAAGCTATACTGTGGAACAGAGCCGCTGGCGGAGTGGAGCAGTTTGTGGGGACGGCTGGAGCGGATCACGGGACAGCTGGTGCAGCAGAGCGGCTGGCAGAGCGGAGTAGCTGTGAGACGGGTGGAGCGGCCCACAGAGCGAGCAGAGCTGAGCAGTTTGCAGGGACAACTGGAGCAGCCCACAGGACAGCTGGTGGAGCAGAGCAGCTGGTGGAGCGGAGCAGTTTGTAAGGACGGCTGGAGGAGCAGAGTGGAGCGGTTGGTAAAGCGGAGCAGTTCGTGGAGAAGGTGGGAGCAGAACCCACGGAGAGGCAGGGCAGTTGGCCCCGGACCACGTAAGGTGCCCCTTTCTACCCAGGCTGGGGGGGGGGCCTCTGCAGATAGACTCTCGAACTTTGGGGCTGCACTGACCCAGGACAGAGACTTTTGGGATTGTGGGACTTTTGGGACTGTGGGTGATTTGGGGGTTGCTGGACTCAAGATCCCAGGAAAGAGGACACAGCCCAATTTCCTGGGGTGGGTCTTTGCTCACGGTTTGGTCTATGAACTCTAGTTGAGGTGTTTTTCCCAATTTAGTGTTTGTTGTTTATCTCATGTATTAAACCTTTTCTGCTACACCGAGACTCTGTGCTTGCGAGAGGGGAAGCATTGCCTCTTTGAGGTGCCTAGGGGTGTGTGTAAGATTTTCCCAGGTCACTGGGTGGGGGCTCGAGCTGGTTTGGCATTGGGTTATTGAAACGGAACCCCTGGATACTGAACCCGGCCCTTGTTGCTGCCAACTCAGAGGGGAAGAAGGGTTACATCAATATAACACAGTTTCACCTATAACGCGGTAAGATTTTTGGGCTCCCAAGGACAGTGTTATATCAAGGTAGTGGTGTACTAATAAAGTTAATCACACAGGAAGGAAATAAACAACAGAGATACAAAGTTAGGGGATGTAATCACGTACCCATGCCCATTGTATTAGTTTTGCCTTATCTCTTTAAAGTAACCAGAATATTATTTTTTCTTGCAACAAGTGTGAATGAGGACTGGAAAGCTGGGAGATGTATGTGTAAGCAGAGTCAGGATGAGCTCTACCCTGACATCTGGTGGTGAATTATGGGGAGTGTGGAAAGGAATTTTAGGTATTTGCATTGCACACCCACCCCACCTAGCATAGCCCATGGCCGCCTGGGATGGTTATTTTGACAGCTCTGGGATCCCCAATTTCTTTGTTATTGTGGCAGGAGGAATAAAGTGTTGTCACCCTGATTATGTGAATGAGGAACTATAAGACTGCTTTATGACAGAGATGTCTCAATATCAATTAAGTAGCACTTGCTAGACAAGGGAGATGGGTGCCAAAACCCATTGAAATGAGAGAGGTTAGGGACTGGTGTGTGTACCTGATAGTATAGGCCCCCTTTTGAGGGCCTGGAACACCAACTGCACATCCTCCTCTCTCCACTGTTGAAGAGTAGAGCTAATTTTGATTCCATTAGGAGTCCAGCTAGAGGCTGCTGAGCTGAATTCACGTTGGGCCAATGGTGCACCAGCACCAGGGCTCCCCTACTACAGGCTGAAATCACTTAAAGAGCTAAGCTGACTGAGCTGAGATCACTGAGTGCTGTGTTAACTAGTGGAGGAGCCTGAAGATCTATCGCTAAGTGGCTAGCAGAGCAGAGCAGTTTGCAGCATGTTGGAGCAGCCCATGGAACAGTGAGTGGAGTGGAGCAGTTTGTGGGGACAGCTGGAGTGGCTCACGGGTCGGCTGGAGGATCAGCACAGCAGGTGTAGTGGAGCTGGTCGTGGTGAAGGCTGCAGCAGAACTCCACAGAGAGGCAGAGCAGTTGGCCCTGGCCCACATAAGGTGCCCCTTAACACCCTATGTGTGCCCCCCCCTCATTTCCACCCAGGCTGGGGGGGTAAAACTCTGCAGATAAAGTTTTGAACTCTGGGGTGGCACTGACCAGAGACTTTCGGGTTGTTGGACTTTGGGGTGATTGGACTTAAGACCCTAAGGGGGAAAGGACATTGCCAAACGTACTTGGAGGTGGGTTTTTGCTTATGGTTTGTTATAGCCCTGTTTGTGGTGTTTCTCCAACGTGATGCTGCATTGTTTCCCTTCTTTATTAAAAGGATTTTGCTACACTCAGACTCTGTGCTTGCGAGTGGGGAAGTATTGCCTCTTAGAAGCACCCAGGAGTGGGGTATGTAATTGTCCCAGGTCACTGGGTGGGGGCTTGAGCCGCTTTTGCATTGCGTTATTGAAACGGAACCCCTGGATACTGAACCCGGCCCTTGTTGCTGCCAACTCAAAGGGGCAGAAGGGTTACATATGCATAGGAGGATCTCTGTCTAACACTGTTGAAAAAGATCCCCTGAAAAAGCTTCAGGTGACAAAACCCAGCATCACCTTCTGACTGCATAATTTGCTGTACTAGACTACTACATCTACACCACATATTTAGGTTGATCAGGTGTGCAAAGAGGTGTGATTTGTGACTAACACAGCAGTGAAGTCCTATGCAGCTATACTGTGCTTTTACCAGTATAGCTTCTTTGCGGGGCGTGGCGGGGAGGGAGGAAAGGAAAGCTACAAGCCTACTATACAGTACAACTTTGCCAGTGTAGCTGTGTCTACACTAGAGGCACATTGCTGTTGTGGTATATCAGCAATCCTAAACCAGTCAAGTGCTCCCATGACATGGCTGTAAACCAGGGGCCTCTAACCTTTTTATGCCCAAGATCACTTTTTGAATATAAGGGCAATCCAGGATCTACCCCACCTCTTCTCTAAAGCCCTGCCCCACTCACTCCATCCGTCCCCTCCATCACCATCACTCGCTCTCCCCCACCATCACTCACTTTTACCGAGCTGGGGTAGGAGTTTGGGAGGGGGTGTGGGCTCTGGGACGGGGCCGAGGGGTTTGCTGTGTGGGAGGGGGCTCTGGGATGAGCCTGGGGCAGAGTGTTGGGGTGCAGGAGGGGGGGTGGGCTCTGGGAGTGAGTTTGGATGCAGGAGGGACCTCCGGGGTGGGGTAGAGTGTTGGGATGCAGGAGGGGGTACAGGGTACTTGATCTGGGAGGGGGGTCAGAGCTGAGGCAGAGTATTGGAGTGAAGGAAGGGGCAGGGGTGTTGGCTCTTGGAGGGGGCTCAGGGCTGGTTTGGGGTGATGGAGGGGGTTCAGAGTGCTGGCTCTGGGAGGGGGCTCCAGACCAGGGGTTGGGGTGCAGCCTCCCACCGAGCAGCACTTACCTCTGGTGGCTCTCGGTCAGCGGTGCAGCAAGACTGCTGCTAAGACGGGCTTCCTAACGACCCCAGCCCCACACTGCTCCCAGAAGGGGTCAACACATCCCTGTGGCCCCTGGGTGGGAGGCAAGCGGCACGTGGCTCTGTGCGCTGCCCCTCTTTGCAAGCACCGCCCCTGCAGCTCCCATTGACCACAGCTCCCCATTCCTGGTCAAGGGGGCAGTGCTTGCAGGCAGGAGCAGCATGCGGATGGAGACCCTGCTTCCCCTCGCCCCCCCGGGGCCACAATGGTTGCTTCTGGGAGCGGCGTGGGGCCAGGGTAGACAAGGAGACTGTCTTATCAGCAGCCCCTCTGCACCGCTGGAGATCGCGATCAATTGGAAGACCCTCTAGGATCGACCAATCAATCACGATTGACTGGTTGGTGATCACTGCTGTAAACTAACCCAACAGGGCTCTCCGGAGATTAGCTAGACTGCTAGAGCAGTGTTTTTCAACCTTTTCTCATTTGTGGACCCCTATAAAATTTTGAATGGAGGTGCAGACCCCTTTGGAAATCTTAGATATAATCTGCAAACCCCCAGAGTCTATGCCCACAGGCTGAAAACCACTGAGCTAGAGCCTAACAGAGGCCTGGTCTATTCTATGAAATTAGGTCAGTATAACTATATTGCTCCAGGGTGTGAAAAATCCTAATCTGGCCATATAGACAGTGCTAGGTTGACAGGAATTATCCAGTCTCATAGACTTTAAGATCAGAAGGGACCATTGTGATCATCTAGTCCGACCTCCTGCACATGCCAGGCTACAAAACCTCACTCACTCACTCTTGAAATAGACCTTTAAACTCTGGCTAGTTACCAAAGTCCTCAAATCATGTTTTAAAGCAGATGTCCCCAAACTAGGGGGGTATGGTGGGATGTTCCGGGGGGCACAGTGGGCCTGAGATCTGCTGTGGCTCCACTTCCAGTCATGGTCCCCGCACCTGCCCCTGTAGCCAGCCTCAGCCTGGCTACCGGCCCTCACTGCAGCCTGGTTGCAGCTCCGCTCCTGACCCCAGCCTTGGCCCGTCTGTGGCTCTGTCCCCAGACCTACTCCCAGCCCCACCCTCAGCTGCGGCCCCAGCCTTGGCCCCATTACCCCTGTCTGCATCCTCCTACCCTCCAAGCTGTACTCTGCTCCTAGCCAGGGGTGGTGGTGGGGGGCACCAACCTCAAAAGTTTGGGGACCACTCGTTTAAAGACTTCAAGTTAAAGAGAATTCACCATTTACACTAGTTTAAATCTGTTAGTGACCTGTGCCCCATGCTGCAGAGGAAGACAAAATCCCCCAGGGTCCCTGCCAATCTGACCCGGAGGGGAAATTCCTTCCCAATCCCAAAAATGGCAATCAGTTAGGCCCTCTGCACACGTGTGAGACCCACCAGGCAGATATCTGGGAAAGAATTCTCTGTAGTAACTCAGAGCCCTCCCTATATAGTGTCTCGTCTCCAGCTATTGGGGACTTTTGCTCCTTGCAGTTGCTGTTGGGCCACATCGTTACCATCCCTTCCATAAATTTATCAAGTCAGTTAGGTTTTTTGCCCCCACTACTTCCCTTGGAAGGTTGTTCCAGAACTTCATTCCTCTGTTAGAAACCTTCACCTCATTTTGAGCCCTAACTTGTTGAAAGACAATTTATATCCATTCGTTCTTGTGACCACAACGGATGCTTAGCTTAAATAACTCCTCTTCCTCCCTGATATTTATTCCTCTGATGTATTTATAGAGAGCAATCATTATCTCCCCTCAGCCTTTTTTTGGTTAGGCTAAACAAGCCAAGCTATTTGACTGTCCTCTCATACGGTAGGCTTTCCATTCCTTGGATAATCCAATAGCCCTTCTCTGCACCTGTTCCAGTTTGCATTCATCTTTCTTAAACATGGGACTCCAGAATTACACATGGTATTTCAGATGAGATCTCACCAGTGCCTTGTATAATGGAACTAACTCTTCCCTGCCTCTACTGGAAATACCTCGCCTGATGCATCTTAGGACTGCCTTAGTCTTTTTCATAGCTATATCACACTGACAGTTTATAATTATCCTGTGATCAACCAATACCCCCAGGTCTTTCTCCTCCTTTGCCAATTCCAACTGATAAGTCTCCTGATTATAGCAAAAATTCTTGTTGTTAGTCCCTAAATGCATGACCATGCACTTTGCACTATTAATTTTCATCTCATGTCTATTACTCTGGTTTACGTGTCATCCAGATGTTCTTGTATGATATGCGAGTCCTCTTCCATATTGAACGTACTTCCCTACTTTGTGTCATCTGCAAATTTTATTAGCACCCTCTCACTTTTTGTGCCAAGCTCAGTAATAAAAATGTTAAATAAGATTGGTCCCAAGACCAATCCCTGAGGAATTCCACTGGTGACCTCCCTCCAGCCTGACAGTTCACTTTTCAGTATGACCTGTTGTAATCTCCCCTTCATCCAGTTCCTTATCCATCTTTCAATGTTCATATTAATCCCCATCTAAATCTCCAATTTAACTAATAATTTCCCATGTGAAACTGTATCAAATGCTTTACTGATATCGAGGTACATTAGATCTACTACATTGCCTTTGTCTAAAAAAATCAGTTGTTAGCTGCTCAAAGAAGGAGACAGGGTTGGTCTGGCACTATTCTACCTTTTACAAAACCATGGTGTATTTTATCCCAATTACCATTCACCTCTACGTCCTTAACTACTTTCTCCTTTTAAATTGTTCCAAGACCTTACATACAACTGAGGTCAAATTAACAGGACTGTAATTTCCCAGATCACCGTTTTCCCCTTCTGCTGTCGATCTAGCTCCCGCCTCTCGGAGCTGGAGTCCCCACGGAGGACGCAGACCCCCTCCCGCCTGCCGGCGTAGGCAGCGTCCTCGCTGAAGCGCTGCAGCTGCACCCCATGAGGCGCGTGTAGGAGGGGACACGACTGAGGGGCTTCCCCTCCCGCTCTCCCCGCACGGGGTCTCACCCGTCAAGCGCCCCGCCCTCCCCGGGGGGGCTCTCCCCTCAGCCCCTCCTCCAGCTGTCCCCCGACTCACAAACCAGCCCCGCCTCCGGCCGCCCAGAAGCCTCGTTCCGCTTTCGCCGGTAGTTTGGGACGCTGCGCGGGCCGTAGCTCCACTGAGGCGTGTGGGCGCGCGCATGCGCAGGGGACGTTAGCTGGAGCCGTCATGGCCGCTTGCGGCAGGAGGCTCCTGGAGCAGGCGGGTGTGAGGGCCCTTGCTACGGCGTCCGCGGGCCGGCCCGCAGCGCGCTGCCGTAAGGAACCGGGGCTCGACCCCCTCCCCGGGCTTCGCCCTCAGCCCCCAAAAGGCGGGGGGGGACCTGGTCCCTCCTCCCCGTCACTGCCCCCGTCTCGGGAGCAGGCTGGGCCTGCCCGGGTCCCTGCCGCCCCACTTCCCCGTCACCCTCCTCTTCTCGGGGCGGACCTGCCTGGCTCCCGTCTCCCCTTTTGTGGAGGTCCTGCCCGCCGGCCACTACCCGCTTTTCGGGGGCACCTGGGTCCCTCTTCCCTGACACTGCCCCCTTTGTTGGGGAAGGGGGGACTGCCTGGGTCCCTGCTCCCCTAGCAGCCTCCCCCTTCATGGGAGGGGCTGCCTGGGTCCCTGCCCACTTCACTGCCCCCTTTGCTGGGTGGGAGGTGCTGCCTGGGTTGCTGTGCCCTTCACTTCCCCCTTTGTGGGCAGGGGTGCTGCCTGGATCCCTGCTTCCAGCCCCCTCACCACCACCCCCTACCTCTTTGGAAGGAAAGTGCTTTCTCTGGCCTTGGAATGTGTGTTGCACCTGATGACATTGCTTTGGGTTACATTCTCCTGCAGTATTGTACGGTTCATTTTCTCTCTGTAAAAAGCCTCTCAAACACTTCTTTCTATATTGACAATTGTATGGATTACCTTAGTTTGCAGGTTCAAGAGATCTACTAAGAGGAAGATGATTTTGTAGTTGTGGTCTAGGACTGTGAGTGAAGAGAGCTGTACTTTTATTCCCTACTCTGTTATGGACTGTGAGACCTTGGACCAGTTATTTAGCCTCAGCTGCTTCACTTGTACAAAGGACATAATGATTTTGAGAAGCCTAGTTAATGTAAACTGTAACACAAATTTTAGATGTGATAGTGTTATAGAAACTGTAAAGTATTACTAGTTTCTGAGCTGATAAATTCTAGTTGTTCTGTACTAAATCAAAGAGCACTCAGAAGTTATAGTGCTTTTGAGGGAGATATTTCAATGAACTATTATATTCATCAAGCAGTGAGCTCTGCACAGATATTGCATGCAAGAGGATTTTTGTACTTTGTGTGATAGTGCAGTATTAAGTCCTTTTGCAATGTTCAAACAGTAAAACGTAAAAGTACCCAAGATTTCTGCAAATCACTGAGGAGAAAGTATTAAAGTCTGTAGATTAAAAATAGATTTAGATGAGTTTAGTCTTAGCTTGGAAAATATTTCAGCAATAACTGCTTGAATAAAGTCATCTGAAAGCTGTTCTAAAATGTGATGCTTAAACCAGAGGAAGAAATATCATTTTTCTTAATCTCCTTTTGACTCATCTAAAACTCTTTGAATTAGCTTCTCACAGTTTCCTTCTATCATATGAGCATCTAACAAAGGAAGGCATTATCTTTTACGGTTGCCTTAATATGGTACTGATGGCTCAGAGGAAGCACACTGCAGATGTTCATAGTATTTTGAAGGGTTGAGAGTTGCTTACCTTTTAATTGTATGCATATTTGTTATGGGGATTGCTTTTACTCCTGGTTGAAATAGGTTTATTTTCAGCACCATCTTTTTGTCTTTGAAGGGTGCTTCTCTTCCTCTGGACTTCTGAGTGCTAACAATGGAGAACCTGCAAAATTTCAGCCACCTCCAAAGCCAGTTATTGTTGACAAACATAAAGAGGTAGTAGAGAGAAGGTAGGATACTCTGTTGCCTAACACAGTGTATAGTTATACTTCTTAAAAGTTGCTGCTCTCTTGCTTAGTCATCGGTTGAGTTATTAATTACACGAGCACCTCCTGAAATCCTGTAAGCACCGTTATGCAAAGTACAGTAAACATTTGCTAAGGTCTAGCGGAGACAATTTGTCAAAAAATGGGCTTAAAATACTTTTCCCTGTGACTTGCATCCACAAAATACTGATTCATGGATAAGTCTGTGTAGTTATAAACGTACATGCAAGTCTAGGTTGTGTTTTGTTGAGCTTCATTATATTAATTGCATGTATATCTTCAGTACAACAGTCTGTCATAGGGAGAAAGTACACGTGAGTGGAAGTTGAGAGACGTGGGTTATGATTCTGGCTCTGCTGCTGACCACCTGCTTGTCGTTGGGCAAGTCACTCTTTCTAAAATGGTGCTGCCACTGGTGCTGGTATCCTCAGTGAGAAGGCTAATGTAGAAAAGGCACAAGTGTTTCTATTATTATATCACCTAACCTGCTCTGGGCAACATTAGGTGATGGTGATTAAAATGTTTCTGCACTGTTGGTGGTAGTGCAACATTGGGAGATTTCCTAAAGAAGTTTAGTGTGTAATCAGCCTAGGAGTGGGGAAAGTTTCTTAGAATCAGAACTTTGACACCTGTGAGGGCATTCAGGTTTTCATTAATTGAAACTGTCTTCATAAGGGGTAAGAGTCTGTGCTGCACTTCTTAGAACTTGCAGCCAACAGGGATTTTTACACCCCTCCTCCAAAAAAAAAAAAAAAGTTAAACCACCTTTTCTGCTCTGTGGGATCCAGAGCAGCCCTTTGATGCTAAGTTATGGTAGCCTCCCTGGGCTCCCCGATGGACAGCAGCACTGACCAGAATCTCTGCCGTTCTGTGTGCTGTGCTTCCACTGCATAGCCATGCCCCTACAACAGGGTTTGCGAAGCGATCCTCAGAGGACCATCTGCATCTGTCTTCCTAATTTTCTGTCAGGCATTTCCGGTCAGATCCCGGGTTTTTATAGTCCCTCTATGCATTTCTGGCCCCATTATCCCATGTAAAGGAGTGGGGGTGAAAAATCTCATCCATTGTGTGTCTTGTGGGCTCCCATCTGCTAGGAGCAAGAGAGACTTCTTACAACTTGTTTCACACACAATACTGTTCAGCCGTCCAATGTTAGAATTGAACCATGAAAGTTTCCATTACTAATCCTCCTTGTCCATAGTTCTAATGCTCAAAAGTGATAGCTGTGACAAAAGTGATAAATAGAAAATTATCACGCACTCAAAAGGCTAATGAGTACTGTAGGCACTTGTGTAGTTTGTATTCAGATATTTTGCAGCTACATCTTCTCATTGAAAGGAAGTTGGAGCACTCAGATCAGGAATTGCAAAAACTGCTATTTATGTCAGTGTGAAGGCAACCTGCACACACGAATAACAGAGGTCTTTAATGTATAAACCAAATATTTTTACTTCAATACTATGGTAAGTTGTAGGTTTTAATACAAGTTGTTTCTTTCTTATACTCATAAAGGTTTTGACTTCCCCACAGGTTCTTGAGTCCTGAATTTATTCCCCCCAGAGGGAGAACAGATCCTCTTAAATTCTATATTGAAAGAACTGACATGATACGAAGGCGAAAAGTGCTCGACATTCCAGAGTTCTATGTTGGTCAGTTAACAGCATTAGGATTTTTAATAACTTTTCCAGTATTGGTCATTGATATAGTAATAAAATTAATGGCATAGCTTTATAACTGTTACTATTTTCTGCTGCCAAATTTAATGAACAGTATAGGATCAATTAAGAGAATATATGATTAATAGAAATATTGCCATTTGAACTCAGTGAAAACACAGGTTAGTTTTTTAGATGCAGAGATTCTCTGTGCATTGCTTACAACCTGAACACTGCCATGTGCATGTGGTCCAAGAAACTTTTGTCTATAACTTTCCTGTTTATAGACAAAAGTAAATAGCATTAATGATGTGAACAAAATCTTTGAAGGCAAAGGAATTTTATATTTTTATATAAATAAGCCTACATTTTATAAATTCAGTCTTTCTTAGAAAGATTAATTTAGTTGAGTGGGTCTATTAATGTTTGCACTTAAAATCTGACTCCTTCTCCATGTTCCAGGAATGATTTACTGACTAGTCTCTCCTTTGGACAGGAAGCATCCTTTCTGTTACCACAGCAGATCCATATGCCAGTGACAAAACCAGCTGTTTTGTAGGAATTTGCATTCAAAGAGGAGGAAAAGGACTTGGTGCTACCTTTGTGCTTCGGAATATTATAGAAGGGCAGGGTATGTCTTCGTACAGCTTTCATTCCTACATTAGGACTATTAAATGAAGGAGCTATAGTATTTAAACTGTATATGAAATGGTATATTACAGAAATCTTATTTGCAGTTGAGATGGTATTAGAGGAAAATCATCATCTTGCATACTACTGTTTCTTGTTAGGTTTAAAACAAGATGCAGTGCAAGAGGCAATGAGGCCTTGGTGTACAGTATATCTCAGCTGCTTAAAAATCTGGCACATCTGGGTTGATCTCATGTTTCATCTCTGGTCAAAAGTAATACATCTAGGAACTTCATTTATGAGCTGACTTTGTAGTAGATGGATTTTAATATTATTCTAACAACCTTACAAAAAAAACTTTGTTTTGTAGTAGCATCTAGGGCCCAACCGAGAGTGAAGTACCATTGTGCTAGGCCCCATAGAGCTAAATCTTGATACTCACTTGTCTCATATCAGTCCTATATCACCTCAGTTCTGACCTAAGCTACATTTGACTCTAGGTCTCCATAGTGGAAGACCAATGAAGCAGCCTGCTGCATCACACACCTCCTTTCTGGTGCACTTCAAAGCCATTGTAGGGTAATACAGGCATTGCTTTGTCTGCATTACTATGAATATAAGCAGGAATTAGGCATTCCTTATTTTGCTTAAATATATCTCAGGTGAATAATCATCATTGTACTCAAAATACATTGAGTAATTTAAAATTCATGCTTGTGGCTCCCTCTTAAAGTCTATACTTATAAGTGCTTCTGCCTCTTGAGCTAGTCTAGACCACAGACTTCAATTTTTGTAAAAGAGAAATGTATACAATACTGTATTCAAAAAATAGACCCAAAACGTAACACACTATCCTCAGTTAATATAAGAATCTGAAACACTAACATGCAACATATCAAACCCAGACTAGGTTTCTTATGGCCCCTGATTCTCAGCTACAAGTTAAATAATTGTTTGTCTTCTTAAGGTATTGAGTTTTGCTATGAACTGTACAGTCCTCGAATCCGGGAGATCAAGGTTTTGAAGCTGGAGAAGAGACTAGATGACAACCTGATGTATTTACGGGATGCTCTTCCTGAATATAGTACTTTTGATGTTAACATGAAACCTGTGCCCCATTTAGCTAATGATGAAATTCCTGTAAACAAGGTATGAGTCTGGTGTGATAGAAGTTTGGTGGGAAAGTGAGGAGGTGATTCAAGTGACTTGTAATAAAATATAAACACTTCATATCTAATGTGTTAGCTCGAATATAGCCCTCCAAGACCGCTGGACTATCAGGTGCCACATGTAAAATAAGTTTGGTCTTATTCTGTTTTTATAGTGAATAATCATCCACAATGCAGTTGAACTATCTGTTTCAACAGAGAACAAGGATTGATAGGAATAAAAATTCTAGAGGTGGGCTCCCCAGGTCAGAGTTGAGGCACGTGTAGGGGATTATGTGGAGAAGCTTTCTCCATGCTGTATGTGTTCTGTAGATGGGAATTAGATGTCTGCCCAACCTCCCTGGAACTATTTGAATATTAAATTGTCATTTTTTTAGGAGAATCTGTGTGTAAATTACATGAGGGAGGAATGCTAGTGGACAATAACTTATTGTCATGCTGAGGGTAAAAATTTAGTGGATGTAAAGTAGATAATCTCTTTCCAAAAGACTTGAATCAAATACATCTGCTACCCTCTTCATTAGCTCAGGAAGACTTGTAGAAGGTAGGCTATCCCATGCCAGTTCAAATATGCAAATCCTGTACTGTGCCATGTATGGTACCATCTGTTAGAGAAATCACCATCTTCTGAGTTTAATACCTATCTGCTTTAAGTTCTTGTATAATGTTTATCACTATGCTAAAAGCAGCATGGCCTGCATATGCCTATGTCTAGTGGGCTGTGTAGTGGTGAGGGCTACTCAATACAAAAAGACATTGACAGAGTGCAGGAGGAAACCAAAATAGAGGGTGTCAGGAAAAAATTAAGTATTGGACCTTTGACCTTAAGCATAAACATGTGCATCTTGAGGATGGAGGGCATATGACTGTAACTGTCTAGTAACAATTAATAGTTCAAAGTGGGAGGGAATATTTTAAGTGATTATGATAGTAAACTAAGGACTTACAGCCCTGTTACTGAAGAGGAAAAACAAGTTGTTTATGTGAGATAAGACCACATCTAACTTTGATCCGAAGTGGGATTCAAAAGTAGATTGAAAATAGATGAGCCTTGTCTACAGAAAAGTTGTGCACATAGGCATGAAATGACTACGTTTCTTCAGGAATAAATTCCATTTATCCAAACAGAACTGATCAGTAGCTCTTTAGAGCTGACTTTAAAGTCAAACTTGGCATCACTTTCTTTTAGAGCACAAAGACAACTAGTGCCAAGTTGAAAAAGCATCCTAATGCAAAGAAGTCAAAGTTCTATGCAGACTTGTATCTTAGGTATTCTTTGTTTCCAATCCTAGCTGAAAGTCAAAATGAAACCTAGACCCTGGACAAAACGTTGGGAACGACCAAAATTTAACATTCAAGGAATCCACTTTGAACTATCTGAAGAAATGATGAAAGAAGCACAAAAGTGGAGCACACCCTGGATAAAGTTTGATATGCTCCGAGAATACGATACTTCAAAATTAGAGAAAGAAATATGGAAAGAAGTGAATGAAGAGCTAAAAAAATGATACTGCTTTTATACAGCAGATTACTAAGGAGAGAGGCTACCTGAATTTTTTAGAGATATAATTCCTCAATTGTGTAAGACTTGTATATAGTCAATGTACAATAAAGTAGTACATTTGTGTATATACAGTGCAGTGATTTTAACCTCCTTTAGTTCCCACTTTTGAGTAGGGGCAGTGAATCCCATTGTCTTCAGTAAAATCTTGAGAAATTATCTTACCAAAGTATTATGTCCAGCCCCCTTTTCCAGGCATTCTCAGTCTTTACAGTAATAAAACAGGCCTTCACTGCTACACTTTCCATGTTACTCATTTGACAACAGGCCATCGACACCTTGCTGGATACACCACCAGTAGTTGTGGAGGGGGAAATGTTACTTTGAATAGTCTGACACATGACAGACCATGGAAGCTTTAAAGGGACAGATGTGACCAGGGACTAGTCAAACTTTTCTATTCCTAAAAGTTGTCTGTATCAGTCTGAGCTAGGCATTGCATGTTCGGTTTATCAGCAAGGTCACCAAGCTTCCCCCAAGAAAATTGGCTGGCAGTGGGGGCAGTCATTAGATCTCAGGACAAGTAAACAACTCCAAAGAAGTACTACCTGCTGAATTGCATGCACTGGTTCAGTCTGGGTTCAAGAGGCCCAGCAAACAAAGAGCTTTAAGAATAAAAGGTCAGACTCAACTGAGCCACATCCTTCATTGATTTAAAAAAAAAAAAAAAAAAGAAAAAGGCAAGATTGTATCCAAGAAGGCAAAATCCTCTTGGAAGGGTGTGAAGAACTGGCCAGGGTCTCCCTGTAGAAGATGGGTGATAGCTGGTTAGCTAGCATACAGGTACACTATTTACAGAGAAAATAAAACAATGCTTTTGTCCTAAATGTATTGTGCTTTAAAAATGAGCTGGTCCCTAGTAACCCCCTCATTATCCCAGAGAGAGGGAGAGCTGCAGGTGTTGGACTAATAATCACTCTGAATGGCAGGGGAACTATAGCAAATCTTTGGTATAGAGGGAGAGGAGGACAGGCCTCTGTCCACACACAGGTGACAGCTGGATGCCTGGGACCTAAAGGGGCACCCTCAAGATGACCACTGTTAGCCAACATGTACATCACATTAATACTTAATGCGCATCTGTGACAGTCCCTACGATTGTGTTCACAATTTTCACTAGACTATGATTAAGGCTGCATCCCTCATGGATTCTGTGACTTCTGCAGCGGCCGGTGTGTCTGGCCGTGGGGCTGCCTGAGCAGATCAGGTAACCCCTGAGCCAGCAGCACCGGCCACCGCTGGGGCAGTTTGGGTGAGGGAGAGGGCTCAAGGCTGGGGCAATGGGTTGGACTGCAGGGTGGGGCTTACCTTGGGGGGGTGGACTCCCTGGAAGCAGCAGGCCTGTCCCTGCAGCTCCTAGGTGGAGGGGCCAGGGGGCTCCATGTGCTGCACATCCTCCTCCCATAGCTCGTAGTTCCTGGCCAATGGAAGCTGGAGAGCCAGAGCTCATGGTGGGGGCAGTACAGGAAGCCCCCATGGCCTTCCCTCTCCTTAGGAGCTGCAGGGACATATGGAGCCAGATAGGGACCCTTTGAACCTCCTACCCCCCCACCCCCAACTAGCAGGGGTCCCAAGCCACGCCCCCCCGCCCCCGACCACCTGTGGTCCCCCAGCCCAAGTTTTAGTTAGGGGTATATAGAAGTAGTCATGGACAAGTCATCGCTTCATCAGATGAAAGTAATAATGTCACCTTCAGCCCCCAACTAAAACCTCTCCAGCACATCATCAAGGATCTACAACCTATCCTAAAGGACAATCCCTCACTCTCACAGATCTTGGGAGACAGGCAGTCCTTGCTTACAGACAGCTTCCCAACCTGATGCAAATACTCACCAGCAACCACATACCACACAACAAAAACACTTAAGCCAGGAACCTATTGCAACAAAGCCTGTTGCCAACTCTGTCCACATCTTTATTCAAGGAACACCAATATAGGACCAAATCACATCAGCCACGCCATCAGAGGCTCATTCACTTGCACATCTACCAATGTGATATGTACCAGCAATGCTCCTCTGCCATGTACATTGGCCAAACTGGACAGTCTCTATACAAAAGAATAAATGGACACAAATCAGACATCAAGAATTATAACATTCAAAAACCAGTCGAAGAACACTTCAACCTCCCTGGTCACTCAATTACAGACTTCAAAGTCGCAATATTACAACAAAAAAAACCTTCAAAAACAGACTCCAACAAGAAACTGCAGAACTGGAATTAATTTGCAAATTGGACACCAATTAGGCCTGAATAAAGACTGGGAGTGGATGGGCCATTACACAAAGTAAAAACTATTTCCGCATGCTAATTTTTCCCCTACTGTTACTCATGTCTTCTTGTCAATTGTTTGAAATGTGCCATCCTGATGATCACTACAAAAGTTTTTTTTTTTCTCCTGCTGATAATAGCCCACCTTAATTGATTAGTCTTGTTAGAGTTAGTTTGGCAACATCCATTTTTTTCATGTTCTCTGTATGTATGTGTATATGTATATCTTCCTACTATATCTTCCACTGCATGCATCTGATGAAGTGGTCTTTAGCCCACGAAAGCTTATGCCCAAATAAAATTTGTTAGTCTCTAAGGTGCCACAAGTACTCCTGTTCTTTTTGCAGATACAGAGTAACACGGCTACCACTCTGAATCCTGTTAGCTTGTTAAGTTAGCTATTAGCCTTCATTTTATCCTGTTTTCTTTGTAACCAATTCTGACTTTTATGCCTCATTACTGGTGGTCACTTAAAATCTCTGTAGTTAAACTTGTTATTTTATCTAAACCAGTGCGGGTTGGGATTGAAATGTTTGGGAACCTCCACTTGAGATAACAGTCTGTGCATATCATTTTTCATTGATGAAATGACAGACTTTCTATGAGCTTGTATTGTCCAGAAAGTGCTGGCAGTACAAGATGCACATTTCTGGAGAAAGGTCTGGGACTGGGAATATGTTGGTGTCACTCTGTATGTAATTCATGAGTGACTCACCAGAGTATTCACGTAATATAGCTGGGAATGTCACAATGGGATTTTGCATACTAGAGGCTGTATGTGAACTGGCCAGGAGCGGTTGTTCCCACAACAAACCAGTATAAAAGGCAGCCCAGGCTGGAATATTGAAGGGACACAGCTGTTCAGCAATCCTGTACCCTGGGGAATGTCACATGGCATTAATACAATATACATTATATAGGGGTGTTTTGAAGTTGCATCAACGTATTATGCTCTTCTGCCAATTCTGTTCACCCATGTCAAGTATCCCACAACACTTTGCAAAGCTGATATAAGCTTTAGCGTTAGAAAATAGGAAGCCTGACAAATCCAGGATACATGAATGGTATGTCCTAGCACAGATTGGGATGTATCATTACGCCCGACTGGTTTGGAATGTAGTGTCCAAAACAGAGGTAAGGAAGGTACAGAACAAAATAAGGAGCTGTTACTTACTGGTGGATAATAATAATAATTGGGTTGGATTTTAGTGACACATGAGTTTTGTAACTTGTAAAATGTCAGTTAAATACTGCTAGCTGAAATGTGCATCTTTGCAACATACCTTCCATGTAAAAACATGCTGACAGATGAGGGCGGCATGCATTGCCTCCT
This sequence comes from Gopherus flavomarginatus, assembly GCF_025201925.1. Taxonomy (NCBI): domain Eukaryota; kingdom Metazoa; phylum Chordata; order Testudines; family Testudinidae; genus Gopherus; species Gopherus flavomarginatus. The sequence goes on along the minus strand of NC_066620.1, from coordinate 200,671,781 downwards.
TTTCATATTGTACTGCTTTATCTTTGGACTATAAATTTAGCGATGGTTGTTATTGGGTCTCAATCATTTTTAAGAACAAACAATGAATGTAATCAAACAACTAGCTATACCTTTTAGTTAACACCACAGAGGGAGAAGAGATGTAGTTAAAGCTGCTGGTAGAAAGGATAAGACCACAAAAATGCCTAGGTTACTTTTTTTTTTTTTTTTTTTTTAAATCAAGGATGGAATGGCGTTTTAAACTTTTAACAGCAGCTATTTTACCCTTCCCCCATTGCAACCTGTAGGATGAACCTGAGTTTACATCAGGCTTTCTGTACACTGGGAAATTGACAATTCTGAAAGTGCCACGTGGCTGGCCAAAACCAGAGGGAAATATAGGCATCTGTTAAGTTGTTGAAAGCTTTGGTTTTGGTACAAAATACACGAAGTAGAAACTTAGTATTTTCAGGTTTGCAAAAAAATCTTATACATTTTTCAAAGGCCATTTTAGTAAGTACACATTAGCCTGTGGGCTCCCACAGCACTCTGCAAAATACATGCACATACGCTTGTCGCTTCAACTACACTTCAGGAGGAGTAGTGTTTTGGTGAAACAGTGCAGCTGTTTAACAGCTCTATTATTACAGGACAATTTACACAGCCAACTGAAACTTCAGGGAAAACTGAAGCATGCAAAATTCAGTTACACAAATTGGAATTCATCTTGGCCATTATCATGAGTAAGTACCCCTTACTCTTGCCATACATCTGCTGGGTTCTTTAGCCCCCGATGGCCACCATCTTTTATATCATCCAAAATAGCACCTCCAACACCATCCAGAAACAAAGTCAGTAATGACATAGGAATGTTACGTGTAGTGCAATAGCATCTACATTATCAGGGGTCCGTTGTTCTGGGTGCTGTACAAACAGGTCAACACTGTTCATTCCCTAAGAACTCAGTCTAATTTGAGACAACATACCAGCAAATATGGAGGGAAGGCAGGGAGGACAAATCACATGCTTATATGGATTAGCTATTGTCTAATTTCATAGTTCCTGCTGGTAAAAATCTTAATTTAAAAAAAAAAAGTTATCAATCGCTGCACAATCGTGCCATCATTAGTAAGTTGATTTATTATAGTAATCACAGCAAAAGATGGTCTTGAAACAGTGTGCTGCTTTGTAGAATCCTGCACATTCTATAACTATGCTGCTTAAATCATGTTAGTATGGTAAATACAGTGAACACCCAGAATTGGAGTTAATTACTTGTTTGAATAAATATGAAACAAAATGCAAGACTAACAATTTTATTTTACAAGACCATTTGTACAAGAGTTAAACAATCAAGATAAAAAATAGCATCTAGTTATTTACAATTGATATTAATTTATTTTACAAAAATAAAAAATACCCAGTTTTAAAAAAAAAAGGTTTAAAGCATGTCCACAGGGAAAAAAATCTACTATAAAAAATGTTAAATACCATTTTGGGAAATACAGATACAAATGATGCTGCATCAGAACTTGTGCCAGGCTCTGGATTTCTATAATCAATTCTCTTTCAATTCCATGGCAGAATGACTTTTGTTACATACATTCAAAATTCTCACTTTAAAACATACATAGAATATTTTTAAATAGATTGTATGATAGATGAGACTGTGTACACATCAGGGAGGAGCAAAAACAGCAATCAGCAAGACTCTCAGACACCAGTCAGATTTCTGAAAACGATGTGAAAAATTCACATTGAAATAATTTCTGAAGTTGCTACAATAAATGACTCATGCGTCTCAATGCCAACAACTGAAGTATATATGATCATTAAAAAGAAACTTTGATGAAAAAAAAGACCAGAGGTGAGCCCAGGCCCACAAACACTTGAGCACAATCCATATTAGCATCTGAATTCTAAAAGACAACATACAGCGGATGCCATCCTTACACTGTGATATTACAAGTGGTGTATTTGCACACTAGGTATAATATAGATGGAAAGCTAAGGAGCAGGCACCTATTTCAACTGTCTTTGTTATTCTTTTGCTATTACTCAGTTGAAACCCTGCAGGACTTATACTGACTAACTCTCCCAGGGATCTCCATGAAGGTGGTCACTGGGATCTCACTAGAGAAAGGACCTGGTATTCTCCCTGAGAAAGAAAGAAAGAGAGAGAGAGTACACAATACTGAGCTCACAGTTCAAGACTGGACATTCTACACAAGGCTGTTTACTTACAGTGTACTGATTCTGTGGCACATTTTTCAGATCCTTTCACTATCCTTTAAGTAACACCTATAAGAGGAATAAGCATTATCACCCCTTTGGTAGAAACTAAAACACTGCTCCACTTTGAATTAAATCCAGCAAAACCAAGGTCATTCAGGAATTAAGATTACCATTTCATCTTCAACTAACTTGATGCCAACAGTGCAACATGCACTGGACCAGATTTTGCATTCCTGGTGCACAAAGTACACTCACTACCCTCCATGGGAATTTTGGGTGCACAAGAAATGCAAAAATATAAGCCTATTACTTGCAGGGCCTTTAAGTCCTATGAAATATCTAGGCTCAACAAGGCAGAATGAAGTCAAAAGGCAGCCCTAACTCGTCAGTTGCATTGTTCTAGCAAAACCTTTAACAGTATTTTAGCTTGATCTTTATCTTGCTTTAAATCAAACCCAAAATGGTTACAGCATTTTAAATTTTATATTTTAGTCCTTTCGCTGGAATTCTATTTTCTGACAATAGATTTCAGGTATTCCAGTTTATATTCCTCAATGAAGTCCTCTGCAACGTGCAAGGCGTTGACTTTCACCAACAGAAGAATCAGGTCTCTTGTTTCATCACTAAAATAATAATAATAATTTTAAAAAAGTACAATATTCAAGTGTCTGACCTCCATATACTTTGAGTGTATTGATTTTTAAAAGCAGATAAGAAACTACACTGGAAATTAATGAAAATGCTCCTGGACTATGGTGATCGGTTACGTTGCCTACATAAAATTCCAGCGTCCAAAGGCTAGGCAGGAAAAGCTAGCATAAATCTGTATCTTCCATTTCTATTAGATCATGTTTTATAAATTTAAACTAATCTAATAAGATATTCCATATTTTAATAATTGCATTCCTTATGAAAGCAAGCACTAATAAGACAGCTCAGAGTGTGCAAGATACAGAGAATCACAGCAGATATCCAACACCTCCTTTAGAAACAAAATTATAGGACTATTTCCTTAATTCTCTAGAAATAGGCCAGTGTTAAAAGAATGATGTAACGTAGGACTTTACACGTCTGTACACTGTTATCAGTAAGTCACATAACCCTTTTCCATTATTCTTGTGTGTCCATTACAAGATTTTTAAATTTGCTTTTGATTTACAATCCTTCCACACCTCTCAAATGGATATGCATTATTATGAAAAGGTCAAAATATATACCACTATAAGACCCCTTTTAAAGTGTATCATGTAAACATACAGACAAAAAAAGTTAACATTAGCGACATACACACTACATGTAGAAATAATGAATTCCAAAAAAAAAATGCCAGACAGATTACCTGCAGTTATTCTTGTACAGTGTATGTGCACTTTGCAATAAATGTTGGCTAAAGTTCGCCAACTGAGGGAGAGTTGATCCGCTTTTAAGCTCTTTGAACCATCTTTCTGGGAGACATGCAACTACCTGTTCAATCAAAACATATTTGGAAAAGATTAGACAATCCTTAAATGCATTAACTCACACTCTGCTTTAACTCACGCTTCTTATTTCTCCTTTAATTGGCTCCACTGTTGTAATTAATAAAAAGCTTTGTCAGATGTAGAGCCAGATATCACTTCAATGGAGTATGTTATTCTTGGCATACTCAACAGCTTCAAGAATTTAGTCTGATGTTTGTTCTAAAGGTTTTTTATGGTTCTGTGTACAGAACATCAACAATTATATACAAACAGCAAAGAGTCCTGTGGCACCTTATAGACTAACAGACGTATTGGAGCATGAGCTTTCGTGGGTGAATACCCACTTTATCAGATGCATGTGAAGTGGGCATTCACCCACAAAAGTTCATGCTCCAATACGTCTGTTAGTCTGTAAGGTGCCACAGGACTCTTTGCTGCTTTTACAGATCCAGACTAACACGGCTACCCCTCTGATAATTATATACAAATGGCTGAGAAAAAACTTATCACAAACCTTTTTATACCTTCCATTTTGCTTTTGAGGCTTGTTGCATGCATATATTAAAAAGACTGCCTAAAGACAACAATTTTATCTGTTAGTATGTAGGTATGTTTGTTAGCCTGGGTTAGAATTGTGGGTTTGACTTTTTGATACTCTTATACTAATATGTGATGTTACTTCTGCCTAGTTGGGTGTTAGTACAATGAGAACAGATAAAAGCAGTTAAAAGTATTACTCAGAGCGCACTCAGATTGCCTCAACCCCTATCCACGGCAAAAATCAAGCAACCAGTTGGGAGGGGCAAAAGAGTTTGGGGCTGGGGAAAGTATAAAACACTAAAGAAATGCCCATCCCTGACCAGAGCACAACCTCACTCCTTACCCCTCCCATGGGATACAAAAAAGGTGAGACGAAGACCCCAGATGCAAAATGGAACATGACCCTAAATTGTAAAGGGTGGAACTGTGGGCCGCACTGCAGGTATAATTATGCCTCCTGAGGAGGGGGGACTAAACACTGTGGTGTCAGAGTTATGGAACATGTTTGCTGGAAACTAACCCCAATGAACATTGCATTGTCTACACTTGGGACTTCTGCTTTCTGTCTGCGTGACGAGAACCAGGGGAGAGGGTGAGGGAAAGCCCTCTAACAATCTAGCAGGCATAATACACCATTAGTTATTGCCAATTTGAACTGCTAACCTTTAGAACACAATAGCATACATCAGCTTTGGGCAAAAACATTTGCTTGCACTAATACCTCAGGTCAAGAAGTTAGAATCTGCCCAATTCTAAAGAATTCACCAATTTCTTCATTCTCAGTGCCAAGAAGTTCATTGATAAATCATTTTGCAGCTAGATATATACAACTCCAGCCATTGAACTTACATTAACAACAAGCATTATGAAAATACTTATTCTGGAGCCAAGGGATTAAATCATTAATTGCCAATATCCTTTTTAGAAATTGTTTCTTTAACCATCTACTGTTTGTAACATTTGGAAGCAAAAAACCTAGGATTTCTATTCTCTCAATGGTGTAAAGATCTACTTTGGAATCAAACACTGGCATTTTTTTGATTTTTAACAAACCTAATGTGACTTTTGTTTGGCCAAATCTCTCTGTGCATTAGCATAATCTATTGCACCAAGAAAGCATACAACTTTGTGGAGTAGTGGGCCTGAACCAGACTTAAAGAAATTCAACAGAGATCTTTCCATTTCTTCAATGGGCTTTGAAACATTATTAGCATGCTGTAGGTTAAATGGTTAATTATAGCTGGTGATCTAGGCAAGCATGAACAGCTCACATTTTATTTTATTTTGAACTGATAGATTTTTCAAAAAGATACTTAGAGTGAGATCTTGGCTCCAATGAAATCAATGGTTAAACTCTCACTGATTTCAGTAGGGCCAGGATTTCACCGTTAGGATCCAAAAAAGGTATTTTCCATTGGACTGTAATAGCTTCCAAGTGTCCAAACTTTGGGCCTGAATATTTTGACTGTGCCTTTCTAAAACCACCAAGAGTTTACAAAATTACCTTAAAAGCTACAGATACTGAATGTTTGTAACTTAATTTATCTTCAGACACTGATCTCTTTATCATGAAAACTCTTTCTTCAATATAAGCCTTTTTCCTGTATATAATTTTTACCTTGTTGCACTTTTCCACATTATCTGGTCCAGGTGGTGCATTAAGGAGTATCAGAAGGAGATATCGATTCAGCAGCTTGCCTAGTCCTAACTCATGTAGTGTATCTTCTAGTATGATCCCATCCCAAAGAAGAATATTAGACAGCAGCTGAAATGATGATGAAGCTTAGAATGAGCACACTTGGTGACAGGAGATAAACGGAAGTATAAAATCAGAATGTAATACTTTGGTTACACGTTCTCATGGGACCGCATGCAGGCCCAAATTCCCACTTAGAATTTCCCTCAACTCAATCTTTTTAGATCAAATAAAAAAACAAAACAAAACATTGATGTGTTTAACAGGAGATCATTGGACTGCACACTCACATCAGAATGTGCGCTTGGGGTATGGAGCCCCAGAAGTGCAATGCACTCAGCAGAGGGCAAGGTCCTGGAAACTGACATGGGGCACAGCCCAAAGGCCACCAAATCTTGTTGACCCTCTCAAGTGGACTTTTGAAGCAAGTGATGGAAAGAGGAAATATGCAGGGCAAGAATGGTTGGCCAAAGTCTGGGGTGAGATGGGGAGGATATGACATTTGTGTAAATGGATGGATAAGTACATTCAAATGACAACACATTTATAACCATTATTTCACAACCAATTATCTTTGAAGAGCACACCTTCCTGAAACTAAAACAGGAGTCATACAAAGAGTGGAAACTAGGTCAAACTACAAAGGATGAATATTAAAAAACAATACAAGCATGTAGACAGGCTAAGGCACAAAATGAGATTAAACTAGGTAGGGACATAAAGGGTAAAAAAAAAATATTTTACAAATACATTAGAAGCAAGAGGAATAGCAAGGACAGGATAGGCCCATTACTCAATGGAGGAGAGGACGATAAATGCAGCAAAGGACAAAGTATTAAATGCCTTTTTGTTTCCGTTTTCACCAGAAAGGTTAGCAGTGATCAGACAACTAAAATTGTGAACATCAGTGTAAATGGGGTAGAATCTGAGGCTAAAACACGGAAAAAACAGCAAGTTAAGATTTACTTAGACAAGTTAGATGTCTTCAAGTCAGCAAGGCCTGACAAAATACATCCTAGAATACTTAAGGATTAGGCTGAGGAAGTCTTGAGCCATTAGTGATTGTCTCTGGAGGATGGGAGAGATCCCAGACAACTGGGAAAGGGTAAATATAGTACCTATCTATAACAACCCAGGAAATTATAGACCAGTCAGCTTAACTTTGATTATTTGCTCCATTATCTTTCCAGGTACCAAACACTTTGTAAGCACCTAGAAGATAATAAGGTGATAAGTAACAGTCAACATGGATTTGTTGAGGACAAACCATGTCATGCCAACCTGATATTCTTCTTCAACAGGGTAACAAGCCTTGTGGCTACGGGGAAGCAGTAGATGTGATATAGCTCAAATTTAGTAAGGCTTTTGATACTCTCTCACATGACCTTCTCATACACAAAATAGGGAAATACAGTCTAGATGAACTTACTATAAAGGTGCATGCACAACTGGTTGGAAAACTGTACTCAGAGTAGTTATAAATAGCTCATAGTCAAACTAGAAGGGCATATTGAGTGTGGTCTTGCAGGGATCCATCCTGGGTCTGGTTCTATTCAATATCTTCATAAATGATTTGGAAAATGACAGTGTTACGTTTATAAACTTTGCAGACAATACCAAGATGGGAGAAGTTGCAAGTGTTTAGGAGGACAGGATTAGAATTCAAAATCATGGAATCATAGAAGATTAGGGTTGGAAGAGACCTCAGGAGGTCATCTAGTCCAACCCCCTGCTCAAAGCAGGACCAACACCAATGATTTTGACAAACTGGAGAAACAGTCTGAAATAAATAGGATGAAATTCAATAAGCACAAATGCAAAGTACTCCATTTAAGAAGGAATAATCAATTGCACAAATACAAAATGGGAAATGACTGCCTAGGAAAAGGATTTGGGGGCTATAGTGGATCACAAACAAAACATGACTCAACAATGAAATACTGCTGCAAAAAAAGCAAACATCATTCTGGGACTTATTAGCAGGAGTACTGAAACCAAGACATGAGAAGTAATTCTACTGTACTCAGCACAGATAAAGCCTCAACTAGAGTACTGTGTCCAGTTCTGGACCACACACTTTGGGAAAGATGTGGATGAACTGGAGAAAGTCCAGAAGACAGCAACAAAAATGATGGAAGGTCTAGAAAATATGACCCAGGAGGAAATGGAAAAAAATGAGTTTGTTTAGTCTGGAGAAGAGAAGACCAAGGGGAGACATGTTAACTGTCTTCAAGTACGTCAAAAGATGTTATAAAGAGAAGGGTGGTAAATTGTTCTCCTTAATCACTAAGGACAGAACCAGAAGTAATGGACTTAAATTGCAGCAAGGGTGATTTAGGTTAGACGTTAGGAAAAACTTCCTAAGCGCAAGCATAGTTAAGCACAGAAAAAAGTTACCCTGTGGCACCTCCGTCACTGAAGTATTTTTAAGAATAGGTTAGATAAACACCTGCCAGGGATGGTCTACTCTAGAAATAGTACTTAATCCTGTCTCAGGGCAGGGAACTGGACAAGATGATTTATAAAGTCCCTTCCAGTCCTACATTTCTATTATTTCTCACTGAGGACTACATATATCCTTCCCAGTACAATGCACTATCCCCAGGATATCAAACTTCCCTGAATATGTATTTCTTGGTTGAGATCAAGCATGAAATATTTGAGCCCAAATGATTTGTCAGGGAGAAATTAGGTACATCTTGCTTACCTTTACAGCTGACCAAAACTGTCTTTCTTGAAACTTTGATTGTGGCGATATTCTGTCTTCCACAGCGCTGGTCATGGAAAGTATAACAGGAAATTGGTAAAATAACATTTTTGTGGTTTTTGTTTAGAAAAAATATCCAGCCAATTGACCTCTTCTGTATAATGATGGATATTAATGTCAGTTCTCAGAGGGCCACAACAGAAAATAGGTCTCAGCTCTGTTACATAACTTTACATTTGGAATGCATCACTAGTTTCTTGATAGTCTCTACTAAAAGTAGCAACTGGAAACACTTAACCACACTTGGTATCAGACTGACAGAGCACTGTACAAAGTCAGACAGTAGACGGAAGATACTCTGCAAACTTCCTGTATCAGCTTTAGCAATGCATTTTCCCCAACATTACCCTAGTTTCCAATTCTGTGTCTCTCCTAAAAAGAGGGATTCCCATTAATTCAAAATTGTGGAATATACAGAATATAGTAACAAACAAATCCAATAAAGCAAACCAGATTAAAGCAAATTCAAAAAACAGCTAGGTATTTTTCTTCACAGTGAAAACACTGAAGGGAAGCCGTAACAATTCACGAATGTGAGGAGGAGATGAATCAAAGGGGAAATGCAGGCCAGCTGGGCCAAAGCATCCTTTTAACAATCACCAATTAATACATAGGACCAGACTGAGGAGGTCTTACATTGTGGAACACTTACTCACAGGAGTAGTCCCACTAATTTCAATTCTTCTAATAAACAGGACTGCTTCTGTGAGTTACTATTCACGAGCTTGAGTAAGGGCTTCCAAACCTGACTCAAAGATGTAGTAAACGTTGGAAATTGTAGCTATTTCAAGAAGTTTTCTATTTCATTAGTTTCCAATTCAAGTCGACTGTATATTAAATTGGCACCTCACTTCTAATGAAGTGTTGGTATTGTACAGAATTAGCCTTACTTTTTAGGATACAGAGGAATAAAGACATCTTCCTCTATCGACTTCTTCATTCTTGAAACAATTGAGTTGACCAGATCCTATTAAAAAATTGTAGATTTATCATTGACATACCAATGCCGCCCCACAAAAACATTTAAATGATAGCTGATATATTGTAAGATATAATTTTAAAGACAGCATTTCCCTTTAGATGAATATGATACTTTTATTATAGACTAAAACAGTTGCCACCAGTTTTATATATTTTTTCTTAGCTATAGTATCAGCTGGTTGTAATTTTAACTAACCCTACTGCATTCTTTAACCATTTGTCATTGTGATGTTTTGCAAGATAATTTAATTTTCCCCAAATTATGCCATTTGCTGCATGTTATTTTACTAGCAAAATGATTATACACAGTCTATAAGTAGAAGCAGAAGGCAGGGGTAAATCACTCCATAACTACCCTATTCTGTAAACTTCCCATGATGCTTTGGTATTGGCCACTGTCAGAGATAGATAATGGGCAAGATGGACTACAGTCTGACCCAGTGTGGCCATTCTTATTTTCTTATAACTACAAAATGAAACGGGTGTTTAAACAATAGATTAATCACATAGAAGAACTGAAAAATTCTACATAACTAATTGTGTCATAAGCAATACCACAGATAGTTACTTTTTTCTCTCCAAAGGTCTAACAGCTTTACACAGTGTCTCTACACTTTTATCAAATTAAACTGTGGGCAATTTTTAGTTTTATTTTTTCTGACTTTAGCCAAGACATCAAAAAGGTATTACTGTATTTGATTTCCCCGGATTCAAAGCAGTGATCTGGCTGACAGGTACACACATGAGTTTTCATATTCAAGATTTGATTTTCTACTCAATTTCACCAATTTTATGATGATGAAATTCCTTGGATTTACATAGGAATGAAACTAGCATACTGGGGTAGAGAATCATGAACTCAGAGTGCACAATTATAAAATGCTTAACATTATAGAGATTTTTTTCACTGGTGGAATGATCATCCATTTTTTCTATAAATTAAAATCCTTCTAGAAAGGAAGCCACTTAGTGAAGTTTAAACAGGCCTGCACTTTTTTAAAAGCTTATTTTTAGCTCTAGTATAGTTATAAACCAGTGAAAAAGATTTGAGCTCTGAAGCATCCTTAAGATTTTAGAACAGTTAAAAGTTGTGTATTTGAGTCTTAAAAAGAAAAAAACCACAAAAATGCAAAGTTATACATTCTTGAAGATTCATCTTCACAGAGGAGCAAAAAGATTACTATTAGCAAGAGGCTCATCACAATTGTAGTCATAATTTTTCTAGTAGCAAGAGCCAATTTCTGCCCAAAGATGTACACATCTCCCACAGACTAAAAGTGAGCTGCATCTGCACATCTGAGAGTAGAACAATTTTAGCTTTAAATTTTTGCTTATTACAGGTGACCTGCAAAGGTTAATCAAATACCAGCAACTTTAGAATTATATGATGAACGCATACAGCAAGGGTAGGAAGAGCATATAATTATCAATGACTTTAAAATATACCATTTTCTTCTGGTCTCTAACAGCACAGTGGTTTTTACCTCTTTTGCTTTACTGGATTCATTTTTGGAAAGGGAATGTTCTTCAAAGATATTTTTGCAGAGTTGAACTAGACTGACTGTTTGTGAAGTTGATAAAGGATCCCACACATGCTCTACAAAGCCTGAAAAAACATTAATTATTTCAGAAATGTACAAGTAGTTGCTTGCTTGTTTTAAAATGTCAGTCTAAAACAGGAGATAAACTTAATTTGCATACAAGTGTTCACCACGCAAAAGGTAACGTTACTTCATTCTTCATCTTTACAGTACGCATAAGCAGATTTTTTTCATTAGATGCTCTCATGCTTTGTGATATATAAGCAAACCCAATCTGTCTACCTGTCTAATGCCACATTTCTTCCTCCTTTATAGTGTTTCCACGACAGCAACATCTTTCTAATGGTTTTCTTATATAACATCATCTGTTGTCCTCCTCTTTTCTGTCTTCTATCAGGTGGTATCTAATCCAAGGCTTATCTAGGAATACATTTTTTTTGCTATCCATACAACACACCCAAACCAGCTTTCTTTCTCAAATAATTGTCTCTAAAGTCTGCTGAGCAGTCTTCTGTAATACATTAGCGTTGGTTAGTTTATCCCAGTGGTTCTCAAACTTTTGTATTGGTGACCCCTTTTACACAGCAAGCCTGTAAGTGGGATCTCCCCTTCTAAATTAAAAAAACTTTTTTTTTTATATTTAACACCATTATAAATGCTGGAGGTGAAGTAGGTTTAGGGTGGAGGCTGACAGCTTGTGACCCCCACATAATAAACTTGTGACCTCCCAGTCACAACTCCCAGTTTGAGAACCCCTGGTTTATCTCATCGGCGGACACTAAGTATTCTTTGCAAGCATCTCTGACAGAATGCATTAAGTTTCCTGTTATTGGTTTCTAGCATTTGTCAAGTTTCAGAAGCATATAATGATGTGGATATCACAATAGCATTGTATAACTTTATCTTGGTTCTTGTGTGAATCTCCTTATTTTTCCAGATATTTGCCAGTCTTGAAAAAGGTTCTACTTGCCTTCCCAATTCTTGCTTCCACCTCCTTACAGAGGTAGACATCAGCAATCATCATGCTTCCAAGACATACAAACTAGTTATCCATGCTGTATCTTCACTATTGATCACATATGCATTATCATTGCTTTCAATTATGACATTCACGTTCTTTTGGCAGATTCTTAATCCTACTTAATCCTCACATTGGTTGTGATCTTTATCAGAGCACCATCGTCTGTGTCCAACAGAACAATGTCATCTGCACAGTCAAGATCTTGAAGTTTTCCTTTACTTCATATAATTCCTATATTTTCCTTTGATGTTGCTTTTCGCATCAAGTAATCTATCACGATGCAGAGGAGAGGTGATAAAATGCATCCCTACTGCACTTCAGTGATGATGATAAACCAGTTGATCTTTCCACTTTCTGTCCTTACACAGCATTTTGAACTGTCATACAGCATCTTATCCAGTGACACTACTTTTCTAGGAAGCTCATATTGCCACAAGATCTTCCATAGCAACTCTGTATGAATGCAGTCAAAAGCAATGGTGAAATCTATAAAGTTCAAGGCTAATCTTCTCTGGCAAGCAAGCCCTCTCTCATTCAATCATCTCAGGGCAATGATGTGATCTATACATGACCCTTTTGGTCTAAAGCCTGCTTGCTCAATACACAGTTTTTCCATCTATGGCTAGTTTGATTCTGTTCTATAGTACACTGCAGAACACTTTTCCACATACTGCAAGTAGCATTATTCCTTGCGAACTGTCATACACTGCCTGGTTTCCTCTTTTTGGTAATTTGCAGATCACACCTTTCTCCCAAACTATATTACAAAGTTTATGTATTTCATGAACTACACCTCCTCCCCAGCTTTAAGCATTTCAGCAATGATTTTATCTTGACCAGGCACATTCACATTTTTTAGCTGCTTAATTGCCTCCTCTATTTCTACTTCTAAAATTTCTAGCAGTGAGATATTTAATTCTTCACCTTCGATTAGAATTGTTGGCTGTGGTTAGTTGAGTATTTCCTTAAAAATGTTCTCACCGTCGTTCTGCTTCCATTGTTAATCTTCCATCTTTCACATTTACAATACCACTGTGACTCTGGAACCATGATAATTGCATATACATATGGACCAGTTTCTCGGTTTTGTCTCTCACTGAGGCACTTTCAGCTTCTCTTAACTTTTTAGTCAAGCCATTCTCTCTCACCTTTTCATCACAACTTCTTTACTTATCTTTCTCTACATAGTCCCGTTGCAGTGTGCATTGTTTTTCACGTGTCACCTGTACTTGCCTCTTTTTCAAAGCTTTTCTTTCTTCAATCAATTTCCATGTGCCTGAATGTATCCACTCTTCTTTCCTTGATCTCCTTGGTGCAAATGAAGTCGTGGAAGCTTCCTGACAGACATTCCTAAAGTGAGTCCATTCTTACTCCATATCATCATTCATTACCCACAGCTCTTGGAATCTGCTTGAGAGCTAGATTTTAAAATCCCTCCTGATTCCCAGGTCAGACAGTTTCTTCAGACTGAAGTCCATCTCTCTTTTCTTATTAGTCTGTCTTTTTAGCTTTATTCAAACTGTTTCAATTACAAGATAGTGGTCATTTCCTACATCAGCACTTGTAAAAGATTATATATCCAGCACTTATCTTCTCCACCATCTGCTGATGGCAATGTGATCCAATTATTTCTTGATAATTCCACCATTTGACTTCCATATTAGTTTTTGTTTCCTAGATGAGGGAAAAGTGTCCCTCTAATGTACAGGTTATACATACTAAACAGCTTAGTAAATCACCACTGTCCGCTCACCCCTCACTTCTGTATTTACTCATGCAATGCTCATATCTGAGGTTGTTCAGTTCGTGTCATCCATAACCAGAATGACATCATAAGTGTGGACTTAGGTTTAATACATCCTTCAACTTACTATGCAATGCATCTTTTACTTGTTCATCATGTTCATTGGTGGGTGCACAACATGAGATGATAGTTACTTTAGAATGATTTGTAACCAAACATGCTCTTATAATTTGTAAGTTAACTTGTCTCCATTCCTGTAGAGCTTCTGTTGCTTTTCTGTATAGGAATACTCCAACTCCCTCCGTAAGAGTATCATTTTGCCTTCCTGAATAGGGTGCTGTGATACCATCTGAATGGAGTCTTCCACCTCCAGTCCATTTCATTTCACTCATTCCAAGAACACTAATCTTGAATTGAGTCATTTCTCCAACCACTTGACTCAGTCACCCACATGGTTCTCACATTCTAGCACCCGATGCTAGTTTTAGAACATAAGAATGGCCATACTAGGTGAGGTCAATGGCTCATCTAACCCAGTATCCTGTCTTCCAACAGCAGCCAATGGCAGGCACTGTGAGGATCTCTGGTTTCAGGCAATGAATTCCCTCCTGGGTTTGGTTCAACCCCTTCATACCGCCATTCAAGCTTACCTGTTGCAGAGTCTGATTTCAAGAGGCTAATTGAGACAGAGAGGCTGGCCAACTGAGACATTCTTTTTAATCAAGGTTATTTCCATAACTGGGACTTAAAAAAAATAAATACAAAGACAGAAAGTTGGTCTGACTCACAACCATACATCCATGGCTCCTCATTCAATATATATTTGGAGCAACCTATATTATGCCTGACATTCCCTTATCCGCCACATGAAGGATGCACTGTGTAGCTTAGGATGCCCCAGACAGCTGAAATGTCCTTAGTAGTAATTCATTCCTTATGTAGACTAGTAAGTACATACAAACCTTTTTATACCCATACACATAATGGAGCTACTTGTCTGAAGAATCGATATATTCAATTAATATAAAGTACATTTGGCAAGTGAGTTCTGCTAATTTTGCATATACTTATACATTAATAGGTCTACTTCAAAAATGTACATTTATTTCCCCGTATGGTTCTGACACACAAATACTTTCTACTCAGTTATGTACATGGTACCTAGATGCTATGATGAGGGGCCATGAAAGCATATAGACAAACCAAGAATACATTGTGAAATCAATGTCATTTATGATTAATTCAAGAGGTGATCTGCAATAATAGACAACTTTCTACTGACTTTAGGAGTCGAATTTAAATAATTTAGAATATCTTATTTACATAGACCATTACCAAATATTATGTAAAAAATATGAAGGGTCTCAAGAACTAACTGCTTAATTTAGAACAGGAAAATATTTGATATAGCACTTCATTTTAACTTAGCTACATAGACATTGGACAAGAAAGGCAGTGAGAATAAAACATACAAAAATGGTTCTAGAAAGCAGTCATATTTGCTTAGATTGATTAGGCTCCCTATTTGATATCAAACTGCCTGCTTTTATGAACAGTGTAACACAACATCCTTGGGTGAGTCACTGATGGCAGGAAGGGACATGCAAATCTTAAAGCATAAGCCTTTACCTTCCTGAACTAAGAGACCCAAGTTGGTTAGCCAAAACTTTAGTAGGCTCATCAACATCTATCTGTGGCCCAGTCACCACCAGAAAGTGACAGTGTGCCACACTAAATGTATGTGAGTTACAGTAGCTATGATGTTTGTTTTCATATGGAAACTCTTTTTCCTTTCCACTCTTCTCCAGGAAATCTACTGTTTGAATGACAACCTCCCTACTTACAATGTGCTTGATGCAACAGTCCCTTGGCTTCATCCTGAAGAGCTATAGAACAGTTTATATGCTGCAACAAGGAATCCAGCTTTACCATTATTAGTAATTAAAAAATATTGAGCAAGAAAGCTCAAATTTTAATTGCCTACCTATAGTTAACACTATTGAGGCAGTCTTAACATACCTGTAATTTTAGGAAGAATAGTTTTCTCAATGATTGTAGGCAAAATTGTTTGATCAGGGTCATCATCACTTCTCTTGGATTGTGGCATATTTTTGGCATCGGTAAATTCTTCTATAGCTCTGAACCAGGCCATCTCATTCAGATCTATGAAATTCTGCTTCAGAAAAATAATAAATCAGTGAGAGACATCAGGCCTCTGAGGACTCACTTAGGACATTTTTGTCAAAGTATTTTTGCCAATAGATTTCCCAATGACAATTCTCTCCCAGGAGAAGAAGGGCAAAATACAAAAATTGATCTTTCACTTGATAAAGGAAAGCCAAGAACTACTTGAACTGAGTAAGACCAAAAGGATGTTGGCTGCAAAGGCAGAAGGTGCAATGGCTAATCAAGAAGATTAGGAAGAAAACTAGGATTAAAATGTTGAAATCTTTGTAGATCACAACGCCTCTGATCCTCTTAGTCTGGCTTCCTGTATACCAGGGGGCACAGAACTTTTCCAAAAATAATTCAGACCATATCTTTTAGGAAAACATCCAATCTCCATTTTAAAATTGCCAGTGATAGGGAATCCTACTACCCTTGATAAATTGTTCCAATGGTTAATTACTTTCACTGTGAAAAATTACTTCATCTGAATGGTCTAGTTTCAACTTCTAGCCATTGGACTGTGTTATTAATTTCTCTACTAGATTGAAGAGCTCATTATCAAATATATTTTTTGCAGTAGGTCTTTACAGACTGTAATCAACTCACCCCTTAACCTTTTCTTTGTTAAGCTAAATAAATTGAGATCCTTGAGCCTATCACTATAAGGCATGTCTTGAACCCTCTCCAGTTGATCAACATCCTTCCTGAATTGTGGGCACCAGGACTGGATACAGTATTCCAGCAATGGCTGCACCAGTACCAAATACAGAGGTGAAATAACCACTCTGCTCCCACTCAAGATTCCCCTTGATACGCTTAATGATTGCATTAGCCCTTTTGGCCACAGCATTGCACTGGGAGCTCATGCTCAGCTGATTATCCACTATGACCCCCAAATCTTTTCAGAGTGTCTGCTTCCCATGACAGAGTCTCCCATCCTGTAAGTATTACTTTATTTTTATTTCCAGGTTATTGATACAAATGTCAAATAGTGTAGGGCCAAGAAGCGATCCCTACTGCACCCCACTAAAAACACACCTGCTTGATGATTTCCCATTTGCAATTACATTTTAAGATCTATTAGTTTTTAATCAATGTAATGAGTGTAATCTTAATTTTATGCTGTTCTTGTTTTGCATTCAAAAAATATCACATGGTACCAACTCAAACGAACACTTTACAGAAGTCTAAGCATATTACAACAACACTATTACCTTTATCAAATCTGTGATCTCACTTAAAAAAAATCAAGTTGGTTTGATAGGATAAAATGGGTCTCAAGGAGTTTTATGGGAGTTAGGTCTTTTTTGAAAATCCCTGCCAGACTTTTCAAATATGAGGGTAACACAATACATCTTTACTGATTTTTTAATGTACCCATTTTAAGGCACCTGGGGGCATGACAGGAGAAAGCATCACAGTACCATTCCACACCTTTAGCTCTATTTTATTATAATATATACCAAAATGATTCACATTCAAACCATATTTGACCTAACTCTTGCACTGTTCATTGACACCTGTAAACTAATGCTCTGGCAGACCCCCTCAGAGATACAAAATTCCAGTTGGAAACCCTTTACCATAAACACTCAGATTCCAGTTCCCACGTGCAAGTCAGCTGAACTGCCATTAGATGCACTGCATGCCACAGATAACAGCTACTGAAAGTGATGCCTAGGGATAAAGGCAGGTCCCTAAGGTAGTGAGGCCCCATATAGCATAGGGCTTTACAGTTTAGAACTAACCCTGAATTGCACACAGAAGCAGATGGAATGCTAGCGCAGTATGTGTATAAGTACAATGTACCAATTGATAAGTGAAAAAATTTACCAGGGAACATACCTCAAGAGGATTCCAGCCTATTAACTGAATTCTGATTAATGGGCTTAAGAGTTTAGGCAGGCATAAACTAATGTAAGCATCATAATAAGTGTCAGGAAACTTCTGTCTCCATTGCTGAAATTTCAACAGGATATTCCTGATGTTGCAAAAATCTGCATGCACATCTTCACAGATTTTCTTACTCTCCTGTAAGATATCATCTGTGGATAAAATATGTTTGTATATAGAGAAATATTACAAAAAATATACATGGATGCACAAACTAAAACAGTATATGCATAGACAGCACACATGGAGGATGTACTCGTGATAAACTGCTTTTTTCCATGAACCTTTGACACTTCCTCTTCTCTGTCTCTGCCCCAGCCCTGATCCCGCTCCCAGCCTTGGTCCCAGCCCGGAACACCTTGCTGGACCCCTAACCCCTCATCTCCGGCCCCACCCCAGAGCCCATACCCCCAGCCGGAGCCCTCATCCCCTGCACCCCAACCCCCAATTTTGGTGAGCATTCATGGCCTGCCATACAATTTCCATACCCAGATGTGGCCCTCAGGCAAAAAAGTTTGCCTATCCCTGTTCTAATAGTTGATCTTTATTTTTAAAATTCTCTCCCCCAAAAGACATGAACCTCCTCCATCACTCAAAAAAAACGATTATATTGGCACAAAATTCAGGACAGACAAGGTTCAGTCTAAAACTAGCAGCAGATGTAAATGATCAATATCTGGCAAGCTCTATACCAAAAACCAGTGGAGAGAGAGATCCACACCTATTCAGTGCAGGATTTGCTTCTAACCTTAGAAGGAATCAAAATTTCAGACTTTAAAACCACAATGTGATTATCCATTGGAAAAACTATTTTTAAAGCACTGTAAGTTAGTTGTACTTTTCCTCTCACTCTAAAGCCTGTGCATCTGTACTCAAGGTGATTAGAGAAGCCTACTTTTAAACAGAGAAAAAAAACACAAACAAAATAGTCTCTACAGAGCTGAAAAATGAAGTCTTTAAAAATAAGGGGCATACAAAATACATGGTAGTGTGGCATCAGATTTTGTCAGAATTCTTTTGGGATAACACGTATAATTCACTTATGGCTTCACTGTATGCACGTAATGTGGCCATCCCAAACTCATACTGACAAAACCAATACACCCCAACATACCACTGTACGTTCTCCATGTTCCCACCAATAAAAAAAATTATTAATTTAAGAATCAAAATTGCTCCAGTGTATTTCCTCACTGTAAGTGCATGACTCAGTTTTCAATTTATGTATACTAATTTAAAGACATTCTTTTTCAAAAGCAACTTATCTTGATCTTAGAAATATGTAAGGACTTTGTTCATTACAAGGCAGTTACTGACCTTTGTTTTTCTGGAAATCAGTCTTCTCTGCTGCAGACAGCTCATCATCACTGGACATGCCCTCATGGTGATCAGATTTCCCCAAACACTCTCTTGCTTGCCTTCTGCATGTCCTATATTTTGTAATGAACTCACATTAGAGACCCTTCAGAATATCTATATCTAAGAGAGAAAACTTTTATGGCAGATTATTTTACAATAAAAGTGAAGAGAGAAAAGAGTATGCAAAAGGAAATATAATCAGCACTGACCAACAGAGCAAAAACAGATATTTTGTAATAAAGTAGAGCTAAAAAGAAGTGGAAAATTTGTATAAAATGGTTTTGAAAACTGGGATTAAAAATATCAGGACACGTATCACTGGGGATGTGTGTGCCCAGTAAGATCTTCTAATCTTTCCTCCATTAGCTTCTACCTGCACTTCACTCCCAGCTTTCCCAACATCTCCCACCCCACCCTCAATATTGAACTTCAAGTTTAGTTATCTCTGTGCTGGACCATGTTACAGTATTTCTTTTAATTGACAGCTCTGGTGCATAATGGGGTCTGATACCATAAATCACAGAGCCCATAAGATTTAGAATTGGAACACCCAAGACTTCATTGTACAACAGACCACATAAAAATTCAGAGATGTAGTTGAGTTCCAGTTCAACTATAAACACAGAAAGGGGTGAGTCACATCAGGCTGCAGATGCCAGAACCCATATATCTGCTTCTGGAAAATGCTCAGTTGTTTACATGAAATGTAATACTTTTACTTATCACTTAACTGTGATATTTAGTACAGTAAGCAGCTTAATTTAGGTATTTTTCATCTATTTTAATTCCAAAGACAAGGCCTCTTCAATGTGCACTAGACTCAAGCCATTACCTTATTTTATTGCACTTCAGTAAAACACAAGTTTCTTTTGCTCATTTCACATGTTTTCAAATACTTGCTAATAAATTATTGTTTTTCAAACAGAAAGGTCCTCTACAATGATAGTGGTCTAGGATAGAACATTAGATCAAGAACATTTATTATGAGCTGAGAGAAAAAGCTACTGAGTGAACAAGATGATTTAACAGGTCATTTTCATCTCCAGTTTGTCTGATTCTATGATCCTCAACCTATTGGTATTATGGTACTTTTTGACAGCATTTTCGTTGCCCGCACAATGATCTAAAGTTTGTTTCTACACAAGTTCACAATACTGATATTGAATAGTAACATATCCCATCATCTCATAAGAAATTTTCTTAATACCAATGCATTAGGTTCTCTGGTGAGAACAAAACCATTGATGCTCAGATCCCAAGCAACACGAGAGTGAAGATCATTAAGAAGAAACATGTGAAAGTGTACTCCAAATAGTACCAATATAAGTTTTGGAAGGCAAACTAGTTAGTATTCCTTTTGGTAATAAATTAGACAGAATCCAAGAAAAACGTTAAATAAAAGCTTCACTGTTAGAAATCCTGCATATTTACATTCACCACCGTATGAAAGAGAGAAAGTTACTCTAACAACGTGTGATCAAAGTTACATGAATTTACGTTTTACAATTACCGTCGAGCCTCACTCTTTTCCAGGAGCTGCTTTGTTTTTTCATCATCTTCCAAGCTGTCACCAGCTGACTTGCCATTCTTTCCTATGAATGGAAACAGTTGTATAACAACATCAGCTGCTTTGAAATTTCCATTTTCTTGAATACAAAATATTTTTGTCCATACTCGTTTTTCCCCCTCTACAGTTTATTATTTTAGAAATGGCATGAACAAACTTTATCAGTAACCTCTGCAATGTTAAAGCAGAATAATATTACACCTGTATAGAATGTGTAACAATCTGATATGCCAATTTCTTGATATAACAGCATGAGGTCAGAGTATGAGTGATGAAGTTATTGCTTTTTGGTATCTGTTGGAGATGGAAGTGAATGTTTTATGGAACACACTACTGACTGTGCTGAAGGTGACAATGAATGTGAGAGACTTCTCTCAGTTTGTAAGTCAAAACTGAAACTAGGCAACAATTTTATTCCAGTTCAAGAAGTTATTCTAACCTTAAGTATTATGACTTACTACGATCTGGTTTGGAACCTAGATCTAGTAATAAAGAACAGCACCAGACTAGTCCTCCACTAGTGCTGCCTTCTGTTACTGTTGAGTGCTTCCTGTGTCTGTGTCCACCAATAATCAATTCTTCCTGGTCTGATCTCCTTCTATGATAATAGAGAATAGCTTGATTGTGCTGGAAAGCATCTTATACTTGGGATATTCACTTGTATCTTGATCTGCACACACACACACACACACACACTCTTCCCTCCTCTCAACTTCTGTTGAGGAAGTACAAAAGCTTCAGTTGCTGAAAATTTATTTTTAAAAAAAAAGTCATACTAACTTGATAGCAGCTGAACATAAGCAGATTCATTTTTCAGATCCTCTTGCCTATGTTTCAAGTGTGTTATAGCTTGTTGTTGAAGTAGCATCTGCATAGCTGACTCCAGTTCGTTAATATGAAGTAGCTGAAATATATTCAACAGAATTTAATTCTATCAGTTAACAGAAAATGTAATAAGAAAAGCTGAAAGCAAAAACGTGCAAAAGCAAAAGTAGTTTCCCCAATTATTTTTATATACAACGATGAAAAACTGGAAAAAATGTATATAGTTAGAGTAATAAGTTCTCGTTCCTTTTGATTGGACCAGTGGTCCCCAACCTTTTTGGCTGGCAGACGCCAGCTGAAGGACCACTGCGGCAGTGGAGCACCCGCTGAAATGCTGCCGAATTTCGGCGGCATTTCAGCGGCGACGCCTCTCGATGACGTCGCTTGCCGTTGACAAGCGACGTCATCGAGAGGTGTCCCCGCCAAAATTTGGGAGCGACGCCTCTCGATGACATCACTTGTCGATGGCAAGCGGCCTCATCGAGAGGCGTCGCTGCCAAAATTCAGGAAACGCATCGACGCGGCATTTCAGCGGGTGCTCTCCCGGGGGCCAGGATGTGGGCGCATTAAGATGCCATGGCGCCCACGGGCACCACGTTGGGGACCCCTGGATTAGACCTTTCAAGCTCAGTTCATTATAAGCGGAGAAGTATCATCTATTCAGATGTGTGAAGGAATAAACAGAATACGCAGAATGGTAGGTAATGTGTTCAGTTTGCAAGTAAAAATACACTTTTTTCTAACTGCTGTCCCTACAAGATCTATAGGGTCTCCAGGAATCAAGCTGCTGTCTTCTATGCTTTTCGTACATCATCACCAGTAATAAAACTTCAGCAGGCCAAAATTTCACCCTCAGTTATACCTATATTACACCTCACTGTCTTCAAATTAGGCTATCAGACACCTTTGCAATCTCAATGCATTCAGCACGCTTACATGGGAGTAACTGCATGAACTTAGAAAGCAATTTTGTTCATAATGAACAAGATGGAATATATACCAAATCAATCTTAGCTATGTTGGGCTTTGCTGGGATAGAAGGAATAAAAGCAATAAAATCTTATTTTTGTCATTTAAGTAAATATGACTTGACTTAGAACAGACATCCACAAGGAACTAAGGTGAAATACGGTTCCATTAACACGGTTACTTTTCAGGGTAAAAATTTAACAGAACATGGATACTCCTCCCTGAATTACCCCTACTAGAGATCGTGAAATCCACTGGCTTTCACAAATCCAATCAACCATGTTGAAAAAAGTGTGGCTCGCTGGTTCATTTCAGGTGAGCTTTACAGGCCCAAGTTACATTCTGAGCTAATTAAAAATCATCAGTTGTCTAAACTAACTCAGCTGTTGCAGTACCAGGAAGATAGAGAACTGTCCTATCAAGAGAAATTAGAGAACTCTCTCATCCTAAAGTTTTCAGCAAGACTGTTGTTGGAGCATTTAATTAACATGGCCTCACATTCCTTTTAGTTTACTTAATCCTTTAAAATAAAGTTGTGAAATGGACAAATAATTTTTTTTTGACATTTAAGATATTGGAATGAATACCTTGCTCATTTAAATGAGCAGTTATTCTCCCTCTTTCTGATATTTAAATAGAGGTTTCAAAGGTAACACCCAAGCTCTAAATACAGTAATGCAGACCACACAGCAGTATCCACCCAGAACATAATGGCAGTGTATTCTTTACCTCACCCAGATTGTAAGACGTTTTGCTTGCCCTCCCCCTTCTTTTAAATGCACATGGTGGTTATGATGGGAAGGCTACAGCAAATAGGTGTGCTTCAGCTAGTTAGACATAGCACAGACAGGTGGTGTAAAAGAATGCCTCCCCTCCTCCTAGTTCTGCTAATCCATCTCAATCTAAAAACTTGAAATCCTCACCCCGTCCATTCTATAATATTAACTACATTCCTTTGGAACTTTTGAGATGCACACAATCGAGGATTTAGATGAGACCTTCAATTTAATTTTCAATTTTTACCTAAGACAGCAAAATTTATAACTCTCATGTGTGTGTCCACATATCCTTAATCTAGTCCAATGTTTTTATTTTGAAAAAAAATCTGGTTGTTGGCAGAGCAATACAATATCTAAAATTATACTCAAGCCATCTGTCAAATACCAAAGCTGCCCAATATAGTGATGACACAGGAAGAGAATATTTAAAAGGGATTTTTTTTTAAAAAAGTAGTTTTTAGGGTGTTATGTTAACAGCAAATTCTCTCTGACAATACATGGATTTTACAATCACCACCATAGTTTTACTGTCCCCCCACAAAGAAGACAAATTGAAAAGAAGAAAATTGAATATTTTCTTTAGTCTTGTTAAACAGTCTTAAGCATTACATAGAAGATAGCCTTCTGACAGAAATGCTTTTAAATTTATGGTGTTCCTTTAATATTGTTTCCCCATACTTGGTGGCAACAAAATGTTAACTTCGAGAGGAAGGTGACTATTCTATTGGCTGAATATCACCAACCTCATCTCATCCCTTAAAAAAAAGAGTTGGTACCTTTTCATTCAAACAGTCTATAAGGCTTTCCACATAAGTTTTCATAGACCGGTAGAATTTGTAATTCAGAGCTGCATTTGAAGACCTCTCTAACTCCTGGATGGTACTCTTTGAGCTTTCAATGTCCTGTGTATATTTTTCATGTTCCCTCTGGTGAGCACGATGAAGGTCCTGTAATGATGTTATTCTGAAAAAATCCAAACATCTGTAAACAACTTAACAAAAACTGCTTGCAAACAAGTTAAGCCATCTTAAGTTTTTCTCAATCATTTTGTGATACTGCCTCTGTATAAATCCATGGTATGCCCACATCTTGAATACTGTATGCAGATGTGGTTGCCTCATCTCAAAAAGAGAAATATTGGAATTGGAAAAGGTTCAGAAAAAGGGCAACGAAAATGATTAGGGGTATGGAACGGCTGCCATATGAGGAGAGATTAATAAAACTGGGACTTTTTAGCTTTGAAAAAAAGATGACTAAAGGTGGACATGACTGAGATCTGTAACATCATGACTGATGGGGAAAGTATATAAGGAAGTGTTATTTACTCCTTCTCATAACATAAGAACTAGGGGTCACCAAATGAAATTAATAGGCAGCAGGTTTAAAACAAACAAAAAGTATTTCCTCACACAAAGCACAGTTCACCTGTGGAACTCCCTGCTAGAGGATGTTATGAAAGCCAAGACTATAACAGGGTTCAAAAAAGAACTAGATAAGTTCATGGAGGATAGGTGCATCAAAGACTAATAGCCAGGATGAGCAGGGATGGTGTCCCCAGCCTCTGTTTGCTAGAAGCTGGGAATGGTCAATGGGATAGATCACTTGATGATTACCTGTTCTGTTCCTTCTCTCTGGGGCACCTGGCATTGGCCACTGTCGGAAGACAGGATACAGGCTAGACAAATCTTTTTTGGTCTGACCCATGTTCTTATGTAGCAAGCCTAGTTCTAGGTTAGTAATAAAATAGTACTTACTTCCATTAGCCCCACTCAATTTAAAAGTCTACTAAGACTTAATCATGCCAGTATTTGTGGGGTGTGGACTGGCCTTTCCACTGTTCTCCAATCTCAGCTTCCATTTACATGGGTGGTAGCTTAGATGCCAATGATGATACTTTAATGTCAACACCGTTGACTATTTCACTGTTCATCTGGTCATGTAAGAAAGGAGAGGCCTGATATTCTAAAAGTCTGCACAATACACTCTGACTGACTGCTCATTTTGGACAGACTTTTAGCAGTGGCAGAATGATATACACTGGTTCATAAAAGACAAACACAGCACTGTAACATAGGGTGCTCAAAACTTATGTTCCACACTAGCAACACTTACCTTGTATTCAGACGCTTCTTTACAATTTCCAGGTTCACAGGTGGCAGTGAAACAGAGGGATCAAACTTTATTTTCATGGTTCGAGATTTATGTAGAGAAGTGTCTACGTTCATTCCCTGTGAGAATTAGCAATGTTAATTTTTATGAACTTGTTTTCCTCCGGAACTGTAAGCTTTAGCAGGCGCAGTGATTAAAATATACAGCAAGTTGTTGTTACTGTACATAATGTAATATAAATTTATAAAAAAGTAGACATTTCCGGTGCAAAATGTATACACAGGTAAAGCTGATTATCCAGACATTTCTTTAGTCTGAGCTACACATTTTGCCTCTCTATTCATGAACTGATAAATCCCAACAATTTCCAGGATTATACAGAAAATTTCTATCCTCAAAACTGAGACCTGGTATATAATAATATGTTTTAATCCCATCTTTACAGTCAACACTAAATATGCTCTCATTTTTTCTTTATATTTTGTTTTAGAACCACGTTGTTATATGCAAGATTTCTGGGAATAATTCATCATCTCCTCATGAGGTTTAAACAGTTAACAATACAGACGGGCTACAGTTTTTATAAGCACTAAGCAACAGTCTGCAAATATAATAGGTATTTACTGTAAAGTAAAAATAAATTAAGTAAACTCTACATTTTGTGACAATAGGCCAATATATGACAGGTTCCACAATTTGAAAAGTATAAATTGCAAGTAATTGTGACAAAAGAAGGATTTCAGCCAATCACCGCTTAGAAAATCTTTCAGCCAATCACAGCTTTGAGCAGTGATTGGACCAGATGACCTCCTGAGGTCTATTCCAACCCTAATATTCTATGAAAAGATGTTCTGCATTCTAGGTCAACTTCAGTTTCTAAACTGATTTAAGGTCTGGTCAATGTAGACAGTATCACACTAATTTAGTCTTGAAGTGACAAAGTCATGCATAATGGCAACAAACTCTGCATCTGAAAGAAATGGTCACAATTTCCCGGCCAGACAGAGGAAAAAATGACTTCCCAGAAACAACTTACATAAGAACAGCTGTACTGGGTCAGACCAAAGGTCCATTTAGCCCAGTATCCTGTCTACCGACAGTGGCCAATGCCAGGTGCCCCAGAGGGAATGAACCTAACAGGTAGTGATCAAGTGATCTCTCTCCCGACATCCATCTCCACCCTCTGACAAACAAGGCTAGCAACACCATTCCTTACCCATCCTGGCTAATAGCCATTAATGCACTTAACTCCTATGAATTTATCCAGTTCTCTTTTAAATGCTGTTATAGTCCTAGCCTTCACAACCTCCTCAGGCAAGGAGTTCCACAAGTTGACTGTGCGCTGTGTGAAGAAGAACTTCCTTTTATTTGTTTTAAACCTGCTGCCCATTAATTTCATTTGGTGGCTCAGAATCCTGTGGCACCTTATAGACTAACAGACGTTTTGGAGCATGAGCTTTCGTGGGTGAATACCCACTTCCTCAGATGCATGCCACAGGATTCTTTGCTGCTTTTACAGATCTAGACTAACACGGCTACCCTCTGATATTTGGTGGCTCCTAGTTCTTGTATTATGAGAATACATAAATAACTTTTCCTTATCTACTTTCTCCACATCACTCATGATTTTATATACCTCTATCATATCCCTCCTTACTCTCCTCTTTTCCAAGCTGAAAATTCCTAGCCTCTTTAATCTCTCCTCATATGGGACCCGTTCCAAACCCCTAATCATTTTAGTTGCCCTTCTCTGAAGCTTTTCTAGTGCCAGTATATCTATTTTGAGATGAGACCCCATCTGTACGCAATATTCAAGATGTGGGTGCACCATCGATTTATATAAGGGCAATAAGATATTCTCCATCTTATTCTCTATCCCCTTTTTAATGATTCCTAACATCCTGTTTGCTTTTTTGACTGCCGTCGCACACTGTGTGGACGTCTTCAAAGAACTATCCACGATGACCAAGATCTAATAGGAGCTGGGTATCCAATAATACCAAATTGTAAACGTATAGTGCAAAGATAAAACCCAGCATCCCTTCAATCATATCCAGATTGAGCTTTAGACAGCCGGTTTCTCTTATCTGCCCCAATCTCACCTAAACTAGCTAAAGGTGCACTTATTTGGTCATCAGCACATTGAAAATGCCACAGTTCATACTCTCTTACAAAGCCTCCTAAATGCCCATGTATACACTGAACAGGAAGGGAAACAAGATGGAACTCCATTGAACGCCACAGGAAAGTCCCTTTAGAAAGGTTAAATAACCAATCTAGTGCTGGGGGGGGCGGAAGGGAGGAGGGGCACAGTAAGTGCTATGACAGTGTCTCTTCCCCCGTTTAACATTTCTTCCCTTCCCTTATTGATAGTTTATTAGTATAGCTTTTAGAGGATGGAAGTTTTGGTTTGTAAGTACTTTTGTTTTTAAGTTCCTTTGCATCACAGCACATACTTTAGCTCAGAGTTTCATTCTCAGACTTTTAGCTGATTCAGATTCTTTGCCTTTCCAAAAAGTCTCCCTCTGCACTGAATAGTGTGGGTAATACACCTTTCCTTTGAGGCTAATGACAATGTTGTTCATCTGATCAGCTAGCAATGAGAAATTGCTGATCTGCATTGCCAGGTTCTTCCTCTAGTTCTATTCTCCTCCCACCTAATGAATTATCATATCCAATGACCAAGGAAGAAAGTATATTGCTCCTAAAACAAAACTATCTTGCATAGCAGCAAAAAGCAATGAGAATGAAAGAAAAAATACATCACCTGTGGAAGTCTGACTGCTTTCTTTAGTTGCTGTTCTTCCCACATGTTTTGTATTTCATCATCTTCACTTGCTCCATCACTCTTGGGTACTGGAAGTAAAAGCAAGAGTAATGATATGACCAATACCAGTTTTTCTCTCCATCTATACCTTCTGAACTCCCACCAACATCCCCAAAAATATTTGCTGCTGTGCCTACTAGTGTTACTGAGAAAATGGGACAGGCAGAAAGAACATCACAGGTGGGATTCTCAAAAAGTGGAATTTAAAGGCTGCAGCAGGACTAGACCTGTACTGAAAATTAAATCCCTGAGAATATAGTTTCTTAGTTAACTGTTGCTGCAAGCATAAAATACTGTGCCCTATAAAACACATTGGGATATTTTATTTTGCAAATCAAACTGTATATAATCCATACTAAATATATGCAAATACAGATAGTTAGAACAACAACAATTAGGGCTATCAAGCGATTAAAAAAATTAATCGTGATTAATTGTGCTGTTAAACAATAACAGAATACTATTTATATAAATATTTTTGGATGTTTTCCACAATTTTCAAATATATTGATTTCAATTACAACACAGAATACAAAGTGTACACTAATCACTTTGTATTTTGATTACAATATTTGCACTGAAAAAACCCAGAAGAACTAGCATTTCAATTCACCTAATACACGTGCTGTAGTGCAATTTCTTTATCATGAAAGTTGAACTTACAAATGCAGAATTATGTACAAAAAATAACTGCATTCAAAAATAAAACAGTATAAAACTTTAGAGCCTACAAGTCCACT
The DNA here is from genome assembly GCF_025201925.1 of Gopherus flavomarginatus. Taxonomy (NCBI): domain Eukaryota; kingdom Metazoa; phylum Chordata; order Testudines; family Testudinidae; genus Gopherus; species Gopherus flavomarginatus. The sequence continues at coordinate 200,642,580 of NC_066620.1, read as the reverse complement.
CAGTCCTATTTCTTGTTTGCCTGAGCGATTGGCTGAACAAGTTTGTTTACATTTGCAGGTGATATTGTAAACAAGAAGCGGGCAGCATTATCACCTGAAAGTGAGAACAGGCATTCGCATGGGACTGTTGTAGCTAGTGTTGCAAGGTATTTACGAGCCAGATGCACTAGAGATTCATATGTCCATTTGTATGTCCTTTCATGCATCCATGCTGATCATGCTCTTTAAGTGGACTTGCAGGCTCTAATTGTTTAAGATTTGTTTTGTTTTTGAGTGCAGTTATGAAACAAAATTTAAAAAAAAATCTACACTTGTAAGTTGTGCTTTCAGGATAAAGTGATTACAGCACTTGTATGAGGTGAACTGAAAAATATTATTTCTTTCATTTACATTGTTTACAGTGCAAATATTTGTAATAAAAATATAAAGGAAGCACTGTACACTTTGTATTCTGTGTTGTAATTGAAATCAATATTTGAAAATGTAGAAAAAGATCCAAAATATTAAATAAATTTTAATTGGTATTCTATTGTTTAACAGTGTGATTAAAACTGCAATTAATTATTTTTTAAGTGTGATAATCAACAGCCCTACTATCCTATCAGAAGAGAGAGTATAGACGTGGCAGCTTCATATACAAGAATTCCTTGTCAGTTTTGTAACTCACAGGAGCTAATTAATCTTAATGACAAAAAACATTTAACTTACTATCTATTTCTTTTGTACTGTTCTGGGACAATGAGCTGGAATCCATTCTAGCTTACTCATCAACGAAACTATTAACTAAGTTCTCATCTTATAAACCTCACTTGAATAAGGAGTGCAGGATTGGGCTCTATGTTCTAACTGTAGAATTGAGAGCCAGAAAGAATAGAGCTCAATTTTCTGATCCCAGGCTGAATTTGCAATGCTGGCAGTTAGAAAAAAACATCTTTTCTCTTGTTAACCAAACAAAATGGATACGAACATTATTAAAAGTCAGTGTAATGGCTACACTTTAGTCCCCCTCAAGTTACTCCTGGTGGAATTCTGCCTCACTGTAAAAGCCCAGAATTAATGTCCCTCACAGATTTCCCGCCCCCCGAATAATTGATTTTGATGGGGAGGCAAAAGGAAGCTGCAATTACACCATTTGCCCACCAGTGGCTGGTGTGGCACCCAAAGAGAGGGCAGCTGCACTCTTTTAGTGCATTTCACATTCTTCAAACAGTTAAAGTTTTGCCATTTTTATGCTCTGGTAAACAGGCTTAAACTTACCTACATATTCAGCCATCCTCTGCTTGAGACTTTTTGTTTTGGGAGCGAAGTGGAGAATCGTGTCGTGGTCAGAGTCATCCTCACTCTCTGTATCACTGCATGCTTTTTTCTGAGAGACTGGAGCACGATGTGATGCGTCCAGTGGAATATAGTCACCCTTAGTCCTGGCCAACTGATGTTTCCTACAAGCAACCTGCATATAAGCTGCATCAGGTATATTACCTGTAATCAACAGAAAGAACCTAAGGTAAGAGACTAAGAGCAAAATTCAATACTACTCCTCATGACAAAGTTAATTATATAATGCTTTTTCTCCCAAGTATAGTAACACATTAGGAGTTTGGGGCTTTTTTCTGCAATACATTATTAATAATCAATTGAGATAACTGTGCATGTTATTTCCGATAGTCCAAGGGGCACAACTTGAAAGAGCACAAATATTGAGGACCACTTCCATACCCCTGCTGCTCCAACTACATCGGGGGTAGGCAAACTACAGCCCGGGGACCACATCTGTCCCTTCAAACGTTTTAATCCATCTCTCAAGTTCCTGCTGGGGAGCAGGGTCCAGGGCTTGCCTCGCTCCACGTGTGCCGTGGCTCCGCATGGCTCCCAGAAGCAGAGGCATGTCTTCGCTCCAGCTCCTATGCGTAGGGGAAGCCTGGAGGCTCTGCATGTTGTCCCCACAGATCCTATTAGCTGGGAATCGCAGCCAATGTGAGCTGCAGGGGCAGCGCCTGGGCACGGGGCAGTGTGCAAAGCCGCCTGGCTGCACCTTTGCGTAGGAGACGGAGGGCGGGACATGCCGCTGCTTCCGGGAGCTGCTTGAGGCAAGTGCTGCCTGGAGCCTGAACCCCTGACCCCTCCCACACCCCACCCCTGATCCCCCTCCAACCCCCTGAACCCCTCAGTCCCACCCCCAGCACCCTCAGGCACTCCCCAACTCCTCATCCTCAGCTCCACCCCAGCTGGAGCTCCCACCTCCCCACACACCCCAATCTTCTCCCCAGCCCGGAGCCCCATCCTGCATCCTGAATTCCTCATTTATGGCCCCACTCTAAAGGCCGCACCCCCAGCTGGAGTCTTCACCCCCTCCTGCACCCCAACCCCCAAATTTCATGAGCATTCATGGCCCACCATACAATTTCCATGTCCAGATCTGGCTGTTGGGCCAAAAAGTTTGCCCACCCCTGAACTACATGTTAACTTTCCAGTAGTTTTGAGACCCTCAATACAAAGGCCACAGTAGTCTTAAAAGCCACAAAAACCTAAATAAAAGTTTCCAGTATTTATGCCATAAATGGAGGTGCATATTGTAAGCATAACAATTCTCTTCATTTTGCCAGTCGTAATTCTCAAAAATATAAGAAAATATAACCAAGTCAAAAATATTATTAAAGTATGCTTAAGGCTGCAAATTAAAATATGAGCAGTAAGGAAAAAGAACAGTGTGCTAATCTATACCTTACACAAAAATGAAAAAGGATTACTACTACTACTACAAGTACTTAACTTTTGCATTCCTGGATTATTACTATTTGTCTCTAAACATTCATCCTTAATGCTTCATTAATAAAGTTGTATTGCATTTAATTTCCTGTTTATTAAAATGAAAATAAGAGATTAGAAAGGACCATAACCTTGAATCTATCATTTCTCTTCTATCCAAATGCCTAGTTATGGCAAGTGATCTATAATAGAGGTTTTTTGTTTTATTTCAGCACATAGCTATAAAAAAACAACCCAATTATATCTAATTTTACCTTTTCTTTTATTTCATTATTATAAATATTACAGGGCTTTCTATCATATCATCATGCTAAAAATCTACCCCAAGAGACAAGACTGACAATAGACTGTAAAGGCAAATCATACTCTCAGTTACACCAATGTAACTCTGGAATAAATGTCCTTGATATACAAGGATTTCAGTGAAGTTACTTTAAATATACATTAGTGTAACAGCATCCAGTGTTTTAAACGGTACATTGAATATTCTGCAATATGCAAGATTACGTGCAGTATGCAGTCACTGCTCAGAACAAGTTACAAACCTGCTGATAAATCCTTCCTTGTCTGTGGAGGGCTGGATTGAGTTTCAGAGGCTGAACTACTGTAATCTTCGCTGGCTGATGAGTAGTGCTCATCCTCTTCTGTCTCACATGTTTCAGCAGTGTTAATTATTCTAGACTCCGATTGGAAGATTTCTGTATACAAGGAGAAAAACCAAGACCTAGGATTTTTGTCTCAGCTACTGGAAATATCTTTAGATTCATGATGTTTCTTAATGGATTATGAACAACAATCAAGCCCGGACCCTGAAAAGACTTACCTGGGCTTAAATTTACACATTGCGCAATCCCATTGTCTTCAAAGACTTAAGGCAGTATTTTTACTTACAGTATGAATCTTAAAATCAAAATTTTAGGACACAGTAAAGTAAGGCATCATACAAATTCATGTATTTTTCACTTCAACTCTTTATCCTAAATTCAGATGATTTTAGGGGATTCTTAACATGATTTATAGCTTCATCAAAAAAGCCATTACAGCACAGCGCATATAGTCTCTCAGTATTTCTCATTTGTTACATCTTCATTATAATTCCATAAAATACATATTCAATAAAAGCAAGTTATTGAAGTAACAGTAAATTACTAGATTAGGACTAGTTTTTAATAACAGGTTGTGCCGTCTCTCATTAATGAAATCTGAGGTCCACTTCTAAAAAATGAAAATACTAAAGTCATTGGTCCCAGGCAGTAGTTTCTCAAATCCTGAGACTATGAGGCAGTTACAAATTCCATTAATCTCCATTTACAACGAGAGTTCCAGGCAGTCAGCTCCTCTTAAGGTCAGCCTAAGTGCCCGATCCTACTCCTACAAAGTCAATGGGAGTTTGGCAGATGACTTGAATAGATACAGGATCATACCCTATGCTTATTATGTGTTTTGAGATATATATTTAAATTCAACAGTTTTCAACCATAAACTCATTCTTGTATTGTTTTATATGAATAACTTACATCTGATAACAATACTTGCCAAAACACCCATCCCTCATGAATCTCAAAATGCTTTACAAACAGCTAGTCTAAAATACACCCAATAAGTAGCTACGTACTTACCTTTGCTTCTTTCAGTTTCTCTGACTGCAGAGTGTGGGCTTTCCTTCTTTTGCATTCTAAATGTTATTGTGTTAAGAGATGGTTTCTTTATTTTAAAGAGTTCATCACCCTCTGTAGGAGGGAAAAAAAATGATCAGTGTAAATAACATATTTACAAAGCAACATCACATTTGAAACATTTTATTATTTGTCTTACCATAGTGCCTAGTAGGCCTAGTCATGGACCAGGACCACACTGTGCTGTACAGACACAGAACAAAAAAGCGTCACTGCCCCAGAAAGAGTTTACGATCTACGTATAAGACCAGAGACAACAAATGGATATAGACAACCATTGATGGACCTATCCTCCGTGAATTTATGTAGTCTTTTTTTAACCCTGTTATAGTGTTGGCCTTCACAACATCCTCTGGCAAAGAGTTCCACAGGTTGACTGTGTGTTGTGTGAAGAAACACTTCCTTTACTTCCTTTTATTTTAAACCTGCTGCCTATTAATTTCATTTGGTGATCCCCTAGTTCTTGTGTTATGAGGAGTAAATGGCACTTCCTTTTTTACTTCTCCACATCAGTCATGATTTTATAGACCTCAATCATGTCCCCCCTTAGTCATCTCTTTTTCCAAGCTGAAAAGTCCCAGTGTTATCGATCTCTCCTCACACAGAAGCCGTTCCATACCCCTAATCATTTTTGTTGCCCTTTTCTAAACCTTTTCCAATTCCATTATATCTTTTTTGAGATGGGGTGCTCACATCTGCACGCAGTATTCAAGATGTGGGCGTACCATGGATTTATATAAGGCTGACCATTCAAACAGGTCCCCTTACTTTATCAGGGCAAGATAACCTTAAACAAAGGAAACAACAGTCACCTCAGGTCTTCAGTGATACTTAGGCACCTAACTCCCACTGAAATCAATGTGAGTTTGGTGTCTGGGCCTTAGTCCATAACACGGGGCAACATCCATTCCTTCATACTCCACTTCTGACCCTTGTCTTTCCGGCTCTAAGTTCTTTGGGGCAGAGACTGTCATTTATTATATGTTTGTACATTGTCTTTAGGCATTATCACAACATAAGCAAAAAATAATAAAACAACCATGACCCAAACATCAGATCCAGGATGTATGCAGCCTTATAGTTGTAGGGTCCACTCATATGAGACAGTCCTATGAGTATCAGGTAGCCATGAAGTTCCAACCCAAGCCAGAAAAATCATGGGTGCATAATGATGTCACCAAGTACCTCAGCAGTGCCAGCATCACTGCTGATCAGCCCAGATTTAGCATGGGATATCAGTTGTAATTGAGTTTACATGCAAAAAAGTACAGACCCACCCTTTTCACCTGAGTCATATATTTAGACCTGGACAACTTTAACAACATCCTGCAGTGTCTTGCAGCATCAAATAGCCAGATCTTGGCTATGCACACTTACTCCTCCTTTATCACATCATTAACTTTATTAGTCTTTGCATCACTTAATGCATATTATCTTCTTGCTATGTCTAATTATACACCTTTCTAACTTCCTAAATCTTCTCCACTTTTCAAATACTTTTAAACAAACATGTATAGTACTGTTAATCTTCAAAGAGTTTCAAAAATATTCATTTATTAAGCCCCATAACAATCCTGTTATAAATGTATTTCCTACTTCACGCATGCAGAAACAGAGACAAAATTTAAGTGACTTGTTCCAGGCAACTGAGTGTGTCAGTGTCGAAACCAGGTTGAGAGGTGCTAGCTCCTTGTCTGTGTCACTAAACCAGTAGACCTCACAATCAATGTTTCTCTTGTTCTATACTCCTCCCACTCCACCTCCACTAATTCACTCTCCCTAGCTCCTAACCTGCTCTCCGTTCAATTTCCTGTATCGTGCAGCCATCCTGCTGCTTGCTATTCAGGAACCCAAAAATGAATGCAGTGTTAGGTTATGTCTACACAGCAGCTGGGAGGATGCTTCCAGTGTGGGTAGATACAAAGGCTCTCTGCTGCAGAAAGCATGCTAAAAATAGCAGTGCAGCTGCAGGGGCACAGGCAGCATCTTGGCCTAGCTTCCCCCTCCCCCACCCCCGTGTAATTCACTCAACCCCTGAATAGGTACTCAGGTACCTAGCCTGAGCGGCCAGCTGTACCACTACCACCCCATTGCCATCTTTTAATTGGAGCAGAGCTAGTACCTGTCAGTCTACCTGGGCTGGGAAGCGCCCTCCCAGCCGCTGTGTAGACATACCCTACAGGTGCAAGTCCCAGCAGAGATCCCAAGGGAACTACTGAAGTGACACCAGCTTGAGGGGTGACTGCAGGTGCCAGTACCTGAGGCGTTTGAGTGATTAAAGCACAGGACTGGGCACCAGGCCTCCTGGGTTCTCATCCAAGCCCCTAACACTTGGGCTTGTCCACCCTTGGAAGTTAACGGGGAATAAGGCGAGGTCGGTGTAAGTCAGAAGCTAGTTGAGCCCAGTCCAGACCAGAAGGGCCCAGACAGAGGCCAGCCTGGGGCCCGTTCCCACACACACGCTGCGCGGCGGAAGGGAGCCGGCGCTAGACTTTACCATCTCGCTCCTCGTCGGCACCGAAGCTCAGCAGGGCCATCTCTCCCCGCGCCTGCCCAGCTCTGGGGTTTGCCCCCCGTGGCCTGCCTCGGGGCACGCCGCCGCCATCCTCCTGTTCCTCCCGACCCCCAGTGTCCCCCGCTGGCCCCTCTGCGGGCGGCTGCCTCTCGGCGGCGGGCCTGGCAGGGCCCTGCTCCTGCTCCTCTTCGCCCTGGTCCGCCTCAGAGCCAGTGCCCTGCTCCCGTTCCGGCTCCGGCTCCGGCTCCCCTTCGCTGCTGCTGCTGCTGCTGCTGCAGCTGGACGCGGCTCTCTGCCGGCCCCGGAAGTTCCGCGGGGGCCTCCTAAACATTCTATCCGGTAACGGTCACAACGCGCGACAAGAGCCAAGCTCCGACGGCGCGAGCCTGTCCCGGAAACGTAGCTCCCTCCTCACAACTCCCAAGTGCGCATGCGCAGCTTCACTCGTCCATAGTGAGCGGCGGCGATGACGACAACGAGGAGCGGGGGGGGGGGGAGTGGAAGATGCCCCCCCCACTGGAGGCGACCCCGCCCCCTGAGAATCGGGTGGCTGGAGCCAAGTAGGCAGCTGTGCAGTGAGCCAGAGGGGCGGCTCCTCACTTAACCCTTGAAAGGCTGGATTGGGGGGGGCTGCCTGGGGTGCCAGAAAGCGGTGCACCCCGCCGTTTTTTTTAAACAGCGGAGCACGAGGCTGGCGCTGCTCCCCGCTAGAAGGGCCGCACGGGGTCTGCTCTTCGGGCGGAGAAGCTGGGTGTCTACTCCGCCTGCAAGGCACCTAGCGGGGCCGCGGGGAGTCGCACAGGCCCGCTGAGGGCCGGGGCCCAAGGGGTGGGCGGGTCCAGTCCCTGGCCTGGGGAATGGTGTATGTGGGAGCAGCCCAGGCACCCCTCCCCCAGCCGGTGCGATCCCCTGCAGCACCCTCCGACCGGCTACCTTCTGCCCTGTGCATCCCCCACCCCAACAACCCACCCTGTCCTGCCATTTTTGCCTCTAGGCAACCTCCACCTGGCAACCCTCCTCCCCCCACGGTCACTTTCACCCCTGCATCAAGCTCGGGACCCCCCCACTGCCACCTGACTTCTCCCTCCTGCCCACTCCTCCCTTGTGCAGACCCCTTCCTGCCACCTTCACCCCCCTGCAACAATCCCGTACACCCCCCTCTCTGCCACCTTCACCCCCTGGAAGAGCCCCCATACAACCCCCCTCTTGCAGAACCCCCCATACCCCTTGCACTTTGTGAACATCTGGGCCCCTGAGGGGAACTGGGTTGTAGGAAGGTGGGGGCTGGACATTGGAGGGGAAGGTGCAAGGTGGAAGTTTTGCTTAGGGCCAGGGCCGGTGCAACCATTTAGGCGACCGCTGGGATTTGGGGGGGGCGCCATTGTCTTCGGCAGCAACCGCAGTGGCCGGATCTTCGGGCGCTCCGTTTGCCGCCAGCATTTAGCTGGAGGGAGCTGGGGCAGGGGAGCGCAGGGAGGGCTGCCTGCAGCAGGTAAGGGGGGGGGCAGCACGCAGGGGAACTCCCTGCCCCAGCTCACCCCTGCCTCGCCTTCTCCCTGAGCACGCCATGGCTGCTTCACTTCTCCCACCTCCCAGGCTTGCGGCACCAATCGGCTTAGGTGCCGCAAGCCTGGGAGGCAGGAGAAGTGAAGCAGCGACGGCGTGCTCGTGCGTGGAGCAGGGGTGAGCTGGGGCGGGGGGGGAGGGGGGCTGGGGAGCTGCCGCAAGGGGGGCACCTCAGGGCGGAAGCTGCAGCGGTGGAGGGGGGCGCCTCAGGGAGGGGGCGCGGCAGCGGGGTGCAAGGTGGAAGTTTTGCGTAGGGCGCGAAACATCCTTGCACCGGCCCTGCCTAGGGTGCAAAATATCCTTGCACTGGCCCTATGCGCCTGTGCTGAGGGTCCCCAGCCTGGCATGGGAGAAGTGTTGGAGAGGCTGTTTGGGGTAGAAGGGTGTGAGGGGAATGAGTCAGGGCTGCATTATGCAGTGGGCTGATCTGTGGGGCCCACCTCCCTTGCTGCAGGTACCAGAGGGAAGGTGCACAGTGACTGAGGCAGGGCATTACAGGAAGAAGGCACCAATCTGTGGTTAAGGCAGTTGACAGCTGCGTGGAGAATTTCCTTTATTCCTGACTCAGCCTGCCACACCATCCCTCCTGTGCAAGTCACTTACACCAAACTCTCCACAGCCCCGGGCACAGATTATGTTCCCCACAGTCCAGTTGCTGGAGTTAAGACCCTTGGGGCAAGTTTTGCAGTGCTGAGTGCTCACAGCTGCAGTTGAAATCAGGTGGCGCTGTGGTGTGAGCACAGAAAGTCCTAGAAAAATAAGTGCTCTTAAAAATAAAGCCTATGGGGCACTCAAAAATGGTGGACACAATGATTTTTTTCTTAATCTCAGTACCTCGGTTCTCCGTCAGGAAAATAAGGATAATAATAATTAATACCACTTTTCCTGAGTGGGATGGTGTGAACATGTTACATTTGTGAAGCATTTGCTACATTGAAAATATCATAAAATAACTGAGAAAAGTGCCACATAATAATAAATCAATTCTGTATTCAGTGCAGAGCTACCCTTACAGAGCACTGTCTATCTTGTGCACTGGATGAGGCAGGGGTACTGTGGAAAATAGTAGTTTTTAGTCACATGATCACATACTATCGTAATGCATACACACATGGGAGGCTGAATTAAGGGCTTGTCCATACTTGAAAGTTAATTCTCATAATGTGTTTCTGTTTCAGGAATAACTATTTCTAAATTTATGGATTATTTCTGGGTGCTAGCATAATATTAAATCTGTATTATATGCCTCTTACAAATAATAATTCTTGATGCAAATATTATCTTACCTATTGATTTCTAAGACAAGTGACCACCATTAAAGAGGGAGGCAGCATTCTATGATGGCACCGTCCCAGTTTATCAGAACCAAGATTTAGTCAGATTTGCATAACAAAAATGTTCTATGTAAAATATCAGAATACTTAGCTGTTTCTATGTCTTTTAATCCATTAGCTATCTTTTACCCGGAGAGACCTGCAGCAATAACAGAACTTCACAGATGTACAATATATATAAATAGAACTCAAGTTATCCGCTAATTTTTTGTCCAAGTAAAGCTTGTTTTAGAGGCCAGTAGGAAACTAGTGAGGTTGAGGTGTCTCCATTCTCATGAGTAAGTTTTAGACATACTCACTGGGGGGAGGGCTAGCTCAGTGGTTTGAGCATTAGGGTGTTACACCCAGGATTATAAATTCAATCCTTACAGGGGCCATTTAGGGAACTAGGGTAAAAATCAATTTGGAGATTAGCCCTGCTTTGAGCAAGGGGTTGGACTAGATGACCTCCTAAGGTCCCTTCCAACCCTGATATTCTAAAAAGCAGTGTGTCCCGCAGCGCTTTCTTGTCCCAACTTAAACTGTTTGCATTTTGCATCATTACATCCACACAATGTGGTGGTGGTGGTGTTTTTTAAATAAGCACCACATTCTGTGCAGACATCCTCTGGTGCAATGTTTCACCACTAAGCTATATATGCATTCTGCTATTATTCCAACAGTGCAATGTGTTCGGGCTACCAGATGTCTGGGTTTTCCAGGACATTGCCTGTTTTTTGAACCCCTGTCCAAGGGGATTTTTCAAATAACAGGCAGGCCTGGTCCACACTATACAGTTAAATCGATTTAAACAGCGTTAAATCGATTTAACTCTGTACCCGTCCACACTACAAGGCACTTTAAATCGATTTTAAGGGCTCTTGAAATCGATTTGTGTACTCCTCCCCAACGAGAGGAGTAACTCTAAAATCGATATTACTATATCAATTTAGGGTTAGTGTGGACGGAAATCGAAGTTATTGGTCTCATTCCTTTAATGTAGCTACCCAGAGTGCACCGCTCCAGAAATCGATGGTAGCCTAGGACCATGGACACACACCACCGAATTAATGTGCCCTAGTGTGGACGCATAAAATCGATTTTATAATATCGGTTTTATAAAACCGGTTTTAGTAATTTCGATTTTATGCTGTAGTGTAGACGTAGCCGCAATGTCAGGGGGTTTGGTAGAGCCGAGGCTGCAGCTCAGAAAGAGCCCCAATTGGTCCACTTCCCAGCTGGTCTCTCCCATGCATTGGCAGCTGATTGGTTCATTCTGCATCCACAGCTGCCAGATCTTCCCACCCTGGCCCCAGTCAGCTCCCAGCCCTGGGAAGGGGGCCCACAGAGACTGATGGCTGTTGCTGTGCCCAGGGCTTGCACCAGCCACCCTGCTAACATGACAAGGAGTACCCCTGCTGCAAGTACCCCTTTAGCTTCCCCAACTGTACCCTGCCTTCCATCCTCCCCGCTTCCCCAGTATCCTCTTTTGGGGAACCTGAAATATGGTAACCTTACACTGTAGGAGCTCTACTGGAACTCTGAATCAGGGGGTGAAATTAATAAATTCCTATGATTCCTCTGGGGGAAAAATCTGTGTGGGGATTGGTCCTGCTTTGAGCAGGGGGGTTGGACTAGATGACCTCCTGAGGTCCCTTCCAACCCTGATATTCTGTGATTCTATGATTTTGTAAGACAGCTCCATTGTCAAACAGCTGCAGTCAGGCAGCATGGAAGAAATACATGACTTGAAATGCATGGCGTTCTGGTGACCGCTGTTAAGATGGGACCGGACCATTTCCTCTCCCCAGAAAGCAAGAAAACCCAGAACCTCAGCATGGGTCCATGCAGAAACACAGGGCATGGTTGCTGTATGATCTGTATGTCTGGGAGCTGGAATCACACTGCAAGCACCTGTCGGTGAGCTAGCATTTAAATAGAGTGATGGCATCCCATCAAGCTGACTGATCCTGGCAGAGTAGAGGGCACATACGTGAGACAGGTTGACCCAGATATGCAGCAAAGTCCCCCTACTCCACCAGCTTTCAATGGTTAAAAGTGGAGCTGCCCCTCAAGCTGATTGGACAGTGGCCTACTGTGCTTCCTCCTACCCCCTTCCCAATCACCAGGGGGCAGGGTCCCTTCCAGTGGGCAGGACCAGCAGGGAGCCTGATTGTTTTTTTCACACTCCACCTCCACATAGCTCTTTTGCAATGCGAGGGCTGCTAGAGGTGGAATAGTTTATTTGAAATGGGGATGCATCCACGCCTACCTTATTGCCTGCTAACTCATTCTAAAATTTATGAAACTTGCTTTCAAAATGGATTTTGTAATGCAGATTGAGACACCAGATAATTAAAAAAAATTATTTATGAATGCAAGACATTTTATCCCAAGTGAGACAAGATCTAAAATTACACAGACAATCTTAATTCTGGCATTTCCAAACTTTTGGTTGCTTAACTTCGAAACCTTCACATTCTTTTAACAGTTTTTTTTTAACTTCTCTCTAATAATGTTGTAACATCCAGAAGTGATCTGTTTGCCCTGTCAATCAGATCCTTATTTTGTCACTTCTGATAATCTTATGTATGCTATGCCTTTATACTCTGCTTTGACTTACAGCTTTTATCGTCTTCTATGCTATTTCCACATTTTTCCAGAAATGTGCAAACCCCCGTTAACTTTCCCTTTTGCAGCATCCCATAAAGTGTTTTGAAAGGGTTTGTGTAATTTATTTCAAAGGTGGTTCTTATCTCACCCTTTATTGATTCAATAATTAATTAGCACTTTCACAGAGAATTATTAAGACAACAATGCTGATAAGAGGTTCTATAAAGTCTTCTCAGCAACAGTACTCACACCTCTCTGCAGAGTTCAGTTATGAAATATGTAGCCACATGCATCACCAATTTTCAGCTTAGTTGAAATAAAAAAGTGGCCTGCCCTAAAATATTCCATAGTTTTGTTCAAGTGTAGGGGAAAGATCTGGTAAGGAAGTTTATTACAGGGCACTGGTGGGAGTTGCTGAAAGAAACAGGAGTTGGGAGTGGGAATACAGTGGATGAGAAAATATAAACAAAAGTAAGCATAGCAACTTCTAGCACTCTGAAGAATATACATTATCTTTAACCTCTAACATAATTCTATTAAATATCAATCTAAAGTATATAGCTGTGCAGAATAGCTGCTGTCCCCTATCACAGAGCCTAGAATAGTGGTTCTCAATCAGGGCTATATGTACCCCTGGAGGTACACAGAGGTCTTCAAGGGGGTACATCAACTAATCTAGATATTTGCCAAGTTTTATAACAGGCTACATGAAAAGCACTAGTGAAGTCAGTACAAACTAAAATTTCATACAGACAATGACTTGTTTAGACTGCTCTATATGCTCTACACTGAAATGTATGTACAATATTTATATTCCAGTTAGTTTATTTTATTAATTATATGGTAAACATATAATTTTTCAGTAATAGTGTACAATTTGTCAGTAATTGTGTACTGTGACACTTCTGTATTTTTATGTTTGATTTTGTAAGGAAGTAGTTTTTAAGTGAGGTGAAACTTGAGGTACGCAAGACAAATCAGACTTCTGAAAGGGGTACATGATCTGGAAAGGTTGAGAGTGACTGGCCTAGAATGTATGGGGGAAAATGCACCTAAAGTAGTGCAGTATAAGAACGGGTAAGACCCCTGTGGTCGATTCATGGGAACATGGATAGACAAAATTCTCTAGTTACATGAAAACTAACATTAAAACATGTTAAACTGAAGAAACAAATGCATTTGAAAAAAAATCAGCTGTGGGTTACTGAAGTACTAGGCATGAATCATAGCATCAGGGTAACAAATTGCAATAAATTATCTTGCTTAAGTCTGGTAACATTTTTATTGCCACTACAGTCTTGTTTTTCTAATGCTACAACAATCAAATTCATTGCATTAATGAGTGCTTGCATTTTTCTGCGTGTCTGTGCTGCAGCGAGATTTCTCAAGTACTGCATATGTGTTCAGCAGTTAGCAATATTTTCTTTGCCAAAATTCAGTCTGCATGAGTCAGTGCTGCTGTCAAATCACATTCTGTCCATTTAATCTGGAAATCTACTTTACAGATGGTTACAGAGATGTTCTATGAATATCAGAATAGGAATAATTTCTAAATGAGTGGCCAAAGAGTCTTTACTGCTCTAAGGGTATGTCTACACTACCCACTGGATAGGCAGGTAGTGATCGATCTATTGGGGATCAATTTATCGTGTCTAGTGTAGACACGATAAAATCGATCCTCGATAGCTCTGCCGTCAACTCCAGAACTCCACCGCAGCGAGAGGCGGAAGCGGAGTCGACAGGAGCGGCAGCGGTCGACTCGTCGCTGTCCTCACAGCCAGGTAAATTGACCTAAGATACATCAACTTCAGCTATGCTATTCGCATAGCTGAAGTTGCGTATCTTAAGTCGACTCCCCTCCCCCAGTGTAGTCCTAACCTTATAGTATGAGTAACCCAACCTTCCTCCCTGAGAACCTCCTTGTCTTGGCAAGAGAACAGGATTGGGGCTTTTTTTTTTTTCCATACAGATTTACTCTTTTTGAAATAGTAGGGATCCTACAAGGTTACACACCAGCCATCCCCATTCACTAGCTAATGAAATGTGAAAGTGTCTGGTTCAGAACCCAAAACACTGCTTTTTGGAAGGGCATGTGTTGGAGGCAGCAGACACCTTTTTGAGATGTTGCCACACAATGTCAATATCAGAAACACACCAGCCTCATTGCTTTGGGTATGGGACATACATATTCACATGTCCCTGTGCCTATAGCATAGCAGATTCCCAGGATTAGGTAACAAAAGATGCTTCCGAAATAGAAAGGCCAGACTACTGAAAATATCAAACATTTGTGAAGGAGGAAAAAATTGGGGTGTAATTGCACATGGGACTATGGGATTAATAAGGACTAGCAGAAGTATTAAAGGACAGACAGAGTTGGTTACCATGTATGAAATGTTGGGGGACAATTTTTAGGGGTTTGTGTAAATAATTTTCAGGCTAACCGTCACAAAAGAGCCAGTGCCATCCCTCATCCAGGTGTATTCGAAACAACAGCTGGGGCAACTGCCAAGGGGAACTTCCAGTCTAAAGAGGTACCTCCCATTGCCCATCATAGGTAAACAGAAGGTCGCATATAAATTAGTTTGTGTGTAAACACACTGCAACTGTTTTGATTTTTCAAAAACAGTAGCAAATTGTATGTAACATGTCTCATCCACTAGACGGCAGTTCATTAACTGCACACAAAATATTTCACCCTTACCCATTTTGTCTCACAAGCTGTGGGTCACTTTGGTGAGGAAGCCTTTCTCTGATGCATCAGAAATCTTTATCAAAATCTTTTATCTTGTTTTTTGCTGAACCATTAAATGATGTTCTGAGCATGTTCTTGAATGGATTTGTCTCTCAGCAACCTAGGCATCGTTACCTGGGCATAGGTAATGTATGGCTTGGGCAGAACATCAGTGACTTCTGCCATTTTTTCCAGACAAGCAGCGACACAGCAGAAGAGGTGAGCCACACGGCTGAATATATTTGAGGCAGGGGTAGGGAGAAAATCTGATCCTGCTGCTCCCAGTTCAGGGGTTGGCCAACTACTCTATCCGTGGCCTATTCTGCTAATATTGGAGATCTTCACCTATCAGCTTTCAGATCACCATGTTCAGCGGCTGTTCTAGGCACAGGCAAGCTAGGCAGCTTCCTTGGGCGGCAAAACCATGGCAAAAAGGTATGATCTACCTCACACGAGCCTGCCACAGTGCAGACAGTCTGTGTACATCCTGATGCACCTTAACAGTTACTTAATATGCTTTGATCTCATTCTCTTTGAAAGGGACAAGATCAAAGTGCGTTAACAAACTTAATGCATGTCAGCAGGGTGCACATGGTGTGCACACTGTACCTATTAACACATGCACTGAGACCTCAGCAAGTGCCATAAGGCTGGAGAGCCCAGCGTAGTTCAGTGAGGGCAGGCCAGGGGAGCCCATGGCCCAACCTGGACCCCAACAGACTGTCTCCAAACAAGCCTGAGTACCAGGGCCCCCGGGGTGGGTTGTGATCAGGTATGTGGCACCCCTTACCCCCATCTGCTTCCTGCCCTTGTACTCCTGCCCCTCCCATATCTGCTCCTGCCCCCCAGGATCCTGCCCTCCACCCTAGTCTTCCTGCCCCTCTCTGCTACCCAAAGTCCTGCCCCCACCTCATCAGCTCTAGCTGACTCTTTTCGCCCCATGTTCTATCTCCACCCCATCTGCCCCCCCAGGTCCTGCCCCGATTTCCGTAACCCCTCCACCCTAACCTCCCTGCCCCTCATCTCCCCTCCATGTCCTAGACCATCTGCCAGCTGGGGTAGTATCCCCCCCATCTATCTCCCAACTCATATGTCTCCTGACCCCTCCCCCCCAGGGTCTGCCCCTTTCCCCAGTTCTTCTACCAAGTTCTAGCCAAGTCTGCAAAAGAGCTAACCATGTATAGAAAAAAGCCAGTTGCATAAGGACCAAGGATTGAATGTTGTCATATTTTCAGAGTTTTTTTCACATTAGCATCTCTGAATGATGTTAAGAGATTATGCACCCTCTCATTGTATGCCTCAAAGTAACTCAGCTCAGTGTCCTTGTGGCACCTTAGAGACTAACAAATTTATCTGGGCATAAGCTTTCATGGGCTAAAACCCACTTCATCAGATGCATGGAGTAGAAAATAAAGGAGCAGGTATAAATACATTAAAAGATGGGAGTTGCCTTACCAAGTGTGAGGTCACACCACTCCATGCATCTGATGAAGTGGGTTCTAGCCCACGAAAGCTTATGCCCAAATAAATTTGTTACTCTTTAAGGTGCCACAGGGACTCCTCATTGTTTTTGCTGATATAGACTAACACGGCTATCCCTCTGAAATCTGTCAGCTCAGTGTGATGTTTCACCTCCTCTTCTTGAATCAGATTTACATGCCAGAACATTTCCTTGCAAAATCATAGAATTATGCCCACTTCCTCAGCAGAACCTGTCATTGTGTAAGATTTTCCAGATCATTTTGTCCATAAGCAAAGAGGCAGGCATTGTAACCGTCAAAGATTTTGTCTAGGAGTAGCTGGGCCAGCTAACAATACACAACTTCTTGACTGGCACATGTCTCATCCTCTGGATTCAGCAACCAAAAACAACAGTCATAGGAGAACGTCAGCCGCCTGTTTGTGTGAAGATGATATATCAGTATTTCCTTTCAAGAAACTGATACAACACATTTTGTTCAAACTTACTGTTCCCTTTGGGTTAGTGGCCTGACTGACTGCAACAGTCATAAGACTGTTCTCTCCAGAAGATTCTCCCCTCACACAGATGTTCAGTCGCTCTTTCACATTTCCAAGACTCCCCCATTTTCATAATAGAGATCCAAGTCTGAAGAACTGTCAGATATTACAGTCATATTTAGACTTCAGTCAAGAAGAAGCTGCTGCACTTCTCATTTTTCTGACTCCGTTAATTACATTCTCACAAACTGCTCTGCTTTCTCTCTTCTTCAAAAGGCCACTTGGTAGATCTGTGTGCTCAGTCTCTTCCCAACTAACCAAATCTCATAATCTTCCTTCCCCACCCAGCACACTATCTCAAAGGGCCCCTGCCATTTAGTGAACATTTTGCACTTGGAGCTAGGTAGTAATAACAAGACACGCCCCCCGGACTGGTAAACCCCAGCCACACATTCCTATTATACTGATACCAGAGATATTCCCTGGACTCCATTGTGTGTCCCTAGCTTCCATTTTGAATAGACAAAAATCACTCCATCATCAGGAGCTGCAGCTCTCAGGATACTTCACTGCTGAAAGTAGGAAAAAGGGTTGAAAGTTCAGCTGGGGAAAAAAACCTATAAAATTGGCAGAAAGCCAAACAGGTGCAGCATAACTCAGTGGTAAACAACTAGTGATAAGGATGTGCAGTAACATCTGACAGTTGGCAGGATAGTATAAAAGGCAAACAGGAGGGTTAGAACAGAGGAGCAGAGAGAGATGGAGAGCAGACAAGAAGCTGAGAGAGAGAGAATGGGAATGGAGCCGAGCAGATAGCTGACTGAAGCAGCAGCAATAAGATAGCACAGTGAAGCCGAAAGGACAGAGTATAGCCTGCTATAATTATAGTATTAGTGTAGGATTAGTGTTAGTATGTGTATGCCTGGGTTAATAAAGATGCATAAGATTTTGTTAAATGTTTTACATAAGTAAATTATATTACTAAGAACTGCTGTCAGCGATCTCTTGCAGACTGGCCATCTGTAACAGTGCAATCACTTAGAATCATTTGAACTGTACACAACTGCGGTTTGAATGCTCTTTAACTTGCAATAAGGGATAGGTATCTGATTTTTATTTCTAGATTATTACTGTATTAGGGATTATTAGTTACATTAATAAAAAGATAATTTGTTTTGGAAAGAATACTGCCTGTGTCAGTCACTTAGTGGAAGGCTGTATCCATGTCCTTTAAGTGTTTCCTTACTATCTTGAAGAGCCATACCTTAGGAGACACAGATTAAAGGGGAGATAGGTAGGCTATTCTGGGGGCACCCCAAAGCCTGTTTTTCAGGGTAATAGTACAGCTCCTGTGAATGTTGCACAGCCTGTAAATTTTGCTTGACAAAGGCCCTAATCAAATCCAGCTGTTTCTGCAGATTTAAGACATACTTCACAATATTCTCAGCCTTGGTTCCTTGGTCCCGACAAGCTTCCTGCATGAGGTCTAGAAGGCCTTCCATACAATAGCCCAAAAGGGGAGAGCCCTGTTGAAGATCGGGGCACCTCCCTGATGCCAACCATTAGATACAAGAGCAGTTTTTCCTAGTTGTGGGATTTGGCTGTGACAAACTTGCATACATTCCCTTTAGTGCTGGTTAAAATGTTCCACTACCCTGTCCATTTTGAGGTGCTAAACTGAAGTTCTTGTGGACTGTATGTCAAGTAGGGAGCAAACTTCTTGTAGTAACCTTGGCATGAAGGTTGTGCCCTGATCTAGGTAGGCATCCCCAGGATGATGTTGACCGGCGAACACTTTTAGCAATTCATCTGTAACTGCCTGGGCTGATACTGACTACAGGAAAATTACTTGAGGGTACCGGGTGGCATAATCTAATGACTAAAATGTAGCAGCATCCCCTGGCTATCGGTTCAAGCTACCCAACTTAATCTGGCCCAATACGTTCAAATGGTTTCTCTACTAAGGAAAAGAGGAACCAGGGTAGATGTGGGACACACTGACTGACATTTGGGACAGGGAAAAAAATCCTAATTATAGATATAAAATGAGGGGGTCTAAATTAGCTGCTGCCACTCAAGAAAGAGACCTTGAAATCATTGTAGATAATTTCATGAAAACTACTCAGTGCGCAGTGGCAGTCAAAAAAGCTAACAGAATGTTAGAAGCCATTAAGGAAGAGATAGATAAAACAGAAAATATCATAATTCCACAATATATATCCATGGTACACCCACACCTTGAATACTGTGTGCAGTTATGGCTGCCTCATCTCAACAAATATATATTACAATTGGAAAAGGGCAGAGAGGCCAACACAAATGATTAGGTGTATGGAACAGCTTTCATATGAGGAAAGATGTAAAAGATTGGAACTTAAAAAAGACACAACTAAAGGGGGACATAATAGAGGTCTATAAAATCATGAAGGGTATGGGGAAAGCCAATAGGGAAGTGTTATTTACCTCTTCACATAACACAAGAATTGGGGTCACCCAATGAAATTAATAGGCAGCAGCTTTAAAACAAACAAAATAAAGTACTTCTTCACACAATGTACAGTCAACCTTTGGAATTCGTTGTTAAGGATGTTGTGAAGGCCAAAAGTATAACTGGGTTCAAAAAAGAATTAGAGGATAGGTCCATCAATAAATAAGAATCAACCAAGATAAGCAAGGATGCAACCCCATGCTCCAAGTATCACTAAACTTCCAACTGCCAAAAGCTGGGACTTGTCAACAGGGAATAGATCACTTGAAACTGCTCTGTTCTGTTAATTCCCTTTGAAACATCTGGCACTGGCCATAGTCAGAGACAGTATATTGAGCTAGATGGACCATTGGTCTGACCCCTAAAGGAGCTGGGGACCTCTAGCTGTGACTGGCATATTCCAGCTCTTTGACCACCTGAACTAGGACATCTCCTTCCACATCAAAGTGAAGATACTGCGCATCCCATACTGCATCCGCCAAGGTCCTATCCACCCTCACTAGCTGCCCATTCAAACAGCTAAACACCCTGTCATTTTGCTTGAGGTAGCAGCCCTTTTGTGGACCTGTCAAGAGTGTCCAAACTGTACTGGGTAGCTGTGCTCTTCTGTGCTCTTTCAGCAGTTCTGGTCCAGAGTTCATAGGGTCCCTGGAGGCCTGACTGGCCAAAGGTGGTGGTATCTGAGTCTGGATCCTAAGAGGGCACCTCTGGAGGGTCCAAGCCACACTGAGTGACAGCTGATTTAAGGACTCATCTTCCCAGGTCCTTAAATGTTAGTAGAGCTTGGTTCTGGGCAAAGCAGTGCTCTGTATGTGTTTTATGGGCCTGGGTGGTAGTGCTAAACAGTTCAGGGTCAGTAAAAGGGAAGTTCTTTCCATGAGGTAAACAAGTGCCTCCTGCAGGCTAGGATCTGAGTGTGATTGGTTTGCTTCCTGTAGCAGGCCAGTTACCGGGCCCCGATCTCAACCAGCACCACTGTGTCTGACAATTCTTTCATCAGGCCACTACCAACCCTGCAGCCAGAGCCGGTGCTAGGCATAAGCAGACTAAGCAATTGCTTAAGGCCCCAAATAGATCAAGCTTAATATTAATTATTAGTATGTGTTGTGGGGGGAGGGGTTCCCAATGAGCTAGCACTGATACTGCCTGCAGCACTCCTGTTTATTGACAGCTTAAGCCTGCTAGTGGGTAGGATTGGAAATCTCCATGGATGCATCCTATAAGCAACATTCCCCCGTCACTAGGAAGTCAGGGGCCCAGTAGCTGCTCATATATAAATGTCTGTCTAGAGTTGGAGTCAACCAGCACCTGGACCTCCCTGCATTGACTATAATGGGGACAACTAGAACACCTGGCTTCCTGAGGAATGCTGATGTCTCGGAAGAGCAGGCTACAGCATAGTCAAATTCCCTACTGGAGCAGGAGCTGTGCCCCTTCTACTCACAGGTGAAGCCAGATCAGGCTCCTTGATAATCCTAGGAGTTGTACCAGTTCCCACCTAGTCAGTAGTGGTTTACAACAGGGGAACAACTTCTGCAGCTCCTGTCGGCGCCCTTATTTCACAGGCCTCTTCATTCACCACCCAACTGCACTCCTTTGGGACTGTCACCCCAAAGGTGGTATGACCTTAGGTAGAGGACTGCCCCAGATCACAGAATGGCCTTCCAATGGCCCTCGCAAGTCCCTGGGTTTTCCCTTCTTCTGTGAGTCCAGAAACCAGAACACCCACTTAGAACCATAGTTCTCCTGATTATGGTCAGGAGGGTGCCCCACAGTCTAATTCAGCCTCCAAAAGTTCTCAACCAAATATACTGTGGTCTTCAGGTTGGCTGCCTGATCCTGGTAAACCCACTCCTGAGGTCCTTGTGGCAAGACCCAGCAGAACTGCTCAGAAACAACCAGCTCAACAATTTCACCAGAGGATTAGGATATTTGCCTTAGCCACTGGGAGCAAAAGTCTCAGAGGCCTTGCGCCACCAGAGGCCTTGCATCAGCACCCAGTTGCGAAAACTGAGAATAAATGTTTTGGCCCGGAACTATCCACAGTAACCCGCCTCCATGAGGCCCAGACAATCCAAACTAGCAGCTTTAAGTCTTTCATAATCTCCATCAGACATGAAGCCTAATACCCTACATGCTGCTTGGCCTCCCTAACCTGACAAGGGCTAGCCAGAGGGCCAATTGCTCCCAGGGCCAATGGTGGGCCAGGGCCAGGACCAGGCACTCAAATGCCTCCAAGTATGCCTCTGGATCTTCTTCCGGACCCATCTTGGTCAGGGCCCCTCCGCTAACCAGGGTCACTGGGGATGCCACACACACATCTGCTCCAGGGCATTCCCGGTTCATTAAGTGGAGGAAGATCTGCTGCTCTTGCTCCATAAATTGTTGGATCTGGATTTTCTGCTGCTGCTGCTCCACAAGCTATTTCAAAAGACACCTTGTTGCTCATGGCAACACTGTTAATTATAACTCTGAGTTGTTGACTGCAGATAATGAGCCGGTGACTGGGTGCCTGCAATGGACTACACTGAGAATGCCACTCTCAGGGCAGACTGCAAAAAATAGGACAGACAATCCCCAGAACTGGTGGTTTATTCTATAATTAGATTCACCAAGCCAGTAACAAAAGAGTTTCTGCAGAACCACACTGGTTAACCAGAAGCCAAACCCAGTCCCCTTAGGCATTCCAGCCCTTGGCTCCCATCCCAACAAACAGGCCTAATATAGTGAGAGGGTACTGAAAACCCAATTCACCATATGTGAAGTTTTACTAATCCCAAAGGATCAGACACTTACCTCTAGGTCAATATATATCTTAGATCTTACACAAATATGCTGTCAGCCAATGCTTAGTAAACTAACTAAGATTTAATAATAAAAGAATAGAGTTAAAATGGTTAATAGATCATATGCATACAAATGATTGCAAAGTCCTTATATCAGGTTTGTAGCAGTGATGGAACAGACTGCTGGCTTGCAAAAGTCTCTCTGGTAACTTCCAAAAGATTGGAAGGTCCTCAGTCCTTAGTTCAAAATGCTCCCTCTAGTTATAAATTCACAGTCCTGAGAATTGGAGTAGGAGGGAGGCAAAATGGACATGTCTCAGGTGCCTTTTATATCCTCTGCCATGTACACAGAAAGTTAAAAGAATGAGGAGTACTTGTGGCACCTTAGAGACTAACAAATTTATTTAAGCATAAGCTTTCGTGGACTAAAACCCACTTCATTGGATGCATGCAGTGGAAAATACAGTAGGAAGATATATATATACACAGAGAACATGAAAAGATGAGTGTTGCCATCCCCACTATAACAAGAGTGATCAGTTAAGATGAGCTATTAGCAGCAGGAGAAAAAAACCTTTTGTAGTGATAATCAGGATGGCCCACTTCCAATGGTTGACAAGAAGGTGAGAGTAACAGTAGGGGAGAAAATAAGCAGGGGGAAATAGTTTTACTTTCTGTAATGACCATCCACTACCAGTCTTTATTCAAGCCTAATTTAATGGTGTCAAGTTTGCAAATTAATTCCAATTCAGCAGTTTCTCATTGGAGTCAGTTTTTGAAGTTTTTTTGTTGTAATATTGCGACTTTTAGGTCTGTAATCAAGTGACCAGGGAGATTGAAGTGTTCTCCGACTGGTTTTTGAATGTTATAATTCTTGACATCTGATTTGTGTCCATTTATTCTTTTACGTAGAGACTGTCCAGTTTGGCCAATGTACTTGGCAGAGGGGCATTGCTGGCACGTGATGGAATATATCACATTGGTAGATGTGCAGGTGAACGAGCCCCTTGATGGTGTGGCTGATGTGGTTAGGTCCTATGATGGTGTCCCCTGAATAAATATGTGGACAGAGTTGGCAACGGGCTTTGTTGCAAGGATAGGTCCCTGGGTTAGTGTTTTTTGGTGTGTGGTTGCTGGTGAGTATTTGCTTCAGGTTGAAGGGCTGTCTGTAAGCAAGGACTAGTCTGTCTCCCAAGATCTGTGAGAGTGAGGGATCATCCTTCAGGATAGGTTGTAGATCCTTGATGATGCGCTGGAGAGGTTTTTGTTGGGGGCTAAAGGTAACGGCTAGTGGCGTTCTGTTACTTTCTTTGTTGGGCCTGTCCTGTAGTAGGTGACTTCTGGGTATTCTTCTGGCTCTGTCAATCTATTTCTTCACTTCAGCAGGTGGGTATTGTAGTTGTAAGAAAGCTTGACAGAGATCCTGTAGGTGTTTGTCTCTGTCTGAGGGGTTGGAGCAGATGCGGTTGTATCTTAGAGCTTGGCTGTAGACAATGGATTGTGTGGTGTGGTCTGGATGAAACCTGGAGGCATGTAGGTAAGTATAGCGGTCAGTAGGTTTCCGCTATAGGGTGGTGTGGTCGAAGATGGAGTCCAGGGTCACATAAGTATATCACATGCCCTTACATATTTGCTGAATCAAACTCGGGGATGGCCACTGGCTCCTCACTGTCTGAGGCATCCATGGGAAAAGGCCTACTGGGCAGAATGAGATTCTTCAATGGCCCATTGTGAAAGTGTCCTTAATGGGCCATCAACACATAGCTGTCTAGCCCTGATGTGAATCTATCTGCGGGGGGTGGGAGGGGTCACCCAGGCATACAACACATGTTTGAGATACAGATACATAGCCAATATTCATAACTTCAGATATAAAGATGATACATGCATATAAACAGGATAACCATGCTTAGCAATTCATACCTTTTCTATTGATACCTTACATGACATACTTTGTAGAAGATTTATGGAAACTGTGCAACAGTGATAACAACAGTGATAATAAATGGTCACCTTTCTTATACATAACATCACAGAGCCAATCAGACTTCAAAGTAGAGGTGCTAAAGCTTAAAAAAATTGAAAATTAGGTTGCTTTAGATATTTGTAGAGCATCATCTCCTTAGTATCTAGGTATCTTTTGCTCCCTCTCTATATAGAGTGTTAGCCTGGGTGGTGACTGGAGGAAGATCTTACATGAGAATGTAATAAGAATAGAAAAAGAAATATTGCTTATTGTAATTATTGTTTAACACCTGTTTCTTCTGCTTGCCCCAGGCCTATCATCTTAACTAGTTTCGGCTTTTCTGTGTCTATCATTCTGCATCTATGATAGAACAGCAACCAGCTCATCTTTCCTCCCTTCAACAATCGTCTGACATTCTCATTATTAATAACATTCTTAACCTGACATGTTGTTCTTCTGTATGTTCTTGACTAACTTTCATTATAAACTCTGTGATGTAGAGGACATTACTTAACCTTTCTTTGCAAAGCAGCATGTGCATTTATAATACACTAACTCGTGTAACCCATTTTGCATAGTGTTCTTAGACAGGGATAGAAATAATAAGTTAGACCAGCAGTTCTCAAACTTTCCAAGAAAAATTTACACAAAAATGATTTTTTTTCAGTTTCATCAAAGTGTTCTGTGGACACCTTGGCACCTTCCCCCCACTCCCATGTTTTCTGACTGGCTCTGACTAGAACAATTTACCTAAAGATATGGCGGATTCTATCACTTAAACTTTTTAATCACAACTGGATATCTTTCTGAAAGATGTGTTATAGTTCAAACAGAAGTTATGGGCTTGATTCAAGAATTGCTCGGCAAGATTTTATGGCCAGTGTTATCAAGGTCAGACTAGGTAATCTGGCTTTAAAAATCTTTTAAACCAGTGTCTCAGGGCTTGCCCCAGAGGCCTCTGGGTCAGAGTCTTGGGCCTTGGCTCCACAAACCAGGGCCCTCTTGGCCACAGTCTTGAAACTCAGCTTCACATCCCAAGTCACTGTTAGCCTGTATGCCTTGGTCCTGCATCCCAGGTCATTGTTAGCCCAAGCCTCGGGCATTGGTCCTATACCCAGGGGCATTATTAGCCTCTGTGCCTTGGCTCCACACCTCAGGTCCCTGTTAGCCACTATGGCTTAACACCTAACCAGGGACACTGTTAGCCTGTATACCATGTGATGCTTTCTGTGGGTACCCAGGGCTGTGATTCATCTCATTACCACCTACCTTTAGTGTGTTTGTGCCTGCTCGGGTCAGCTCCCCAACTCTACTGGCCACAGGCAACACAACTTCTCTAGGCCTATGCAGCTCCCACTGTCTTTTTACAGGTTAGCAATACACACAGACACATACACTCCGCCCTCTGAGCATCTCCATGAAGTGTCCAGCCCCTACTCCACTGGACACTCACAGTATTCACTGCTCCCAAAGGAACAGTACACCCTAGCTTACTAGTTACACCTTAGGTAACTGCTTCATTTAATACACAGTGCTTATATAAGATAATAGTAAAAAGAAACATATGTTTATTTAACAAAGGATTGAGATTCTAGTAAGAGCAAGAATTATTAGAAGCAGATGGTTACTTATAAAATAAAATCATGACACACATTCTAGAACCTAAACTTATTTAACTAGATACTTTTATGTCTCAGGCTATGTCTACACTACAGCAGTAAGTCGACCTACGCTATGCAACTCCAGCTATATGAATAACACAGCTGGAGTCAACGTACCTTAGGTCAAGTTACTGCAGGGTCTACCCCGCTGGGGGGGGGAGTGTCAACAGAAGAAACTCTCCCTCCAACTTATCTTTCTCTTCTCATTGGGGATGGAGTACAGGGGTTGACTGGAGAGCCATCTGCTGTTGATTTGGCAGGTCTTCATCAGACCCACTAAATCGACTGCCGGTGGATCGATCTCAGAGCTTCAATCCCGGCTGTAGTGTACATGTAGCCTTATGGAGCAATTCTCATCCAAAGTCCTTCTGGCACACCCTTGGCTGTGATTTTTCATTCATGAGACAAATCACGCTGTTGGCTTACCCCTTTGATAGAAGGGAATTTGTGTTTCCTTGCTTTACCTGATATACCATATTAATCCTTTGATTTTAGTCATGAACAGGACACACCCATGCAGATTGTTTTTTCCTGTCGATTTTCTCTCCTAGATTTTGAAATCTTATACCTGGTATCTGGCTTACTATGCAAATAGACATCCATTGCAAGACATACAGTGCACAATACACACATGACCAGACAGAGACTCTGACTGCTACCTCCTCTCTGAGAAGAACATGCCTTAAATCCCTCATTTTCAGTGTAGATCCATAACTCCTTAAATATTATCCGTACATATATTTCACAGTGGTTATGATGACCAGTGAGCTACTGATTCTCGGTGGGGACCTCCCATGCCACCCCTTGGTGAATGATTATGAATATTTCCTACTCAGGGGATCCCTGTAAAACTCTGGGCATCCCCGGTGTCCTCTGCCAATTGGCACTGAGAAGTTCCTGGGTCACGTTACGTGTATCTTGGCTTGGCACCCAGGGGCCCTGTTAGCCTGGGTCCTACACCCATGGCTGCTGTTAGCCCAAGTCTTGAGCCTGGGACCTGCACCCTAGGGTGCTGTTAGGCCAGATGCTCTGGTCCTACACTCAGAGGTGCTGTTGGCCTGTGTTTCAGCGCTTGCCCGGTACCCGGGATGCTAAACACTTTGGTCCCCTGGGCTTATATCCGGGGCCTCGGTGCGGCACCCAGGGACCCTGCGGGCTCGTGTCTCGGACCTGGCCCCGCACCCACACTGGCCCGTGTCTGCGGGCAGCGCCTGTTCCCTCCCCCTCCTGCCGTAGCTCGTCCTGTTCCTGCGAGCGAGGCCGCCGCCATGTTGTCGGGCTGACGCCGCCGCCGCTGCGGCGCCGCAGGAGGAGGAGGCGGAGGAGGGAAGGGGCCAGCCCCGAGCAGAGCAACAGGTACCGTCCGCAGGCCCCGGGGTAGCCTGTCGGCTTCCGCGCTGCCGGCCTCGGCCTGTGGGTTGGAGCCGTGGGGGTCCGAGGGAACAGAGGCGGCTGGGTGAGCGGAGGCCTGGCGCGGCGGGGGACGAGGCCGGGGCAGGCTGAGGGGGTGGCGGTCCCTGGGCTAGAGGAGTGTTCCTGTGGGGATCCGGGGAGCAGGGCCCTGACTGTGTTGGGGGCCCGGGAGGGCACAGGTTGGAGGTGCCCCTGGTTGGGGGGATCCGGGGAGGGAGGAGGTACGGAGTGACCTTGATTCAGGGGGGAGCCAAGTTAGGGAGCGGTAGGGGAGTTCCTAGTTGAGGGGACTGGGGAAGGAGCAGGTGGGGGTGCCCTTGTTGAGGGGGTGGATAGGGACTCGAGGGAGTGATTTGGGGGCTGTTGTGAGCAGTGACCTTTGGGAAGTGAGGAATGGCCTGGGGAACGCATGGCTGGGATTTGAGGTGTTTGGTGAGGAAGGGCTGGAGGGGGCTTGTGAAGGATTTAAGGGGCAGGAGGCTACTTGAGGATGGGGAGTCCCAATATACTCCAGCCTGTCAATCCTACCTCTGCTCGGGTCTCTCGAGTTCATTTGTGAGCTTGGAACCCTAACAGGACTAGGGGGGAGAGAGCGAGTCCCCCCTCCCCTTTTAAGTTTTCTCTGGGGAATGGGACTAAGTTTCGATCTTCTCCAGGGTAAGCGCCTCTTGCACAGTATAGCAAAGAAGAAAATCTCTGTTTTTGTTCATTGTATTTAGCTCACATCACAGTGTGCAGCCGCGTGTAGCACAAAAGTTTAAAACCACAATAACTGAAATAGAACTTTGGCAACAGAATGGGCAGCGGATGGGGAAATGCTTCAGGTTTGTGGCTTTTATTAGGCCAAGCAGACATTTCTTTTGCATTACAAGTTTTTCCTTTTTAAAATAGTAAAGTTTTATATGTACTTTTCTTTTTTTGAAAAGTGATTTTTTTATAACCATCAGAGCTCTTGGGGCAATGCAGCATTTTACCCCTATGTCCTCTTGAACACAACTGATGAGTCCCAGATTCAACTTCTGTTAGTTTTACCCTTACATTTTGAAAGCTGTCAGAAATGAGTGAGGATTGTTTACAAATGTCCCCCATACATGTTCTCTCTGATTTGGAAGATGGAGGAGTAAAATTATTGATGCTAGAACACTTTAATGTGTTTCTATGGGAACTAATTTTCTGTTCCTAGGTGCTGGTTTCATAATGTCAGTAGTAAAGTGTGGTTGGGAAATCCTGTAATCTGTGTGTATGCATGATAGTCTGTAAAGAAATGAAAATAGGTAGCAATGGTTAACATTAATGGTATTAATTACCAACAACAGGTTCAGACCTCCACAAGAGACAAAATACAGAACATCTGTGCTTGGAGAGCTTACAATCTATTAGAAGATAACACACACTGGGCAGGTTAGGTAGAGGGACTATACTGGGAATCTCAGAGAATGGAATAATGAAGATTATTAAAATTACTGGTTTGCTGCTTAGGCTATTGTGAAAACCAGTAGTTTGAAGAAATTAAGAGCTGATGAAAACTAACTTCTATGGTTAATGCCTTAGTAAATGGTATCTTTTTTTTTTACCTGTCCATTTTTTTTGACACTGTAATTTTCTGTCAGAAAATAAAATGTGGCCACCATCTAGGAGACCTGATTGTGTCCTTTAGGCACTAATATAATTTGTAGCATAATTTAAAAATATATAATTTGCAAATAGAGTGTGACACCAGTCACATGTTGCAAAATTTGAACATAGATTTTAATTTTAATAATACTTAGCACTTCATGTAAGAAGTCCTTTACAAACATCAAATAATCAGTCTTCATAAAACCTATGTTAAGATATAGGTGTCACTCTCATTTTATGGAGGAGGAAATTGAAGCACAAAGAATAATTTAGCTAAGTCTATGCAGGGAGTAAGTGATAGAGCTGGGATTGAAACTCAAGAGTTCTTGGCTCTTTTTCTGTGTTCCAAACACCAGATCATGCTTGTCTCTCTAGAGACTTTTGAGTGACTGCTGCCCTAAAATGCAAGTCAGACTCCAAGACTGCATCTACACATGCAATATTTGGACCCTTAATTCTTCACTGGTGCTGCTGTAATGCTTATAAACTGCCAGTTGGCATTGGTTAGGCAAGTGGCAAGCTGAGACTTCCATTTTTCTTGTAAACTCTGATCACTTTGTTTCTACAGTCCTGCACCTTGTTTGTCTGGTTAGTCCACCTGTTGTATCCTGACTGACACTTAGGTTGTAACCTCTCTGCAACAGTGACTGTTCTTTGTTTTCTGGCTTTACTGCATCCAGGACAAAGGGGTCTTGATGCTTTATTAGGGTTCCTAGGTGCTACTGTAATGCAAATAAATAATACGTTTTAGTGATAGCAAAAGTGGAAGCTTTACTGTAGGCAGGGTTTATGAATGTTTATAGCCATGTAATCTAATCTACCCAGAGAGGAGTGCACCAGTGATGAATTATGGGAACTGGTTTTTTTCCCTCCTTAATGTGGGCAAGGTCAAATAAACCAAAGTAGAAGAGGGCTGTTATTGATTTTGAACATTGTTAGTAAGAAGGCTTTTGTGAGTTTTGCCTATTACCTGAACGGGGCCCATGCAAATACCTAGATTAGTTTTCAAATATTATTTATTTATATTGCTGTCATATTACTATTATGTGAATTAAGTTCATTTTCATAATAAGATATAAACTACTGAATATGACAGTCTAGTCCTGGTTGCTATAATAATTTTTTACTCAGCTGTTTATCTTGCATTATTATGTATTCATTCACTGAGCACTCAGAAGTATACTAGGTGCCATTCAGGCAAATGGAAAAAAATAACAGCCAAGATGTCAAAAGTTTCTAGTGACTTTTGGTGTTCAACTTGTGACACTAGAAATGAGCACCCAACCTCCTAAAATTAGGTCCCTTTAAGTATGGGGACTGACGTTGAACACCCCAAAACTGACTTATTTAGAATTATTATTTGCTCTTGCAAATAGTGGGCATGGGCTCTGCCTTGGAGAGATCACGCTTTAATTGACAATTTACAAGAGCCTTGATCTTGCTGAAGGATGTTCTCATTTAGATCACTTTGCAGGATAGGGGCAAATGGGATAAGGAAAGGGCACAATATTAGACTTTTAAAAACATAATTTGACTCCTGACGGGTCCCCACTTTTAATTTCACTCCATATTTAAGTGTCTTCATTTTTTAAGAAGTGTTATTCCTATCTTATTTCCCTTGTAAGGTATTTTTACTCCTTCCTATTTCAGTTTTTTAAATTTTGATTTTAAGTGTTGCCATTTATTTATTTTACTTTTATGAAACATTTAATACTTTTTTCTGATATTATTTGTTTAAATCTTGCTTTTTCTATTTTTGTTTTTATTTAGCCTCAGGATTTTTTATTTTTAATTATTTTCTGTACAGATTATTTCTTTTAACTCTGGAAAACCACTTTTCAGCTTCAGCATACAACATCTCTTCATAGCTTCTAGAATCTAGATGATAGCCCTTGCCATTTCTCTCCATTCTGTTTCTGAAGGGATAAGTGGTATAAGCATAGACTATTTTGGAAAAATTCTGATGACGTTGAGCAGCTGAGTGTATGTAAAGGAGCTATTCCTCCTTTTTAATGTTTTACACTGTCTTGTTTTATGTGGCTGAGGGGTGCTGGGAGTTTAATGCACCCAATACCTTACTAAGAAGATGACTGATTAGTTATCGCTTTTGATTTATGAGTGTAGTTTATTTTATATAGTATGCAAAGATCCACTCAGGCTGTATGTGTATTTGTCAATAAAGCAGTATTGTTTGGATTATGTATTGTGATAACCTCTGGCTATAAAATGAAACAGTGGTTGCCTATTTTTTAAACTGCAAACACGTACTATTAACGTCGTTCAACATTATCCTCATCCAGTGTTTTTTTGAAAGCTCTTGGAGGCCAGGTTTTCCCTGTGCCCCAGCCTTGTGACAGGTGACGCAACAGACCTGTTCCACCTTGGTTGAGCATGCCGCTTTTGCTGTGCTTTGAAAGCTGGATTGATTTCCCAATGGGAATTAGGCACCTAGCCTGCCCAAGTGTTTTGAAAATCTTACTAGGTATCTTTGAGTGCCTCAGTACCTTTGAAAATCTCGCCCTGAGTCCCCCTAAGCATGGAACTTAAGGACCTATTTCAAGTCATAAATCCCAGTCTCCCATATGATACTGCTTGAATGCCAGTCCAGTCCAAGTTTACTTTTTAAAAAATGTTCAGTATCTTATTTACTAACATCTTGTTATCTATGTATGTCTTTCATTTATTCATCTAGATCGGGGTGGGGAACCTTTTTTCTATCACAGGGCCATTGACCCACAGAAATAATCAGTCACGGGCTACGCACAAGTAAAAAGTAACTTAATTTAGGGGGTTTTTTAGAGAGAGAAATATAAAACGTTCAACTCAGCTGCTGGGGGAACATGGGGCGCTGAGGTTTGGTGCTTCCCGACTGTGGTGGAGTGAGCCAGCACTTGTGGCTCCAGCCCCGTGTGGGGACACGGAGACTTGCTGGGGGGTGGATGAAATTAAGCAATGGCCTGGATCTGGACTGTGAGCCATAGGTTCCCCAGCCCTGATCTAGATTATAACCCTCCTGGAGCAGGGACCATCTTTTTGTTTTGTGTTCCTACAACATCCCACACGTCTGTATCTAGGGCCCTAGGTGCTACCATATTACAGATAATTAATAATTATAATACTCTGTTATTTGCTGCTGCTGTTTCTGTAGCTGCTCATTCTTCAGGTGGTGTATGTTAAAAAGTAAACAGTGTCACAGAGGTATGAGACTGAAAATAATGCTCATGGAAGTCAGTGGAAAGGCTTCTATTGGTTTAATGGGCATTGGATCAGGCTCTTAGTACTTGTTTGGTTAGCACTGGAAAGAGACAGAAGCGACTTTTAATCTTTCTGAAAACAAATGTTTCACTGCTAAACAATAAAGTGCACTGTTAAAAAGTGGATTCAGAAACATTTTCAGTGAGTAAAATAGTGCAAGAAGGTGTATTTTTCTTTAAAGGTTTAGATATGTTGTCTGAGCCCAAGAATAAGAGTCTGGGAATTCCTGAGTTCTAATTCCAGCTGTAACAGTGAGCAAGTTATTTAACCTCTTTCATTTTCTTTAGCTGGAAAATATGGATAGAGAAGTGACTTGAGGCTTAGTTTGTCAATGTTTGTTAAAGCGCTTTGGAGATGAAAGTGCTGTATGGATGTTAATTTTTATTAATGCTTCAGGTCTAAGGGTTAAAAGTTAGTCAGTGCATTTTTATGCAATGTCCTCTATTGCAGTGGTCCCCAACCTTTTTGTGGCCAGTAGCACATTCATGTTTTCAGAAGAGTGTGGCCAGGCACGAACAATTTTTCAAGGC
Organism: Gopherus flavomarginatus; assembly: GCF_025201925.1. NCBI lineage: Eukaryota > Metazoa > Chordata > Testudines > Testudinidae > Gopherus > Gopherus flavomarginatus. The sequence goes on along the minus strand of NC_066620.1, from coordinate 200,609,722 downwards.
TTATTTTGTATTTGTACATTAAACAAAAAACATCATATTTAATATTACATAATATATGAATCCATAAGATAAAAAGGGTAATTTTACATGGAAAAGGTATTAATTAAATTATTCGGCAATTACTCTTTCACCTTACCATATGAATGTGCTCTTTTTTATTTTCCTGTAAGAAAAATTAAGGAGTTCTTACAAAATAAATATCATAAACAGTGTTCATCTTATTTATTTTTAAAAAGTGAAACATTGTTGAACTGCTGGTCCAAATATATTAATTATTCTTACTTCAACGTAGAATGAAACCTGCAGCCCCAGAGTTCTCTGTCCTTGGCAGGCATGGGGCCTCAGTCTCTCTGGCTTAAGCCGCAGCCCCGCGCCTACCGGGGGCAGAGAAGACCTGCGCCTGCAGCCCCGGCGAAGCTGGAGAGAAGCCACAGCCCCACACCTGCCAGAGACAGATAGCGCTGGCACCCACAGCCTGCGGGCCCTGGAGTTCTCTGTCCCCGGCAGGCATGGGGCCGTGGCTTCTCTCCCCTGCTGGGCATTAGGCGGACGCCATGGCATCCGCAAGCACCATGTTGGGGACCACTGCTCTATTGTGTTACTTTCTCTCTGTGTACTATTTGTGTTCACATACAAACAAATCTGTTGATTTTATTTCGTTATGAATATTTGATTATTTCTATAAAAATACATGTTTTGCTGTAGTTCACATTTCATAGTTGTTTAGAAAGCAAACACGGTAACATCTTTCAGTTAGTGCTGTTCCGTGAGCAGTTTGTGCAAGATTAAAAGGCCTGTGAGGAGACCACTAATAAATAGATCTGTGTTGTTCAGACTGAGAGTGCAATAAAAGATATATCAGAAATATACTATCCGGTTCAAATATTGTAAAAATATACACAGTTCATATTTTTATCACTTAGAAATATCTAAAACCATCCCCAGCAATAATACAATTTAGCGTCTATAAGTTAATTGTTTGTCTCCTGTAGATGAATGAAGAAATAATAGATGAGACTTGTTTATTAGTAAATAGCTGAGAACAGCTTCATACATGCTTTTCAGAATACCACATGGAATTCAAATGAAGCAGGGTGGTGACAGTAGCAGCACAACACATTGGAATCATGTAATGGCAAAATTAAAAAGAACGTTTACTGGAAAATTAGCTTTTCATTTTGTGCAGCTTTAAATAGTTAGGGTCAAAAACATTGCTGCTGTATGTGGGTGGAAATGAAACAATGGCCTACATACAATAGCAGTGAACTTGGCTTGTAGGGTATTGGTATGGATCTTAGTAATATTTCAGCTATTAGAAGTAGTAGCTAAAATATGTTAGTTGGTGATTCTATTGATGTTGCACTTGCCATCCACTTATCTGCTGATGAAGCTATGAGGTGTTTGGTGTTAGTTGTAATTCTATTGATGTTGCCACCCACTTACCTGCAAATGACGCTTATGAGGTGTTTGTCATTAACCGTGACTCTTGTTATCTATATGTAGTTAAGTGATTCAACAACATTGTAATCTTACAAAGTGAAGTAATAGTTGTGGACAACAGGAGATGAGTGTCATTCTCTTCTGAAACATCCCCGTCAATTCTAAAAATATGACTATTGCAGGGCAAAACCTTTCCTATTATGGCTATCAGCATATTCTGACATTACAAACTGCCTCTGATTTTTTTGATACACTACCTTTAGCACAATATTTTGAAAGCCAAGAATCTTGATCGTTTTAAATAATTTATATAAAGATATTACAAACTACCCCTCACTTAAAACACATACACACAAAAATAATTTAGTGTAGTCTATTATGAATTACGGTCATACGATTACCATGCTACTGGATGCGTGCTCTTGGTCCAAGGACAAGTTAGGTATGGTTTAGTGTACTTAAGACTGCAGTACAAGATAAAGTGGCACCTATTCCTTTACAAAACCTTATATACATTTGCTGTTGTTTCTAATGGTTTAAGTGTTAGTATATTGTATAACCTGGTACTTGGTGTTTAAAGTTTAAAGGAGAAATTCCAGTTGAATGCCCCATCTGTTTTCTCCATTGTGCCCTAGTAATGTGTTGTCTATGGTTTCCATCACCCTTCTGCATCTGAATAACCCAGAGGACTCTGAAAATTAAAATAAAATTGTTAAGCAGATAAAATCATAATACTGCAGGTTAGGTATTTCACTTTTCCCATGTAAGATTATTTTTAATTATTTTTCTTAAGGCACCCTAATATCTTCAGGCATGTACAGCTGCAAATGTGCTCCCTAGTCACATTAAGACCCTAGTCATGCTAATTTACAATTGTATTTAAAAACAGTTTTGATAATAGCAGAGCTGTCTCTAGCTATTTTGGGTTCCTACCTAGCCCCCCTCGTGGGAGGGGTGGGGTGGAGGGCCCCAGGCCTCTGCGGGGAAGAGTGGGGGAGTGGGCCCCAGGCCTTCCGGGGGGTGGCTTAGGGGGTATAGGGGAACCACTCCCTAGCACTTGCCAGTGGTGAGTGCAGCCCCAGCCCTGCTGCAGAGCTCAGGGGAGTAGGGGTGGGGCGGTGCTGGGCAGGGAAGAGGTGGAGCAGAGCAGGGGCTGGAGCAGTACGCGGTTGCGCAAGGCACCAGGAAATTTGGTGCCCCAAATTTCCTGGTTCCCTAAGCAGCTGCGTACTTTACATATGGGTAAGGATGGCTCTGGGTAGCAGGCCTCTATCACACTGTGGATTGAGATTCTTAATTGAAGACTGTTAGAAATAGGTTCTTTTAAAAAGCAATTCACTACAGTCTTGCTTCCTGGGTGATGCAGAGCTTCCTTTTTAGACAAAAATACCTGCCTGTGCTGGTCAGTTAAACCATACTAAACTTGCCAATAACAGTTATAGCTAGCAACTGATGTGGACATGGTGTATTTTATATTGTTGTTAAAAAAAATAGCGTCAGTTCTTCTAACTTTAGATGTGAATCCAGATTTAAATAATCCCCACCCCTTAAAATGCTTCAATAATTTTATAAACAGCATATTAAGATTATTCTTTTGAGATGTTGGGCATAGAAGACTACCCTCCATATATTTCTCATGTGTCTTATATCTTTTTCTGCTTAACTGCACTAAGCTCTTTTGATCCACAGACTGTATGTTTTGAACTCTTTTTCTGGGACAGATGTTGGAACAACAGGTCAAAGAGCAGATCTATTGCATCCTGAAGAGAAAATAGTGCTGTCGTATACTCCATGGTATTTGCTGCATTATCAGGAAGACAGATATATCTTGCTTTATGGTGGGCTTTCCAGTGTTAATTTCTGCTTGTGAGAAAGAATAGAAGGAGATTTTTCTAAATGGTTAGGCTTCCAAGAGATATGTCCAGAACAGAAGATTCAGAATCAAGAAACTGGCAGTAGAATAGGAAAAATCAACAAAATCCGAGATTTCAAATAAGGGCTTGTCTATTCTACAAATACTTTGTCAGTATAGCCATACTAGTGTAGTTATGCCAACACAGCCCTCTAGCATAGACATGGCATATATCAACAGAAGGTGGTTTTTCTGCCAGCATAGCTAAACCAGCTCTCTGAATGGCATTAGCTATGCCAACAGAAGCACTTTTCTGGTGGCATAATTGCATCTTCACTGGGGGTATTGCTGACATAGCAGTGTTGAGTAGAGGTGTGATTTATCTTTTTTTCCACACTGCTAACTGACATAGCTATGCCAACTTTGTAGTGTAGACTAAGCCTAAATGTTTTTCTTTGATCTAGCTCTGTCTGCTTGTAAGGATAAGCCAAGGATAGTTAGCTAGTGAAAAACGCCATACTGTACCTACAGCAGGCAAACTAACCGTATGACTTCATATATTTCCTTTTGTGTATGTAATTGGTTCCTGTGGCTTGTGTTTAGGCTCTCATCTGATCCACACTGTTAACTTGTTTTCCTAGTTTGTCCAGGTCTCATGTGTGACAAGTATGAAATGGATATTTCCTTAAAGTAAGGAGAACCGCTTTTCATTCTGTTCTTGAGCTAGCCAGTAATTCTGAGTAGCTTATTCTTCCCCACCTTTTTTGTCGAACCACTCTGCCCCAATTGGATCATTCCAAATATTTAAGAAAATGAAGAGAGATCTCAAGGCCTTCATTCAATAAATCAACTTTTAATTTAGGTAGGTTTTCTGTTGCCATTATGTGCCAGTTAAAATCATTACAACTCTGTAAATCAGCATAATAGCAGGAAACTGAGTAGCTGGTTTAAAAGTGATGCTGTTAAATGAATTCTTCCCTCCACCCCCAATAACTACGTGCTTAAGAGGATATTTGTGCTTTCTTAATATAGTTCTGATAATTGTGCAACCTAGACAGCAGACTGACCAATATATCATGAAGCTAGTATTTTCCACTTAAAACTATTACCTGCTTCAGGAAAGTCCCTCTGCCACAAAGTTCTGGTTGTTGAGGTATCCCATCATTTTTTTTATTATTACTTAGATCCATCCTAGACTCAGCTACTTAATACAGTAGTTCATATCAACATTTACAGCCTATAGCACACTTAAAGGACTACCAATAAAAATTAAAAATAAAATTGGCCTCCCCAGCAATAGTGTAGACATCCCGTTTAGGATATTATTTCTCTAAGTCCAGAATGTTCATTATTCCGGGTTAATATGTTGCCAGTATGTATTACATTTCCTTTGTACATCAGTTAGATAGGAACCTCCAGAGTTTGTGTTCTTGCTGGTTAATTTTGCACTGTCCATTCACTTTTTCTCCACCACTTCCCCTTTCAGTTATGTTGCTCTTTTAGGAGTGGGGTGTCTGAACCATGGCTTCCAGAATATTTATCAGCCTGCTTGTAAATGAACTAGTGTGACCTAACTATTTAACTAATTAACCATTCCTGCCAAATAGCAGTTTCTTGCTAGTTTTTTTTCTGGAAATATTTGTATGTGATTGATTCAAATAGAAATTAAATATTAGAAAAGCATATGCTATATAAGTTTCACATAGAATAAGAACAAGTAAAAATATTTTGAGGGAAGAAATTACTTTTTTCTTATATTCTAATTCTAGCTTTTTTCTTACCTCTTCAGTCTCCTCTTCATTTCCTCACTTCAAAACTACAGTAAGTGTTGGGAAAGGATGGAGAAACTGAAGTTGATTAGGCCAGGCTGGGAAAACAGAATTGCTACTGTAAACATTATGGTTGGTCAGGTGATCTGTTTACAAGAATGTGTCAGTTCTGTTATTTAAACCTACTGAGGTCCAACTTTTCCTGTTTTCATCATGTGTGAGGCCTTATGCTCCAGACATTAAAATTCTAATCAAAAGGTTCCTGAGTTGGATTATAGTTGTTGTAAACGTCAGGCTTTGGTTTTATACTGGCATGTTCCCTTTACGATGTGAGATAGTTTTTGTTAAGACTTCTCCTTTACCAGCTTCATATTTTATGCCCTATGCTTGGAACACCTTAACAGTTAATGTTCACCAAACAAAATTCCTTCTTCCAAAACACTTCAAGCAAATCCAACTTTGTGTGGAATATTCCAGTTGTAAAGGTAATTTTCTATTCTCTGTTTGTTGTGACCTGCTTGTTACTTGATTATAATCTCTTCTGATTAGGGATTCTTTTCTTTGTTTGGCATACTTTATTACACAGCAGTGTGTCTGTCTGTGGTGTTAAGTAAAATGTTCTTTAGAAATTTCCAAGTTTTGTCGTAATTTAAAAGTTATCTAGAATCGTTTCTAATCTAGAAAGTCCAGTGTAGATTTAGTATCTTTCACTGAAATTGCACCATCAGCTGAGCATAAGAGGAACTGCTGTATTATGAAGGATGCTAGGATGTAGTTATATGGTGACTAATGGATTTCCAGACTTGGAATTTGTGAAAATAAACTAGTATCCACTTTGATTTCTGAGTAATATCCAAACCTTAGGGACACTTACTGCATAGAGTCGGTGTTCTTTCTTAGTGGCAAGCATGTTCCTTACCCTCGGTCCCATGGAAACAGTTTTGTGGGGGTTTGTATCTGAGGAATTTGGGTTGGTGAGTGGCCTGGTTGGAAATATGGGGATAGTAGAACTACTGCACTGAATTACCCTTTCCCCACCCAAATTCATGAGTGAGACTGGGCACCTCTAGGCACCGGAATAATACAGGAAAATAAATACAGTAACTCCTCACTTAACGTCCTCCCGCTTAATGTTGTTTCAAAGTTACATCGCTGCTCAATTAGGGAACATGCTCATTTAAAGTTGTGCAATGCTCCCTTATAATGTCTGTTTGGCTGCCTGCTCTGTCTACTGCTTGTAAGATTCTGTGGAAGAGCAGCGTCTTTACAAGGGAGCATTGCTCAAGTTCCTCTTCTTCGCCTCCTCCCCCTCCATCCCAGCGTTTTCCCTACCAGCGCTTAGGACATTCTGGGAGGGAGGGGGATGAGCGGAGAAGCGCCGCGTCTCCGCTCCTCCCCTTCCCTCCAAGAAAGTCCAAAGCACAAAGCGCTGGGAAAGAACGGGGAAGCACCACATTTCCACTCCTCCCCCTCCCTCGCAGAAAGTTCTAAGCGCTGCCAAATAGCTGTTTCACAGCTCTTAGGACTTGGGGGGGAGGGGGGAGGAATGGGAATGTGGCATGCTCCAGAGAGGAGGTGGAGTGGGGGTGGGAAGAGGTGGTGTGGAGCGGGACAGGAAGATGCGGGCCTGGAACATTCCCGGCAAAGTCGGCACCTGTTCTTTTCCAGGGAAGCTGCTGCTGCAAAGGTGCTTCCTAACGTCCTTGCCTGCAGTGGGCTGTACCTGTGTGGGGTAAGCCAGGGGCACTTCCCAACCACAGTACAGTACAGTATATAATGCCTTTTGTCTGCCCCCCAAAAATGTCCTTGGAACCTAACCCCCCACATTTACATGAAATCTTATGGGAAAATTGGAATCGTTTAACATTGTTTCACTTAAACTTGTATTTTTCAGGAACATAACTACAACATTAAGTGAGGAGTTACTGTAAATGAAGAACAGGAGTTAATACAGACCAATGCTGAATTTATGTTTGCTGTCTTGTCCTTTCATATTGTGGGAGACCTCCCCCCCCCCACCCATGCTTTTGGGTTCGGAAATCTTTATGGCTGGTAAGACTCTGGCAGCCTGGCTCTAATGGAACTGCGCTACACAAGAGGGGTCATAGGGCCCAAGAGCTGATGCAGAGACATAAGAACTCTGTCTGGATCCCTTTACATGTCTGCATTCTGAAGTCTGGTTGCAATTTCTCCCACACACTCAGGACTTTCAGGCATGGGGCACTTCCCTACCTGGCTTATCACTTAAGTTAAGGGTTTAGATTTGGTGCATCTTAGGTCTTACATTTGAGGCATGGCTGAAATATGGTATGGTCTTGTAATGCACACAGCTATAACGTTGTTTGGCAGTACCATGTTGTAATGGGGACGCAAAACACGCTAGCTTTTTGCAGTTAGATGGGATCTTAGAGACTTCCTCTCTCCTCATGGTTTTTAACCTGGCAGTTGAGAACAGGTGGGGTGCTTGAGTTGACAATAGCTTGACTTTTGTATATGGAGGCTGGAGTTAGAGCATTCCCCAAGAGGGCCCTCTAGTTTGGAAATTACTTTTGCTTTCCCCAGGCACACGTCCTCTCCAAAAAGCCTGAGGCTGTTAGACTTATGCAGCATTTCCAAGGCCTAGCTGTTTATTTAGACTTTTTTCTCAAGGGTTGTTTGAGGGATTTATTTTCCCCATTGATTTCAGGTGGGTTCTTCATACTCATCCTATTGCAGTATTTCAGCCTAGAGTTCTTTTCTAGCAGTTCTTAAAAGTGCATCTTGTTTTATAGAACTTTATGTTCTGCAGGAAAGTTATAAATAGGGAGCAATTGTCCTTTGTTATTTCATTTTAAGGACATAGGAAGAGATGTTGGAGGCAACCTAAAAATATATAAATTCATTTTAATTTTCTCATCCTCTTGGGAAAGTTTTCAGCCTCTTTTGCCTCCCTCTGTTCTTTCTTCAACAATTAATATAAAAAATAATTCCATTTTTATATTAAAAAAAAGAATGTAAAGTGTCTTGTGATACTACTGTGAAGAGAGTTATATAAAAACAGTTGTACTGTGTAATTCTTTCCTCACTAGGCAGTTATATAAGCAGTATATAATTGGTTAACTTTGGTGTCAAGGTTTCTTTCCCCACTCTGAACTTTAGGGTACAAATGTGGAGACCTGCATGGACACTTCTAAGCTTAATTACTAGCTTAGATCTGGTAATTCTGCCACCATCCAGAAATCAGTGTCTGGAACACTTTCTGTCCCCCCAAAACTTTCCCCTCCCTTGGCAGCCTTGAGAGGCTTCACCAATTCCCCGGTGAACACAGATCCAAACCACTTAGGTCTTAAAACAAGGAGAAATTAACCATCCCCCTCCTTTCCCCTACCAATCCCTGGTGAGTCGAGACCCAGTCCCCTTGGATCTTAAAACAAGGAAAAATCAATCAGGTTCTTACAAAGAAAAAAAACCTTTTAATTAAAGAAAGAAAGATAAAAATCATCTCTGTAAAATCAGGATGGAAAATACTTTACAGGGTACTCAGATTCATATAGCCCAGAGGAAACCCTCTCTAGCCTTAAGTTCAAAGTTACATCAAGCAGAGGGAAAATCCTCTCAGCAAAAAGGGACATTTACAAGTTGAGAAAAACAAAATTAAACTAATCCGCCTTGCCTGGCTACTTACAAGTTTGAAACATGAGGGTACATCTACACTACGGGATTATTCTGATTTTAAATTAACCATTTTTGTAAAATAGATTGTATAAAGTCGAGTGCATGCAGCCACACTAAGCACATTAATTCGGTGGTGTGCATCCATGTACCGAGGCTAGCGTCGATTTCCAGAGCGTTGCACTGTGGGTAGCTATCCCATAGTTCCCACAGTCTCCCTGCCCCTTGGAATTCTGGGTTGAGATCCCAGTGCCTGATGGGCCAAAAAACATTGTCGCGAGTGGTTCTGGGTACAGCCTCACCCTTCCCTCCGTGAAAGCAGCAGACAACTGTTTCACGCCTTTTTTCCTGGGTGAACTGTGCAAACGCCATAGCACAGCAAGCATGGACCCTGCTCAGATCAAGACTGCAATCGTGGACGTTGTGAACACCTCGCACATTCTCGTGCAGTCTATTCTGAACCGGGACCTGCAAAGCCAGGCAAGGAGGCGGCGGCTACGGCAGAGCGGTGACGAGAGTGATGAGGACATGGACACAGAATTATCTCAAACCGTGGGCCCCTGCGCTTTGGAGATCCTGCTGGTAATGGGGCAGGTTCTAGCCATTGAATGCCGATTTTGGGCCTGGGAAACAAGCACAGACTGGTGGGACCGCATAGTTTTGCAGGTATGGGACGATTCGCAGTGGCTGCGAAACTTTCGCATGTGTAAGGGCACTTTCATGGAACTTTGTGACTTGCGTTTCAGGGCAGGGGAAAGTCATAATACCAAGATGAGGGCAGCCCTCACAGTTGAGAAGCGAGTGGCAATAGCTCTCTGGAAGCTTGCAACGCCAGACAGCTACCGGTTAGTCGGGAATCAATTTGGAGTGGGAAAATCTACTGTGGGGCTGCTGTAATGCAAGTAGCCAAAGCAATCATTAAGCTGCTACTACGAAAGGTTGTGACTCTGGGAAACGTGCAGGTCATAGTGGATGGCTTTGCTGCAATGGGATTCCCTAACTGGGGGGGGGCGATAGATGGAACCCATATCCCTATCTTGGCACCGGAGCACCAGGGCACCCAGTACGTAAACCGCAAGGGGTACTTTTCAATGGTGCTGCAAGCATTGGTGGATCACAATGGACGTTTCACCAGCATCCACGTGGGATGGCCAGGAAGGGTTCATGACGCTCACATCTTCAGGAACACTACTCTGTTTAAACAGCTGCAGCAAGGGAATTACCTCCCAGACCAGAAAATAACAGTTGAGGATGTTGAAATGCCTGTCGTTATCCTGGGTGACCCAGCCTACCCCTTAATGCCATGGCTCATGAAGCCATACACAGACAGCCTGGACAGTAGTCAGGAACTGTTCAACTACAGGCTGAACAAGTGCAGAATGGTGGTAAAATGTGCATTTGGCCGTTTAAAGGCACGCTGGTGCACATTACTGACTCGCTCAGACCTCAGCCAAACCAGTGTCCCCTTTGTTATTGTTGCTTGCTGTGTGCTCTTGTCAAGGTTTTTTCCCTACTTTGAACTTTAGGGTTCAAGAAGTGGGGACCTACATGATCACTTTTAAGCTTAATTACTAGCTGAAATCTGGTACGCTGCCACCAGACAGAAGTCTGTGTCTGGCATACTTCTGTTCCCCCAAAACTTTCCCTGAGGAACCCAAGACCCAAACCCCTTGGGTCTTAAAACAAGGAAAATTTAACCATCCCCCTCCTTTTCCCCCCACCAATCCCTGGTGAGTTTAGACTCAATCCCTTGGATTCTAAAACAAGGAAAAATCAATCAGGTTCTTAAAAGAAAGCTTTTAATTAAAGAAAGAAAAGGTAAAAATTATCTCTGTAAAATCAGGATGGAAAATGCTTTATAGGGTACTCAGATTCATATAGACTAGAGGGACTCTTTCCCCTCCTCGTCCCCCAGCCTGAGGTTCAAAGTTACAGCAAACAGAGATAAAAATCCTTCCAGCAAAAAGACACATTTACAAGTTACGAAAACAAACATAAGACTAATCCGCCTTGCCTGGCTATTACTTCCTATTTTGAAACATGAAAGACTGATTCAGAAAGATTTGGAGAACCTGGAATGATGTCCCCTTCCTCTCAGTCCCGAGAGTGAACAACGAACAAAACAAGAAGCACAAACAAAGACTTCCCTCCACCAAGATTTGAAAGAATCTTGTCCCCCTATTGGTCCTCTGGTCAGGTGTCAGCCAAGTTCACTGAGCTTCTTAACCCTTTACAGGTAAAAGAGACATTAACCCTTAACCATCTGTTTATGACATCTCCACAATCTCTGTGAGAGTAAGGGGGAGACCTTTATGGCAGGATGGGAGGCTGAGTTTGACATCTGTAGTATGTAAGGTCTTGGAAAAAATTTTGAAGGAGAAAGTAGTTAAGGACATTGAGGTCAATGGTAATTGGGACAAAGTACAACATGGCTTTACTAAAGGTAGATCGTGCCAAACCAACCTGATCTCCTTCTTTGAGAAGGTGACAGACTATTTAAACAAAGGAAATGTGGTAGACCTAATCTACCTCGATTTCAGTAAGGCTTTTGACACGGTTCCACATGCGGAATTATTAGTCACATTGGAAAAGATGGGGATCAATATGAAAATTGAAAGGTGGATAAGGAACTGGTTAAAGGGGAGACTACAACGGGTCGTACTGAAGGGTGAACTGTCAGGCTGGAAGGAGGTTACTAGTGGAGTTCCTCAGGGATCGGTTCTGGGACCAATCTTATTTAACCTTTTTATTACTGACCTTGGCACAAAAAGCGGGAATGTGCTAATAGAGTTCGCGGATGACACAAAGCTGAGGGGTATTGCTAACACAGAGAAGGACCGGGATATCATACAGGAAGACCTGGATGACCTTGTAAACTGGAGTAATAGTAATAGGATGAAATTTAACAGTGAGAAGTGCAAGGTCATGCACTTAGGGATTAATAATAAGAACTTTAGAAATAGATTGGGGACGCATCAGTTGGAAGCAACAGAGGAGGAGAAGGACCTTGGGGTATTGGTAGATCGCAGGATGACTATGAGCCGCCAATGTGATATGGCCGTTAAAAAAGCTACTGCGGTTTTAGGATGCATCAGGCGAGGTATTTCCAGCAAAGATAAGGAGGTGTTAGTACCGTTATATAAGGCTCTGGTGAGACCTCACCGGGAATACTGTGTGTAGTTCTGGTCTCCCATGTTTAAGAAGGATGAATTCAAACTGGAACAGGTTCAGAGACGGGCTACTAGGATGATCCGAGGAATGGAAAACCGGTCATATGAAAGGAGACTCAAAGAGCTTGGCTTGTTTAGTCTAGCCAAAAGAAGGCTGAGGGGGGATATGCTTGCTCTTTATAAATATATTAGAAGGATTAATATTAGGGAGGGAGAGGAATTATTTAAGCTTAGTACCAATGTAGACACAAGAACGAATGGGTATAAACTGGACACTAGCAAGTTTAGACTTGAAATTAGACGAAGGTTTCTAACCATTAGAGGAGTGAAGTTCTGGAACAGCCTTCCAAGGGGAGTAGTGGGGGCAAAAGACACATCTGGCTTTAAGATTAAGCTTGATAAGTTTATGGAAGGGATGGTATGAAGGTAAAGCCTAATTTTGGCAATTGATCTTTGATTATTGCCAGATAAGTATGCCCAGTGGTTGGTGATGGGATGTTGGATGGGATGGTATCTGAGTTACTGCAGAGAATTCTTTTCTGAGTGCTGGCTGGTGAGTCTTGCCCACATGCCCAGGGTTTAGCTGATCACCATATTTGGGGTCGGGAAGGAATTTTCCTCCAGGGCAGATTGGCAGAGGCCCTGGAAGTTTTTCACCTTCCCCTGCAGCGTGGGGCATGGGTCACTTGCTGGTAGATTCTGTGCAGCTTGAGGTCTTCAAACCACAATTTGAAGACTTCAATAGCTCAGGCATAGGTTAGGGGTTTGTTTTAGAAGTGGATGGGTAGGGTTCTGTGGCCTGCTTTGTGCAGGGGGTCGGACTAGATGATCACATTGGTCCCTTCTGACCCTGAAATCTATGAATCTATGGCCGCTGATTAGGCGCAGCCAGACACCACGGCGATTAGAAGAGCACACCACGAAGCGGTGCGCATCAGAGAAGCTTTGAAAATGAGTTTCATCACGGGCCAGGGTATGGTGTGACAGTTGTGTTTTGTTTCCCTTTCATGAACCTCCCCCTTGATTGACTCATTCCCTGTAAACAACCCACCCTCCCCCTTCGATTACAGCTTGCTTAAGGAAATAAAGTCACTATCATTTAAAAATCATGTATTCTTTATTAAAAAGTCATTATAAAAAGAGGGAGAGAACTGACAAGGTATCCCGGGTGTGGTTTGGGAGGAGGATAGGAGGGAAGGAAAAGGCCACTAAAAATATTTCAAAGTAATGACAGCCTTTTGGTTGGGCTGTCCAGGGGGGTGGAGTGGGTGAGTGCACGAAGCCTTCCCCCACGCGTTCTTACACATCTGGGTGAGGAAGATATGGAACGTGGTGAGAGGTGAGGGTGGTTACACAGGGGCTGCAGCGGCACTCTGTGACCCTGCTGCTGTTCCTGAAGCTCCTCCAGACGTCGGAGGATGTCAGTTTTATCATGCAGCAGCCCCAGCGTTGCATCCCGCCAACGCTGATCTTCCTGCCTACACCTCTGATCTTCCTGCCGCCACCTCTCATCTCGAGCATCCCTCCTCTCCTCAAGTTCGTCCCTCCTATCCTCACGTTGGTCCCTCCTGTCCTCACGTTCACTGGCATCTTTCCTGTAATTTGAGACCACGTCCTTCCACTCATTCAGATGAGCTCTTTCATTGCGGGTTACTTCCATGATTTCCGAGAATGTTTCATGTCACGTCTTTTTTTTCCTCCGCCTTGTCTGAGATAGCCTTCGGGATGCAGTAGGGAGGCTTGAAAAATGTGCAGCTGCATGAGGGAGGTAAAAAGGGGAGAGAAGTATTTAAAAAGATACATTTTACAGAACAATGGTTATACTCTTTCACAGTGAACAACACTGTTCACCTTACATAGCACATGTGATTTCACTACAAGGTCGCATTTTGCATCTTAATATTGAGTGCCTGTGGCTCTGGTGTTAGAGATCTCACAGACGCAAGTCCGGGCAGCAGAATTCAGCTTGCATGCAGCCATGGTAAGCCATTGTCTTTCGGCTTCTGCAGCCTTCATATGCATAGTGCCCTCCTTTCCCAAATATCAAGCAAAGCCCATTCAGTGCTGCTTCTTTCCTGTTAACATGCGGCAGAAGAAACCACCGCCCCATCCAATTCTCTGGGATGATCGCTTTACCCCTCCCGCCACCACGTGGCTGGTATCATGGAAGATCACTGCTAATCATCCCCCACCACGAGGCTGGTAGCAGGGAAAATCCCTGCTATCCAAACGCGAAAAAGCTCAGCTCCATTACCCCCCTCCCCTCCCCTCCGCTTGGCTACCTGAAAGGAAGGATTTCTTTTAAGCAACAGGCAAACAGGTCAGTAGGAATGGCCATCTCTGTCCCCTTAATTAAATTCCTGAATTTCAGCCAGGTTGCCATGAACAATATCACTCTCCTGAGGATAACACAGCGAGATAAAGAACGAATGTTGCTTGAATGCCAGCAGTCACCAGGACCATACGCAGCTAGGCTTTGTCATGCAATGATACCAGATTACTTGGTACATGCATGGTGTGGTCAAGTGTCCTACCATGGTGGACGGAATAAGGCTGCCTTGCCCAGAAACCTTCTGCAAAGGCTTTTGGAGTACCTCCAGGAGAGCTTCATGGAGATGTCCCTGGAGGATTTCCGCTCCACCCCCAGACGTGTTAACAAACTTTTCCAATAACTGTACTGGCCGCGAATGCATCCTAAGCCCTCATGGCAAATCAATCATTAAAAAACACTTGCTTTTAAACCATGTTTTATATTTACAAGGTACAGCTCACCAGAGGTCGCTTCCATGGCTTCATTGTCTGGGCTACTGGCTTGGGAGGGCTTGGAGAGTAATTCCGTCTGGGTGAGAAAAAGCTCCTGGCTGTTGGGGAGAACGGAGTGCGGTGTGCTCTCTGCAAGCTCGTCGTCCTCTTCCTCCTCCTCATCTTCCCTGTCTGCAGAATCCTCAGCCATGGCTGAGATTACCACCCCCACCTTGGAATCCACGGACAGGGCTGGGGTAGTGGTGGCGAACCCCCTTAGAATTGCATGCAGCTCAGCGTAGAAGCGGCATGTTTTCAGCCCTGCCCCGGACCTTCCATTTGCTTCTTTGGTTTTCTGGTAGGCTTGTCTGAGCTCCTTAACTTTCACTCTGCACTGCACTGAGTCCCTGGTGTGGCCTTTTCCCATCATAGCCTTGGAAATTTTTTCAAATGTTTTTTCATTTCGTCTTTTGGAACGGAGTTCTTTTAGCACAGAATCCTCTCCCCATATAGCAATCAGACCCAGTACCTCCCATGCGGTCCATGCTGGAGCTCTTTTTCAATTCTCAGGAGACTGCATTGTTACCTGTGTTGATGAGCTCTGCGCGGTCACCTGTGCTGGTGAGCACTCCACGCTGGCCAAACAGGAAATGAAATTCAAAAGTTCGCGGGGCTTTTCCTGTCTACCTGGCCAGTGTATCCGAGTTCAGATTGCTGTCCAGAGCGGTCACAGTGGTGCACTGTGGGATACCGCCCGGAGGCCAATACCGTCGATTTGCGGCCACACTAACCCTAATCCGATATGGTAATACTGATTTCAGCACTACTTCTCTCATCGGGGAGGAGTACAGAAACCGGTTTAAAGAGCCCTTTATATCAATATAAAGGGCCTCGTTGTGTGGACGGGTGCAGCGTTAAATCGTTTTAACTCTGCTAAAATCGGTATAAACGCTTAGTGTAGACCAGGCCTGAGAGACTGATTCAGAAAGATTTGGAGAGCCTGGATGGACGTCTGGTCCCTCTTAGTCCCAAGAGCGAACAACCCCCAAAACAAAGAGCACAAACAAAGACTTCCCTCCACCAAGATTTGAAAGTATCTTGCCCCCTATTGGTCCTCTGGTCAGGTGTCAGCCAGGTTTACTGAGCTTCTTAATCCTTTATAGGTAAAAGAGCCATTAACCCTTAACTATCTGTTTATGACATTTGGTTTTCACTCATTTGGGGATGGATGATATATCACAGTCAACATGTGGCTATGCAATGCACAGACCAATCAATGAAGGCAAATTCTTGATCTAAAATTAGCCCATTGTATAGCCTACATTATAAATATTGTGTATAGAATATACATATAGAGTCCTGGTACAGAGTGATTCCTAACATTTTCCGTTTAGTACATTAGAGTATTTACTACACACTTTACTCTGCAAGGAAATTTTTTGAATGCTTCTGGAAGCAACTGCATGTTTTTTGCAACCAGTAAAACAATCAGATATGCCAGAATAAGCTACACCATACAGAAAAAAATGTTTCTGTGCCTTTAATATTTTTAAAAATGTATTTGAACAGGTATGTAATCACTGAAGGAGGAGGGTGAGCATAATAGTTATCTGAAATGTGATACAGAAATTAGAATATTAGAAGCATCTGAACACTGGGATGAGTAATTGCTCTGCAGGATTCTGCTATTGTTGGCTAAGTGCTGTTTCCTGAGTAGATTCTTCCCTGGCCCCCTGCTCATTCTTACATTTTTATTGTATTTTTTCATATTTTAACCTAATAAAATTACCACTTTGCTATGCAGAATTTCACATCACATACCATTACTACAAAAATGTTTCCAGATTTAAAGCTTTTGTGGCTCCTTAGTGAACAGTAGTCAAAATAAAATGATTTTATCTGAAGCTGTACCATGTGTATGTTGTCTTAGGGCTTGGCCACACTCGAAACTTCACAGCGCTGCTGCGGGAGCACTGCCGTGGCAGCGCTTTGAAATGTGAGTGTGTTCGCAGCGCCAGCACTGGGAGAGAGCTCTCCCAGCGCTGCACGTACTCCACCTTCCCGTGGGGATTACCTTGCAGCGCTGGGAGCGCAGCGGCCCTGTTTACACTGTCGCTTTACAGCACTGTATCTTGCAGCGCTCAGGGGGATTTTTTTTCACACCCCTGAGCGAGAAAGTTGCAACGCTGTAAAGCGACAGTGTAGCCAAGGCCTTAATTTTTTTTATGGGTGTTCCCCATCTGTAAAACGAGGAAAGTGCCTAAGTTTGAGGAATGTTTTGAGAATTAGCTAATGTTTTGCAAATATAAAGAACTAATAAATAAAATGTTAAATACTCTTGAAATGTGACCAAACTAGCAAAACAAAATGTGACCGGCAGCATTTTAACATTTATTATTCTGAAAGTATATGTTATATAAGAACCGCTCTGATGATGATACTTTTTGATAATATAACAAAAATAATTGACTTTATAACAATATTCAGGTTTACATGCTGGAAAATAGACTGTTGCATGATTTGATTGGAGCTAGTTATTTTACAGAATGAAGTATGCAGGGTCATTTCCACTAATCATGCTTTTGTAAGTTCTGTGGAAAGTTATTTATCGAATATTAGAACTATTTAATTTCAATATTGTTCTTTCTTTTATTACCAGAAGTATTGTATTCAAGTATGTCAACTATAATTTTAATTTTGATAAATATTCAAGTAAATCATGGAAGTTCGGACTGAAAAAAATCTGTTAGGTTGTCTGTCTAGACCATCCTCCTCCTTGTTCTGTACAGTATATGTTCCAGTGTGGTGGGGTGTGTGTGTATATCTTACGCAGTACAATGAATGCTATTTTCCTTCAAGAATGTGATTCTAGGTTCAAGACTGTACTGCATACCAAATAATCTCCCACCTACAGAAATCTCCCACCAACTTCCAAATGCAAATTCAGTATGTTCAGTAGCAGCTTGAAGCCCTGCATTGTTTGCTTCCGGAAGTGTGAGCTGAAGAGGACAGACATTCCCTCTGCTCAGCAGGAGCACTAAGCTGTGTTCTGCCCTTGTTGCATTATTAATGGGACAATGTTTTTATGTTGCAGATGGCTAAGAGCTAGCAAGGCACATTCAGGACCATGATGGCTCAGTTTCCCACAACCATAAATGGTAGGTAGCTTGGTCTGGGTTCATTTATGTGAGGTCGGAGAGTGCTTTTTTGTCTTTATATTTAATATCAATATTATTAATAATTAACTGATTGCAACATATACCTCAATGTTTTGGTCAACTTGCTGTAGCATATATACTGTTGCTTATGACTTCTGATGTATAGTCTATGCTCTAGGAATTGGAGGAATTCAGCACAAGTTTGTACTGTAGTATAATTAAGAGTGCACATATGCCTGGAGCATCTAGTAATTTTAGATAATTTAAGGAGTTATTACATGCCTATACATGACTGTAATTTGAATACTGAATGACTTCAGATGAGGAATAACCTAAGTAACCATTAATTAACAGAATAGGTATTTGAGTTTCTATAATATGGCATAGGATTTTAATATGTTTTAATTTAGATATGGTAAATATTATTTAGTTTAAACTAAAATATTTCAATTAATTGATTATTCATAATCAATACAGAATGTGCTCCAAATATCCAGATAAATCTTAACTGTTTTGCCTCTTGATTTTATGTTCTATTGTCCTGCAAAATAATGCAGAAGCTCATGGTTTTTTTCAGTTTCCTTTTAAAGACATACTCCAGATAAAACTTTAAAAGATGCTATGCAACTTCTGACTATGTGTTAGTCAGTTGGATGACTCTGTTTCTAAAGGAAATAGTCTGCCTTAAAGAAGCATATTGCTAAATCTGCTGAGAAATTGGAAGTTTTTATGCTATTTTACCTGGTGACTTCATTTCTATAATTGAAGCTACCCAAAAACGAAAAAGAATGGTTAGAGGCAAAACACGCTCTGTCTGCCAAGTGGGGGAAAATCTGACAGTTGGGTAAAAAAATCTGCAATTTTTCTGGTTTGTTGTTTGAGGAGATAAAGTACAAGAAAGACTAAGAGTTTCTGGTAGCTAATTTAGAAATTCACAACTATTAAGGTTAATTAGGATAAGGTGTTTTACATGTAAAATAAAAATATTTTGAGTCTTAACTATAGGACAAAAATTTAGTTATGCAGCCATGTTATGGATGTTTTGAATAAAATGTGTAAAACCATTATACTGGTGAATAGCAACCATTATGGTGCTATTCACCAACACACCGTTATATTGTAAATGGCAACTGTAGCAGCATCCAGAAATAACGTTTCAGTATTGCTTTAAAAATTAGTATAACAGTAGAAGTTGGAACAAAATAAATCCATGTATTGCATACATGAATTCTTAGGCAAAACAAGATGAGTACCACGTTGTCTTTTCCACTTCATTGGACAGATGGGACAGAAACTTAGTGGAGTCCTGTTTTATTTTTCATATTGTTGGGCTTTTTTTGTTTTGTTTTTTTTTATTTTTAAAGTGCTGATTCTTTGGCAGTATTTCCCACCCCAGATCCCATGGAAACCATTCTTGTGATTCAGGGCTAGTTTATCTCCAGTCATTGTTCCCTTGCTGTCCCCTATGGTGAATCTCTGCCTAAAGTTAATGCAGTCTTGTGCTTTGTCTTCACACACCACCTCGACCCCTTCAGTCCACTTGGGCACTGAGAGAAGGCTATAGGGGGCAGAGAAGCAGCACTGAGGCACAGAGCCTCTGGATCTCAAAAATTTGTGGGTTCGGGGAGCTGAACAGCTTCTCAGTCTGTACCAGAGAAAACTTTCCTCCTTCTCATCTGCTCTCAAAGGAGGAACAATGCCAAATAAACTTAAGGAAATTCACTGCAGAGAGTTTGCAGTTTACTATGTGAAGTCTGTGCTTTTAGTTAAACCACTTCCTTTTGAAACACATCTGAGTGCATGTAGTTATTCATTCATATTGTTTAATCAGAATTAAGTGCAGTTGAAACAAGTTAGGTGGAGAGTGGTTTAAAGTCCTACTGAGATTTCATGGTAAACATTGAACAACCTTTTCTGTAGAAACTATTCTGTTTATGTAGTCTGTATTCTTCTTCCCTGTTTTAAAATTACTAATGCTATTTCCATTAAAACAGGATTATCTGCTTCTACCATTTATTCTTCAGTTGAAGTAATTTGTATTATGGAGTTCATCCCAGATGAGTGCCAGTAAAATCTCAGTTCCACACAAAAATGGCTGCTATATGAAAATAATTCAGAAGTTTAGATTGTTACAAGTAGTCTTGGTAGAAATAGATTAGAGGGAGAGGTGCAGGTGAACAGGTTAAAGATGCATGACATATGTAAGGTATTGTATGATTTGGAATTTATATCACACAGATCACCACATAGTGGTGAATGTCTGTTCTGGGCAAATAGTGGGGTCCATTGGATAAGCTTTTGGACTGTGAGTTGGAGACCAGAGTGGTATTCTCAGCTCTGTCATTCGCTCTCTGTGAAACCATAGGCAAGTTACTTATTATTTGTATTGGGGTAGTGTCAAGTATAATTCCCAATTCTGGACCTTAGCGTCCAAAATATGGGTACTAGCATGAATTCCCCTAAGCTTAATTACCAGCTTAGATCTAATAGGCTGCCACCAATCAGGACTTAGAGTAGAGCGCCTGATAGACTCTGGTCTCCCCCAAAAACCTTCCCTGGGGGTCCCAAGACCCAAATTCCTTGAGTCTCACAACAAAGGGAAATAAACCATTCCCTTTCCCCCTCCCTTCTCCCTCCCAGCTCCTTCCCGCCCTGGGAACACTAGGAGAGCACCTGATTCAACTTTTTGAATCACCTCACGCAGAGGCCATACAGATTCAAGCTGCGTGAATCTAACACAAAGAGAAAACTTATCCTTCCCTTCTCCCCACCAATTTCCTGGTGAATACAGATACAATTCCCTTGAACCTTAACTAGGAGAAAAAAATTAAACAGGTCTTAAAAAGCAAAACTTTTAATAAAAAAGAAAGAAAAAGTAAAAGGTTTATTTCTGCACTTTAGATGGTAAAAAGTTACAGGCTCTTTCAACTTATAAACAATAGAAAGAAACTTTCTCCAGCAGAAACACAATTTAAGCTACTTCCAGCAAGTACACATATGCAAATAAGAAAACAGATCAGAAGACTATAACCGCCTTTTTTCTTACTCACAATTCTGAATAGATAAGAGACTGTAGCAGGGAGATTGGCAGAAACCTGGCTGCACCTCTAGTCCCGTCCAGGACCCAGAGAGAACAAAGCCAAACCCAAAACCCACAAACAAAGGCTTCCCTCCATGAGATTTGAAAGTATCTTGTCTTCTGAGTGGTCCTCTGGTCAGGTGTTTGCAGGTCACTGTTTGTTAACCCTTTATAGGTGAAAGAGACATTAACCCTTAGCTATCTGTTTATGACAGGTAGCGCCCACAGACTCCAGTCATCCTTTTTGTCTACAGTTTGCAATCTGTAAAATGGGGATAATGATACACACTTCTGCAAAATGCTTTGAGATATATAGATGAGAAGCAATACTGTATGTGTGTGTATGTATGTAACTTTTCAGTAAGTAGAAACACTTAAACAGAGCCATACTTAGACTATGTCCCAATATCCAAATAGCTGAGAGTTTGACGTAAGCTCTGGTCTGCGTCACACAACTGAGCCAATAAGAATCCGGAAGCACGTGAGCCAGCAAGCAACAAATGTTCCATTTTTATGCAAATATTCTTTACTAGTAGCAACAAAAGAAATCCAAATAATTTTCTCTAAATATTATGTGTATTACCATAGCAGAATGTCTCTCTCATTTTCCTGTGTGCCACTGGTGGCTCTTCAAGCAAAATTTTACAGCACTCTATGACTTTAATTGGCTTTTATTTTGCTGCTACTTTGCATAGGATGGAGGCAAATCTAGTTTTAAAATGACTATTAAAAGAGGAAGGCATTGACGAAGCCCATACGTCGTCTTGAGAAATACAGAATATGATGCTTGTTCTTCTCAGTGTTCCCCCAATGAAGAGAGAGAGCTTAATGATGGAAAGCTGAAAACCAAATTCTGTTGTTTATACTTATTGTCGCAATTACAGGGTGAGCTGAACTTTAGTCCCTGTTTAGCCCCTCTCAAGTCTATGGCTTTGGGGACATATTTTTGTAACTTCACTCCTCTCTGGGTAGAACTGCGCAGTCCTACCACTCTCTTAGACTGAATCTGAACTACAAACCCCCATTTACCATCTGTGTTAACCCAGTTGGCTCAACTGTTTGGCACCCATAAACCCTTTTCCTCTGGGAGCCTGTGACAGTGGCTGATTAATGTGATTCAAAAACAGTAGCTTCAAAACGAAGAATTATGTATTCATTCACCCAAAGATACATAGCAGTTAGAGTCAACGGTTAAAACATATTTAACTCCTATTTCTCCTGTACTCCTATTTCTCCTTACCTAACCCTTAATTTTTCTTTGCAAGGTTTGGTAAGTCTCATTCAGCCCAGTTGTCTCAATTTCTGGCCTGGGAGAAGCAGACTGCTATGCTGTAGCACATCTTCTGTGATTCTCTCTGTCAGAGAGCCATCTTCACCAACTGCTGCCCATTCAAACCCTTTCTTCTCTAGGGCAGTATCTCTTTTGATTGGGTATGTCTACACTGCCCATGTTACAGCACAGACACGCTTTATTGCCAGGGAAGAGTTATCCCGGCAATTAAAAAAAACAACACCCTGAACGAGTGGTGGTAGCTTTATCGCCAGCCCCGGCGATAAAGCGCTGTCTATACTGGCACTTTTCAGCACTAAAACTTTTGTCGCTCAGGGGTGTGTTTTTTCACACCCTTGAATGATTAAAGTTTTAGCACTGAAAGTGTCAGTGTAAATGCAGCCATCCTGGTTTTTGATCTAGGAATAGTAAACCTTCCCAGCCTAGCTGGAGCCAGGCATGGGGTATTCCCCAATTAATAGCTTCCCCATTGTTTCCTCAGGGACACTTGGTATTCTCTTGGACTATACCTTACCTCAATGGTTCTCAGCCTTTTTTTAACCAGGGATCCCTAAACTTAACTAGACAAACCTGCAGATTCCCCTTCATTGTTTTGTTTCTCATTATTTGTTTCTTTCACGTTATTTTAGTAGTTATCACAAATATTATTATAGAGAAATTATTATTATTTGAACAGATCAACAAAAAACACAGCAAATTTAAAATATTGACAATTTATCTGACACTGATGATAAATTACAGTGTTGCTAGATGATCTGTGGACATGTGGTCTGTGCAGCCGCTGGGGAAGCCACTGCTTCCTCAGTGCTTAGCTTCCTGGCAAGAGGCGTCCTGAGGCTTGCGCATCCCCACTGCTCTGTGGGGCAGAGTTTGTGGAAACCCCACCGGAAGGGTCTCCTCTAGAGTTGCCAGGCATCTGGTTGTTGATCGGGATACATGGTTGAAAAGGGACCCTGTTGTCTGTGGTCAGCATCGCTGACTGGGCCACTGAAAGTCCAGTCAGCGGCAGGCTCCCTCTCTGCCCTGGCTCTGCATGGTTCCCAGAAGCGGCTGGCATGTCCCTATGGTCCTTAGGTGCAGGGGTAGCCGGGGGGCTCTGCGCACTGCCCCTACTCCATGCACCAGCTCCTCAGCTCCCATTGGCCGAGAACTGCAGCCAGTCAGAGCTGAGGAGGTGGCACCGGCAAGCATGCAGAACCCCCTGGCCGCCTCTGCGCCTAAGACCTGGAGGGGTATGCCAGCTGCTTCCGGGAGCTACCTGGTAAACACAGCCTGGGCAGGGCCTCGGGGGAGGGGGGCAGGGCAAGGGTGTTCGGTTTTGTGAGATTGGAAAGTTGGCAACCCTAGTCTCAGACAGTAGAAAACTGGGGGGTGGGAGGGGGAGGAGACATGTGACCTTGCATGGTTCTCCCTCCCTCTTCCCTCCTGCATCGCCTTTGGGAGGGACCAATCAGTTCACAGACCCCCTTGATTATGCTAGTGGACCCCTAAGGATCCCTGGACCAGGGATTGAGAACCACTGCCTTATCTTACTGTTGTTTCCTTTCCTGTTTGTTTTTCTCCAGCAGCCTCCTTTGATTTAACTTCTTGCAGTCAGGGAGGATAATATCACACAGATAAACTGAGATGCATCTGATATTCATAAAATACACATAACTCATTCATTTTCCACACTTGTCCAACCCCATGATTTGAATTGGATTTTACTAATTGAAAATAGAGTTCAGTCTAATAATGTTAGCCTTACTTGGGTGTCCTGGAGACTAGCCAAGGCATGTCAGTCTGTTTAGAATCATCTGCTGCGTTTGCCCTAAATGAGAATTATTCTCTCTCAATAGTGGATAATAGCCGTTGCTTTCCAAAGCTGAGAAAAAGGTATTTAAGTTTGTCTGTAGATCCACCTGATTTTCTTATGTGTGATTGTTCTCAAAGTCCAGAGACAGAAAGACATTAGGTTCAACCTGGTATGTGTACCAATATATTGAGGCAAGAGACAAGGAACAGAAAAAGTTAAATTTGATTTCAGAATAGTCTTGATTTGTAAGCATTGTAGACTAGAATAATAACTACAGCTTTCCAAGGAGAAATACTGTTTCTTGGTTCAGAATGGGCTTTCATAAAACAGTGTGAAATGAGTTTTCAAGTTGTTTATTACCAATGTATGTGAGAAATGGAAGAAAATGAACAAGGTTCTGTTGGTGACAGTTATATAGATGTTCTTGTTGCTACAAGAGAATGGAAAAACAAAACACTAATTAAATGAAAATGTGAATGCAGTTACATAAAAGGCAAAAAAAAAAATTAGTTGGATTGTAAACTCTTTGGGAAAGGGATCAGCTCTTTGCTCTGTTTATACAGTGCCACAATGGGGCCCTACCTGCAGGGCGCCACCACAATAAAAATTGTGTTCTGCCCTATAGAGAAAAATAAGTAATAAATTAGTGATAAATAAGAACCAACTTGGATTTGTCGAGAACAAATTGTGTCACGCCATATCAGTTTCCTTCTTTGACAGGGTACTGGCCAGTGTTCCCTCTAATTTTTCCCATGCACGTGCAGAATGCATTTTGTTATGTACACCAATATAGAGGTGATGTGTGACACATCACCTCCATATCAGTGCGCATAACAAAATTCATGTGGCGGGGGCAGGACCGAGGGATTCAGAGTATGTGTGTGTGGTGGGGGCCTCAGGGTTGAGGCAGAGGGTTGGTGTGTGTAGGGGGTGAAGACTATGACTGGGGGTGCGGGCTCTGGAGTGGGCCCGGGATGAGGGGTTTTGGGTGCAGGAGGACCCTCTGGGCCGGGGCAAGAAGTTGGGGTGCAGGAGGGGTGAGGGCTCTGGTTGGAGGTGTGGGCTGGGGGTGGGGGGGCATGGATGAGGATTTAGGGTGCAGGCTGCATGGGAGCTGTGGCGGGGAGAGAGGACTCCCCTCACCGCTCTCTCCTCGCAGCAGCACCTGGTGGGGGGGGGGGTGGAAGAGGCACCTCTTCCCCTGCCGCAGCAAGTCTGTGTTGGTGCTGGAGGAGGGGCTCCTGTCCCCTGGCCATGGCAAGTCCGGGGCAGGTCCATGATGGGGCTGGTGGGGAGAGGCACCGCAGCAGATCCGGGAAGGGAAAGAGGCATCACTCCTCACCGCAGTCCTGAGCCCCTGCGCAGAGCTTAATAGGCGGCTGCGCAGCCTAACGTGACTAGGGGGGGTGCAGTAGATGTGATATATCTTGATTTTAGTGAGGCTTTTAATGCAATCCCACATGACATTCCCATAAACAAACTAGGGAAATGTGGTCTAGAATAGATGAAATTACTGTAATCTGAGTGCACAATTGGTTAAATTATACTCAGACTAATTATCAATATTTTGCTGTTAAACTGAGGGGAACATACATGTTGGCATCCCTCAGAAGGCTGTCCTTTGTCTGGTACTATTCAATATTTTCATTAATGACTTAGATAATGGAGTAGAGAATTTGCTTATAAAATTTGCAGATGACACCAAGCTGGAAGGGGTTGCAAGCACTGGAGGACAGGATTAGGATTCAAAACAACCTTCACAAATTGGAACATTGGTCTGAAATCAACAAGATGAAATTCAGTAAAGACAATTGCAAAGTACTAGACTTAAAAAGGAAAAAAATCACATGCACGACTGCAAAATGGGGAATAACTAGCTAGCCAGTAGTACTGGAGAAAAGGATCAGAGAATTAGAGTGGATCACAAATTCAATACTAGTCAACTATGTGATACAGTTGTGAAAAAGGCTAATCTGGTGTGTAGTAACAGGGATGTTGTATGTAAGACATAAGAAGTAATTGTTCCACTCTACTTGGCACTGATGAGGTCTCAGCTGGAGTATTGTGTCCAGTTTTCAGGGCCACACCGTAGGAAGGATGTGGATAAATTGGAGAGAGTCCGGAGGAGAGCAACAAAAATGATAAAAGGTTTAGAAAAACCTCGCCTATGAGAAAAGGTTAAAAAAATGGGCATATTTACTCTTGAGAAAAGATGAGGGAAGGGGGACTTCATACCAGTCTTCAAATATGTTAAGGGTTGTTATAAACAGGACAATGATCAATTGTTCTCTGTGTCCACTGAAGATAGGATATGAAGTAATCAGCTTACTCTGCAGCAAGGGAGGTTTAGGTTAAATAGGAGATACTAGGAAAAACTTTTACTACTATAAGGATAGTTAAATACTTGAATAGGTTACCAAGGAAGGTTGTGGAATCCCAGTTATTGGAGGTTTTTAAGAACAGGGATTACACGAACATCTGTCAAGGATGGTCTAGGCAGGGGTCAGCAACCTTTCAGAAGTAATGTGCCAAGTCTTCATTTATTCACTCTAATTTAAGGTTTTCTGTGCCACTAATACATTTTAACGTTTTTAGAAGGTCTCTTTCTCTAAGTCTATAATATATAACTAAATTATTTTTGTATATAAAGTAAGTACATTTTTTAAAATGTTTAAGAAGCTTCTTTTAAAATTAAATTAAAATGCAGAGGCCTCCCTGACTGGTGGCTGGGACCCGGGCAGTGTGAGTGCCACCGAAAATCAGCTCGCATGCTGCCTTTGGCACGCGCAGGAGCAGCGCCAGGGTTTTTGGTGCCCTAGGCTAGGGTCCTTCCGCTCTCCCGGTCGACGGCGGCAATTCTGCAGTGGGTGGGTGGGGGGTCCTTCCGTGCTCCCAGTCTTCGGGGCATTTCAGCGACGTGTCCCGGAGCGAGTGAAGGACCCACTGCAGAATTGCCGCCGAAGACCCGGAGCTCGGAAGGACCCCCCACTGCAGAATTGCTGCCGAGAGCAGCAACATACCGCCCCTCCAAATCCTGGCCCCCTAGGCGACCTCCTAGGTCGCCTAAATGGAATCTCCAGCCCTGGGCACGCATGCCATAGGTTGCCTACCCCTGGTCTAGGCTTACTTGGGCCTGCCTCAGCACAGGGGGCCGGACTAGATGGCCTTTCCAGGTGCCTTCCAGTCCTTCATTTCTCTAATTCTATGGTTCTTTAATTAAATAAGTGCTTGCCGTTGCCTGAGCACACCATTATGTAATCAGTTTTAACAATGGGGGAAAAGAAAGGAGAGAGAGTTGCATGTTGAAAATGGCAAAAAGCTAATGAAAAGTGCATATTTCTCAGAATAACAGTAAATGTTCTATTGCTGTCAAAGAGACAAGATGAGTTCCAAAGCAGATCAGCTTCTGTTGGTGAAAGACAAGCTTTCAAGTTTACACAGAGCTCTCCTTCAAATCTGCCCCTGGAAATTTCCACCCTTACTGCCCCTGGAAATTTCCACCACATGCATCTGAAGAAGTAGGTATTCACCCACGAAAGCTCATGCTCCAAAACGTCTGTTAGTCTATAAGGTGCCACAGGATTCTTTGCTGCTCTTCAAATCTGGGAAACTAAATCAGAGTGTCACAGCTAAATACAAGGTGGAACAGAACTGTTGCTATCAAAACATTTAGTTCTTTTGCCCAAGACAGGAAAAAGATCTACCTCTACAACTTCTACATTCCAATTATAGGCATGCTTTAATGAGACAGCACAACATTTGTATTAGAGAATTCTGTGGTAAGAAAGGTTACAAACACAGATGAGAGAAAGTTTGGAATTAATAGGTTTGTCCCTTTAGCTCATGGAGCCATAGATGGGAAAGACCTAGCTAGTCATTCTCTGTGGTATAATAAATTACTCAGATTGTAAGCTTTTTGAGGGGCCATCTTTTTGTTCTCTGTTTGTACAGCACCTACCACAAAGGGCTCCTTAGTGCTGCGGTAATATAAATAATACTCTCTGGAGTCAGTAGACCGGACAAGGCCGTGCAGTCAGGTAGTTGAAGCAGGGGCCTGGAAGTTAGGCTTTCATTCATGTGGCATGTCTATACTATAGTCAGAGACTACGTCTACAGTACAGTGGCATAGTTATGGTGCCGTACGTATGTTGCTGTAACCCTGTAATGTAGACACAGACTACAGCGACGGAAGGGGGTTTTCTGCCACTATAGGAATTCCACCTCCCCGGGCATTCTTCTGATGCCTTAGCTTTATCTATGCCTGGGGTTAGGTCAACATAACTATTGTATTCAGGGGAATGGATTTTTTTTCACACCTCTGACCACCATAGCTACGTCAACTTAAGTTTTAAGTGTCAAGCATGCCTCAGCTCATTCTCTTACATGTGTTTTTGCCTAATGAAAGCCCCCTAGTATCCACACACACAACCCTCAAGGCACGTGCATATTTGTGCCTTGAACCTGTACTTGTTTACTTGGCTGGAGGGAGGGGGATCCGGTTAAAGCTTGGACTGTGCTTTTGCTCAGACTAGAACCCATCCACTTTGCAGTGCGGATGCAGGCAAGATCATTTGAGTGCTGATAGTTCTCCAATATCCTTCCCACAATTCTCTTTGAGAGACAGACAAGTTCTTCTGCAATTGACACAATTGCTTGGGAAAGAATCCTAGAATGTCTCAGCACAAAGAACCATGGGTTATGCCCCCTGATACACGTGGGCGAGTGCAGAAATAGTGAGGATACAGGTAGGGCTTTGCTGTGGGAGTGCTCATACTAAGGCTATACTAACACACATGTTCAATCTCGGATGCCAATTGTCCAAGCTAACTGTGTAATGTAGACATACCCGTTGTGTGGCTTCAGACAAGACACTGAGTTTCTCTGTACTGAAGTTTCGCCATCTGTAAAATGGGGATAATATTTAGTTAATTAACTTCATTGGGGTATTGTGAGGCTTAATGTTATGCTTTTTGAAGTTAAAAAGCATTATATAATTACTGATTATTACGACTCACATGGACCAGGAACTCGCCTCCAATTTAGAATTATGATGTCTGGGGAATTAATTAAATTCATAGCTTGCTTGAGTATAGTTTTAATTATAAATAGAGCTGAGTGGCAAAAAACAACATCTTACCATCAAACAAAGAAATCACTCTCTGAAAGTCTGAGAAATATGAAGACTTTTCTCAAATAGAAAGGCAAATGCTGTGACCCTGTTGCCACCAGTACAGGCTGCTGTGTAGCTACTCCTCCTCCAAGGAAGAAGTAACTGGCTACCAATAAGAGGCATTTTACATTTTCAAGACTCTGCTGCTAGGCTCCCAATTTCTTCTGCAGTCATGATTATTCTTTAGGGTGGATTTAATTTAAATCAAATTGTTTTAAATCACTCATCAGGAAGACTTGATTTAATTATGGTTTTATACATAAAAGTGCATTCTTGTTGGTTGTTATAAACTTAGTACATATTCTTCACAACTCAGAGATGTAGGTTGCATTTTTAGAAGCTACACACTATACATTTTTAAATAGTGATTTATTTTGAAAAATTTTTCAGATTAGTTTTACACCTTTATCAGAAAATGATTGTTTGGTTATTTCATTTACCAAAAGTAATTGAAGCAGATATTTATGAAGTCATTGGGAGGTGAACTATCTCCAATTCAACAGGTTAATCATTAATATTTGGAGGATTTTCTTACCATGTTGTACTGGGAGGAGAACATCACCAGGCAGACATTTAAATTGTTTTATTTAACTAAAACCACAATGTTAAGTATTCTGGACTTTTTTCTTCAACCACAAACGTAATATTTTAACAAAACAAAACAAGCGTATGTCCCCTCATTTCTCACATTTATCTCCAGACTTCTCCTTGTCCAGATCTATTCCATCCCCAACAATCTTCTGTTCATTGAACTTTTTGAAAATTTGCACTTTTAGAGAGAGGTGAGGGATTGACTCTGTGTACACAAATTTGCAGAGAGAATAGAGTTGAGGTCTGTTGTTTCTCACCTCTATGTATTATTTATTTATGAAGTCACAAATCGACAGTTGGAGAACTGCAAAAGACACAAATCCTGTTTGAAAACTGCAAAATTAAGCATCTCTGATGATATCTTCTAGACTGAACAATGAGTCCCATTGGGTAGATAGAAAGATTAACCTAAGTAATCTATACAGAAGCCCTTGGAACTCATAAAATTGGGTCCCTAATCCATAAACTATTGGAACTCATTTACAAAACTTTTTTCTTAAACATTACATGAATATATTGTCTCATACTATAGAATTAGAATTTATAATCCATATTCCATGATGAGATATCTTTGAGCTATAATGTATCTTAATTAAAACTATCTTTAGATAGGTTTTTTCCCTCAAAAAGCGTTTTATCAAATCCAATTTAAATTTAAAAAAATCCAATTTGTTTTTATTAAAAAAAACAAACAAACATTAATTTTTATCCACCCTGAAGGTCCTCCCTGGTGTTTATGCCTCTGATGTATTTATAGAAAGCAGTCATATCTCTCCTCAGCCTTCTTTGGGTTAGGCCAGTGGCTCTCAACCTTTCCAGAGTACTCTACCCCTTCCAGGAATCTCATTTGTCTTGCATACCTCCAAATTTCACCTCACTTAAAAACGACTTGCTTACAAAATCAAACATAAAAATAGAAAAGTGTCACAGCACACTATTACTGACAAATTGCTTACTTTCTCATTTTACCATATAGTTATCAAATAAAGGATTTGGTATATAAATATTGTACTTACATTTCAGTGTACGTTTCAGTGTATAGACAAGTCATTGTCTGTACGAAATTTTAGTTTGTACAGACTTTAGTAGTGGTTTTTATGTAGCCTGTTGTAAAGCTAGGCAAATATCTAGATGAGTTGATGTACTGCCTGGAAGACCTCTGTATACCCCTGGTGGTACGCATGCCCCTAGTTCAGAACCACTGGGTTAGGCTAAACAGACCAACTTCATTGTCTCCTCTCGCCACTGAACTTGTGAATAGAACCCTGCGCAGACGATAAAATTTTTTATCCGCATCCAGTCCACGATCCGCAGACATGGTCTGCGGATATCTGCATTCGTGGATATAAGGTGAATATCTGCAGATTTGCAGACCTCTACTTGTGAATGTGTTTGGGTTGGTCTGAACCATTTTGTTGTTGATTCTCAGTCAAGCCCATAGAAAAGAGAGCTCTTTTTCTGTTGCTGGGCAGCATGCTTCAGAAGATGATTAAAACATATTGGTATAAGGGAAAAGGTTTGGGATGTTGCCTTTACAGTCATTTTCTGTACCTCTAACCACTCTACCATGCAGTTTTTATGGTGCTTTATTGTCAGAGCCTTTAGGAACACAGATCTGTATTGGCCAGGTGAATAAACCGCTGCAAGCACAATACACGCTACATACTACTTGTGTATGTTTCACACTCCTATATATTTAGAACCTGTAATGATTGCTTCTGTAATTTTTGCTGGGGTCAGCAGGAATTGTTGTGATTTGTACACTTTCTCTCTCTCTCTAGTATCTCACTATCCTTCTATTTGGTTAGCCATTACTCTTTCTATATTAAGCAGCAGAAGTAAAGAATTCAGTGTAATAGACCAGGATAGTTGTGTTCCCAACAAGATGATGATGTCAAAAAGGACCAGCTCTCCTTGTTTATATGCACAAGCAGAGTAGAGTTTCCTGGGACAACAGGTGAATTGCACTGTAAGGAGGTAGTGGATATTGAAGTGTAGGTTAACCTCGTGCTTAATGATTTTGGTATGAGCCCTGGAAACTGGGAGGGCATTTTGGAAAACAAAAGTGATAGAAGTTCTGACCCTATGCCCCGTATTCTTCACAGAGATCTGCTTATGATATGAATATGGCATAATTAAGATATGTTCTATGCAAGATGGGTCACGTGCAGTATCATTGGAAAAGTTATGATTTACTGAATATGATTATCCTATTTTTAGGCATGTATCATTTCTGTATCTGAAGTTAGGAATATTAGTGTAACAATTACAACTGTGTGTTCACCTGGGGAACGCCCACCAGACAGTTTCCAAACAGCCTGAATGGGTCATTAGGGGGAACAATAGGTCTTTGAAGATGCTACTCTCCCTCCTTCCTGAGAAGTTTTCTGGGATGCTGCTTTGGCACTGCAGGGTCAGGGGATCATGTCACCCGGTTCAGGACACCGTCTTGGAGTTCCAGAGTTTTTCATTGAGGGAGTGGGGGTCAAACTGGGAAACAAAGGATTCTTGTCATATGCAAATCCTATTTAAGGCTGGGAAGTGAGCTAATCTTGGTTCTTCTCTACTGGCTCCCTGCCTAAGAAGGAAGACTGCTGAAAACACCTGAAGAAACAAAGGCACTAAGCTGGGGCGGCCAGGGGCTGAGCCCAGGCAACAAAGGTCTAGCCTGTGAAAGGAGTTCCTGGAGGTTTAAGCTGCAGGCAATGCAGTTTACCTTCAAGAAACTCTGTGACCTGCATAAAACAACATTTAGGGTGATAATTTGCTACTGTTAACCAGTTAATTTAGTGTATTAAGTTTAGGTTGCGTGTTTTGTTTCATTTGCTCAGTAATCTGCTTTGATCTATGTGCTGTCCATAATAATCACTTAAAATCTGCCTTTTGTAGTTAATAAACTTTGGTTTTGGAATAAACAAATATTTGTGTCATTCATAACTGGGGGGGTGGGGGAAGGCAAAAAGCTGAGTATATCTTCCTCCACATTGAGGGAGGGGGTGGATTTCATGAGCTTATGCTGTATAGATTTTTATGCAGTGAAAGACAATATAATTTTGGATTTGCATCCCAAAGGAGGTATGCACTTGAGTGCTGGGCAATCTCCAAGCTGAGGGCTTGGCTACACTCGAAACTTCAAAGAGCTGCCGCGGGAGCACTGCCACAGCAGCCCTTTAAAGTGCAAGTGTGGTTGCGGCGCCAGCGCTGAGAGAGAGCTCTTCCAGCGTTGCACGTACTCCACCTCCTCATGGGGATTAGCTTGCAGCGCTGGGAGCCGTGCTCCCAGCACTGCGGCACTGTTTACACTGGTGCTTTATAGCGCTGTATCTTGCAGCGCTTGAGGTGTGTTTTTTTCACACCCCTGAGCGAGAAAGTTGCAGTGCTGTAAAGCGCCAGTGTAGCCAAGGCCTTAGTCTTCCCACGCAGAGCTGATCTCAGTGTCTGTGTATCTTTCTGCAGCTGGGTGTGTCCCTGCCTCTATGTATGTGCGTGCGTGTGCTGGAGAAGGCTTGAGGGCCTGGCACAGCAGGACAGGGTGTGGGAGCCTAGGCTGGTGGAACGGGCGGGCTCAGTGGGACCCCAGTGTATCAGGTGGCACCCGGGGGCAGGGGAGGACCTGTCACAGAGGTTTAAAGAGTCCAAAGAATTAAATACATTCCCAATTTTGAAATTGGAGCAGTAGTTACACAATTTCAAAGCACTGGAAGTATTGTATAGACTTTCAAAGCAACTTGTTTCCCCCAAATAAAAGATTACCCCACACTTGGCCATGTTTTTAAAAATACATCTTAATTTTAATATCTGCATCCTGCTCAGTAACTTCTAATCATTGCTTATCCCTCCCATATGCATATCCCATTCCTTTTAGTGTGGAATTAGGTGCTGTGAAAATCCACCCTCTTGTTTTAATCTATATAACACAACACAAAGAACAGGTGTTAGAATTGTGACAAATGTATAGACTAACTGAAGGGGTAATTGTCAGTTTTGGATGGGTTGTTTTATATGTAATTTTCTTTTGAGGTTAAGTGAAATTATATGCTATCAAGTTTAAAAGGTAATACACAGTTTCACCACTTTGTAGAACAAAAGTGGTTTTTGTTTTAAAGCAACAATTTTGTTTTTACAGTATTGGGGAGAAGTAGCAAAAGTCCTGCAGTTGGCAGCCGCAATGCATTAGCCTTCTGAGAGCCTTTAAACAACATTATTTATTTACCAGTGAACCAAGGAAATATTTGGTTCACACAAAGCAGCATGAGCAATACACTTCCTGCATAAGCTGTGAACAATCAGCAGTGGAAGGAAGCTGCTGTGCACCAGCTTTCAAAAAACAGCATAGTTTGTTTCAAAGCAGGGTATAAGACGAGCCAGATGGTGAACTGATTCAGCTGAGGCTTATAAATCTGGGAAGAAAGTTTGTGTTTCAGAAGTATTCTTGCCAAAGAGAGCAGGGTGTGTCATTGAAGCTCTTGATCTAATTTTGTCTCTTAAAAACAAAGGTTTAATTTCCCAATTGACAGACTTTTATTTTTAAATAATATTTTCAATGTATTATTTTTTTAGGAGGTCCAAACATGTGGGCTATCACCTCTGAAGAGCGAGCAAAGCATGACAAGCAGTTTGAGAGCCTTAAACCCATAGGAGGATATATTACAGGTTAGTTTGTGGTATACATTAACTTCTGTGTGCATTAAAGTACCTGTGTAAAACAGTTTGAAAACCTTCATCGTTGTTCAGCTGTTTGTTTGCTGTATGACTGATAACCATGCTGTTTGACCATAAAGCACATGTTTTTATTATAAACGCTTTCAGTCACAGGTTTATAAACTTGGTTTCATATGAAATCTGGTATAGAATATCTCTGCAAAAGGGGATATCCTTCTTTTTAACCTCTGCACTAATGCAGCCAACCACCTTTTGATGTCATCCCTTCCAGTTCCATAAGTTAAGTAGAGTCAGGCCAGGTCAGTGCTTGGATGGGAGGCTGCCAAGGAAATTTTTTTGAAGTTGCTGCAGCAAATGACATTGGTGATTGAGGAAGTAGCAGTAGACTGAAATAAAAATATATATACTGTTCTCCCCCTCACTCCCACTACCACCACCAACAAAAAAAAGCAGTCAAGGAGGCTGAGACTGAATACTCCATCATTTACATTGTATCTTTGTAAGATCTTGGCAGCTGTTGATTTGTGACATATAAAACGGCTATTTACAACTCATTTAACCCACTTCTGGGAGCCAAGATTACAAAAGCCTTTAGTACATGCAAACTGCCATCACCAAGAGCTTGTTACATAGTTCTAAATTTTCAAAAGAACTCAGCACTCAACATGCTGAGCTCTTGTGAAAGTTCTGGCTTTAATAAATATCTGCGACTTTATTGTAAGGTATTAATACAAGACTTGTTTTTTTCCTTTTTTATCACAGGTGATCAAGCACGTACCTTTTTCTTGCAGTCAGGTCTACCATCATCAGTCCTAGCTGAAATATGGTAAGGCTTTTAAAAATAAATAAATACATATATAATATAATATAATATATAATAAAGGATTGGAGGTAAAGTCTATGAGTCTAAGGTCAGAAGGGACCATTATGATCTTCTAGTGTGATGCTTGGCTCACTTGCATAGATTTTGGTTTGGTTTATGTTATCAGTTGAAAGACCACTTTTCAACTACATTATATAAAGAGTGAAACAAGAATGGTGCCTGGGCTTACTCATTTCAATATATACTTATCATTATATTTAAGTGTCAATATCTGTTATAATAGTGGAATAAATTGAACTGTAATGGAACTTGAGTAAAAAGGATTGTGTTGATATAAAAAACAAATAGTGACAGACAGCTTTTATTGCATTTTCTACATAATTAGTGGTTTAAGGGAATATAGTACATGTACACTTTTAGGCCCTGATCCTGCAATTAAGATTCAATGTGGCTATACTTGGGTGAATAGGTCTGTCTGAGCAGATCAGATTACAGGATAATGGCCACATTTTTTAATCAAGCATTTGATCCTACTCACAGAATCCTACTCACAAAATTCAGATTGGTCGACCATGAGCACCGTCACATGGATTGAAAATTGGCTTTAGTATCACAAACAAAGGGTAATGATAAACAGCAGGATATCAAATTAGGGGAGACATCTGGTGGAGTGCCGCAAAGTTCATTGTTGGGCCTTACATAACATTTTAAATAATATGGAAAAAGAGAGAAATGATAGGTTAATGAATTTCCCGGTTGATACTAAACGGAATGGTATTTGAAAGACCAGTAGAGACAGATATATCAGAAGTCACTAGAGAGGTTTGAAATATGGACAAGAAATAATAGAATGAGACACAGCTGGGGGGGAAAATGCATGCTAATAAATTGGGAATGCAAAATAGCCCAAACGCAAGAAGAAACCTCAGAAGACATAAATCCTACAATTGTATAGTTGGGTTATAGATATCAAATTGCATTTAATATTATGTAACATCATCTTCTTCCTTGCGTTAATTCCATTAAATAGAGTCTGCTCTCCAAGTTCTCTCCCTCCAAAGTGCTCTGTTCAGTGCCATATATTATACCACGTGCTAACCTGTCTTCCTTTATAACATCCCACCAGTTCTTCTTGAGTTGTCTTCTCTGTTTCCTTTAGTCTTGATCTGTTGGACTCTCTTATGTACATGGTTGTCAGGACTGCGCTTGACATGACCAAATCATCTGAACCTGCAGTCACTCATTTTCATTCATTTGGGGACTTATAATGTTAGTTTGTGGCAAATTTTTATGACTAGCTTCAAACCTGATGCCAGCCCTTCTCCTTTTTCAGTCAGGCCTGGGATTGGCTATGGCAGAATTACTATATCGTAAGAAAGCAGCTGAAAAAAACCACTGCAGTTTTAGTTGACACAGGAAGAGACATCAGCTCATGAAATAGGGAGGTAGTAATCCCTCATTGTGATTTCTGAGAGCACCCCAGAATATTGTGTTTTGTCCTGGGCATTTCATTGCTGGAAATATGCAGACACACTAAAGGAAGTTTAGAGAAGAGACCTGTCAAGTAATTAAGGGTGTAGTGGAACTGACTTGTGAGAAAACATTAGCTACATGTACGCACACCTCTACCCTGATATAACGCGACCCGATATAACACGAATTCAGATATAACGCGGTAAAGCAGTGTATCAAGAGGAACGAGGCTGCGCACTGCGACGGATCAAAGCAAGTTCGATATAACGCAGTTTCACCTATAACGTGGTAACATTTTTGTGGCGCCTGAAGGCAGCGTTATATCGGAGTAGAGATGTATACACACACAGACACACACACACTCTCCCCTTTCTATCTTGGTTAGATGATGAATGAGATATATAAGTGAATAAGATACATTTACAAATATGTAAAGGGTGTAAATACAAAAAATGGGTAGGAAATCTTTTTCATGGTATGTTGGGATATACGGGAACTAGGAGCAACGGAATGAAATTAAGAAAAGGGAAATTTGTTAAGTATCTGGAAAATTATCTGACAATAAAATGTATTAGATTCTATGAAGTAATCTTCCAAGGAAAGTGGAATTTTCTGGGAATAGTCTCTCAGTGCATGAGCTGTCCATTGTCTTTATTCACTGTTTATAATAATCAGTTTGGGAAGATGCCACGAGAGATGTGTTAAAATTTAAAAATAAAATTCACATACTAATTGAATTCTACATAGTGATCTGTAAGTATGTAGGTATACTATGTAACTATATTAAGGATTTTTAGTAAGTGCCATGTTGCAGTCTTTTGAATTGATCTCTTTTGTAATGGCAGATCTTCATTTAATGTGATCTGTTTGTCTAGTGCTGAGCCATAATTGGTGCATTAAATGTTGCACACAGGACATGAAGATACTATGTTGCCAAAGAGTCTGCTAGTTTCCTGGGCACTGAGTGTTTAATGTATGATAATTTTAGAAATTGAATCAAATAAGAAGATGCCAGATGGTCTGTATTAGCATATGTAAACAAAAACAACAGTGCTTTGCGCAAAAAAGTCAAGATCTACAATTTTCGAAGGGTTTGCACATTGTAGAAAGTAATTCATAACTTTCTATAAAATCAGTATCAGGTTAAACTACAAAAGATAGCAAGGAAATAGAATAAGGCGGCAATAAATGAAATTATATAAGTACTCAGTTTTGAGTGAGAAAGTTAATGTTTCCTTCCCCCTTGTTTTTTAAGGGCTCTTGCAGACCTGAACAAAGATGGGAAGATGGATCAGCAGGAATTCTCCATAGCTATGAAACTCATCAAACTAAAATTACAAGGTCAACACTTGCCTGTGGTCCTCCCACCTATCATGAAGCAACCTCCAGTATTCTCTCCGTTAATTTCTACTCGCTTTGGTACTTACGAATATTTAATATATTTACTAGTGTTGAGAGAGACACCAAAAAACAAAAAAATCAAGTATTGAGGTACATTCATATTTATATATAACAGATGAGATCATTACAGATCATTTGACTAAAGAAACAATGATTGGAAAAGGGATACCCTGATCTAAAGAGCTTTGCAAAAAAATTTCTCTGATGCTATTGAAGAATTATCCTTTAATTTTGGATGTTTGTTTCTTATTAGCTGCCTACAATGTAATTCACACAGGAGAACCCGACTAAATCATTACACTTTTGGCTTGTAAGATGCATGAAAACTGTTCTTATGTGTGACTTACAGGCTGTCTCCTTGACCTAGAACTCTTTTTTCCCTTTTCTCTCCAAGATGCTAACTTCTGCTCTTTTAAAATTATGCTTTAAAACTGGAGCAAGGTAAATATATAAAATCTCTCAAGGAATAGTTTTATTTAAAACATTTTTGAGTCCATCAAATGATTCAATTAATAGTACTCAGTCAGCTCTACTTCAACATTTATTTTCTCTTTAGCTTATGATTTACTCTCTCTTAGTGTATTCTGGGATTCTGTGTATGCGTGACACTGTGTATTGTGAAGCATTTATAAACCAAATAATGTCTGCTAGACCACAAAATATATCCTATGCATCCAGGTGTGTATATAGTTTATAAAAGTATGTGTATACATGTATCTATTGCACAACTGTTTTTAATTATCTGACTAGCTTTCAAGTATGTCTATGTATATTTACACAAGTATAGATGCTTGTAAATATGTAGCGTTGATAGCCATGTGATGAATTGCAGAGCCATGCAAAAAATTAATTTATCACACATTGTTCACCACCTCACCCAGCATTCTGCCCGTCGATCCATTTTCCCCAGTACTCATTAAATAAATGATGCCGGTGCCCTGAGTAACTTCCAACAGCTTCATTTGGAAAAAAAAATCCGTTAGCTAGAGACGTTTCCTTCTTTTTACCAAATGTGGAATTTTTCCTCCAAGAATACTGTGGACAGAGGCTCAAGACAAGCAGGGTTCAGTCCTGCAACAGTGACAACTTTTTCTATACATAAATTGTCACAGCTTTAAAGTCTATTATTTTATGTCCCCGAGGGGCTAGCAGTAAGAGGTTTATAGAGAAGTCATTATAGAGTGGGTATTGGAAACATTAGCTAAATATATTTTTAGCACATGTTGTTTGTTTCTTCATTTGTGCTTTCTTCTGCATGCAGCATACTCTGTGGCTGGAAAGCTTGAATTAGAGCTGTACAAAGTGTGGAGAAAAATAGATCGGGGGAAGTGATAGCTCAGTAGTTTGAGCATTGACCTGCTAAACCCAGGGTTGTGAGTTTCAATCCTTGAGGGGGCCACTTAAGGATCTGGGGCAGTACTTGGTCCTGCTAGTGAAGGCAGGGGGCTGGACTCAGCCTTTCAAGGTCCCTTCCAGTTCTATGAGATAGGTATATCTCCATATTTAATGTAAATGTACATCCTAGAGTATAGGCATCTCTGCACATTGACTGTCTCCTACATTGAGTTTGTATAGCATTTACCAGGCAAAATGGATCCATTCTTAGTTGAGGCCTCTGGATGCTGCTGCAGCATTAAATGTTTAATAATAGTTAGTTATTTAATTTCTCCTTTAGGAATGGGTAGTATGCCAAATCTGTCCATCCCAACATCTGTGCCTACAATTGCACCTTTAGCTCCCATGTCATCATTGACCTCAGTGACTTCGATTCCTCCCTTGGTTATCTCTACTCCACTGATGCCTTCTGTCAGTACATCATCATTGCCAAATGGAACATCCAATCTCCTTCAGCCTTTACCTATGTCTTTCTCTTCAAGTAAGTACAACACAGTAAGATACTCAATTTTGAATACCCTAATCTAATTCTTAGTGTAGATTATTAACTTGTATCCATTTATTTTTCTTTTTTGTTTCAGCATTGCCTCATCCTGGTTCTTTCAGTCTCATGGCAGGAGGATTTGGTGGTACTAATATACAGAAGGCACAGTCTCTGATCGATTTAGGATCTAGTAGGTATGAAACTTACGACTTAAAATGTCATGTCTTAGACTTTAATAACAAATGCCTTTTAAAAAAATTACCATATAACAGTTCATATTTACAGGCAGAAAAATAAGGAGATGTGTGAACAGCATATATAGACATGGTATTGCTGAACATTGATACATATCTAGGATATAACTGCAATAAGCAATTAATTTGTGTTTGGATATGAGCGGTTCAATAACATTGTCAGTAAATGTAACAAACATGCTCAAAGTGAGTGGGGGGGTTCAAATGTGAAAAAGCGCTGTCAGAAAGAATGGAATGAAGCAGTGTTAAATAAACAGAGACAAAACATACAATCCAAGAATTAGGTGTTATGGAAGCTATGTCAATATTGCAACATGTTCTTTTCTGAGGAAGTTGTGTATACAAAAGTTGTCTAAAAGATTATCTATTGCAAACATTTATCTCTGAGGTCATTTTGCAAGTAATTGAGATCATAAATCTTTGTGATCACCTTCCTTATTTGTTTGTGCCAAAAGCGTTTAAAATAAAAGTTGGGTCTCTTTGGCTGTGTCTATATTATCTTCCCCCCAGCCCTAGAGTTCCTCACTGTTGCTACAGCCAAATAGCTCCACTGCAATACTGCTGTAGCAGGGCTCAAGGCATCTAATGATATTTTAATCATGATGTTGTCTAACATTCAGAGCACGTTTATGAAATGTAGTATTTGGAAAGGTTTAGTAAAAATCAGCACTCTCACTCTTGCTACATTCAATGACTCTGAACCAGTGGTAGCAGCAGTGCAAAATTTTAGGGGGAAAAAGTATAGTTTAGGTGAGGCTTTTTGGTTTAGGGTATTGGCAGCAAGGAGTGACTTTAGAAGTTGCAGATGTTTTGTTTTGGAGGTGAGTCAGTTCATTGGTTGAATTTTTCATACATTTATGATTTCATTTTTTGATTTAATTCATGTCCTCACTGAAATTTGCTACTCAGTCATTGTCCTTAGTTCTCAGAGTCCAGCTGTAGGCTTTTTCAGGTCTTGATGTGTTCCCCCTGCCTTTCAGAACTACTGGATTTTTATTAATATGTCTTGACTTTTTTCCCCCCATGCTTTTCTCAAATACTTCTTGGTACAAGTTTTTTAACATGTTGTTTGTAGACGTATTATTTGAATGCAAAGACTGTTTTCCAGTATGTTCAATTTTTCATTTCAGTGCTCTAAATAAACACTGTGTGCTACATGTAATAAGCATGTAATTCCTCTATTTTTGGTTGCATAATAAGTTGAAAAACAGGGTTTTAAAATTCTATAATGTTTTTGTTATGATAGAGAGCAGAGACAGGATTGGGGCCTCCTGCTGAGTGCTGCACAAACCAATAAGGGGAGACAGCTCCTGTTCCAGGGAGCATATCATCTAAAGCTTGTTTATTAAACAGTGGAATTTAGCATAATGTATTTTTATCTTTTTAACATTTATATTGCAGTTCAAATTCTTCCTCCACCACTTCACTAACTGGGAGTTCACCTAAGACTGGATCCTCAGACTGGGCAGTTCCTCAGGCCTCCAGATTAAAATACAGGCAGAAATTTAATAGTCTTGATAAAGGCATGAGTGGCTACCTATCAGGTTAGTATAGCATTTGGACTGAAAAAAACAGTTTTTTCTAATTATTAGAACCTAAAAGATTAATGATGAAATCCTTTGAAGTTAATCTGAATTTTGCAACCAACTGCAATGGAGCCTGGATTTAATCCTAAATAACCATATGTTTTTCTAAACTTTTGGTCTGAATCTTACCGAGACACAAACTGGCTCATAAGTGTCACTGTATGGGATAACTTGTTGTTTAGCTTTTGTGTGTGTGTTAAGTTTAAAAAATTCCTATATTATGCTACACAAGACAATCTCAGTTTACTAATCTGTAAATGAAAGTTTGGGTATGTTCTGCAGGTCTGCCCTAAATTTGAACTTTGCTGGTTTCAAAGTTTTGTGCTTCAGATTCTCCTAACCAGCTGGCCTCATCTTTACTCTGCTCTGTTGTTTTGGGGGATATTTTTCAAAACTCCCCCAGTCAACTGAAACTTTTTTTTTAACAACAAATGTAGTATTGCACACCTAATTTTGTTCTTGAATACAATTTCATACAATGAGCCTAGAGCAGACATTTAAAGGGCAGAATTGTGTTAACATCTCTTTGATGTGAAAGGCTGTTTTTTGTTGGTTTAGGGGGTTGGTAGGTAGGTGGGTAAGTATATCTGTTGGGGGATGAATGAATAATACTTTTCTTTTTGACTTTTAGCAGTCATCCCTAAAGGTCTATCAGACATGGTACAGCCTATATATTAAGCACTCTTGTGGTTTAGATGGCTTCTAACCCCTTTAAACTCCTCTAATGGTACAGAAAAGATGAGACCTGTCATTTTAACTAAAAGCTCTTCTATGTAGCAGTTTTCAGTCTGATTCAGTTTTTGCTTCACCTTGCATCTGTGCTTCTGTTAATCAAGAGTGAAAGCTATGCTGCCATCTTTGTTATAAGGAAGAATATTCCTAACAAAGAAGAAAATGGGCTGCAACTGTTGGCAACAATGTACTGATTATTTTGCTCCATTGTGTTGAGTAGAGCTCAGCCTGTATACCTTTTGCTGAGAGACAAGGTGGGTAAGAGAATCTCTTCTATTTGATCAACTTCTTTTGGTGAAAGAGAAGCTTTTGAGCTCCACAGATCGCCAACAGAGGTTGGTCCAATAAGGATATTACCTTACGCGCCTTTTCTCTCATATCCTGGATCAACACATCTACAATGCTATCTTTTGCGATTCATTCTGTCATATTAAAAGGAAAGTATAGTTCAATTCTACTATACATTTATATTGGATATGAAAGCAAAAGATATTTTAGAATTCATAGAATCTTGGTGGAGAACTATACATAAAATATGATGGGGGCGAATTTAGCTACAACAAATTCAATAAAAAAATGTATATTGGAGTCACAGAGGTATTCATAAGGAAACCAAAAAGCTGAGAAGGGTCAGGTTGAGGGCAGAATATGACTAAATAGCTAGGTATAGGAATGTATTGGGAGCAAAAAAAAAATCTTTAAAAATCCCCATAACCCATCTGAAACCCAATTGATGCTAATAAAGTATGGAATATAAACTTTCGAAGGCAAATATAAGTTAGAGAATGGAGGCTAAGAAGAAATTTGAAGGCAAAAAATTCCCAAATGAGGACATTAATTTAAAAAAAAATACTGATTTTAGAATAAGAGAAGACATGAAGCAAGAAACCTGTGGGTGTGTTTAAGACCCCTAGGATGTCAAGGGCAAGAACAGAGAATGAGATTGCAGAGAAACTAAACTGCATCTTTGCATTAGACCTTGTCTACACTACAGAGTTTTGTCAACAAAATTATGTTGCTTTAATTAAACCACTGTTGCTTGTCCAGAGTAGCTTCTTATGTCAGCAGAGAGCATCCACACTAGCAGCTCTTTAATTGACAAAAAGAGCAGTGCACTGTGGGTAGCTATCCCACTGTGCATCTGGCCACAGGGTGCTTTGGGAAGGGTTTGCAATGCCTCATGGAGCA
The DNA here is from genome assembly GCF_025201925.1 of Gopherus flavomarginatus. Classification (NCBI taxonomy): domain Eukaryota; kingdom Metazoa; phylum Chordata; order Testudines; family Testudinidae; genus Gopherus; species Gopherus flavomarginatus. The sequence continues at coordinate 200,566,016 of NC_066620.1, read as the reverse complement.
GGTGCAGCGTCACATGATACAGGTTTGATCGTTCAATGGGCATCCTACTAGATTGCCAGTTGCTTTTCAACTGAAGCGTATGTGGGGTGGAGAGAGTATGACAGGGAGTGTGTGGGGAGGGGGCGGGGGAGAGACAGAATCACTGTGTTGGGGAAGTGTCTCTTTAAATTTAGACATTCAGTCTTTAAGTTCAGACAGCAGCCTGAGCAACCAATCCTGGGGGAGGGCAACACCCCCCTTCCCCCGCCCATCAGCCCCTGGCTCTGGATAGCACAGCAGTCTCTCCCTGGCAGCAGCAGCCCACTGCCTGCCTGCCAATTCCACATTAATAGTTCTGTGATTCCCTCCGAGTTTGCCCACAGCTTCCTCAGCTACTGGGAGCAGTATTCTCAGCAGCTCTATGAGCTGTCCACGCTGAGGGATGTCAAAGCTTTCCAGAGCTTTAAAAGGACGGGTGCATGCCTACAGGGCAGCTGAGTTCAAAACAATGAGCAGAGCAGTCACGGTGGGCATTGTGGGATACTTGGGGAGCCAGTTATGTCAACATAACAAACAGCAGCATCTACATCAGAGGTGGCCAACCTGTGGCTCCAGAGCCCCATGAAGCTGTTCAGAAGTGAATATGTGGCTCCTCATATAGGCACTGACTCCAGGGCTGGAGCTATAAGTGCCAACTTTCCAATGTGCCGGGGGTACTCACTGCTCAACCTCTGGTTCCACCACAGGCCCTGCCCCCATGCCACCCCTTCCTGTGTCCTCCCCTGAGCCTGCAGTGCCCTCACTTCTCCCCCCCTCCCTCCCACGCTCCTCCGCCCCTGCATGCCAGGAAACAGCTGATCAGGAGGTGCAAGGAGGGAGGGGGAGGCGCTGATTGGCTTTGGGTGAGAGGTGGGGTGGGGAGCAGATGGGAGTGCTGCTGACATATTACTGTGGCTCTTTGGAAATGCACATTGGTAAATTTTGGCTCCTTCACAGGCTCAGGTTAGCCACCTCTGATCTACATTGATGCTTTGTCACTTTAACTTTGCCTCAAAAAGTTTTGTGCCTCTCATCAAGGTGGCTTTATTTTGTCACCAAAAGTAGCTTTGTAGTTTGTACACCTCCACTGTTTTGTCAGCAAAAGATAAAACTGTGTACTGTAGACAAGGCCTTAGTCTTCACACTGGATTATGGAGAAACAAGCAGCTTTTATTTCTATAGTGCCTTTAGGGTTGCCATCCCTCCAGGATTGACCTAGAGTCTCCAGGAATTAAAGATTAATCTTTAGTTAAAGATTATGTCATGTGATGAAATCTCCAGGAATACATCCAACCAAAATTGGCAAACCTAAGTGCCTAGCTTTCATTACCTGAGGTTACTGAGCAATATCAGAGAGGGAGAAGGGCCCTAAAAGGGAATCAAACAGCTCAAAAAACTTACATCGGCTTCAGCAAGACTCTGTTTGGGCGTAATGGTCAGCCTGCATGGAACGCAGGTTTATAACCTAAGTTCCTTCTAAGCTGCACGGCCGTGCAGCTGGCTATAAAAGGCTGGGCAGCCACATGGGCCTGAGAGGAGCGAGGTAGGGGGTTGATGGGGACTGGGGAGGGGGGAGCAAGTTGGGGTGTGCAGGGCTGCTGCAGGCCTCTCCCCCAGTCCTGGAGCTCCTGGTGGTGGCGGGGACAGGGGGCCTCTCCCCCAGATCTTGTTGCTGCCAGCGGGGATGGGGAGCCCCTCCCCCAGAGCTCGCTGCTGCTGGCGAGGACGGGGGGCCGCTCCCCAGGAGCTCTCTGCAGCTGGCGGGGAGAGGGCTGAGGGGAGTCCTCTGGCTCCAGCCCTGGGGCAACCTGCACCCCAAACTCCTCATCCCCAGCCCCACTCCAGAATCTGCACCCCCAGCTGGAGCCCTCACCCCTCCCCCCACACTCCAACCCTGATTCTCCTCCCACACTCGAAACCCCTGGGCCCCTCCCGCAACGCATCATCTCCATATTGGTGCACATCATAAAATTCATTCCACAGATGGATATAAAAAATTAGAGGGAACATTGTTTATGACCCAAATTTGCAGCCATGGATAGCATTCACTTTAGTATTTTGAAGGCCCAAAAGGCAGAAGTAACTGAATAACAAAAATATTCTATTTATTATTAAATACACCCACACTTCCGAATACCTGGAGGGTGGTCAGTGTTGAAGGAGTTAAAAAAATTGTTAAGGGATAATCCCAGTATTTATATATCATTTAGCCTGCTGTCCTTACTGGAAAAATAATAAAGGGGCACAGATCTTACGGACTTTTAAGGTTTTACAGATCTCTCAGACTGCTTGGGTTCTACGGAGTAGATGTCTTTTCACTTTTTCTCCCACTGTAATTTAGAAGAATGTGCCCCAAGGGCGATTACATTTAAAAACAAAAAAAAGAAAACTAGCTAATGAGTCGCATATGATACATGTTGGGGAGTAAATAAACCTCTTCCCACCTTACTTTCCTAAAAATCTAGCCTAGCAATAGCAGCAGTAACTTGTTTAAATTTATAATCACATAAACCTGTGGGCTTGAAAATTTGACTTAAATGTTGCGTTCCAGATACGCTTATGGGAAAGGAGGGCTAGAAGAAGAAGAGGAGCAGGTAGTGAAAACATTTAGTGAATTATTGTATGGTTCTTGATTCATTCATTTTAACATTCACGACAGCAGCAAAGGCTCTGCAGGCACCCCATCCAGGTCTGAATATATTTTAAAAATGACTTTCTGAAATAAAGGACACCTGTAAAATGCTTTTTGTGCTATGTACTGTACTGTGTATACAGGAGAAATTGCTCAAATTCATGCTTTTTTGGTTTTGTTTGTAAACAATGCAAGCAATGTGCCTGACTCCCACAGATGTTAAGGGATGAGTTTTTCATACGTGCCTACATTACTTAGGAGCACAAGTCCCATTTACTTTCAATGGGATTTGTGCTCGTGAATCAGTTCGATGCTATTGAAAAGTTCCACTCAAAGTTACTAAAAGAATGGAGTTCCATAAAATATCTATTCAGTATCCATTCAGTGGATACAGAAGTGGACAAGAAGTCAGTAAACCTGGGGTTCAGTTTGTGGCATTGCTACTGACTTGGTGTATCACCTTGAGCAAGTCACTTCATCTGACTGTGTCTCAGTTTCTCTGTCTATAAAATGGGAACAACTCCTCTCCACTTTTTTAAGGGACTCGGATCCAAGTGTGAAAAGTGCTGAGGGTTTCTTCCCAGCAATCTATATAGTTTGTTAGCAGGGAAAGGAAAGTAGCCTCCACATTAACAGTGTTAACTCTTTGCAAATAGTCAGCTACATTCTACGTATAGCTGTGAAGATCACCATAAACTGTTACATTCATCTGTGGTGGGATTTTCTGAATGAGAAAAGTTGGTCAAGGACACTAATGATATTTCTTTACTTGTGATCATTGTGTCTGTGGTTTGTGTTTTTAAAAGTAGAAAGAAATAATACAGTATACAGACTACCAGCATTAATAAACGGTCATCACAAACGGATGAAGTCAAATTAAGAATAAACATGGGTTGCCCCAGTGTACAGCACATCACATAATATCTGTCTTTTGTTCTAAATAGATTTATATATGAAAATTCTTAATAGTTTAATCTGTATTTCACTAAGGATTTCAAGCAAGGAATGCCCTTCTGCAGTCAAACCTTTCTCAGACTCAGCTGGCTACCATTTGGTAAGTTTACTCACTGATTGATGAGAGGCTTACACAATTGTGGTGGGGAATGTTATCTGCTCTCTGCCATCAAGTGTTAAAGGACAAGGTCCATTTAAAAATCATACACTATAAAACCCAGTAAACTTTATTTTCCCATTTTGCTAATAATTGATTAAAACTGCACCCTTTTAAAAGTCCAGTTTGTAATTTATTATTTATACTGGACTATTGTAAATCAGCAAAGTCAGTTTTGCTTGTGGGTTCAATGCTTCATTGTTTGGATTGCAGACATGGAAGAAGAAGGTTTATTTGTTGAGAAACAACAGTTTTCGGGAAAAATAAGTTCTCATTAGAATGTCAAAACAAACAAACCCGAGAGATTTTTTTTCAAAACTTGCCAATTTAAATTTGAACCAAAATTTACATTAAAAAAAAAAAGGGTTCCTTCAGTCCATTAGTGGTTTGAGACAGTTGTACACAGATAGATGTACATTGCAGTTGATTAAGGTTTGTTGTTATAGTGTTGGAAACAATTACAATCTTCTGAAGACTTGGGTAATAAGCTTTTGAATTCCTGTATGTTATGGGCTGGATCTTGCCTTTCAATACAGCTTTGAGTAAGGAGTGATATATAAACTTCACCCTCTCACAGGAATCCACAGAAGCTTTGTGGATTAGATTAGCATTAGACAACCTGCTGAAGCACTGTTCCCTTCCTGCTTCCCCTTTGTCCAGGAAGTAGTCATTTGCTTCTGGCCCACATCAGCAGCAAACTGTAATATGCCTCACTGTTGTGTGGTGCATTATGGGGGTGCAGTGAAAGTGCTATTAACCTCCACTTTGGTGTGGAGAATTCAGAGCAGCTGTAGCCGTGTAGCATCCAAGTAGGTCCTCGTCATATATGCAGTCCAAGTCACAAATTATCCCAAAGTCAATAATTATCAATCTTTTATTTTGGTATTAAGGAGAGAGTCATTTTTAATATTGCCCATAGGTGGATCTGGTCAGTAAATAGAAGAAAAATCATCGTTTTATCAACTTTGTTTCTGATTTTTGTTGGATTCGACCCCCCATGACCCCTCCCCCATTAATGCTTTTTGGCCAGCTCTGAAGGACTGTTTCTACCTGCCCCATCACACTTTTCTTTGAGAGGCTCCTTGCCTGTATTTCTGTGGACAGCCACATGTTGCTTTCCTTCACTCTTCAGCAACGTTTCATGTAGGAGTACGGCAGTGATATTAGTGCATATGCTGCCTCCCCATTAAAGCAGGATTTGGGGATTGGGAGTATTTAATCCTGCACCTGCCAGTTGCAGGGAGCTCTGGAGCAGCTCACCCTTGCCCCACAGCTGAACTGTCTGGGGTGGTGGGAAAGAATCTTAGGCTAGGGGTCACAAGGGAGGAAGGAGCCCTATATGAAGATCCCTTTTGTAGTATCACGGTATAAATTTAGATAATGCTTTATCCCCTGAGAAAAGAACTGAGGCAGAGTAAAATGGGTGCTGTGATCTTAAGTGGCTTGAGCGCGGAACAGGGTTTTGTTTCCAGTTCTGCTGTTCACTTGTCATGTTACCTTGGGCAAGTCACTTAGCCTTTCTCAGCCTCATTTTCCCCACTTACTTACGAACTGCATAGTGATGCTGACCTATTCATGTTTGCAAAGTGCCTTTGAAATCATTCGACAACATATGCTGTATAGAAGCCAATTCTTATTTAAACTGTAAAATAAAATGTTTTTTCTCATTCACTATTGTTTTTACTAAGATGAGGGATTGTTTACCAGTTCACCTACAAGGTCTATGCCTTAAGAAATTGTTCTATAATAATTAATTTCAGTTATCCCTTCCAAGTGATTTTCAAATGCGCTGAGGACAACATTCTCCCATTTTATTTAGGTCACTATCTGACATTGATGGAGATGGACAGCTGAAAGCAGATGAGTTTGTGTTAGCCATGCATCTAACTGATATGGCCAAAGCTGGGCAGCCTCTGCCATTGACCCTGCCTCTTGAATTGGTACCTCCTCCTTTCAGGTAACGTGCCCAAGACAGGGGGACCTGACCTAAATCCAGAGGTAATATAAAGAATATTGAATAGCCTGAATTTAACTCCCCCGAAAATAACTTCTCTCCTAGAGGTGGAAAATATGCAGAAAATGTTAATGGAACTCTGCCATCTTGCCAGCAAATGCAAGAAGAGGAGCCCCAGAAAAAACAGCCAGGTAAGAATGAGATTTTGTGTTTGTGTTAGTGTGTAATACTCTTCTTTGAAGAATATTACATCTTTTAGAAACTAAAAAGGGGATAAGGAAGTACAGCATTACTCTTTCAGGAGCTGCACTCCTGTTACCCTGGACAGAGGGAGGGTTGTCCTGATGCTGTCATCTAAGGGCAGTTAAGAAAACATCATGAATGTAAGGGTGAGGGGCTGTTTTTCAAGGGTAGGAAGTATCAGTGACATTATTGTTAATGAAAGTCTTGGAAAGCTTCATGATCAAAACATTGCAACACCACTGCAAAATTCCATGTGATTGAAAGTTACTGGCATTTGCTTTGTCTCCATATTAGTGCAGAATTTTGAATCCGAGGCAGCTGCTGTCAGGAGGGAGTAATAGAGGCTCCCTCTTGGTGGCAGAGTGTGGGCAAGGTAATCTCAGTGGCCCCTAAACTATTCCCCCCACACTTTTTTGTTTTTTTTAATTCCATGTTTCAGTTACTGACCCTGATGATGGTTTGTTTGCTGCTGTTTTAACAGTTTGAGTCTAAGAAAAAAATAAATGTAACCTGCCTTTTGAAGAACCCCTTATTTGTGCTGACATATGTGCAGTACAGTGAAGAGTGGTTTAAAAAGATGAGCTGTCATAACTCTGCCGTTTTCCTATCCAATGTTAGGATCCACGAAAGCAACCCTCCACTAGCTTGTAAAATTTTGTTTATGTCCTGGACGGATAGAATAATTTTATGTCTATGAATGTTTAATTGTATTCTGCTTGAAACCACCAATCCTACCTAGCCACAGTTTTTTGTGCGAAGTTAATAAGTTTTACCACAGAAAATTTCTTTTTGCTGTCAGAAGTTATGAAATGTTGTCATTGTGCCAAGTTTTGAAAACAATAAGAATGTTGGTGTTTGTGAGAAGAAGATTGATACTTTAACACTGCTTGATTTAAGGAGCTTGAATTATCCATGGTGTGATGTTCTGAGCTAGCCAATAAGAAAACATGGTAGTCATTAGCACTGTAAGAGAGGAACTGGCTTTGAACTATTTTTTGTGTAAAACAGTGCTAACTTCTGTGCCTTATTTTAGTTACATTTGAGGACAAGAGGAAAGCAAACTATGAGAAAGGAAACATGGAACTGGAGAAACGGCGTCAAGTCCTACTGGAGCAGCAGCAGAGAGAGGCGGAACGTAAGGCTCAGAAAGAAAGAGAAGAACAGGAGCGAAGAGAGAGGGAACTGCAGGAGCAAGAACGGAAAAAGCAGCTTGAACTGGAAAGGCATTTTGAGAAACAACGAGAGCTGGAAAGACAAAGGGAGGAAGAGAGGAGAAAAGAAATAGAAAGGCGGGAGGTTGTTTTCTTAATTTTATTACTTTTAAGGCTTAAAGTAGTACGCACCTACACTCAGTGAACACAGTTGGTTAATCTATTCCCTTGTCCATGTGGGAACTTGTAATTTTTGTGTGCCTTTGAACGTGCATTACCTCTAGACAAGCAGTCTTGGTCTAGTAGTTTGGATATAGGACTGGGAGCCAGGCACTCATTGAATCGTGGCTTGGGCATGCACTCCTTGTGTGACTATTGCAAGTCATTTTGGAGGGGCACCATCATTTTTGTCAGAAATGTTGTGCCTACTGTTGTTACATATAACACCTGAAGTTGCTAAAACTCAGGTTCTCAAGACTGTCTTGTATTCTGAATCGTGTTTTCTTTTACATTTCTCTTTTTAAACCAAAAAAAACCCCAACAACTGTAACTCAAAACTAGGCTCGCCTGAAGCTTGAAATTGGCATTATTTTACGTTCGATCCTATAACAAATCTGGGTCTACTTGGTTTGTCCACAATCCCATTTAAAATTGCATCCACTCTGTGACCAGTCATGCTAAGAGCCTCTTGAGTCATTATCAGTTCCAGGCACTGTTCTCAGTTAGAGGCAAGACTATTAGAGTGAAACCAAATTTGTATCTGAATTATACATTTACATTATACCCAATTATCTTCCTCCACAGTTGATTATTCTGGCAGTTTCCCCTCCAGTGGCAGTTGAGACATTCAGAATCTTGTAGGATAACATCTTCTATTCTTGTGATCATATATGATATTTGAAATATATAAGATTGTGCTTTAAGAGCAGAATTCTTGTATGTTTTACTGCTGTGCTACTCACAAGTAGAACAGAATGGCAGATTACTTTGCAGAAGAGTGTAAGCAAACCTGAATGTGCAAGGTCTAGGTCTAATTTAACACCTGCCAGCCTTTGTAGTGTCCCCTTTGATGATATTTAGGATTCAAGGTGTGGATTTTGTTCATTAAATGGCAAACTATGTAGATGTTGCTAAGTATGAAAATACTTATATAGCTTTCATTTGTCTGTACCTCAAACACTTTTTGTTAAACTGGACATATTTAATCTTAGCTTAATTTAGCTGCAGAATGTATGTGTAGATATTAACACTGCAAACTTCTAGTTGGCTTTAGAGTTTCTAAAGGCTATTGTAAGCTTACAGTGATATAACTCGTTATCTCTAGGCAGCAAAGCAGGAACTCGAGCGCCAGCGACGGCTGGAATGGGAGAGAATTCGACGCCAAGATCTTCTTAATCAGAGAAACAGAGAACAAGAAGAAATTGTCAAGTTGACATCTAAAAAGAAGAGCCTTAATCTTGAATTAGAAGCCCTGGTGAGGCACACATGATATTAAATGTATTTGAGTGATATATACAGTATTTTAAAACACTACAAGAATCTTAAAATGCACATTAACGTGCTAAGTACAATGTTTTATTGATCAGGAAATTATCATATATACTTCAGCATAAGTTGGTTCATTTATAAGGCGACTGCCCCAAGATGGATAAGTAAAAATGGAAAATTTTTATGACCCGTTCACAAGACGACACTATAATTTAAGGGTCAACAAACTTTGGCTCCCAGGCCATCAGGATAAGCCGCTGGTGGGCCGAGATGGGCTGTTTACCTTGAGCGTCCTCAGGCACGAAGGTAAACCTAAGTAAACAAAGTGTCCTGATGTGCCAGCTGCTTACCCTGACGAGCAGGGACAGCAACTGGTGGGGAAATTTTTTTTGTGGTGGAGAAGCTAGTAGGTCAGGGGAGTAACCCCTGTGACCACCTCCACATGACCCCACCCCTAGCCAGGCACCCCCGCACTCTCTCCATCCCATCCCATCTGGGGCGGACCAGGGGAGGATGTCTCTGGCCTGGCTGGAGCTGCTCCAGCAGGCTGGGCAGTGCGGCCGCAGCCTGTTCCGGCGGGCCAGATCAGGCGGCACAGCCGCAGCATGCTCCGGTGGGCCAGATCAGGCGGCACAGCCGCAGCATGCTCCGGCGGGCCAGATAGCGTGGCCACAGCCTGCTCTGGGGTGCGGGGCCGAGCAGCACAGCTGCAGCCTGCCAGCCCTGGAGCTGCAACTGCTTTCGGAGGCTAGGGGGAGAGCAGCGGGGCCAGGAGTGGAGAGACTTTGGCCCCGCCTCTTCTCTTCCGGCTCTGCTGGCTGTGCTGCCTTTTCTTGCTCCCTCTGTTGGGGGGAGGGGCTGTGTCCCACCTCTTCCTCTCTATACCCATTCATAAGCCGACCCCCTTCTCTGGTGCTTCCTTTTTTTACTAAAAAAATTCAGCTTAAGAACGAGTATGTATGGTAACTTAGTATTGGCTCAGCAATCAAAACAGGGTTTTTTCTAAGAACTGTTCTGAGGGTACCTTTAAGAAGAAATGATCTTTTCAGAGAAGTTTGATAGAGAAACTTCTTGTTTTGTTTTTTTACAACATGTAGTTTAATCTTTTTTGTTTTTCTGTAGAGTGGCAAACATCAGCAGATCACAGGCAGACTGCAAGATGTTCGAAGTAGAAAACAAATGCAGAAAAATGAGCTGGAAGCTCTAGATAAAAAATGTGATTTGGGAATTGTAGAAATCAAACAGCTACAACAACAACTTCAGGTGTGTGATTTCCTGTTAAACCTAAAGATCTTTCATTTCTCCTTTTGTTTCTCTTTAACAGTTGCAGTGCCATCAGTAGTGTGTCTTTATAGGAAATATTTGTGCAATAGCATCAAGGAATTGAATGGTTAGGGTGCGGAAAAGAAAACTAAGTAGAAATGGCCAGTGAATGTGGTTGAACAATGCCTATTAAAATTATTTATTGCATTAGGGAAACCAATATGTACATTCATGATCGTTGATATTAATTTTACAAGGCAAGAAGTGAGGTTTTGACCGTAATTTCAGTACCATGTGCTAGTTTACCAGTGATTATATAGGAAGACATTATGCGGGGTTCAATAAGGTTCCTATCTGGTTTCTGCCTCTTCATCTACATTTAATAGTTTTAAAAAGAAGTAAAACTCCCAAAGGTGTTTTCTTGCTCTCACCTTTCCAGTGAAGGTAGTAGACCTTTGCAGCGCTCTGTCTACAATATCTGAGATGTTTTCAGATCACTGAATTAAGCAACATGATGGAACATGTATGAAAGAGGCAACAGCTGATGTTCATCAAGTCATTCCAACAATTAATTAATGTAATTCAAAAATCAATTCTGTTTTTCATTGATTGATACAAATTTTTGGGGGGGTGTAGATGGGCCCCTCGTCACTCGTGGTACAAATAAGCTGGAGACCTCTTACTTTGCAAAACCCAGTGTCCTTTTATTTCCCTGTGTTCATTCCCACCACCATCTATATACAACTCTGTACAATTCAGCAGGAGTTAGGTAGCCACCCGGGGGACAGCTGGTTCCTGTTGTAGCTAGGAGGAGCAGCAGTTCCTCACTCCTCCTGTTCCTCCCCCCTTCTACTTCCTTCCTGCTAGCTTTATAGGCCTTCCCCCATCAAGCTCACAGGTGATTCTCTTTCAGGGCTTTAATCAGCCACAGCCTGTCAGCTCCAATCTCTTCCCCATACTGGGAGCTGAGCTAGCAGGATCTGCGTGAACAGGGGCTGAGTCCATGCCTTTTGGCCAGCACCCTGTTACGGGGGAATGTTAATTTTTAATTCTTAGGGTTTGACTTTTAATGTGAAAAATCTTAAAACTGCTTTTGCATTATTTCATCTCACTTTTTTAAAAAAAGATTTAAGCTCACCTGTTCCCAAAACACACAGTTGCAGTTAGTAATAACTGATATTTCTTCGTTGTGTATTGATCCTTCTCTTGTCTACTCAAGAGGTTAGCACTGGTGCAGCTATACTTATTTCTAGCAATTGACTGTTGGAACAAATCCCTCCCAACGTGTTAAAATTGATTGATTTCAAGTATTAAAAATTCCATACGCTAAACTAAAGCACACCGTATAATAACTTGTTTTTGTTTTATTTATCAGAAACTGAAACCTAGTAGTTGATGGCCAGTTTCAAAGAACGCTGGGATTTCTTTGGAAATTCACATTCTACCATAATACACAAATGTTAGGCTAATATGCTTTACATTTTTTCATTCAAACTGTTTTAAACGTATGTGTTGAAGAATACTTAGTTTTTAATAACTATATATTCTTCAACACACAAGTTTAAACCAGTTTGAATTTATATAGAGAGGGAAAAAATTATTCCAACGCACCATTATGCAGTTTACTTACTTCATGTGATGTTGAAAAATTGTTTTTGTGGTTGGTGCCATGTAAAAAGATATTAACCTTTCTTAAAAATGCATTGTACCTCTTTTATATATCTATAGGAATATCAGAATAAACTAGGCCATTTAGTTCCTGAAAAGCAGTTATTAAATGAGAAAATAAAACACATGCAGCTGGACAACACTCCTAGTAAGTGTCTTCAGATAAACTCTTTGCTTTATATACTAGCTTTTCTTTACTCACTGGGATGGCTACTGTCTGTGTTATTAACCATACCTTCATAGTCACCATAGATTCAGCAAGTCCCAATGAATACTCAGAACTGTTTGTTGGACCTACTTTCTATCATTTCCTACATCTAACAACTGTGAGGAGAAATATGTTTTGATAAGAAAAGAGGGCTACAGCTTTAAATGTAGACAATACAGACTATAGTACAGGAAGGAATTATGGTCCTTCCTGCTCAGATTTTCCTTTTGCTTACAGTTGTGTAAAATCGAGAGTAACTCCATTGAAATCAGAGGAACTTATGGAAGTTTTACACTACTGTTAAGTGAGAAGCAAATGTGCGCCAAAGTGTCTGCCCACAGGAGTCGCATCTAATCACACTAATACAATATAAAAAGTAGATATAATACAACTTTATTATATGAGTTGTGGTAGTGTCTGAACGCCTCAATCAGGAATCAAGGCCCAATTGTGCTAGAAGCTGTATGAGAACGTACCACAAGAAGTGGTATAAGCAAGTAGGAGAGAATGTAAATTTTAAAAACATGGTTATTGAAAGGTATGTTAACACAAATAGAAATCATTGTAAAAGTACTTGATCTTTCCTATGCAGATACAGGAATCAGTTCAGTGAACAAGAAGTTCCTAGAAAAGGAAGAATTATGCCAAAGACTTCGGGAGCAATTAAATGCCCTAGAAAAGGAAACTGCTTCCAAACTCTCTGAAATGGATACCTTTAACAATCAGCTCAAGGTACACGCAGTCTGCAAATATATTGTCTTTAGTAATAAGAGGTGTTTTCTTCCTCATTCAGTCACCAAACTTTTATTTGCTGTCCCCCTATGCCATGCCTTTTCTGAAAGTCTCTGCCAATTTTATAATATCAAAATCAGCATGGCCAAATATCTTCTAGCAAATGTGCAATTAGAAACTAATTCAAAACTATCATTTGTGTAATTAGATATTAACACTCCCTCCCTCTTGCTTACCCCTCCTCTGCATTCATCATGTTAAATGCCTTTCAAAGGCATACTCATTGCTCACTTTTAGGGCATGTCTACACTTACCTCCAGAGCGATCGATCCAGTGGGGGGTCGATTTATCGTGTCTTGTGAAGATGTGATAAATCGACCACTGAGCACTCTCCGTGAACTCTGGTACTCCACCGGAGTGAGAAGCATAGGTGGAGTCGATAAGGGAGTGTCAGCAGTCGACCTACCACAGTAAGTAGCTCTAAGTACGTTGACTTCAGCTACGCTATTTTCGTAGCTGAAGTTGCGTAACTTAGACCGACTTAGCTCACCCTCACCTGCCCCCACCCCCCAGTCTAGACCAGGCCTTACTCAATGCAAGTCCTAAAATACATAAAGTAAGAGAGTTGAGGGCAGTGTTCCCTCTAATTTTTCCCACGCATGTGCGGAATGAATTTTGTTATGTGCACCAATATGGAGGTGATGAGTGTAACGAAATTCATATTGGTGCACGTAACAAAATTCATGTGGCGGGGATGGAGCCGAGGGATTCGGAGTGTGGGAGAGGGGCTCAGGGCTGAGGCAGAGGGTTGGGGTGTAGGTGGGATCAGAGCTCCAGATGGGGGTGCGTGCTTTAGAGTGGGGCTGAGGATGAGGGACTCAGGGCTGGGGCAGAGGGTTGGGATGTGTGTGTGAGGGGGGTGAGGGCTCTGCCTGGAGGTGCAGGCTCTGGGTTGGGGATGAAGGGATTGGGGTGCAGGCTGCCCCGGGGCTACGGCAGGGAGAGAGAACTCCACCCAGTTCACTCTCCCTGCAGCGGCACCTGGGCTGGTGGGGTAGAGGCGCCCCTTCCTGCTGCGGCAGGTCCAGGGCTGGGCTGGTTTGGGGCCGGGAGAGTGGCACCTCTCTCCCAGCTGCGGCAGGTCCGGGACAGGCTTGATGGGTCTGCAGTCTGGGCTGCTGGTAATGGTCCACAGCTTCGGGCTCCCCAAGGGAGCCCAAAACAGCAGACCATCTGTCACCGGCAGCCCGGAGGAGCAGCAGCAACTGTGGGCTCCTTTCCGCTCCTCTCCTCCGCCCCTGCTGCCTGCCAGGGATGGAGGGCAGGAGCAGAGAGAAGAGCTCTCAGCCGGCCAGCTGAGAGGAGTGAGTGGGCTGGGGGGGAGGAGAAGCCCTGGGCCAGAGGGCCTAGAGGAGCGCGGGGAAGGGGTTGGAGAGGAGAGGAGCCTGTGCTGCAACTGCCTGGCCACAGTGCAAGTGAAGTGGAGTGTCGGGCCGGCAGGGCCCCTGCTGAGAGTGGGCCTGCCACCGTTATAAACCCAGCACTGTCGGTCTGGGATGGGTTGGGGTCCGGGGAAGTGCGCCTCTCCTTGCCAGAGCCCTGAGCGGAACTTACGGGAGCTTAGAGAGAACTTGGGTTGAAGGTGCTGAGCACCTTGCAGGTTCTGTCCCTATGGCAGTATGGTTGTATGGCTACCATTTTGCAGATTGCAAATGGAGTATGCTAATTGCTTAATTTTTATTGGAGAAAATACTAAATGTGCCAGCACAGAACATGGGAGACTCACTTTTGGCAATACACATGGATGCTTGTATTCCTTTAACTAGGAGAGAGAATGTGCAGAGGGTAATTGAAGGAAGCTGTGTGATTTATATATTGTCAGTTTATCTGACAGATGAATGCAACTTTCTGACAAGGGTGTTGTCACTCTGCTCTGTTTGCTGACTTATTCATAGTGGCATTGATGTGAATTTTAGAATACATTTTGTGATTTCCCTTCTGGCTTGAGGAAGGACCAAACTGCACCTGTTGAAGAGCGATTAAGGGAAAAAACTCTCAACTTTTTTTTTTTTTTTTTAAATGAAGAAAACATCACCCACAATATTGGTGCTTCCATTTAATCACGTGCGCTGCATGGCTTGCTGGTTAATGGGAGCCATTCATTTATGTTCAATGACTGCATCAACAATCATTACAAAGTTTAATTGGCTTTTTATCTGCCTTATCTTACAGTGTGAGAATATGGATGATTCTGTTCTTCAGTGCCTTTTGTCTCTGCTAAGCTGTCTCAACAACCTCTTCCTCTTACTTAAGGTTATTTTCTAATCTTTGGCTCTCTTGCTTTTAATTATTTCACAGTTTTTCTGTTTTCCTTTTCTTTTTGGGTATATTATCTCTTTAGCACTCAATAAAATAAATAAATAAAACTTTTTAAAAACAGAATGGATATTCTTTTCTGCTTGCTTTTAAATCCTTTCTGCTATTTAACGTCTTAAACTTACTTGCTTATAAAGCAATGCCAGAAAATACTGATGTGTATCTTGTTTGTTAATGGACTGATTTATTAATAGATTCAATTAGCTTTATTACCTAGGAACTGTTTTTTCTTTTCAGGTAAGGTAATATCCGCCAAAAAAGTCTTTCCTTTTTATAGAAACATTTACAGTTTCTTCCTGTGTGTGTGTGTGTGTGTGTGTGTGTGTGTGTTTATCTGTCTCTCTGTCTCTCTCTCTCGATTTTGGAACCAAATAATACTATTTTTCACAGTAATCCTCAAACTCTGTTTAAAATAAGAAGAAAAATTGTTTCCCTCCTATGTCAGTGCAATTCTGTGGAATATTTTGCCTGTTATAGGTAATGAGGATTAGTTTGTTACTGCAGAAACTCACTGTGCAATGGAGATTTTATTGTATTATCTTTTTCTTATTAATTACATTACATTGACAATAAGACTTCTTAGGAAACGTGTCAGATTTTGCAGTGGGAATGCACCATTCCTAATTACTCTCTTTTGATAAATAATCTGATAGGAAAGGCCATGTTCCTCCTATTCATCAATATGTGTATCTAATCCAATGTGATTCTTAAAAAAGATAAATTGTAGTGCCCTACAAATATATTAATGAACTATTAAAGTGTATACTACATAATTATTGCTGATTTGTTTCTTTTTGTAAATTTAATTAACTAAGCAATTTTAAATGATCTGGTGCGGAAATGTTCATTATAAAAAGACATGAGGGAATGGGAGTGTTAGATTTTAAACAAAATACTGTTAAAAGCTTTAAAAGACATAGTGCCTTATGTAGCCAGAAGCTAGTATCTGGGTGTTTATGGTGTCCAACAGTGATAAAACTATTGCATTATTTTCACTAGTGCATCAGATTCCAATTTGCGCCTGTTATCCAAAGCTCCATGCCAATTATTTCAGCCTGTGGTCTGAACCTAGCTAGAGGAAATGCTGTGGTCTGAACTTGACTTTGCACATGACTCTGTTATGTCTTAGTTATTGGGTTTTTTGTTATTTAAAAAAATCTTTCAGTCATAATTATAGAAAAGATTATATATTTCACCCATAATTAGCAGATTTGTATATGTATTTTTCTTTTTGTAGTGACTTTCTGTTGAATTAAGTAGTGGGTAATAAAGGAAATACTAAAGCATAGTGAAGGGAAGCCTCCATCTTAAGGGATGTATGCCCAAAATTTCCAATACTGTTTTGTGTTACTTGTAGTTTGAAAAAAGAACAGGAGTACTTGTGGCACCTTAGAGACTAACAAATTTATTTGAGCATAAACATTCATGGGCTACAGCCCACTTCTTCAGATGCATAGAATGGAACATATAGTAAGAAGAGATATATACATACAGAGAACATGAAAAAGTGGAAGTAGCCATACCAACTGTAAGAGGCTAATTAATTAAGATGAGCTATTATCAGCAGGAGAAAAAAGAACTTTTATAGTGATAATCAAGATGGCCCATTTTAGACAGTTAACAAGAAGGTGTGAGGATACTTAACATGGGGAAATAGATTCAATATGTGTAATGACCCAGCAACTCCCAGTTTCTATTCAAACCCAAGTTAATGGTATCCAGTTTGCTTATTAATTCAAGCTCAGCAGTTTCTCGTTGGAGTCTGTTTTTGAAGCTTTTCTGTTGCAAAATTGCCACCTTTAAGTCTGTTGCTGAGTGACCGGACAAGTTGAAGTGTTCTACTGGTTTTTGAATGTTATGATTCCTGATGTCAGATTTGTGTCCATTTATTCTTTTGCATAGAGACTGTCCTGTTTTGGCCAATGTATATGGCACATGATGCATGTATCACATTGGTAGATGTGCAGGTGAACGAGCCACTGATGGCATGGCTAATGTGATTAGGTCCTATGATGGTGTCATTTGAATAAATATGTGGACAGAGTTGGCATCGGGCTTTGTTGCAAGGATAGGTTCCTGGGTTAATGTTTTTTGTTATGTGGTGTGTGGTTGCTGGTGAATATTTGCTTCAGGTTGGGGGGCTGTCTGTAAGTGAGGACTGGTCTGTCTCCCAAGATCTGTGAGAGTGAGGGATCATCCTTCAGGATAGGTTGTGGATCTTTGATGATGCGCTGGAGAGGTTTTAGTTGGGGGCTGAAGGTGACGGCTAGTGGTGTTCTGCTATTTTCTTTGTTGGGCCTGTCCTGTAGTAGGTGACTTCTGGGTACTTTTCTGGCTCTGTCAATCTGTTTTTTCACTTCAGCAGGTGGGTATTGTAGTTGTAAGAACACTTGATAGAGATCTTGTAGGTGTTTGTCTCTGTCTGAGGGGTTGGAGCAAATGCGGTTGCATCTTAGAGCTTGACTGCAGACAGTGGATCATGTGGTGTGTCCTGGAAGCATGTAGGTAAGTATGGCGGTTAGTAGGTTTCTGGTATAGGGTGGTGCTTATGTGACCATTGCTTATTAGCACAGTAGTGTCCAGGAAATAGACCACTTGTGTGGATTGGTCTAGGCTGAGGTTAATGGTGGGATGGAAACTGTTAAAATCATGGTGAAATTCCTCGAGGGCTTCTTTTCCATGGGTCCAGATGATAATGTTGTCATCAGTGTACCGCAAGTAGAGTAAGGGCGTTAGGGGACGAGAGCTAAGGAAGCGTTGTTCTAAGTCAGCCATAAAAATGTTGGCATGCTGTATGGCCATGCGAGTACCCATAGCAGTGCCTCTGACATGAAGATATATATTGTCCCCAAATGTGAAATAGTTGTGGGTGATGACAAAGTCACAAAGTTCAGCCAGCAGGTTTGCCATGAAATTATCGGGGATACTGTTCCTGATAG
Source organism: Gopherus flavomarginatus (assembly GCF_025201925.1). NCBI lineage: Eukaryota > Metazoa > Chordata > Testudines > Testudinidae > Gopherus > Gopherus flavomarginatus. The sequence continues at coordinate 200,548,233 of NC_066620.1, read as the reverse complement.
CTTGTAGTCCATCTTTATGTGGAATGTTAGTGTAGAGGGCTTCTGCATCCATAGTGGTCAGGATGGTGTTTTCTGGAAGATCACCGATGGATTGTAGTTTCTTCAGGAAGTCAATGGTGTCTCAAAGATAGCTGGGAGTGCTGGTAGTATAAGGCCTGAGGAGAGAGCCCACATAGCCAGACAATCCTGCTGTTAGGGTGCCAGTGCCTGGGATGATGGGGTGTCCAGGATTTCCAGGTTTATGGATCTTGGGTAGCAAATAGAATACCCGTGATCGGGATTCTAGGCATGTGTCTGTACAGATCTGTTGCTGTGCTTGTTCAAGGAGTTTCTTGAGCAATGGTGTAGTTTCTTTTGATAATCCTCAGTGGGATCAGAGGATAATGGCCTGTAAAATGTCGAGATACATAGCTGCCTAGTAGCCTCCTGTTCATATTCCAACTTATTCATGATGACGACAGCACCTCCTTTGTCAGCCTTTTTGATTATGATGTCAGAGTTGTTCCTGAGGCTGTTGATGGCGCGATGTTCAGCACAGCTAAGGTTATGGGGCATGTGGTGCTGCTTTTCCATGATTTCAGCCCGTGCAAGTCGACGGAAGCAATCTATGTAGAAGTCCAGTCTGTTGTTTCAACCTTCAGGAGGAGTCCACGCAGAAATCTTTCTTTTGTAGTGTTGAGAGGAAGGATTCTGTGGGCTATCTGCACCAGGCAGCTGTTGAGAGATCATTTCAAGACACACTTCACTGTACTTCTAGTCCTTAGATGACCCAGTGTTTAAGTATTTAATTTAAAATTCCCACTCTTTTTCTCTCCATCATATTTGCAGTCTCTAGCACTTGAATGACTAGACGATGCACTTTGGAAGTATAAGTGGTGGAAGAGTTTGCAGATCTGCCAGCTATTTTTGTATGCTCCTGTTTAACTCTTTCTTTCCATTGAGATTCAACATCCATTATTAACTAAAGATTGTCCTGTCCATTTGTGTTAAAACTTGGATCACAAAGCATTAAAACACCTAGTTACTTTCCTAGAAAAATGGATTTGCTTGTCAGTCCTTTGATATATTTCATTGTGTTTCCTCATTAGGAACTGAGAGAAAGCTACAACACACAGCACTTAGCCCTTGAGCAACTTCAGAGGATCAAACAAGAGAAAATAAGAGCTGTAGAAAGAAAAAGAGCTGAGCTTGCACAGAAAAAGCGACTAGAGGATGAGGCTGCAAGGTAATATGGTTGAAAATCATAAAACACCGATACTGTAGTTTTTAAAAACAAGATACTGCATTGGTGAGCTTAAGATGTTGATACCAGTAGGCTTAAAATCTAACTGATTAAAATATACGTGCTAACTCAGAGAGCAGCACTACATGAACTAAGCTTTCTGAATTTTTACATGGAATACAATCATTTCTGAAATTCTGAATTTCCTTCCCCTTTGTACAGGGATCTCAAACATACAGCTGGCCCGCGGAGCTATTTTCTGTGGCCTTCCATAGGCGTCAACTCCCCCCCTCTACTCCTCCCTCGCCACTCCTCCCCTACCCCCCAGCGCGCCTGGTCCCCGCTCCTTCACCTACCTCCCAGTGCTTCCCGCCACCAGACAGCTGTTTGGCGGCACTTAGGACTTTCCAGGAGGGAGAGGGGAGGAGCGGGGACGTGGCACGCTCAGGGGAGGAGGTGGAGAAGAGCCGGGGCTGGGGTAGGGATTTGGGAATAGGGTCAGGGAGGGGGAGCATGAGCTGTATGCTATTCTGGTTATGCATCATCAACAGAACTTTTGACTATGAGTCTAATCCAACCCCCATTGAAGTCAGTGACATTCTTTCCATTGATTTCAATGGGAGTTAGACAAGACTCTAAATTGCAGTTGCAGAATATAGTACTGCTGACAAAGGATAGGTGAGAGAGAACACTGCTGGGCTGAAATTACAAGGTACGTTTGCAGACCTGTGTAAAGGGGTCCACTCGCTGCAGGAGCACCTCCTTGTGGGTACTCTACCCTTTTAAGCTTTTTGTAAGGATCCCTAATCCAGGACAGAATCACAGGGTTTACTCTCCTCGTGACCTCCTCCTTGTCTCTAGCCAACTCCCTTTCCCTCTAGGGAGTGGTTGCAGACCTCCGACCTGCAGCTTCCTTCCTGCTGTCACTTCCTGGCTTTATCATACTAGCCCAGGTCTTCCCCATGCTGGGCTTCATCTTCCATTAGTTCTGATCAATCCCTGGCTTTCTTCCAGCTGCAACATGTAAGGTTAATTGGCCCTTTCTGGCCCACGTTTACCCACTCAGCTTGTGTGGGATGGACACTCCATCATAGGCTGACAGAAATTTTTTTTAACTCATACAATTAACAAATTAATGCTGCCAGCTAAGTGGCCAAAAATGAAATGATGGTCCAAATGAGCACTGACTTCTTGCGTTACAGTTTTTAAAAAGTGAATACATTGACTTTTAATAGCATACTCTATTACTCTTCATTTTGACTATACTTTTGTATTGTTGTATGAAAAGTTTTCAGTGGCCCTCAGACCAATGTGCTAGTCCTCATGTGGCCCTCGTGGTGATTGGAGTTTGAGATCCCTGCCTTAGTATGTAGGAACCAGTCTGTTAACCCTTTTTAATATGACAAATAATCTATTTGATGAGAAGTGTTATTCTCAAAGATTGATGTGTCAAATAACGGGGATGATCCATTTTTGTAATTGGACTTCTTAATCTCTTCTCCAATACACACCTTCCATACACTCAAGATTATTTAATCACATTTTCTGCCTTGTTTTGCTGTCATTGTACATCTTCTCCCTCTGCTTGAAAACTAGTTGAATGTCAGCAAGTTCCTAGTTTTAAGGGTAAAAGATTAAATTAATACTGAGTTTCCTCTTTGCATTTCAGTCCCTGATTTTATATTGGTTTCTTGCTTGATGAGCGAAAAAAATGTTCACATTTACCTATATGGAAAAGGATCCTTCCTTTTGTCTGTAAATGATCTTGTTTTAGCTCCTACAGTATTTTGTATCAGCTCTCTCCAGATTCTGTAGTCAGCCTTCTCCTACGCTCTGCCTGATCGGTCCAGGAGTCTTAAGTGGCATTGTTGGCCAAAAAGGTTTTTGTTGTCTGGTTAGCTGGCTGCACTCACATCACTCTGATCTGAATCTTGCCACGATCATGTTATGCCATTGCAATGTTTACAGTGGATTACAATAATGAGCTCTGTGTGAGGCTATAGCTGGTGCAAATTCTGTCTACCCACCTGTTCAGAGGCTTAGATGTAGGGGGAGCATATTCATACCAAATACTCTTCTCATTTACACTGGGGTTATGCTGGTATAACTGTTGTCAGTGAAGTTATTGGGAATTTATACTCGTGTAGAAAGACTAGAATGAGGCCAGTGAATGACTGTTTTCCAGGAACTGCACTGACTTCCTGTTTACTTCAATTTAAGGTTTGGACTTTCTTTGGCAACAGATTTTCAAAAAAATGCTGAGGCACTGAGTGCATGTGAAAATTTGATTATCTCATTTAGCTGCCTAAATGGGACCTGAGATCTTCTGAAAATCTGGCCTCATTGTGGGTGCTGAGCCCTTTTGGTGATCTAACCCTGTATGAATACAGCCCTGTATGGTTTAGTTACTGATTGGCTGACAGATTGCTGACGCCCTCCGTTTCCCCTCCTAAAAAAAAAAGTGTGTGAGGGAGAGTATCATTGGAGCTAAGTTATTGGCTGACACACTTCAAGATAATAGCAAAAACAACAAAGATTACTTCTGGCACCTTAGAGATGAACAAATTTATTTGGGCATAAGCTTTTGTGGGCTAAAACCCACTTCATCAGATCCATGGAATGGAAAAGACAGTAGATAGATAGATATAGATATACACACAGTACATGAAAAGATGGGAGTTGCCTTACCAAGTGAGGGGTCAGTGCTAACGAGACAATTCAATTAAAGTGGAAGTGGGCTATTCTCAACAGTAGAATACTAAGGGAGGAAAAATCACTTCTGTAGTGGTAATGAGAGCAATGTAATCAGGGTGTCCCATTTCAAACAATTGACAGGAAGGTGTGAGTAACGGGGAAATTAGTATAGGAAAATTAGTTTCTGTAGTGACCCTCCACTACCAGCCTTTATTCAGGCCTAATTTGATGATGTCAAGATAATAGTCCCTGATTTAAATGGAGATAAGACTGAGCCAAACCTGGCCATTTTAAGAGAATACTGCCGATTCTCAGATACTACACTGAAGACTGTGGAGTGAAGAGAATATAAATCAGGAGTCGGCAACCTTTCAGGAGTGGTGTGCCAAGTCTTCATTTATTCACTCTAATTTAAGGTTTCGTGTGCCAGTAATACATTTTAACGTTTTTAGAAGATCTCTTTCTATAAGTGTATAATATATAACTAAACTCTTTGTTGTATGTAAAGTAAATAAGATAAATAAGCCCCCTGGACCGGTCAGGACCCGGGCAGTGTGAGTGCCACTGAAAATCAGCTCATGTGCCGCCTTCGGCACCCTTGCCATAGGTTGCCTACCCCTGATATAAATACTGCAATAAATTCCCACAATAACTGAAGACCAGGAATTACAACAACAAAAAGTAGTAACCAAAATTTGCCAAACCAGGTATTGGTAAAGACTAAAGTCTTTTATGGCCATCTCTAAACAACTTTTCAATTTTCATATGTAGGATTTGGATATTGACATGATGGGCACCCAAGAAATACCATAGATAGATTAATGCTCCATTTTCTGCTTTGTATTTGCACATCAAGTTGCGCAGCTTTGGTCGTGGAGGCACTGAAGAAGTAGCTCTCAGTTGTGAAAGGTCAAGGAACAGTGTTTTCAGACCATAAGTCTTTCTTATTTGTATTTTATTACTGCCTAAAATGTACCATATTGTGTGCACACATGAGAAGACATGGTACCTATCCCAAGAGGTTTTGGTCTGCAGTAAAGGGGTAACAGAAATTGAAGGGGAAACCAAACAGAGGAGGGAGAGATCCTGCTGTGGATGACAGCGAGTGCCATAGGGAGACTGGAGAACAGAGAGCAAAAGAGAATGCTAGAGGAGGAGAAAAATAAGAGGATAGTGCTGAGGCTGATTAAATAAATACTACTTTTGTCGCATGCTAATAACAGCAGACGAATACCCCAGCACCATCCCAAACCATTGTCTCTAAAGTGCTAAAGATGCAGGCACTTTGAAGGATTTTTGGCATTTGTTTTTAGACACAGGTGAGATGTGGCTGTTGAACAGAAGGAGATTGCTATGTCAGGTGTCAGTTCTTCTCTGCAGTCTGGGTTTGGGGACTGAGCAGGGATCTGATCTCTCTCTTCTCAACGTGGGGACCTTCAGTTCATCAAAATGTTGTTGTTGTGGTTAGTCAATCAGCATTTCTTGACTGTACTCTAGAGTGTGGGAGGGGGTGGTACTTTACATTTAGGGCCACTTTGTGTAAATTCTAGCCATGGCTTTGCCACCCGAGCCGTGCATGTGGCTTCAGTGACTCCCAGGGCACTAACTATGGTTAATCCCATAAACACTTTCTCACTCATTTATTTGTGTATTTATTTTTCCCTTTTCATTAAGGAAAGCAAAACAGGAGAAAGAGAACCTATGGCAGGAAAATGTCCGAAAGGAAGAGGAGGAGAAAAAAAAGCGATTACAGGAAGAGCGAATGCAGGAAAAAATTCAGGAAGAAAAACAAAAAGCTGAGGAGGCTGCTGCCCAAGTGAGAGAGAGGGAGTTCAAGTTGCAAAAATTGGCTGAGGAGAAACATGAGGAGGAGAGGAACAAGCTAGCTGAGATTCAGCGAGAAACAGAACAACAAAGGAAGAGACAACTGGAAGAAGACAAAAGGAAGCAAGAACAGATTGCAAAAGAAGCTGAGGAGAGGCGTAAACAGCATGAAGAAGAGAAGAGAAGAAAAGATGCAGCCAACCTGCAAGAGTCAGAGAAACACACTTCAAAATTAAACCTAAATGAGAAATTTGCAGACTTGTTGAAACAGGCTGAGGGTAGAAATCTTAAGCCTACGTGGAGAAGTGAAGGTAAACTTCATCTATTGATTTATTTTTTGTTAAAAATGTTCCTTGTTGTCTTGAATGAATATTGTTACTTCATATTTAGACATTTTATTGTAGAATAATGACAGTATTGTAGGTCATATGTTTAAAAATTTGATGTTGGAGACCATGGACTATATCCACAGCTGGTGTAAATCTGTTGACGTCAATTGAGCTATAACAGTTTACACCAGCAGAGGATCTGACCACATCTTTCAATGCTTTCAGTTAACAAATCCTGGACACTTGGAGCAGTAACATTTTGGCTTCACTGCACTTTGTCTATGCAACAGAATACTCACCATGTGTTGTGGCATGAGATGTTTGTTCATAATTTTTTTAAAACAATTATTGATAGTCAATGAACAGGTAAGAATCCAGTACTGAGAATGAGTACAACCTTAAAGTAACATTGATTCATTGATTAACACTGATAGAGAAATTATAGGTATCATAACCTCAGTTACTAGATTGTGATCAAACCTGAGGTCGGCATGGCATTATGGGTAGGATATTGAAAAATGCTTAGTGTTAGCCTAATTCTGCTCCCATTGAACTTGATGGTAGTTTTACTATTGACTTAGTGGAACCAGAATTACATAATGCTTTTTTTCTTTCTTTTTCTTTTTGCAAATTGTTAACCATGGTTATGGCTTTAGAGAGGGCTGGTTTAGTAGTATTACTTATAGACTTAGAGAAATTTAGAAACTGAGACTATATCAAATAGAAATATATGTAATATTTTGCTGTTCTGGGCTTTTAAGTTTCTCCTTGACAAGAATGTCATCTGGGATGCAGGTCACTCAGTATTGAGGTAGCCTTTTCTAGTCAATTTGAAGGAAATGTAAAACTTCTATACATAAATGAAAGAAAATGTTAAAACTGACTCTGGAGAAGATATTTAACAAGAGGAGATGGGAAGGAAGACTGACTTCATATTATGACTAAGCAGATCTGTGTCCACTACTTCTCCTGTTTATTACGTTAATAGTAATAGTCTGTGTGATGTTCTGCTCCTTCCATCTGTTTGTTGTACCCAGTTCTCTCTCACCATACACTTAGACTGTAAGGTCTTTAGGTTAGAGATCATCCTTTTGTTATCAGTGTATAGTGCCTAGCATAGTGGGGCCCTGAACAAGCTTGGGGCCTCTTGGCACTACTTAAATACCAAAATAATAAATACCACTAATGCTTTTTCTTCTTTCAGGTAATGTAGTTAGTGCCACAGAATCTAGGAATTCAGCTCTCTTGGTGAATTACAGAGCTTTATACTCATTTGAAGCAAGGAATAATGATGAGATGAGTTTTAATTCTGGGGATGTAATTCAGGTAAGACCAGTAGGTTATGCTAAACTAACCACAAGAATCATTGACGTATGTCTTCATCAAAATTATTGCTTGGTTTTGGTTTTTTTGCATACATTTTAGATCTTTTCACATTTACACTAATCGCTTCATTTTAGGAGGGGGTAATGAGATTGATTTAAGCAATATGCACCTCTAGGATTGACATGTTATAGAGGAGTCGAGGGTCAAGGACTGGTTCTGACTACTATGAAATGCTCAACTTGGAAATCATTATTGCTGTTATAAACTTTGTAAAATGAGTAACAAGAATAAGCTAAGTAATCACTGCTCTCCTATCTCTAGTGCAACATTTTGCAGGTATGCATATAAGGCAGCAAAGAAAATTGCCTGTAGCAATACAAACATAGTAAACATTGTCAAAGATAAAAGTGTATAAAACAAGATTATTCATGGTGCTGGAATTATTAAATACCTGACCTGCCTGCTTTGAATAGGTTTGACGGTTTCCCCCAAATAATTAAATATCTGAATAGTGTTTTCTGTTACATTATCTGCATGGTTATTGAGTATATGCAGATGTGGTCTGTGCACACCCAGCTCACCAGAGCCAGAGACTTTTGCCTAGCAGTCCCCATAGAGGGGCGGCTCTCGCACTTCATGGCTCTGGCCCCTTCCTTGGCTATAGGAGGCAGCACTGCTCCAACCCCCTCAATTCCTTCTCACTGCCCGTGCCTGGAGTCAGAGATTTGTGTGGTTGTAGTCTCACAACCTCACATTTAGTCTTAGCCTAGTTTAAACACTGTCCTTCCTGTTGAGAGGCGATCCGCAACAGCGACCCCTCCACCTGCAGTGCTTGCTTTGCCTCGGCAAGGCCCACCTTAAAGAGTGTGTATTATTTAAAAAGAGGACTCGGTGCAGGATCTTTGTCTCAAGTAGCACAGGTTTGAACAGGCCGTGTGGCCTGATCTGGTACCAAGACCCTCCTCAGGTAAAAGATTGCCCTCAGGCTTGGAGAATGCTGCCACCGCTAGTTCTGGGGCAGGTGCCTTGCTGAAGAGGCAGAGGAGCCATTCTCCATTGTCAGCACCAAGGAATAGGACTCATAAGACCAATTGGGACTTCTCCAGGTTACAGAGTGACTCCTCTGTTTCCCCCAGGAACAGCACAGACTGGCAGAGGACCAGTTCCGGCACGTGGGATGGTGTGGGTACGTCTGACCCTTCCCTACTACTGAGTGGGAAGGACAGAAACACTTTACCATTGATTCTGGTTCCAGCCTTTGGGTGTCCATTGAGTCTGGTACTGACAAGGGAGATGCCGGTACTGACCATATCATCTACCAGGAAACCACAGACCTCCTCTGCCTTTTGCTCCCAACCTTGCTGTTGGTCCAGGACTTTCCCAGGACTGTGCCAATTCTGGCCCCTCTGATGGAGTGAGATGCTGAACCTTCATGTCTGTTGGCACCACGTCCAGACACTCTCCTCACTGTGGTGGGGATGGAGGCAGTACTGGAAATGGTGCAGGGGACCTTGGCACCAAGACCCTTTCTGGTCCCACTGCATTGAAGTTGCAACTATTGACATTGACACATTTGGGCACTCTCGGATCACTGTTTGCACCAGAACCAGTGCTCCCTGTGGCACCAGCATGCTCAGTACAGACAGAACCAGATTAATCAGAGATACTAGTTCCAACTTCGTTCTGGGCGACACATGAATTGGACCGCCTGTTGAATCCCTTGGGCATCATTCCACCCATACTGCCCGAGATTTCGGGGCTCTCATTCCGAGTCAGTCTCATCATTCCCCACTCCACTCACCTGATGAACCTCATGGGCCACCAGTGGAACAGTATGGCTCCCAGGGTTGGCGTGTGGGAAGGAAGTCCCTGGCCTGGACTCTACTGGTCACCAATGCTCTACCTGTATCAGTGGCCTTGGACTCAATGGGATGTTCCCTATTAGCAGAGATCCCGCTTTTCATCACATTTAAAGCCAAAGTCACCCGCATGGTTGATGGTGGCTTCAGATCAACTGCAAGCTCAAGCATCAGCAGTCTGCTCTCTCCTGGGTACATCTTCCCAGGAGTGAAAGCCAGTTTTGGCTCAGTTGAGATCTTGTCACCAGACAGTACCATGCTGAATGGTTCATCCTCACCTTCTATTCTGGACAACTTTAAGGTATACCAGGACCTCTTATCCCACATACCCACATCACTGGGCATACAGGCAGAGTTTCTCCAAGAGAACACACACAAACTGGTGGATATTTTACAGCCCAACGTCCCTGAGAGAGTGGCCATCCTGGTCAGTGATGAGATTCTTGAGTCAGCAAGAGCCCTGTGGAGTACATCAGTGCGTGAAAAAGTGCTTCTTTGTTCCCATGGAGGAATTTGAGGGGTTCTTTTCCCACCTGACCCCAAATTCCCTAGACATAACAGCAGTAAACAGCTCCCCAGCAGGGTTGGTTCAAGTCTACCCCCAAGGACAGAGACTCCAAGCAGTTAAATCTTCTGAGCAGGAAGTCATATATCTCATCGTCCTTACAGTTTAAGATCACAAATCAACAAGGTTTGGTGGCCAAGTATGATTTTCTCAGTTGGTCATCTATGTCTAAATTTGAGGACCAGCTGCCCGAGGTCTTGTGTGAGGAGTTCTGAGCATTCATTGTGGAAGGCTGCTTGGTGCCAAAATGTCCCTGCAGTCCGTCTTTAACATTGCAGACACTGTGTCCAGAGACATGGCCTCGGCAGTAATTATGAAGAAAGCTTCCTGGTTGCAAAACTCTGGGGTCACTCTGGACATCCAGCAAGCCATTGAGGACTTGCCCTTTGATGGCTAAGTCTTGTTCTCAGACAAGACTAGAGGCACTTAGCCCTGGAATCCTTGAAGGAGTGCAATCTTCAGGTCCTTGCGTGGATGGCGCATACACTTCCAAAGGCGCCATGATGTTGCACAGCAGGAGCAACAATATTACCGGCAGCATTCCTTTGTGCAGCCTTTCCCCCTGAGACAGCAGGACTATCCTAGAAAGAGGGATAGCTCCTACAATAGGAAGCAGTCGGGCTTGGGCTTCAGACAGTCCACATGATCTCCATCAGCACGGGCTAAGCACCCATTTTGTGTCCTTTGTCCCAAGCAGTGGTCCAGTTATTACTCCATCCTTTCTGTCCCCCCCTATTCCTTTGGGGACAGATTGGCCCGCTTTTACAATGCTTGGATCTTGATTACCTCTGACAGCTAGGTTCTAGGCACTGTCAGATCTGACTATGCAATCCAGTTCCTCTCCACACCCCCTTCCCATCCCAGTTCTTCATCCCTCTATAGAAGCCCCCTCATGAGACACCACTCATTGAGTTGTATTTGTAGTTGGGAGCACTGGAACACTGGGGTCACAGGTTTTCTCCTGGTGCTTCTTGATACTGAAATATAAGGGGAGGATGAGAACCATTCTCAACCTTTGCAGCCTCTACAGATTCATCAAGTACATGAGATCCCGCATGATCACTCCATTGGCTATCCTTCCTGTCCTGTGTCAGAATGCCTGGTTCACTGCTCTGGACCTGCGGGATGCTTACTTTCATGTGGTGATTCTGCTGAGCCACAAGAAGTTTCTGTGTTTCGTGGTAGGAAAATGCCACTTTCAGTATTCAGTTCTCCCCTCTTCTGCCCCTCACGTCTTCACCAAATGCATGGCAGTGGTTATGGCATATCTCAGGAAGAAGGGACTCCACTTCTTCCTCTACCTAAATGACTGGTTGCTGAAGGGCAGCTCTAGAGGGGTGGTTCTCACCCACATCAACACCATGTTGAGTTTGCTCGACTGTTGGCACTCATTTTAAACACTGCAAAGTCAACCTTGGCTCCCACTCAAAAAAATCTAGTTCCTTGGGTCCCTGTTAGATTCCATGAGGTCAAAGGTGTTACTACCGACAGACCGCTTCCAGGCAATTCAACAGTTTTGCCTCAGTCTGCAATCTCAGCCTTCCATGACAGTGCATGTGTATCTGAGCCTGTTGTATCTAATGTCTGTTTGCATGCCGGTGGTACCCTCATCCTCTTCAGAGGCAGCTCAGGACAGGTTACTGCCCTGCCTTGCATTCTCTGAACAGGTCAGTTTGCATTCTTCCAGCAGTCCTGGATTCCTTGCGCTGGTGGGAGTTCCCACGCAATGTGTGCCACGGGGTACCCTTTGTTTGGCCCTCTCCAACTAAGTCAGTGGTTACTGGCACTTCCCTTCTGGGTGGGTGGAAGGGGAGTGCATCTGGACTCATTGACGTTGCAGGGCCTGTGGTTGGAACAGGACACCTTACTCCATATCAGTGTGTTGGAACTTCAGGCCATCCACAATGCATGTTGTGCCTTCTGAGACCACATCACATACTCACCAACAATGCTACTGTGATATACTATGTAAAGAAGCAAAGTGGGGTAGGGGCAGCACATTCCAGGTTACTTTGCCTGGAGGCGATCAATCTGTGGCAGTTTCGCATTGAGGGAGACATCACCCTGGTAACAGTCCATTTTCCAGGGGGTTCAGAATGATCTTGTGGACTCTCAGTAGTGTTTTCTCCCTGAGTCATGAATGGTCCCTGAAGGAGAGTATTTGCCAAGTCATCTTTGCAACATGAGATGTCTCTGCAATTAACCTGTTTGTGACTAGGGAAAACACAAAGTGTCAGCTGTTCTGCTCTCGAGATCCTCAGTCCTCTCTGACACCTTCCACTGCAGCTGGCGGTCAACTCTTCTGTACTCCTTTCCATGTATTTCGGTCATTCCTCAGGTCATCCTCAAGCTCGGAGCGGATCAGACCAAGCTCATTCTTGTTGCTTCAGCATGGATGAGGCAGTGTTGGTTCTCAGATATCCTTGCTCTGTCAATTCAACCTCCCATATCATTTCCTCTCCATCCCAGTCTGCTCAATCAGAACCATAGCCAAACCCTCCATCTTGTCACCAGCTCCCAGCAGTGCTTGGAGCTGTCCAACAAGTTCTACTTAAGAAAGCAATTTAATCTTCTGAAATCCCTAAATATTAGACTTTTTGGTTTTATGGTGTTAAGTTATATATTTGCATGAGAGGGTGAAGTAAGAAAGGTATCTGTTAGTTTCAAGATACAATAGCTGAGCATTCTTTTACTTTTGATACCCCCTTTTAGAAATATGCAACTCTATTTATAGGATAATTTCAGATACTCATAAAATATTTTTATTAAAAAACTTCATAGTGTCTAATTTAAGATGTGATCACTGGATGGACACATTTGTTTATGTATCTTAGCCAGAATAAACTTAATGTATATAAAAATTGTTTGAAGCCCCTTTCTTTTACTCTGTGTTTCTACCATGCTTGGCACAATGGAATCCTGATGTTGTTTGAGTCTGAAGTCTCACTATAACACAAATAATCATGATAGTAATCTTAGTAACTTTCCAAAAAGCTCCATTAACTTCAGAGGCATGTTATGTCCTCTTTAGCCTTTAAATAAAACAACTGTAAGTATGTCCCTATGGGTGCATTATAATACAAAACCAGCAGTTTACTTTTTAAATGGAGGGAAAGGATAATTATGTGCTTTATAAGAACAAATAGCCTTGTTACACAGCTTGGGACAGTATGTTGTTAGGCAATGGGATTCTTCGTTTTTTGTTTTGTTTTAAAGGCTAAATTTTAAATGGGATGACAATGCAGTTGATGTGGACTTATCTTTATGGTCACAACTTTTTCAGTTAAATCCATAGAATTGTAGCATGTGTTGACACAGCAAATATTTTATCTCATGTTTTTGGTTTGCCTTTTTCCCCCAGGTTGATGAGAAAACAGTGGGAGAGCCTGGTTGGCTATATGGGAGCTTTCAAGGTCATTTTGGCTGGTTTCCATGTAACTATGTGGAAAAAATATCAGAAAATGAAAAAGCTTTATCTCCTAAAAGGGCCTTACTTCCTCCTACAGTATTTTTGTCTACTACCTCAGCTTCTCCAGAGTAAGTTTTATTTTATTTATTGACAATTCTAATTTTGGATAAAATACAATATGTTATGTAATAGCATTATGGATTACTGTAAATTAATGCAGAAAATTTATTATAGCAACTATATGAGGGAGACCTATAATACAGCAAGTTAAACTTAGATCTTCTGAGTTCACTGGGCAGCACATGCGTTTTGCATATGTAAGAAGTAGTTGGTCTTGCTAATGTACTTTCTAAGAAAAATGATGCTTGTGCTAAATTTGCAGACCACTTTCACCAAGTAGATCAGCAGAAGACACTGATTACCAAAACGTACCTTTCTCAAGCCTAACTGTTAACACAACATGGCAGAAAAAATCCGCATTTACTCGTACTGTGTCCCCAGGATCTGTTTCTCCTGTTCATGGACAGGTATGTTGGTGAGAATTTTATGTATTTTAAGTTCATGTTAACGATACTGATATACTTTTGTTACACTTTTTCTAACAATTCCCTGCAGTGATTTAGACCAGGGGTGGGCAAACTGCAGCCCCGCCTGTAAGCTGTTTTAAGCCGGCCCGTGAGCTCCCACTGGGGAGCTGGGTTGGGGCCACACCATGTGGTTCAGCCTCACTCTGGTGCTCCAACTGGGGTGCCAGGTTGGGGGCCGCACCACATGGCTCCCGGAAGCCACGCCATGTCCCTGCTCTGAGGGCTTAGAAGCCAGAGAAGGGACATGCCACTGCTTCTGGGAGCCACTTGAGGTAAGTGCTGCTCAGAGCCTGCACCCCTGAGTTTCTCCCCATGCCCCAACTCCTGCCCCAGCCCTGATCCTCCTCCTGCTCTCCAAACCTCTCATCCCCAGCCCCTCCTGCACTCCAACCCCAATTTTGTGAGCATTCATGGCCCGCCATGCAATTTCTATTGCCCTATGTGACCCTCAGGCCAAAAAGTTTACCCGCCGCCGATCTAGACACTAAGCCAAATTCCCAGTTGGTGCGATTTGGCTTACCTCTACTGCAGTCTGTGGAGCTATTTAATTTACACTACCTGAAGATCTGGTCCTTAAAGTCTTTCTTCTTCTTCGAGTGTTTGTTCATGTCAATTCCAGTCGGGTGTGTGTGGGCGCGCATGCATGACCCACACACTTTGTGCCTAAGGTGCCTAGAGGAGAGCCACCAGGAAGACCGGTGCAAGATCTATCACGGGTTTTGCCCTCGGACTTTGAAAGACAGAGACCAAGGTCTTAGTCCTTTTTATGAAGGCTGTACTCTGGCCCCAGTCAGACCCTGGATCGGGGGATCCCGCATCTAGCATCACCTCCTCGGTGCAGAGCATCCCAGCACCATCTACAGGGGAACCAATGCTGAGAAAGAACTCATCTTGAGACTTGGCACAGTCACAGCTCCTCCCGTGGACAGGCTGTGGGCTGGCACCGGTTGCAGTTGCCGGTGCCACAAAAGAAAAGGAGGCCAGAGAGGGGATGCCCTTCCCCAGCCGAGTCCAAGGAGCCGGCCACTGGGAGACCCTAGTCGGGCCACACCACCTCGGCCCCTCCAGGCAGAAGTCTTTCTATCTCCAGGCAGAAGCCTACCAATGTGTGGGCCCTTCCAGAGCTACTCTTAAAAGCATTGTATATATTTGCTGACACTATAGCCAACATTGTTTTGTAGAACCAGATACATGTCTAAGACATTGTCGGAGAAAAACTCAGTTCTCGCTTTTAGTTTGGGTGCAGCAAAATCAAATACTTTATTATTTCTCAAGCAATATTAATTGAGGGAGGGAGTGCCCTAGGACACTGGGTTGCCCCAGTCCCGGACAGGTCTCTCCACAGGTAAACAATTACAGCAAGCATTTATACCTTTGTTACAGACAATAGCAAGCAATATTACAGATAATGATGAGCAACAGATGCATTTTGTTTATGCATAGGCCATCCTACTATCTTATTTTTCTCAGCTTCTGGGCGCCAGCCTACGTATTTAATTATCAGTGCAAGGTCATAATAACTTCTCACACAGTTCTTTTCTGCTCGCCTCACACAATCCTCGCTTCTACAAGTCTCACATCATTAGGGTTACAGCTGGCCTAACTCTTGTTAACAAACTGACATGCATTAAGATCCCCTACAGATCCTTGTCAATTCTTTCCCTTCTTCCACAACATTTCGAACTTAATTTGCCAGTAGGGAGCAGAGTCCAGAGACCACTGCAGAGTCCACATACCACATATGGCAGTGCAAAATGCTACAATCAAGACAGCAAGTAATTCAACTGGCATTTAGGAATGAACATACCTAGAGTACAAGAGGCGATTTTTGAAACTTGCATAAGTAATAGGTACTAAAGCTGATTAACATCTGTATTTTTACTTAAACAGGGACAAGCTGTGGAGAATTTAAAAGCACAGGCACTTTGCTCCTGGACTGCAAAAAAAGATAACCACTTGAACTTTTCAAAAAATGATGTAATTACTGTGCTGGAGAAGCAGGAAAACTGGTGGTTTGGAGAGGTGCATGGAGGAAGGGGATGGTTTCCTAAATCCTATGTCAAGATCTTGCCTGGAAATGAAAACAAACGAGAGGAGTAAGTGAGACTGTTGGTATTTTTGTATTCAGCAGCTGAAAATAGAGTTAAAAACATGAGTATACTTTAAATTATGGGAACTAAACAGCATGTATGACCTGCACCATGCCATCGTGGGCTGTGATTTAATCATCTTTCACAAGCTAAGTAATGTTGGGGCCTGCTCAGTAAATGGGAGATCTTTCAAGCTGGGTGCTACAAAAAAGTGGTGTGTGGTTATTCAACAGGTGACATGCTTGTTTCTCTTGATTCAGTATCTCAGCGTGGCGCTGGCACTCCGCTGCTGGATGTGTTAACTTTTAGATGACATACAAAATTGAAATGTCTTTGCCATTAATCATTATAAACTCCCATGGCACATCTTGTGGAAATAGTGATGTTTTTCCTGGCTGGCAAAAGTAGTGCCAGACTATCCTAGTATTAAAGCTAACAGTTCAGTTAATTGCTGAAAATCTGAGTAGTGCTGCTGTCATGGAATTGCTGCTTCATTCCAACATAGAGATGATTGCAGGTTGGTGGTTAAAGCAATCTTTGCACATACACGTCTTAAAGTTTTTTAATGATCTTCTAGAATAAGGCAGATTTTAAATAAATGTCAACTTGTTACACCTGAAATAAAGATTTTATATATGTCTTGATCACCACAATTTGTGACTGTTTTTTCCAAACCCTGTAGCTTAAATTAAGAGTCTTCCATATAGTTAATTGAAGTCATATTCTTTGCTCTTAGGGTAAACCTCTCTTGATCCCCAATGCATTTTGAACTGTTTAGCTTTTGCTAATAATTAATGTTGTTGCAGTATTTCTGATATTCCTTAAGCATGACCTGTATGATATTTAGGAGATATTGCAGTAACGTTAGTGACCACGTGCAACAGCTTACTTAAAAAATGTGATGGGGACAACAGCATTAGCAATATCTGCCTTTTGAGAATGAAATAGTGCTTGGCTGCCATGTTTTGTCTCTCAGAGAATACAAAAATTACACTGTACTAAATCTTTATAACTAATTGAAGAACGCTTTGTTAAACCACCAGACTAAATCACTTCGATCTTTGTGTCTACAGACCCGAAACTTTTTATGCAGCTGTAAACAAGAAGCCTAGTACACCATCTTATACAATTGGAGAGGGTAAGCATGCAATTATAATGTCAGTTACGGAATTATAAAACTAATTTCTTTTTAATGGCATGTAAATTAATAATGGATATGCATAGAATTATACCTAGATCAGGTCTGTGACTGTTTGTTATAGAGCTCTGATACAGTCACATGTGCTTTTTAGATTCTTAAGTGTATCAGGTTTTTCCTTATGTATTTAAGTGGAGAAAGTGTAAGTTCAAATGGGAAAAATAACTTGTGAGAAACAATCTCTAAACTTTTTAATTTGATCTGTATTTACCCATTTTCCCACTCTTCCAGACTCTACAGAATGTATGTAGATTCTGCTTAGAAAAGTCACTTGGGCTTTTGATCTCTACCATGATAATCAGATATTATAGAGTTCACCATGTGTATGGAGTATTCCTCTTATGGCCTTTCTGAATATAAATGATTGTGCTGAAGTGTGGGTCCAAGCTGAAATCTCTCACATATAACAATTCTTAAACTGTGGTCTGTGGACCACTGATAATCCATTGGGCGCTCACTGTTCACATGGTACTAACTCTCCTCATTTCCATCTGCTAAATCACATTCAGATACTACAAATATATTATTTTTCCATGTAAGCAGTTACCTGTGGTTGCTGCATTTGTCGCAGAAATGTTATGTGCATGCACATCCAAGAGATAATCTGCACAATTGCAAATGGGTGGTGAGATGATTGATGCAATTTAAGTGTGAGGGAAGGCTGGTCCATACTATGAAGTTGTTTGAGCAACCCTTATATGAGAGATTTTTAAAAAGTGACTAGCGTGCCACTTGTTATATTTACTGTATTAGGGTTTTGATAAAATTCAACTTAGTTTGGCCTCTCTTGATTACAGCTGAAACACTGTAATGCAGTTTCTCTGTGTGTGTGTGTGTTGTGTTTGGACAGAATATGTTGCACTCTATTCCTATACAAGCGCCGAACCTGGTGATTTGACTTTTGCTGAAGGAGAAGAAATACTAGTCATTCAGAAAGATGGAGAATGGTGGACAGGAAGCATTGCTGACAGAACTGGAATCTTTCCATCAAACTATGTCAAACCTAAGGATCAAGATGTGAGTTTTAGTTTTGGGTTTTGTTACTTAAAGCAAGAAGGTTTTATTTTTGTCTGTATAAGTTTACTGTATTTTGCTAGAATTTGGACTTAAAAAAACCCAACAAGTTATACTGTATGTCTTGTATCTAGGTAGTATGTTCACATACTAAAATTTAGGCATTAAATTGTAGCTCTCTGGTGGTGTATCTGGCATAAATGCTTAGGTTAAGAAAGCAATTTGCCTTTTTTCAAACCATTGTGCTTGGTAAAGGGAAAAAAATCAGAAAAAAAGTTATTTGTGGCAAAAGAAGAATATTAAAAAAACAAAGTTGCAGTAATTTCTGCTGTTAGCACTGCTAATTAAAATATTGTACCGTTTGGTTTTAGGGTTCTGGTACTGCTGGCAGAACTGTGACACTAAATAAGAAACCTGGTGAGTCTGATGTAACTTACAAACCTTTAGCTTATTGTATTTGTTCATTATTCACCTGTTCTTTTCCTTATTTCAGAGATTGCCCAGGTGACTACAGCGTATGCTGCATCAGGGACAGAACAGCTTAGTCTGGCTCCAGGACAGCTGATACTTATTCTGAAGAAAAACCTTAGTGGATGGTGGCAAGGAGAGTTACAGGTAATTAAAGGAAAAAATAATCTTCACAGAATGAATCATGAAGGGAGCAATTTTTGTGATTTAATTTAAAAAGTGAGAAGCTCTTAAGTTCTTTTTTCCATGTATAAACTGTACTTGAACATCACACTGTGAGTTAAAACCTATATTGCTGGGCCTGTTTCTGTCACTGAAAATCAGTTTTTGTAACCTTGGCAGAATGTAGGGGTCCAGTATTGGCAGTTAATAAAAAGTAACAATTAGCATCAGAAGAACCACTTAACTAATAAAACAGTGCTAACTGAGTTAAAATATTAAATGGTAACAATCCTCTGATGAAATAGTAGGACCTCTTAAAAGCAGGAGGGAAATTAGTGCAGTAATAGAGGCTCTACTTTCAGAGGTAAGTGCTCAGCACTTTTTGAAAATTAGGCCCCTGTAAGGTGTCTCAAGTGGAGCACCCAAAATCATTAATCACTTTTGAAAATCTTGACTGTGAACTTTCCACTCACTCAGCTGAGCAAATTACAGTGCAGCCATACTCAGATATGCTTTTAGTAATAAATGTAAACCAAATTTTGTCTTGTAGATCCATTCAGTGATTATGAACTTTGTAGGCAAGTTTTTTGTGACTCTTAGTTGAGAAGCTGTGCGGGTGAGGTGCTCATTACAATGCACTGGTCAGTTGTCTATTTAATTCTCAAACATATTTTTGTACAGGCAAGAGGGAAAAAGAGGCAGAAAGGATGGTTTCCTGCCAACCATGTTAAATTGTTGGGTCCAAGCAGTGAGAGAACTACTCCTGCTGCTCTGTCAGGTAGGAAAATAATCTCATTTATATTTAACTTGGAATAATTTTATGTCATTCTTTCCTTTACACTAAGTAACAGTCTGTGTATAGTGTAATAGTCTGATTAATTGCCACCTATTACCCTTGTGATGCAGTCAGTATTGGGGACCATTGTACCAGGCTCTGAACAAACACAGGAGAGGACAGTCTCTGTTCCAAGGAACATACAGTCTTAACAAAAAAACGACTTCATCAAAACAGTGCTGTCTGTGGCTCCTGTCCTAGAATGTGCCATCTTATATTATGGCTTATTGCACTGACAATACACTCTTTGTTTCTGTCCTAGAGAGGAAAGACTGTGTCCAAAAGTCTGTAAGGTTTACCTAATGCCGTGAAGTTTTCAGCCTTGCTGACTAGTGAAAGTAGACTGCAATCTTGCACACCCTGGTTTATGCCTACAGTTTATATCCCACTCTCTGAGGCGCCTGCTTCCACATGGCAGCAAGACTTCTGGAAACTTTGCTGTTATTGACAATACCCCTACAACTGTGTGCTATGCTTCTTCTAAGGGTGGGCAGATGCAGCCTTGACTCCGCATGGATTTTTGATTGGCTATGTACGTCTTGATGAGAACAGCTTTCCCTGGTTCAACTTCCTCAAAGTGTGCAAATTCCTTACTTTCTGCTGTGTCGGTACAAGAGCTCCACAGGCATCCAGGATCAAAACCTCTCTCTGAGACTTCGTTTTCAATACACTCTTTGTGCACACAGAATATAAACTAATTAATCCATTTCTCTGACAGGCTGGGCAGAAAGGAGGAGAAAGATGTTCCACTTCTTTTTATGTTTGAATATTTGGAAGGTGAACAGATGCTGTGGTGATGAGAACCATCTAACTATCCAAGTAGATGGAATTGTAAAGTTGGGAACTAGAGAGAGAAATTGACCGAAGTTAATTTAATCTATCACTGACCAGAGTCTTAATAAAAGGGGAAGACAGGGCAGTCAAACTGTACTCCCACATCAAGATAAAATCTTCTGTTTTTTTGATTGTCCTTGAAAATGGTTTTAATCTATAAATATTTTCTGTGGGCTTTATGCAGTCTTAACACTGACTTACCTTATACTAGAAGTTTTGCTAACACCTGTTGTGAATATTCTTTTTCTTCCTAGTATGTCAAGTGATAGCAATGTATGATTATGCAGCAAACAATGAAGATGAGCTCAGTTTCTCCAAGGGGCAGATCATTAATGTACTGAGCAAAGATGATGCAGATTGGTGGCAAGGAGAAATCAGTGGTGTGACAGGTCTCTTTCCTTCAAACTATGTGAAGATGACCACAGACTCTGATCCAAGCCAACAGTGTAAGAAATAATTTTTGAAAGCATTTTGCATTGCATTTCTAACATTAAATTGTTGTGTTTAGAACTATTTTGTGGATAGAACTAGGAGCCCTAGGACTTCTAATGGGTGTGCAACTACATCATAACTTCACTCTTCCACTTGACAGATCTACACACAAATATTGTCACTCCATTTTTCAGCCAAGGTTTAGGAGCAGCAGTGCTGCTGTGAGGCCCCTAAATAAACATTACACCTGTGATGCATTAACCTTGCTTTTAAATTGTTCACAATATTTGATAATTTGCAGTGAGTCTCTGTCAGTGCAAATGTACTTGTTCTACTGTATTTTATTATTTTTCTTTCTTTGAATTTCTACAAAATATGAAAAACACCTATCGTCAGACTGTAGGCAGCTCTGGAATACATTAAAAGTACATACCAACTTAAAAAAATAAACATAAGCGAGCAGCTTCTCCAAACTATAAAAAGGAAAGAAAAAGATCCCCACCCTAACCAATGACTCCCAGCCTGCAATATATCCATCCCAATCCTAAAATCATCTCTGCTTCTTCAAAATCCTCAGGAAGAGATGGGCTTTGCATCTTGTCCTCAAGATCAACAAATGTGGATTATTTGGGGGCAGCCTGGAGACTGAATTCTAGCACAAATTTGTGTCGTTAATGTAAAGGATACATGTTATGTTCTCTTTCTAACATACAAGCACTGGTAAAAGTTCTGTCTTTGGCCTCTCATTCCAGTGCTACATCACTACAATTTTCACTCCCTCAGCCTTTCATCCTGGGGACAGCACGATGAAATCAGTTTTGTCATCTGGAACCAAGGCAATAATGGCTTTGAACAAACCTTGACGGCTTTGTGACGCTTCCCAGGGGTACCTTACTACCACTCTCCTTAGCGTGAGGAAGTCTTGTCTGTGTCTGTTGGCGGGGTCAGCTCACCAACTCGACTAGCCATGAGCAACACAAGCACTCCCTCTACGTCTTGCAGGCTCTGCTGTTTCTCTGCTGGTTAGCTGTTGTTATACTCCCAACCATTAAGCCCACCAAGTATCTCCCAGGAATGTGCAGGTCCTGCTCCACTGGACACACTCTGTGTTCACAAATTCACTGCTTCCGAGGAAACAGCAAACCCCAGCTCACCAGTTCCACCTCAGATCACTGCTCCACTGAACACATAGCACTTATATGTGATTTCACTGTAAACATATCTAAGTGTGTTTAACAAAGCATAAAGATTCAAATAATAGCAACTAGAAGTATTGAAAACAAATGTTACATGTAAAACAAAATCATAATGATCTTGCTAGAGCCTAGACTTGATTAACAAGATACTCTCATGTCTTGTAGAGTATTGCTCACCCAAAATCCTTGCCGCGTTTATAGCCAGGGTGGGCTGTGGCCCTCCTTTCATGAGATACACTCTGTCAGCTTGCCTCCTGGGCAAAGGACCTTGGCTGTTCCTTGTGCCTCCAGATATAGCCTTACAATCTTGTCGTTAGTCATAAACAGGACACCCCAGGCTGTTTGTTTCATGCTGTGAATTTCCTTACTTGTAGATTTTGCAGTCTCTTCTTTTTCCTTTGGCACAGTATGCAAATAGGCCTTCAGCGTGAGGCATACAATACACAAATGAGAGCGAGACAGGTATCTGCTGCTTCCTGCCTGAAAGGAACATTTCTGAAGTATGCCACCTCTTGGTGTGACCTGCCTTAATTCCAGTACCTTAAGAACATAATTTCCCTTATAGATACATAACTCCTTAAATATTATCTGTACATACATTTTGGAATGATTATGATGACCAGTGGGCTACTGGCTCTTGGTAGTGACTTTGCATGCCACACTTTGGAGAACTGTTATGCAGATATCTGAACAAGAGGATCTCTGTAAAACTCTATGCACCCCCCTAGCCCCCGGGCCACTTGCTAGTTGGCACCAGAAGGTCCTGCATCACAGGTTTTAATTTCTCTTATACGTACCGGGCCCTAGCTCTTCAGTTAATTACATTCTTCTCTTGATCAGGTAGCAGCTGTCGCTGTAAAATGGGAAAAGTAAAGTAAGCTTTCCCTTCTGGTGTTGCAAATGTTACCATTTGTAGTTGTCTGAGTATAGAAAAAGTATACAAAATTCAGAGTGGATCTATATCTTAATAGCATGTAGTATAAATTGATTTAAATAGATGCAGGTTCGGCATTAAGCCGGTGCTTTGGGAGTTTATTTGGATAGACAGAATCCCAACTACTTGCTAAATTACTTTGGGGCAGGTGTAAAACCAAAGTCCTGACCACTTGTGACCATTAAAAATTCTGAGGAATTTCCCAAAAGGATAGAAATGTTAGCCCACGTGTCCTGATTATGTTTCAGTTTAGATAAATGCCTTTGATCTACCTGAATTCCATGTCCCTTTCAGCTATGAACTGATCTTTACTTCCCATTCTCTGCAGTGTGTTTTTGTGGTGTTATGTATTATTCAACAGTTCCTATATTTCATTCCAATGGAGGCTGTCCTGCAGTGGTGGCATAGTGGAGTGTATGGGTTGGGAGGGAGGGGTGTATTTAAAGTACTGGGATTCATGCAGATGAAGGATAAGAAGTAAGTGCAAGATCTTTATGCATGTTAATTTTAACAATAGTAGTCCTGCAATTCGGTCAGAATTAGACACATAAGCAGTTCTTATTTTCTCACTGCCATGTCGCTAAGTTGGCTTCCTCCCAAATGTGGATCTCAAGTACCAGCATCCCCCACAGAAACAATTGCCAGCCATGGACAAAATTTTCTTTTGGAAGTGGGTAAATGAGAGAGGGTCTACCAAGAGCAGTGAGCAACCATCAGCTGTGTACACTTTCACTAGTGCTTGGTTGTTCCAGTTGTCAAGAAGTTTCTGATTCAAGAAGCAATCCTGTTGATGTTTTGAGGTTCAGGAACTTAATCCTGTAAGTGAATGAAGTACATGTTCAGAAATTAAAGCCAGAGTCTTTGGTGCTAAAGTGATGTCATGTGTTTCAGCTGAGTTGGGCAACAGCCACTTGCTGGGCATTATATACCACACAACATAGCCAACTTTGTAGGAGGGGAAAATGCATGAAATAGAACTTCAATGGGATTTTTAGTAGGAAGCATGAAGGGGCATATTTAATAAATATTAATGTTATAGCATCATATTTACTATAAACTCTCATTTTTGTGGACATAAGTGGTGTTGTACTGCATCTTCCATAATTAAGGCTGTGAGTTTGTCACGGAGGTCACGGATTCTGTAACTTTCCATGACCTCCGTGACTTCTTTTAGCGGCCATTGCGCCTGCCCTGGTGGCAGCTCAGGCAGCCCCTGCACCAGTCTCACCAGCTGCTGCTGGGGCAGTCTCAGGCCACCATGCCCCCCTTCCCTGGCAGCAGGAATTTGGGTGTGGAAAGGGCAAGTGGTTGGGGCACAGGATGGGGTGAGGTGGGCTCTGAACGGTGCTCCACCTGGAGGGTTCCCTGGAAGCAGTGTCAGCTCCTAGACGGAGGCGAGGCCAGGCAGCTCTGTGCACTGCCTCCACCTGCAGGCACTGCCCCCACAGCTCCCATTGGCCGCAGTTCCCTACCAATGGGAGCTGCGAAGCCAGCACTCTGGGTGGAGGCAGTGCGCAGAGCTACCTGGCCATGCCTGTACCTAGAAGCTGAGTGAGGGGGATCTTGCCACTGCCGGGGAGTCGCAGAGCCAGGTAGAGAGCCTGCTGGACTTGCCAGCTCTCCCCCCTAGCACCAGCGAGAGTCCCAGGCTGCGTGTCACTGCTCTCCTCACCAAAGCACCCACAGCACCCCCAGGCTGGCGCCCCCCTGAAGATTTAGTCAGGGGTGTATAGTAGAAGTCATGGACAGGTCACGGGCTGTGAATTTTTGTTTACTGCCTGTAACTTTTACTAAAAATACATGTGACTAAAATGTAGCCGTATCCATATGCTCCATGACTAGGGATTTACTTTCAATCTCCTAATTTTTCCACTATTGGATGGTGCAAAATGTCTGGACGGGGCAATAGTCACAAGAACACTCCCTGCTCGGATAAGAAAATGGACCTGACAGTGTGCTAATGTCTGAAAAAGAACCAAGTGAAGTAGGAAGGGAAAGTGAAACAGGAAGTAGGGCTTGAGGAGAGGTAAAACTTTTTCTAAATTCCTGCTTAGGATGCGCTCTTCATTTTTTTTCTATCTTGGCTAGTTGTCTGCAGAGACCCAAATTGCAGTCCCTGGTGTCAAGAATCATGTGTCTAAACTTAAGCATTCCTGACATGACCATGCAAATCATGTGTTTAAACACGTGGTCAGCTAAGCATCTAACTTGCTACGTGTTGCACCTACCAAATGTGCCTGCACACATCAGGTATTGCATGGGTAGCTTAAGTGCACACACACTTGCAGGCATATGTGCAAACCTCATTTTGAAAATTCAGCCATTTTTTTTCACGTTAGTGTTATATTTCAGTTATATGAAAATTTCATAGGGCTGTACAAAGAAGGGGAATTCTGCATCAACCCCCTGATGTCTGTAGTGGTGTAAGTGGAAGAACACTGAGGGAGAATTAAAAATGAAGAAAATCACAACAGCATTTTAAAATGTATATAATTTATCAACGGCATAATTGCTTTTCTTTAAAATAAGCTTCTTGTACTTATTTAAATCAGCTGCAGAAACTAGCATAAGTGTGCTGTAGAAATCAATGGGGGAGTCTTCTCACAGAATTTGTTTGATGCAGTGTGCCCAGGACCCGTTTGGAAATTAAAACCTCAAAGAAGTGAACACAGCTTGAGAAATCTAGTGTATATTTTAAAGACAAATTTAGGAATTGAATTGCCAGCTTAAGGAGTGTATCAGAGGGGTAGCCATGTTCGTCTGGATCTGTAAAAAGCAACAAAGAGTCCTGTGGCACCTTCTTTCCACCACATGCGTCTGAGGAAGTGGGTATTCACCCACAAAAGCTTATGCTCAAATATCTCTGTTAGTCTAGAAGGTGCCACAGAACTCTTTGTTGCTTTTTACAGCTTAAGTATTGTAACCTGAATGTTTCCTTTCATTTTTCTCCTGGTGTTTGTTATAGTCAGTGGAAAGTGATGCTATTTGAAACTGGGTAAGCATATCTGACACACACAAAGGACATTTTACAGCAGCTAGTGAAGTGTATTATCTCCCTGATTTTCAAACTGTGGTCCATGGGCCACCATTACTGACCAGATCCATTCTTAGTGACCTGCAGAATTAAATATTTGAGAGCCAAGTTGAGGGTGGTGGTGGTGGTAGAGGAGTTCCTTGTATTGTGATGACATTTCAATAGCCCTCATCCTAATATTTGCACAAAATTGATCTAAATTGGGTGAAGAGTGAATCTTCTTTCAGTAAAGAGAATTGTTCAATATGTAGTTAAAATAAATGTATCTATAGATACAGTTAAAGGAATATTCACAACCCTTTGTTTATGGTAATAGTTAATGGCATGCTTCTGTGTATTACTCTTACAATAAATAATTCATTATTTCCCCATGGAAGCTTAACACATCAGCTGGGAGAGAGTAGTACATCCTTTATGCCCATGAAGTCCTCAGCTTCTAACATGAGACTTCCAACAATTGTGCAGACTGAATGGTACTTTGTGTGACATGGACATATATTCAGTAGGCAACCAAGTTTCATTTCACATGGGCCACTGACCAGCATCAGCAAGTTAATTTTATTTGTAACCATGTCTAAATCTGAGCAAATATTTTCCAAAGCCTTTAGAAAGTGGAATAGTAATTTCTTGCTATTAATCTTGTAGGTAAAATCCTGGCTCCCTTGAAGTCAGCGGGAGTTTTGCCATTGACTTCATTGAAGCCCAGATTTCACCCATTGTGTCATAGGTCCACATATCTTAATTAGTAATGCACCTTTAAATCTGTCATGAGAAAGGGTTTTGGGGGTTTTTTGTGATTGAATTAGCTGCAGTGTATTGGTGAGCATCTGTGATGGCTGGTTCATGTTAAAATTATTTTTAGGCACAAATAATTGCTGATGTATGCTTACAAAATAGAGAATTGAAAGAATGGAAAGGTATGATGTTTTATTTTAGGAAAGCTGAATGTTAGTCATTCCTTTCTAACCTTTCAGTGTTATTCTGTCGTCTTTTGTCCTTAGTACTCATGTTTCACTCTTCAGATTTGTGTTTGTGTTCATTTTATCCTTCATTTTTTTTTTTTTAGGACCCAATGTTGTCTTCCAGTGTGAAAGCACCTCAGAGACCCACTATCCAAGTTTGACTATAGCGTGGAGGCAGGGTGGACAGCCCTGCTCAAATATTTGACACAATCCATTTGCTTCGTTTGAATGTTAGATCCACACGAGAATTAGTTTTTTGTATTTTATAATGTACTGTTACAATTAATTTGTAAAACCAGAAAGGATAGTGGGTCTTTGTGTGGCTTTCACTGTTGTCCACCCTGGTTTCCTCTAGTGTTTTTTTTCTTTTTCTTATTGATAATCATAGATCATTAGCATGCACATCAAGTTATCCCTTGCGTGATGGGATTTCAGACACACAAAGACCCACTATTTGCACAAGTTAGCTGAGCTGTTTTATATGGGCAGATATCTTCTTGTAATGTTGTAACCTGTGCATACTTTGCAGAATTAAAATGTTTGCTGATTACTGCTCTGATAGACTAGTTTAATCCTGTACACAGTGAGCTTTTTAAATTACCAACATATGTGATTCATCCAAAAAATAAAACCTGGCCTACCTTTCTACATTACAGAGTGCTACTGTGACTACAAGTATGCCATGTGATTTAGGTTTTACATCATAGAACTGTTTTGTCTGATTCAGTCCAGCCTTCCAAATGACCTTTTTGTGAGTAGAGGAATTTAGAGGTGGAATGGAGGATGTTTTCATTTCATTTTCTTCTCTCATCTCATCACAGTAGCACTATGGGGCATTTTCTCTCAAGGCAAAGGGAAACTAGGCTAATATAATTTGTGGGCTGGCCTGCAAGTTGCTTTGGGTGGATGTGCCCTATCCCTTGGCCACCACCTTCCCTCAAACATTTTACTATTGTAACACACTTGTCGTCAGTTTTGGTGAACAGCATCCTCTAGTCTTACTACAATGGGTACCATGCTGCCTCTGTGCTGTCAGACTCACCAATCTGCCCTCTTTTTTTTTTTTTAAATTAAGAGTTCTGGTACAGGACTGAATGGCTCTGATATTTGGATACAGAGCCTTTTATCTCTAGGACACCAGTTTGTATCTGGCCCAGGTCAATAGTGAATGAAAGTCTTTGGCATCTGAAAGCTGTTTTTGTTCCTATTACAAAATGAATTGGTGGTCTCAGTCAAGTTCCTCCTATACAAGTGTCCACAATAACATATGCCACCACCAGAGAAGACACTAGTAGACACCCTTGTCAGCTGAAAGAGGAAGGCCAAGGATTTAAATAGTCTTGGAAACGGAACCATCTGCTCTTCTGGTTCAGAGGTAGCTTTTCCAGGTCAGAGTTTGAAGGACACAGTGGCAGAGTGTTGTAGATAAACTTGTACTGCCCATGCTGCTTCTGTTATGTGGATAAAATGAGGACTTCTGTCTCCAGAGCTATAAATCTTGCATCGTTTAGCAACCCTGAATTACTTTAAAAGGGAAGAAAAGCCGTAAATAGATTTCCTTTAGTTGCTTTTAAAATGAAAGGGTCTATTTAATGGCAGACCATTCATCTAATAAAACAGTTCTATGATCCATACAACACAAAGATAATTTCTAGTAGATGCAGTATTTAATTCAGTTTGCATCCTGAATTTGGGATTGAAATAACAAACGTGGCTCATGCAATCTGAAATTGTTTACAAACTGCTGTAAGTTTACAATATATATGAATGTTGTGAGGTACTATCAGGAAAAAGTGTTAATACAATTGCAGAGATTTAAAAGCCTTCTTCCAAAAGTTCTATAAAAGGAGTGAAATATTATGTATTTAATATACTTTATCAAGTAATGTATGTGTCCCCCTTAGGTCAGAGAGAGATATTTTGTGCAATACAAATTACAGTAAGGTGCCTACATGAAACTATAAATGGATTTTTATTCCAGTTGTATTTTATCTCAATTAATATTCTGTTATTGAATGAATTAACTTTAATTTGAGGCAAAGAATCTGCTAATTAATTGCTCAGATAGCAATGTTCTAGCTGACTTAATGTCTTTTTCATGTTGAAATTAGATTTTTAGCTAAGGCTGTTTCTATTAAAATGTGCTAATTGCCTTGTATTGCCTTCTTGTAATTTTCTGATTTTGCAGATCTGTTTTAATATAGGCAGAAGCGTGCTGCTGTGGTACAACAGTCATATCAAATTGTCACTTATTGTAGGCTAATATCTGGGTGTCTTTGGGACCCATCCGCT
The DNA here is from genome assembly GCF_025201925.1 of Gopherus flavomarginatus. NCBI lineage: Eukaryota > Metazoa > Chordata > Testudines > Testudinidae > Gopherus > Gopherus flavomarginatus. The sequence goes on along the minus strand of NC_066620.1, from coordinate 200,518,967 downwards.
TTCAAAAATTCAAAATTGAAGGCGCTATCTACCCAGAGAGTTTGGGCCAGATATAACTCCCTAATAGCCAATAAAATTGTTGCCTTGATTGCAAAGTTACTAAAAGACCTCAGTAAAAAGAAAAATAAATAAATAAAGTCATGTCCTGTCTAGTATGTGCTGGGAAATATTATTATGGTATTTTTCATCAATAAATAATGCTTTACCCACTTATACACAGCTGCAGTTGAATATTAGGGATAGTGTTCTATATCTGTATTGTTTGACCCATGTAAACCCATAGCTGGAAGTAAGCATTCACAATTAAAACACAAACAGCTGCATTCAGTTTGAACTTACAGATGCTAGAACTGAGTGCAGAGACATGCTGCTATGGGCTTTCCCTATTATTAAATGTTGTAGTGTTATTTGAGAGTCATGGTGGGTGAGGTAATAACTTTTGTTGAACCAACTTCTGTTGGTGAGAGAAACAATAGTTTGAGCTACAAAGAGCTTAAAATCTTCTCTCTCTCTCTCTCTCACAAACAGATATCACCTCTTTAACCTTGTCTCTCTAATATCCTGGGACCAACATGGCTACAACTGCACTGCATAGGGCTGAGTTATTTGAGCATCATCAGTGAGCTCTGCACTGTAAAAAATGGAAAAGGCCACAGTCCCTCCCTCACAGTGTTTATCTTCTGTATCAGACAGATTTTTCAGGTTAGACATGATGCACCAGATAACTATGTGCTCTGGTCACATAATGGTACAGAAGGATTTTTTTAATACACATTTTAGATTGTGGATAAGAAGAGGCTGTGCAGAATATTTATTTTAAGGCAAGATTTTAAAGAACCCTGCTGTATCAATACAGGTATATAGATGGGAGCAGCTTAGTCTACAGAGATTTTAGCTTTAAAAGTGAATTTCCTTGCTTATGTGGGTTTAATTTCAATGCTTACAACTATGTTAGCATCTCAATGGCTACATTGATCCAGTCTCTCTCAGGCACAAGCTTGGAGAGACATATAGGTTCAAACATCATTCTAGCCATTTAAGAAAATTAGTTTTAAAGGATCTAGTCCCTCTTGACACAAAGGAGAATGGCATGATGTGGAGCTCCACAAGGGTGGCATTGGAATTGGGGAGACTCCTCTAGTGATAGAAGGGCCAGGAATAGAAACGTTACTGTACCTGCACAGTAGCTGATATCGAAATGTTTCCAAATTCCAAAGAGTCTAGTTTGCAAATGTTACTTTCAAAGCTAAGTTCCTTATCTTGCAGTCAGATCCAGACAGGTCAATCCCCTGCACTCTCACACAGCCCAGGATGGATCCAGTTGCAGGGATAGATGTATAAATAGTTAATGCTTGTGAAGCACTTTGAAGGCATATGAAGCACTATATAAATGCTAAGTATTAATAGTTTTTTATTACCTCTAGGAGCATACAAAGGTAGAAGTTCAATTTGTAAAAAATTCTGCCTTCTAATAATAATTGAAGTTGTCCCTACCAATGAGTGAATAATTACCCTGAGCCCAAGGCTTTGTTCACCAAAGTGGATCCCAGAGTGACTTTTTCAGTGAGGTTATAAACTCTTGTAAATAGGAGTCTGTTACAGGAATGCTGACAGACCCTTGCCCAAAGCGGTGCTGACTGCTGCTATAGCATAATGACACTTTAATGTAATGGAACTATTAAACTGTTACATAATGGTGTGTGTTGCCTTGAAATATTTTTGTTGTTCTTTTCAAGGTGTAGTATTAATAGTTGGGGATACACATTAAGATCATGCAAATGCAAGATATGCTTGGCATGAGAAAATTGTTCTTCTTTGTTCTTAAAAAACCTGTAAGATAACTATGCAAATGTATTTTATTAAAGGGACACATAAAAGACGTAGATTGTGTGTGTTGTTTTTTGTTTAAATAGCCTAGTAAAAAAATTTATGTTAATTAGCTGGCATGGCTTAGCAATCTTTTTTCTTAACTGGAAAACTAAATCCTATCCTACTTCTATTTAAAGTGCAGGGGAGTATATTGATAGTTTTAATCAGAGAGGGTTGGATTTAAACTGGCCACAGAGGGTTCTGCTAAGGGCCTGAGTCCCTCTCCCCACTCCTCCCACGTTTATTCATGTGAGTAAACTTTACTCGTTGCAAGTAATCGACTGACTTCAGAAGGGCTACTCACATTACTTAAATGATTAGATCATGTGGTGATGGATGATTGAGCTTATTTGAAATGTACATAGCACAAGCTGGTAAGGATTGAAAAATGAAAAAATAAAATGTCTGATGCAGTGGCTCTGGCTCACGTGCTACATTAACTTTTAAAACTACAATTGTACTGGTATACTGTCTCAGCAAATCAAAAAGCTTAAGATGAGGGAAAGTCAAGTAACTGTTCATACTACCCTGTAGTCCTCCTTTGCCAGGGTGGACCTGGAAAAAAGGAATCAATGTGGTAAATGCATGTTTATAAAAGGCTGGATTCTGCTCCTTTTACTCACATTTAGCATCTTAATCTGTGAGTAGCCCTCATTGTGGGGGCGAACCAGTTATCCAGATTGGTTTGCTGTATGCAAACAGGCCTTCAGGAAAGCACTTGAGCACATTTTTGAGTCTTGTTGCCTTTTTCCAAGATGGAAGTAGCCCATAATCTTGTCTTTAATATTTTCTTTACCAGACTGTATTCAGAGCTCCAGTCACTCTTCTGCCAATTTTGAGAGATGAACAAATCATTTAATCCTACCAAAACATCTCCGAAACTGCTTCGAAAAGGGCTTGTGAATCTAATTATTTGCCCAGAATTCTGAAAATTATTGTTTAACTAAAACAGATATGCATCAGGAGCACAACAAATTTTTGGCCATCTGGCATTATGTAAATAACATTAATATACAATCATATTTAAACCCAAAGAGGTGAAATATATGGAGGTAGATCAAAAGTTAGAGATGGACAAGACTTGTATCATCCAGTCAAGTGCAGGATGGTTCTCTACAAAGTGCTGTTCTTCCCTTTGAAATTATTGCTGTCAGCTTCAAAAAATCAGTTATTTGAAATATATTTTTACTCCTTCAATTCTCAAATCTATGGCAGAATAGATGACTTTTTGACAGGGAAACTTACCCTGTAGTCTTAAAGACAGGATTAGTTGTGGTGTTAGCAGAGGACAGTATTTCTTGTAGATGTGCATTTGAGGAAGGGAGCTGCTTGGAGGACAAAGAATCATTTTAAAACCTATTTATAAACTTTAAAATTTGTTTTACTCTGGCATCCTTGTCTTTGTTTAATCTATTATGGAATGGACCAGCTACGCAATATCCGTCCAACAGTCTGATCATTGTAAAACAAACTTCATTAGAAAGTTCCAGTATAATAAGATTTTGATCTCTCTTGACTTCAAGATTCACTGATTTGTGAGGTGGATATTTACTGAGGCAAAGTATGAACAGTGACAAATCTTAATGTTCGTTTTAACAGAAATCAGTATCTACTTAGTTTCCTTCATAAGATGATCTATTATGGCTACGAATTTTAAAAGGATAAATTAACTTTCCAAAGGGGAGATGAAGTTACAGTCCAGAATAAAGCTATTGCTCACCTCTCAACCAATCAGGATTGTCATCTTTTGTATCTGTCGCTCTGGCAATTAGTGTCTGCTGTCTGATTAGTTCATCAGAGGTGAATTATTGTCACTGAGCCTTAATGCAGCCAACTGACTCAGACCTCAGAATTTGAGGTAAATATTGGAAATCTGATTTCGTGATTTTTCATTCATGAGTTGGAACTTTTATCTTGTATGCAACAATTTGTGACTTCCTGCTCTGTGTAGCACTTTCAAGCAAAGCTTATAAAGATTTTTCTGTCATGTCTATTATTAATGAAGTTTATTAGAGTAGGGCATAAGGACCAATCAAGAACAGGGCCCCATTGTACTAGGCACTCTATAAACACAATAGTAGACACCCCCGACTAGAAGAGTGTGCAGTCTAAATGCAGGTTATATCCAATGTCCAATTACGTTAACTCTCTTTCTAAATGTGTTTTACATCTGAAAATATTCAATTTACCTTTCCAATTACAACTACATTGTATTCAATGTAAAAAAAATGTTATCCTTCCAAAGTCAATCTCACCATAAGTAAGTAACACTTCCATTGGCCATTGAGTTTCATAGCAAGTATGTGGACCTTACTAGCAATTTTAGTTACAAGCAAACAGCAGCATGAGCTAAGATAATACAATCATTGGCTTCTCTTGTTGAGGGGATATAACATACAACAGGGACAGAAAATTACATTGCTCAAAGATCAGGGACTTAGGGCATGTCTACAGCACAAGCTTTTGCCAATGCAAGTTTCGTTGCCATAAAGCCACCGCAGTTAGTATCATAGACAACTGGTGCCTCTCCATGCTGGATGGGGGAAGGGCACCAGCCAAAGGGGAGGACATGTGACCTCCTCATGTGTCTCTGCCCCATCCCCAGCCTGGAGCCCTCGCACTCTCCCCACCCTCTTCCCCCATCCCATGTTACCTGCAACAGGGAGGGACTCTGCCCTCCCGCTGCACCAGCCCCTGGCAGCCAGGCCTGAGCGGGGAGTGGGATGGAGCCACTCCTGGTCACTGCTCTGTGCAGCATAGCCAGCTGCCTAGGAGAGAGCCTGGCTGAGGAGGAGAAGCAGCCTGCTCCTGCCCAGGCGTGGCTTCTGGGGACAAAGACTGAACATGCTGGGAGGGTGGAGGAGCTCTGGCTTTGGCTCAGCCACTGTCCCCGGAAGCCAAGCCTGGCTTGGGGGCAGCCCGCCAGCGCTGCAACCAGGTGCTTTCCCAGGCAGCTGCACTGAGCAGTGTCCCAGCACAGCCAGAAGAGGCTTTGGCCCTGCCCCTTCTGCTCTGGCCCTGGCCCCACCTCTTCTGCTGCCTGCCCACCCACTGACACGTCACCTCTGGTTAGTATATTGCTTGTGTGCGCATATTTGGCTCCTTTTGTCAGTGCTGCACAACTCAACAGGAGCTCTTGTTTTGATATGCAGTGCATCCTGGGTAGGTATCCAAGAGTGCCACTCACTACTGTCCAGTACGCTGTTTTAGGGGAAGTTTGGGCAATGCATGGTGGGGCAGAAACAAGTTGTGTAGGTGTGACTGGAACTGTGGGATCAGGTCCCATCATGCAACTTTCTCCACCTCATAATTCCATCTGTATCCCATAATTTTCATTCCTATTTTGAAAATCCTATGAACCCACATGGAACTTGTCACTGTCCACCATCTCTGACAGACGCATGGAGCCTGCACAGCTCTGCAGTATTGTCATAAGCACTGCAAGCACACGACACACAATCCTCTGGTATTTGCAGAGCCGCAAGAAGAGCCATGGAGAATATGACAATTTACTGGAGAGTGGATTGCTGTGGGACATAACAAGAACCAATTCAAGATTGCTGGTGGCATTCATGGAGCAGTGGCAAATGATGGAGCACTGCTTTTGGACTCCAGAAATGAGCACTGTTTGGTGGGATCACATTGTGATACAGGCTTAGGATGACAAGCAGTGGCTGCATAACTTTCAGATGGGCAAGAACACATTCCTGAATCTCTGTGCTGAGCTCACCCCAACCCTGTAGTGCAGGAATGCCAAAAAGAGAACTGCACTGACAGTGGAGAAGTGAGTGGAGATTGCACTGTGAAAACTTGCAGCCCTGGATTGCTACCACTGAGTGGGAACTTATTTTGGAATTGGAAAATCCACTTTGGATGCTGTCATGCAAGTGTGCAAGGCCAGTAATCATCTCCTGCTACACAGGACTGTGACTCTCAACCATGTTCAGGACATGATGGATTTTCAGCAATGAGGTTCCTGAACTCCAGTGGAGTGACAGACGGGAAGCATATCCCTTTTTTTTCAGCAGACCACCTTGCCACAGAGTACATCAATTGAAAGAGCTATATTTTTATGGTTATGCAAGTGCTGGTGGATCACCGGGGATGCTTCACCAACATCAATGTTGGCTGGTCAGGGAAGGTGCATGAAGCTGACATCTTTAAGAACACAAGACTTTTTCAGAAAGGTACAAGCAGAAGTCTTTGTTCTCAATCAGTGGATTACCGTTGGTGATACTGAAATGCCAACAGTGATCTTGGGGGATCCAGCCTGCCCCTTGCTCCCCTGGTTCATGAAGCCATGCACTGGCCACCTCGACAGTATCAAGGAAAGATTCCTCTACAGGCTCTGCAGCTCAGAATGAAGTTGAATGTGCTTTTGGTAGATTGAAGGGACGCTGGCGTTGTTTATTCACAAGACTGGATCTCAGTGAGAAAAATATTCCAATGGTTATAGCTGCCTGCTGTGTCCTGCATAATACCTGTGAAGCGAAGGGGGAAAAGTTGCTGCCGGGGTGAAGGGCTGAGGTGGAGCGGCTGTCTGATCAGTATGAACAGCTATCAGAAGAGCTCAATGCAGAGCTATATGACTCAGGGAGGTTTTGAAAGAGTACTTTAATAGCAAGCCACAGTAATATATTATAGTGTACTGTTGTCTACCTGTCTCTGCAGTTTTTGGTCCCACTAGGAATTGTGTGGTGCTTGGTGTACATCTATGGCAATTACATGCTAGTTGTCACTGATTGTATGAGTTGTGTCACAGTGTACAGTAACAACTAAGTGGGTGCTTTCACTACTGTCAGGCATTCTGCAGCATATATTAATAAAGATGAATTATTTCCCAAACAGTGGAGCTTTAATCAGTAACAAAAACACTTCCAAAAAAATTCTGTCCAAGTTAAAAGCAAATACATTAAAACCTTAATGAATTTATGGAACAGGGCTTAATGAAGGAGCAGGAACATTCATATCCATTTTAGCTACACAAACATCAACTGTGGTTCTTACAGGTAAGTGTATGTGAAGTTGTGGTTGTCCTTAACGTCCCCTGGTGTGGAGTGGTAGGGAAAGGGATGTGGCCTCTGATGCCACCTGGAACATGGCCGGGGGGGAGGGGGACACAGACATAAGGAGTTCTCCATTGACTGCAAAGGGAGGCAAGCCTATGATTGTTGATCCTGTAGGCCCACAACAGCTTGCAGCCTGTTTGCTGCTGGAGATGCCCTATTATGTCCTGGTGAATCTCCCTCTCTTTTACTGCACTTTTCTCCTGCCCACTCTTACCTTCTCCATACAATCTGCAGCATTCATCCTCCAGGCCTTCAGTTCGCCATCTGATGCAGCACTCTCTCCTCCTTATCTGTTTCAGGCCTTCCATGAGTGTGGAGGGGGAACCCCTCAAGGCTGCAACAGCAGCAGCTACCGATAAAACACACAGAGATACCATTGTCAGTATAGTCACAAAGTTAAGATTAAGAACTCCCTTCCTCCCCTAAAGTTTTAAACAAGACATGCTTATTAATACTTCTGCTTTGGCATACTTGTGCACGGTACCACTCTCAGCACCAGCCATGGAAAGAATGGTTCTCCAGGGGCAAGGAAAATAAGGAGGGAATTGCTCAGTTAAATGAAATTCTTAGTATTGGGCAATGCCACCGAATGCTGGCATCATTTTCCAGAAGCTGTGGTGAATGTAGCTGATATCTCGCTCCTGTGGGTAACAAAAGTACAGAGAGCACACCTGCTGCTGGCATCCCGAAGCTGCCTGGACCCGTATGCTGCTAGTCTGTTTATTGCAATGGTGCCTGCCAAAGTTATTACTGACTGGTGTGGGAAACGGTTCTACCATGGAGGAAGAAATAAGGCTGCCACCCCCAGAAATCTTTGGGAGAGAATTGAAGTATGCCTCCGTCAAAGTTTCATTGAGAATCTTGCAGGAGGATTCAAGGATCCCTGTGAACATAAACAAACTGCTTGTTATGGCCTCCCCATCCAACTCTACAGGGCAATGAAAAGCAGATAATAACTCTACCTCTCTTTGTTGTACTGCTACCTCTTGTATGAATAAATTAATGAAAAGTTGATGGCATCCCCAACTTAGCAGGACACAGCTATCACCGAAATGGGAAATACAATTACACACCCACCTGAGGTTCCTTCCCCTGCATTGGGCTTGTCCATGTTTGACTGACTGGATTCCAGTGTAGTCTCCAACAGGTCCTGGCTCGTGGCATAGCTAGACCTCTCTGTCACATGTCCCCCATCCTCCTCTTCATCCCAGGGGGGCTGTGACTCAGGCTCTTTGGAGGTATCCATGATGGTGTATGGTGTGGTGGGATCTCCACCAAATACAGCATGCAGCTTTTTGTAAAGGGGCAGGTCTGTGGCTTGGCACCGGATCAGCTGTTGGCTTCCCTGGCCTTCTGATATGCCTGTCGCAATTCCTTTGTTTTCACTCAGCACTGCTGCTGATCCCTGTTGTATCCCTTCTTCTGCATCCCCCTGTGCAATCTGCTGGAGATGGCCACATTTCTTTGGCTGGTCTGTAGCTGTGCTTGCAGAGCCTCTTCTCCCCACAAGCCCAGGAGAGCCAATATCTTCTGTCTACTCCAGAGGGGAGCACATCTGGAGCATGTTATCGACAGTGTCAGCTGGGCAGTCCCACGTAACAGTGGAGAACTGCTAGGTGTGCTCACCAAGATGGACAGTCAGGAAAAGGCATTTCAAAAATTTGCAGGGTTTTTTAAGGGAGAGGGACTTCGAGTTTCCACGAGCCCTGGGCAGTAGAGTTTACAATTGTGACTAGAGATCTCAATGTTGGGCATTGTGGGACAGCTGCTGGAGGACTGTTGGGGTCAACATAGGTAAAACACAGTGACTACATTCACACTGTGCCGCTCGGGGAGGTGGTGTTACTGTGTCGGAGGAATGGAAAGCTCGCATCGGCACGAGACAGATTTAAGTGTAGACACATGCACAGCAAGGTTGACAAAAGACAGCTTATGTTGACCTAACTTTGTAGTGTAGACCAGGCCTTAGTAAGTCCTGACAAATGACAAAAAAGCACTACCAGTGTGAACACCCTTTGACTACTCTAAGGTCTTTATCTCGCATCCCACCAGACCTGGAACTGAATGTCACAAACCACAAGAAAGAGCTGAAATCTCAGATTGGTAGACTTCAATCAGTTAGAGCCCTGGTAGGTTATGAAACATCAGATCTTTTAAAACTCACTTTGATCTGATGTATATCTTGATTCCGCCTCCTCTTTAATTCTGGCTTGATTGTAACCTTGACAAAGAGCTAAAGCCAAACCAAATCTGGTACACTTTTATGCATGTGCTTAACTTTACTACCATGAGTAGGTTCCACTGATTTCATAGTAAATTGGAAAAGTAAAATTAAGCATGTGCTTGTTTGCAATGTCAGAACCTAACAGAGTATTGCCAACCAGAAGCATCCAAAAATCGTAATTCAGGCCCCCAAAAAATCATTAAGTTGTCTTAAAAAGCATAAGTTACTTAGAAAAAAATATTTTTGGATTCTTATTGCTTGCCTTCAGGTTAAGTCAAGTCTTTAGGGTTCTTGTTTTGTAACTTTTTTTCTGCAACCCCAAGGGCTAGAAGATTTTTATGAAAATTGAGATTCTTATGAGTCCAGAAGCTGAGACTATTTAAAAAAAAATACTATGGCAAGAGTTGGCAACACTGCTAATAATAATAATACTGCTTATATAGCTTTTCTAATTCAATTGTCCAAGCTGAGAAAATGTATAAAGGAAAGAGCACCAGTGGTAAAAAGGAAAGTAGATTTTTTTTTAACTTATTTCTACCTTCATAAGTTACCAAACTGAAGTCCATGGAGAACTTTCTGGTGGTCAGCAGAGAGCTGGCTGGTGATACAGTCCTCTCCTGTCCCCATTCCCCTCCTCGTTGTTCCCATGTATTAGACTGCACTGAAGAAACCTAAATATGTGTTGTTTTCCTAGTACTAATTTTTCATCTAAGTAATTGCTCTAATTGTCATGAGGATGTTGCATGACGGTGGTGGGTCTGTGAGACAATCTCTCTCTATAAAGATGGAGTCCACAGTATGAAAAAGATTGAAAACTCAAGTTAAAATATTTGCAATATAAATATAGAAATAGACCTTTTAAAATGATGGGTTTTAACATGATCTTGTCTCTTTACATAGAAAATATATCAGCCTTGTCAATTTTGCCCTAAGTCTTTTATTTTCTTTTATTTTTGTGGATATCTGGATGTTTGTCATAAGTTGTCTAAACTATCTGTCTTTTCAAACCATCTTTGTCCATCTAAACACCTGTGGATTTTCCAATCTAATTGGAAAGCTGTTTGCTTTATTTTTTTCTTGTAGTTTTTTATGCAAATATTAGACTCAATCTATTTGATTTGATTGTTTTCAAAAGCCACAGTCAATATGGCATGTATTAAATTTGTAAAGAAAAGGAAAATTAAAGGTCAGGGTTAGTTTGATGGACTCTTGTTTGTACAGAACATTTTGGCTAACAATTATTTGCGTAGAGTTAAACGTTCATGTATAAACAGAAACACATCTCCCACATTCAGCCATTCATAGTGTAAAAACAAATATCCCTACCCTTTGCTTTCAGTTTAGAAATTTAGTTATAAACATCCAAGGCATGTGGCTGCAGCACTACGCAGAAGAACTTTGCAGATTTGTACTGGTAACTCAGAGGCCCCACTGTAGATTGATTATTTCTGTAAACTAACCATTAAGGGTCCAGTACAGCAAAGCACTTATGGCACAGAATGGAGGTGAAAGATGTACACCTTCATCAAGAATACTGTATGCAGTACTGGTCACACTATCTCAGTTTGTCCACATGGCAAGTTAGTGCATGGCAAGCCAGGGTATCTGCAGACCACTAGCTTGTGGTGCACTCACCGGCCATCTGAACTCTTCTAGTGTGCAATAAAAATTCCATAGTGCACTCTGACATGTTCCCACGTGGACAAGCCCTCAGAAAGAACATTGCAGAGCTAGCTAGCTTCAAAGAAGGACAAGAAGAATGATTAGGCACATGGAAACCTATCTTCATAAAGATTGAAAAGGTTGGGATGGTTTACTTTAGAAAGGAGACAACTAAGCAGCGCTATGATAAAAGTATATAAGATAATGAATGGTAGAGAGACAGGAGATCTGGAGCTGTCTCAAAATATAAGAACAAGGGGACGTTCACTGTGGCTGATTCAAAACTGATAAGCAAAGCTTTTTCACTCAAGCCTTTATTAGATTGTGAAACTTATTGCCACAGGAAGTTGTTGAGGGGAAGAATTTAGTAAGGATCAGAGAGGGATTGGATGCTTTTATGGATAACAAGATTATCCAGAGAATTATCATAGTTAATGCTAAAAAAGAGTTTTGGTGGGGATAAAAATCTCATGCTTCAGGGTTTAAACCAGTCTGTAATTAGGATGAGACTTTCTTGGGGGCACAAATTATTCCACATATGCCGGCTGTGGAGTTCTTGCTGCTTCTCTGAAGCAGCTGATGCTGGCCAGAGACAAGATAGCTCCACCTGTCTGATTCAGTGTAGCTATTCCTGTGTAGGCGTGTGCCTAAATCTATCCCTATTGAGTGAAGTGCTTAATCATTTGCTTACCTGCTTTGCTGAAGCAGGGCCTAATTGAATAAACTTGATGGTTTGTTTTTAACTCAAGGATACTGCATCATAAAATGTATTTGATGTTAATAAATAGGTGCTGTTGAGTTCTAGTTATTGAATGCTTCATGTATACTAGTAAATAGTCTGTAATACAGTCATTGCTATTAAAATGTCAGGATTTTCTAAACAGAGTGGAAAACCTGAGATTTCAATTATCAAAGAGCAGTAACTATTTTGGCAAATATGCTGCCATTTTAAGGCCTGATTTTCAGGGGTTCTGATCACTTGCAACTCCCCTTGAGTTCAGCTGGAGTGTCAAGAGCTCAGTGCTTTTGAAAATGAAGCAGTAAATGACCATTGTGTATGTTATAAAAATAACGACTGCGTAATACGAGAATGTACTACATATATCCATTCCTTTTTGCTAAGACATGAGACCACTCTTTTTTGTGACAATTATCAGGTTTTTTGGTTTAGCAAAGTAAGCATTACTGACAGCATTCATTTTATACGTATTATGGGCTTGGAGCCTCAGCTGGGGTAAATGATTGCAGTGTCATTGAAGTACATGATACTGTAGCCATTTATATAAGCTGAGCATCAGCCCTTATAGGTTTAATAGGGCCTGAGTGACTTGAAATATTTATTTTTCTAGGGTGTGCTGATCTCCAAACTCTTGATACTATGCAACCAATGGAAAGGAAAAGACAGGGCTACATTCATGAGTTGATCCAGACTGAAGAGAGATACATGGATGATCTTCAGCTTGTCTTAGAGGTGAGAGTTACTTGGAAACAAAAGGTGTTTTAAACAACAATCAAAGCAAAGTCTCTTATCTTCAGTGTCTCTTCTTTATCAGATGATCATTATGACATTAATTCATAGCTGCGTTGTGTAAATCTATGAAGTCTGAGGGCTTGTCTTCACTATGGGGGTAAGTCGACCTAAATTACGCTAGTCCAGCTATGTGAATAACATAGCTGGAGTCAACGTGGCTTAGGTCCACTTACCCCGGTGTCTTCACTGTGCTGCGTTGACAGGAGATGCTCTCCGGTCAACTTCCCTTACACTTGGAGAGCTGGAGTACTGGAGTCAACCGAAGAGTGCTCTGCCATCAATTTAACGGGTCTTCAGTAGACCCGCTAAATTGATCCCTGCTGCATCGGTTAGAGCAGCATTGATCTCCGCATAGTGAAGACCAGCCCATACATGTGAAGGCTTCGATGTTTTAACAACATACAACATGGATGGCAGAGTATGTTTTCTCATTATATCAACTCTTCGTGTACTGAGAATTGCTGTGTTTTCTAAAGGAAAACTGTCAAGTTTGCATTGTAAGAACAGTGCAATTAATTGCTGTTCTGTCACTCAGTACATGTCTACATTGTGCTGGCAAAGTGCTCTAGTGGCGTGTGATTTTTAGAGCTTTCTAATGTGTTGCATTCCCGCTGTCCCATGTAGACCCTGTGGCGTGGTGTAAAAGGCACCTCGTTCACATTACTGTAGTCCTTTGGGGCAGTTAGAGCACTTTACATAACACACCTCCCTGGCATGCCATGCCACACAGACAAGCCCTTAGACAGCTATTGTCTGTAGTCATCTTTTAAATAACTATGCAAGTTCTCCTTTGCTACTATCTTCAGACTATTTTAAGGAAGCCAGCCTATCCCCAGTGCCTTACCAATTTCATTCAAGCCAGTTACTGAATTGCTTGCTCTGGGACTACATTGCTGCTTCAGTATTTATCTTCCTCCACTAGAGAAACACCCCTTTCCTTCTGGCATTACCCTCGCTTGTGGTTCCTAAAGCAAAAAAAACAATTTAAATATTTTTGCAAGTACTGCATTTTTTCTCACTTGAGTAACTCTTTTCTCCTAAAGGACCTTCTGACTTAGTATTTAGTATTTATGTATCATATTGGTCTGAGGCACTCAAATATTATGGTGATGAGCACGGTATAAGTACTTGTATAGAGCAGAATAGTCTTTAGAGGTCAAAGTGCTTTATAAATGCTAGCTAGTTCTCACATACTATTGGCATAGGATAAGTAAGTATTGCCTACATTTTATAAATGGGGAAACTGAGGCAGAGGTTGAGCAACATGCCCATGGCTGCCGGGGAAACAATCTGTGAGAAAACAATGTTCGCTCACCAGCAGTCTCTCTATTATAACATTATGGCAAGTGTCACCAGGAGGTGCTGGTGCATGTAGTTTTCCAAATTGATTAGACTAAATTCTTGAAGCAAGGATGGTCTGTGGTTAGGGCGATAGCCTGGGACTTGGAAGAGCTGGGTTCAGTTCCCAGCTCTGCCATAACCCTCTGGTGTGACCATATGGAGCCATATAAGCACCTAAGAGAGAGATCTAGGTAGGTAGAGTTTCCCTCTGGAAAGCAGGCATTGGTGTTGGACTGAGACTCCTGAAAGAAAGGCTTCACCTGCATACTAGTTAATTGTCTCTGTTCCAGGACTGGCTGTATATGTGTAAATAAAAGAAGTTATGTTTGAATATATCCAGACTCTGCTTCACTGATTTATTTGCCTTGGTGACTGCAGGGCCCTGACACCTGCTACCACTTAAAGAGGTGATGCTGGTGTCAGTATGGGACACTGCTGTTGGAAGAAGGGGCAAACATAGGAACCCGCAGGAAGCATCTGTAGGAAGTGATCTGGAAAAAAATTCCACTAAAGAGCTTGCTTGTCTGCAGTGATTCTCAGGAGAAATGAATGGATGGATACCACAAAGTTCTGAATGTATCAGTGCATTAAGTTTCAAACCATTAATAATTTAAGAAAAGACAGCTGGCCATGTTCTGCTTTCTCTGTGTTTGAAGTTGCTCACGTGTCTGTTTTCTGACTGTAGGTTTTCCAGAAACGAATGGCTGAATCAGGCTGTCTCACAGAAGAAGAAATGGGATTGATCTTTGTTAACTGGAAGGAGCTCATAATGTCTAATACGAAGTTACTTAAGTGAGTACAGCTAGCATGTGTGCCTCCTAAATGAGAACCCACTAATGTCTAAGCTTCCCCCAAAATAATAATTTATTCTCCCACTCCACTCCGCAGGAACTGGTTTTATTGTAAGGCCTGCTCGACACTAGAAAATTAGATTGGCATAACTACATCACTCAGGGGTGTGAAAAATCCACAACCCTGAGCGGCATAGTTATGCCAACTTAAGTTCCTGTGTAGACAGTGCTGGGTCAATGGAAGAATTGTTCCATCGACCTAACTACTGCCTCTCGGGGAGGTGAATTACCTACACTGACGGGAGAATTCCTCCTAGCAGCGTAGGTAGTGTCTACATTGAAGTGCTACAGCAGCGCAGCTGTGCCACTGTAGCATTTTAAGTGTAGACAAGCCCTCAAGTGTTTCTGCTCCTGCTGATTATTTCCCACTTGATAATCCTGCAATGTCAATTCATTTAAGTATAACAGAATTTCTCAAACGGGGGTCGCCACTTGTGCAGGGAAAGCCCCTTAAGGACTGCTGTGAGCCCCGTCCGCAGGTCCGGCCGATCGCGGTTCCCACTGGCCGCAGATCACTGCTCCGGGCCAATGGAAGCCTCTGGAAGCGGCACTGGTCAAGGGACGTACTGGCCGCCGCTTCCAGCAGCTCCCATTGCCTTGGAGCAGTGATCCGCAGCCAGTGGGAGCCGCGATCAGCCGGACCTGCGGACAGGGCTCACACCAGCCTGCCAGGGGCTTTCCCTGCACAAGCGACGACTCCTGTTTGAGAAATCCTGAAATTATAATGTCACAAAGAGAGGGTTATGAGAGGGAAAGGAACAAACAACAGGAGCAGATGAACCTTGAACAGAGGGCCTTAGAAATAAAGAATATGTTTTCTATATTTTCCTCACGTTTTCCAGAGTTTTCTGAGAGTGAATTTTTGCAGTGACAAACCTGTTAATTGTTTACTATAAGGTGAGATGATGCTATATGCATGTACAGTGTTAAATCAGACTAGATCAGCATTTCTCAAACGAGGTCTGATCTAAAAGGGGATTGCAAGGCTATTGTAGAAGGGTCTTCAGAGCGGCAGCAGCTGGCCGGGCACCCAGCTCTGAAGGCAGCATCACCACCAGGCGCAGCACAGAAGCAAAGGTGATGTGCTGCCTCAGGAGGCGAGGGAAGTCACCACTTTTTGTGGGGAGTCATCACAGCCTGAAATATTTTCAAAGGGGGTCCTGGCAAAAAAAAATTTGAGAACCCCTGAACTAGATGATTATGATGGTCCCTGCTGACCTTAAAGTCTGTGGAGGCCAGTGGTTGCACTGTTTGTCCCAAAACACATTGAAGGGGAGGGAGAAGCGTTCCCACTGTTTCAGATATCACTTCCTCAGAAATCTACATGTGTTAAGCAAGTCTGTCAGTACAGCACACGGTGCCAGCATTCAGCCAGATTTGTGATACATCCGGGGCCTAACAGTGCTGGAAGGGAGGTTTTTTTTCTTGTAGGAACTCGATATTGAATGGAATCAGGAATCCACTTGTCTGACAGATAGAAAATCTGAGGCACCAGGGTTAGGTCACTTCTGAATTACAGACTCAAACTGTGAAATTCTCTCCTCTGCAGAGCCCTGCGTGTGCGTAAGAAGACAGGAGGAGAAAAAATGCCTGTGCAGATGATTGGGGACATCCTGGCTGCAGAGCTCTCTCACATGCAGGCCTATATCAGATTCTGCAGTTGCCAGCTCAATGGAGCTGCATTGCTGCAACAGAAAACAGATGAAGAGATAGAGTTCAAAGACTTCTTAAAGGTATTCTATTGACTAGCTTCCATACTGGATCCCGGTTTCCTTTCCCCTGATGGCAGGGCATGTTCAAAAACCTGTCCAACCTAAGCTTGACTTGTCCAGAAAAATCCAGGATTTCAGAATCCTTCCTGCATAGATACAATCCTCTGCTTTCCTATGAATCTGATATGCTGATAGTGTTAACATTCACTGACAGTTGCTGTAGAGCCTCCTTCAGTCTTGTTGTCTTGCGAGTGTGTTATTCCATTTTCCAGTCCACTGCTTTACATTAGTCCAGCCTAGATGCTGCACCTTCAAAGTTACAGTGCTTGTGTTTGCCTTACTTTCAAGATTCATGCTACAAAAGAGGTTGGAGTTGATTGATTTTGACTGCAAGGCTTGTTGTTTTAAACACCCTGCATAACTTGCAAAAGCTATGAGCTGTTGCTGGATTGTGTTGTTTTGGACTGTGTGATTGCTGTAAGTGTGAGGACTTCACAAACGTGAGACGTGTGCCAGGAGGCTAACAGTGAGCGTAAGAACATTATATAAAATAACTAGGAGTAAGGAACTGCTGCTGCAGCTCAACTGATGAGATGTCTTTGATGAAGGGCAATCAGCTGTGAAGGGGAAAATGCCAAAACATTTGACGTACAGTTTGGTTGTTTTTTTAAACAAACTTTTCTGGATCCTTATGTAAAATAAAAACTAAGTCAGCTTTAAATGATAGGGTTTTGGTGACTACAAGAGCTTCACTTTCCTGGCTTATGTTGGCACAATGTCTCATGGTTTGTCTACACTGAAATTAGCCACCACTGGCTGGCCTGTGGCAGCTGACTGGGGCTCATGGGACTGGGGCTATGTGGCTGTTTAACTGCAGTGTAAACGTTCAGGCTCAGGCTGCAGCCCAAGCTCTGGGACCCTCCCACCTCGCATGGTCCTAGAGCCTGGGCTCCAGCCCGAGCCCAAATATCTACACCACAGTTTAAAGAGCCCCTTAGCCCAAGCCCTGGGACCCCAAGTCAGCTGGTATGGGCCAGCCGTGGGTTTTTAATTGAAGTGTAGAGTAGACATACCCTCGGTAGAATGACAGTTCTCTAATTCTTTGCCATTGGTTCTAAATGTAAATGCACTGTGATTTTTAAACCTATATGAGCTCTAGGATTTCGTGTAGTAACTGGGAAGATTCATTCCATCAGGCACTGTTCAGTGCAGCGATGCAAATAGTTACTTCTATTTCTTGATCAGTAATGCAATGTCTCTGGATTACACCATAGAAACTAGCCTCTGACCCTCGCTGTAAAGGAATGCCACTTTCCAGCTTCCTGCTGAAACCTATGCAGAGGATTACACGGTACCCTCTGCTCATAAAGAGTGTGAGTATCCTGGGTTTGTAAAATTCTGAATCTTGTAGCACAGGGGTCGGCAACCTTTCAGAAGTGGTGTGCTGAGTCTTCGTTTATTCACTCTAATTTAAGGTTTCAAGTGCCGGTAATACATTTTAACCTTTTTAGAAGGTCTCTTTCTAGAAGTCTATAATATATAATTAAACTATTGTTGTATGTAAAGTAAATAAGGTTTTTTAAATGTTTAAGAAGCCTCCTTTAAAATTAAATTAAAATGCAGAGCCCCCTGGACGGGTGGCCAGGACCTGGGCAGTGTGAGTGCAACGAAAATCAGCTCGCATGCCGCCTTCAGCACATGTGCCATAGGTTGCCTACCCCCGGTGTAGCATTTTAAATTTGATTTCTGTAGCAGTATAACTGCGGTTGCAAAAATAGAGAAAGCATTGTCATGTAATAAGGATTTCTTCATAAGTGTATCACATCTGGCACCTATGCTTACCTGGGTTTTTATCTCTGTCTGTTTCTGTTTCCTCCCTTCTGATCCCAACCAGATTCTGGAGAATACCCCAGAAAACCACCCAGATCACAATAATCTCAAGCTTGCCTTGGAACGCGCAGAGGAGCTGTGTTCTCAAGTTAATGAAGGTGTGCGTGAGAAAGAGAACTCAGACAGGCTGGAGTGGATACAGTCCCATGTACAGTGCGAAGGACTTGCTGAGGTAAATGGCTTAGCTAGTGCTTGGGTGGCTGGCATATATAGGGCTGTATTGTAGAGCCCTTTAAAGTTAATTTACACAGAAACCAGATAGGAAAAAATAAGTGGGAGTGACATGTTCTGCCCACTAGCATTACCTGAGCTCTACCCACTTGTGATCTCAAAGGGAGATGCCACTCAGTAGATTGTGGGGATGTCAGGGGTGAAAGTAACTTACAGGACTTACCGGTACTGCCGGAGTCCTGAGGGGGTGTGGCCTCATCCAGAAAGGGGCGTGGCCTCTCAAGATTTAAAGGCCCTGGGGCACCAGCTATGGCTGGGAGACCCAGGGCCTTTAAATCAACCAGGGGTTCCCAGCTGAAGACGTGGCATGGAGCCCCCTGGGGGTCCAGCTGCCGGGGGAACCCTGAGCTTTGCGGGGCTGGGGTAGGAATTTAAAGGGCCCAGAGCTCCTGCCGCTGAGGGGAGTCTCGAGCCCTTTAAATCCTGGCCCCAGCCTGGCCGCCAGAGCCGTGGCCAGGATTCAAAGGGCTCTGGGCTGCTCGCAGCCCCGGGGAGCTCTGAGCCCTTTAAATCCCAGCCCCAGCCCGACCACCTGAGCCGCGGCTGGGATTGAAAGGGCTCTGGGCTGCCCGCAGCGGCGGGGAGCTCTGAGCCCTATAAATCTCAGCCACGGCCGGGATTTAAAAGGCTCTGGGCTGCCCACAGCCGTGAGGAGCTCTGAGTCCTTTGAATCCCGGCCCCAGCCCAGCCGCCAGAGCCGCAGCCGGGATTGAAAGGGCTCTTTCAATCCCCACCGTGGAAGCCAGTGCGGTCCGGCACAGCGTACTGGCTCTTGCCGGTACGCTGTACCGCACCGGACTGGCTTACTTTCACCTCTGAGGGATATCCATAATATGATTATCCCTCCCCTTTCTTGCCTGCTTTGAGCAGCAGTGAAATTGCTCACATTTTAAACTGGTACCATTAAGCTTCAGTTAATATTAATTGAAGCAATTTCTCACTCCTCGGATTTTGCTTAAGCTGCCAGCAGACTGAGGCAGATGTTCCTATGTGGTATTACTCTTTGTCCACATTTCTGAAGTTTTTCTTCACAACAATAAGAGTCTAGAAACTATTTTTAAACGTAATTCTTGAGCACAAGATGGCAGCCACTAGGGAAAAGTTTCAGCTCACTGGCCCAGTCAGACACCTGCATTTGTGGCCTTAAAGCCTTAAACTAATGTTTTTCATTGAGAATAGGGCTGAAACCACTACAGATTATAAGGAAATTGACTTCTCTTAAGACTTGCTAGGATTCTTTCCCACGTACTGTAAACTACTGGGGGAAATACACAAGCATTCTACATGCATTAAAGTGAGTAGGATTTTGAGGGTCATAACCAATAATCACTCTGAAGACAATCTGGAAATGATGCACATACTACCCAGCTGCTGCTACTCACATCTTGATTATATCTCTCTTAGCAACCGATTTTCAACTCCATTACAAACTGCCTGGGTCCCCGAAAGCTCCTGCACAGCGGCAAGCTCTACAAAACAAAGAGCAATAAGGAACTATACGGCTTCCTCTTCAATGACTTCCTGCTCCTGACCTACATGGTCAAGCAGTTTGTTTCTTCAGGGTCAGATAAACTGTTCAGCCCCAAGTCCCACTCTCAGTTCAAAATGTATAAAATGGTGAGTGAAATATAAAGCAAATTCGTAGTTCTTGATCTCTTAATAGGAATCCTGTTCTCTCCCTCTGCGGTGATACATTATCTAGTGTTGCTTGATTATTCACGGTTGTACTGAATATTGCACAGTCTCAGCTGTGTTGGGTGTCATTATCAGTCATTGGGACTGAAAGTTGACTGTGTGGGGATATTCTCTCAGTGGATACACAACCCCTATGCAGGGAATGTAAGTATGCTGAAGAGAGAACCCTCCTTGCATCGATTTTATAAACCCCTTCTTCTGCTTCGCAGTCAAGTACCTCCACAGTACTCTGCGGCCAGTCTGGTCAGAAACAGGAACCCGACGCGAGGCTCTTAAATCCACATTAATAGTCATTCATTGATTGATTTTGAAGACAAGGAGGGCTGCATGGTGCTCAGTGTTTTTGAAAATTAGGCCACTTACTTAGGAGCCTAAATGTTGACATGGGACCCTAACTTTAGTCCCCTGTTCTTGCAAATGTGGGCCTCTGTGTCCAAGCCCTGTATGCTTCCCAGTGAGTGCTCACAGTGCTCCTGAGGAAGGTAGGTAAGTATCCCCATTTTCTGATGGGGAAACCGAAGATGCTGAGAGGTTAAGTGATTTGCCTAAAGCCACACACTGAGTCTGTGATAAAGTTGGGAGTAAAAAGCAGAAGCTCCTGTTTCCCAGTCTTGCCTTAGTCCATGCTCTGTCTCTGCTCATACAGCTCTTTCCCTTTCATAAAGCACTTTTCTTAGGTAGCCAGGCTGTGTTTTAGCCCTGTATTCACTGGTTTATCTCTTAGTCCTAGAAAGAGTTTCTAAGATCTTTAAATATTGGTCTGTCTGTTTTTCTGGTGTCCTGAGAAGGGTGTTCACTTTCTTTAGCAAAAGAAGACATATTTAAATATCATAGTTTTGTTTCTGCTTATCTCGGTGAATTTGCCACAGCGAGGTTTGCCTTTCCTGCATGTTTTTCAGCCTATTTTCCTTAATGAAGTCCTAGTGAAATTGCCAACCGACCCTTCAAGTGATGAGCCAGTTTTCCATATCTCCCACATTGACAGAGTCTACACGCTAAAAACAGACAATATTAATGAGAGGTGAGTACTGGAAATGCTGAGCCTTATGGGGCCTGGGTGAGCCCTGTGGAAGAAAAAAATCTTTAAGCCAGACACTCCGGTGGCTCTTTGCAGTTTAAGAGCAGCAGAACTTCTACCAGATTACTCCTCTGTACACTAATGTGGGAGTGCTTTCACCGTGCAGAACTCACTTCAGACACACATGGACAAGCTGAAGGCATGGGGAAGCTTTCCATTGACTCACTGGGTGTTAGATCGGACCCATGGTGAGCATTCAGCCAAGAGCTGGCTCCCTATCAAGTCTGTAAAGATTTATCTGTCAATTCAGGGGGCTTCCTTCTGGACTTGGAACAGACAGTGGACTTGTAAATACTTTTCTCACCTGCAGGTACAGAGAGAGCCCGTTTTGCTCTCATCATGCTGGTCTAAATCAGGATGAACTGCTTTGAAGTCAGTGGAGTTACAAGCTGGTGTGGGAGGAGCGTCTTTGTAATAAGCCATCAGCTCTTCTTTCCTACGTTTTTGTCTGTGCTGAAAGGCTAATGTCTCAACGGATAATCGGCTTGTTCCATGATCCCACTGAGCCAGCAGTTCATAATGGGGAAGCATTTTTGCTTGGCAGAGAGACTGGAACAAGAAGCTGAGGGAGGAGGAGGACTGAGGTTGGATGAGGAGGGCTGGCTGGGCAAGGAGACTGGGATCAGAAGCCTCAGGAGTGAGACTGGGACTCAGTGAGGAAGGACAATGAGACTGGGACAAGGACAGTGTCAGAGTGACACTGACCATTTAAGAGGAAGTGTGATGTATTAGCTACTTCCTGGTTGGGTTTAAATAAGATCACCTTTGCTCTATGGGGAGAAGATTTAGTAAATTGGAGGCGGAGGCAGAGACAGCAGGAATCAGCCAGGAAAAGGGGCAGGTGACAGTTGCCAGATACCAGGGTACTGAGAGGACCCTGAAGGACGCTGTAGGTAGTTCCTGGGAGAAGGCTGAAGGGAGGAGAGCAGCAAGAGGGGTTCGCTGGCTGACTTTCCCAAGCCAGAGAGCCAGATCCAGAGGGCTGGAGGGGGCTGAAAGTCACAGCAGCAGAGGGAGGTGCCTCCTGATATCTAAGCTGGAGAGCCGAAGAGCAGGCAGAAAACAGAGGAGCAGCGAAAGTGCTTATTCACTGGCATCTCCATACCTGGAGAGCTGGAGCTGGGGAAACAATGAGAGAGCTGTGGGGAGTAAGGGATGCTTCCCTGGTGAGGATGATCTCCCACCAGAAAGGCTGTGGGGTTTGCTCTGGGAAGAGGGGGGTTGTACTCCGGCTGGAAGGGGTAGGATGGCTGTCCTGGAAGAAGGACAGAAGAGAATGGACAGAGTCTGAGAGTGGCAGAAAACACTGGAATGTGGTATTTGTTAGGTCAAGGGATGAGATGTATTGGGATTTGATAGACCACTTGCACTGTGGTGCTACATGAACTATGTTTTGGGACCTACTGTTTTGGATTGTTTACACAATAAATGTTTTGTAATAAACCAGCCCCTAGGAGGGGTATTCTTGAGGCAAGAGAGTCTGGTGTGGAGTTACTGGGGACTCTACAGAAGGGAAACTGAGGCGGTCTGCTGCAGGAACATGCCCCAGGCTGGGGTTGCCCTCTATCAGACAGGTTTGAGGGGGGGTAGGGCAGAAGGGGTCAAGCTTTAGAGAGTAGGTAGAAGAATCTGTGCCCACAAGAGCACTCTCCCTTCTAGAGCCTGGAATGGAACCAGAATCCCCAAGTCTTACCATACCTCTGCTGTCAGCAAATATCTGTGTAACCCACTAGCAGTGTGTCTCCAGTTCCTTCTAGTGCTGTTCCACAGAGAGGGTGACAGCTTATTACCGCTATCCGTAATGCGATTAGCTGAAGTGACGGAGGTCTGTGTGGAGGGTCTAAAGGTTTCAACCCTGCTGATGACCTGTGTATCAATATGATGCCAACTAGCAGAATTCATTTTTTTCAGTTTGCTCTTTTGGAAACCTAGGATATTACACACAAAAATTGCATTAAGAGAACATTAAGGATGCATTGTCAACCACTCAAAAGTTAGAGGTCCTGAGGAAAAAGTAGTACGTGATCACGTAGTTGAAGGCCATATCATAATGTAGACATACAAGGGGACTGAACTAAGGGTGCACAGGCAACCCTAATTGTGGCATTTCCTAATTCTTGAGTGCTTGACTTGGCAATCTTAATAACGTTCTTTTAACCTATTGATTTTGTGTGTAATATCACATGTAAAGCTACCCACATGTGTCAGCCTAATGTTTAGTTCATGTCCTCTTCCTGATACATAATTAGCACAGGCTTCTCTTTGTCTAGACCAACATATTATGTAAAACGGAGTTACCCTTTGGAGAAGGTTTAAATTACGCTAAAAACCATGTTCTCCATAAAATTGATTGCAAAATTCTCAGCCTCCATGAGATTCACCCCACTCATCTCTACTCACCCCACATACCAGTACCAGAGCACACATACCAGCTAAGGAGGGGGCTGGTGCCACTGCTCTGGACTGGGTCGGGTAGGCAAGAGACCATTTTTCTGATGATTTCCCATGGTAATTGGGGGCAATGGACCAGGCTTCTGCTAGGTCCCCTTACTCCAAAGATGGCTGTCACACCAGTGCCAAATACAGAGGTAAAATAACCTCTCTACTTGTGCTTGAGATTCCCATTTATGCATCTCATAATCACATGAGCTTTTTTGGCCATAGTGTCACACTAGGAGCTCATGTTCAGCTGATTATCCACTACAACCCCCAAATCTATTTCACAGTCCCCCCTCCTGAAAGGACCAGCTGCAGTCTTTGTTCCTGGGTGTATCCATTTACAGTTAGCCATAATTTTACATCAAATGAATGTATGATGATGGGACCCTCGTGGTCAAAGAGACCTAAGATCAGGTTAGCTCAAAAGAAGGGAACAAAAAATGTGACTTGAATTTGAGACAATGAGATTTATTAGGTGTTGCTGGAATAACCGCAAGATTCTTGGCTCCAAAGTGACTCTGAAGGGATTAATTTTCACAGGACGGCCTGGGTCCAGAAGATCAAAGGAGCATCAGAGCAGTATATCGAAACTGAGAAGAAGAAACGGGAAAAAGCTTATCAAGGTACAAAATGTGGGCGCTGGCTGAAAAGGGTGCAGGGCTCTCATGTGCCTGGAGGGATTTCAGGGTCTTCTCTTGAGGAAGCAGCTTCCAAGATGGTTGAGCTAATGTCCCTCTTCTAAACGATTAACTCTTGACTGGGAATGTAGGTGCTATTGCATGGCTGAGTGTGTAACTCGTGTTTTACTAGAAAGCGTCTCTAGCCAGTGGTGTAGCCAGGTGGAGGGAACAGGGAGAGCGATCAAAAAAAAAAAGTGCCACCCGCTGCGGCACTTTTACTCACCCAGCAGCGCTGTGGGTCTTCGGTGGCAGGCCCGTCACTCGCTCCAGGTGTCTTTGGTGGCACTGAGGGACCACTGCCGAGATGCCGCCGAAGACCCGCAAGCGAGTGAAGGTCCCACTGCTGAAGTGCCGCTGAAGACCCGGTGTGCTGCCGGACGAGTAAAATAAAAGTGCCGCAGCGGGTGGCGCCTTTTTTTTTTTCTCGGCTCCCCCGGGTGAGTAAAAAGGCGCCAAGAAATTGACAAGGTGCCACTTGTGCTCAGTGAGGGAACGGCCGCTGCCCCGCTCCCCCCCAGCTACGCTACTGGTCTCTGCATACCAACTGACTACGTCACCTGTTCCAAATGGGACAAATTAAGATAATATTGTTGCCAGCTTTATTTGTATTGTCAAGCTGTTTATTAATTCTGATTTTCTTTTCCAGCACGCTCACAGAAGAGCTCAGGAATAGGACGCTTGATGGTACATGTGATTGAAGCCACAGAGTTGAAAGCCTGTAAACCTAATGGTAATAATTTAGGGGTGGAAGGCTAGTACATTCAAAAAGGAGGGTTAAGAGTTCACTGAGTCAGGCAAAAGTGCAGATTTCAGTGACAGCCTCTGCAGGTGGCTCTCAGGGATGAAGTGGGGTAATGTCTCTCTGCTGTACTAGTGAATAGTTGTTGCCTAACCCAAGCTTTTGGCATGGCAGCGCAGAATGCACCTTCAAACAGCAGTCACAATAGGAGAGAGGTTTTTGTATTGGGCTGTACGTTTGTGTAAATCCAGCCTCTGAAAAAGACTTTTACTTTGTAGAATAAGATGAACAACAAGAGAAACGTGAGAGCGCCTTGGTTGTGGTCTGGCTTTTTTGTGTGTTCCTATCAATAAAGACTCTTCAGTGCTAGATATGCTTAGGGAAAAGCATGTCACTGTTTATTCTATGCTTAGGGAAAAGCAATCCATATTGTGAAATCAGCATGGGGTCGCAGAGCTATTCCACTAGGACGCTGCAGGACACTTTGAACCCTAAGTGGAACTTCAATTGTCAGTTCTTCATTAAGGACCTTTATCAGGATGTGCTGTGTATCACCATGTTTGACCGGGATCAGTTCTCACCTGATGGTAGGTGTAAACATTTTTTCAGGACATTGAGAATTCTCTGATCATTTTGATTGTGCTGCATGTTTTCCTCCCAAATAGCCACAAGGGCTTAACATCTGGTCCCACTCTGAGAAAAAGACATTTTCTTATTCAATCGGTATGTTAGCCCTGCAAAGCCAGCATAGCTCTGGGTGATCAAGCTGGATTTTATTCGGTCTTGTCCATCAACAACAGAATTGGTTTTTTTCCAGTTAGGTACAGTTTCAGTTCAGCCTCAGCCCCTGGAGGAAAATGGGGCTGCAGAGGTGTCACTGAAGGCAGAATGTGTTCCCTTCATTGCTGGTTGTGATGCATGAGAAAGAACTCAGCTTGAGTCTCAGATCCCAGGTTACACTGGCACAGCTGGCAGTTGGAAAAAAAATATTTTTTTTATCTGTAATCTGAGCACATGTGATATTGAAATCATTAACTCTCAATAAACAGAGAATGCCATTTTTAGTGACATTTCAAGGTAGAACCTTACTTTTCTACACACAGTACAACTGTGTACTATAGCAGTATGCATAAGGTTGCCAGGATGAAAGCTGTATCCTTGTAAACACTCCGGACTGTTGTTCGGAATCATCATTCCTCATGGAGAGAATAAAATATATAAATCTAATTAAAAGTGCCTGAATTAAGGCAGTTAAATCCCTTGGTTTTCTTCCTGGCATGGTGTCATAAACAGATAGCTAAGGGTTAATGTTATTTTACCTGTAAAGGGTTAACACACGGAACCAAACACCTGACCAGAGGACCAATCAGGAAACAAGACTTTTTCAAATCTGGGTGGAGGGAAGTTTTTGGGTGTGAGTCTTTTGTTCTTGGTCTGTTCCTTTTCTCGTCTCTGAGAGTGATCTTTCTATCTCCTGGCTTTCTAATCTTGTGTTTCCAAGTTGTAAGTACAAGGGTAGTAAGACAATAGGTTTATATTGTTTTCTTTTGTATTTACATGTGTGTAGTTGCTGGAATTTGTTAAATTGTATTCTTTTGGAATAAGGCTGTTTATTCACTTTTTTTCTTAAGCAATTGACCCTGTATATTGTCACCTTGATACAGAGCCTATTTTTAATGTCCTTTTTCTTTCTTTTTATATAAAGCTTTCTTTTTAAGACCTGTTGGAGTTTTCTTTAGTGGGGACTCCAGGGAATTGGTGGGAGGAAGAAGTCAGGGGGAAAAATCTCTTTGTGTTAGATTTACTAAGCCTGACTTTGCATACCCTCTGGGTGAGGGGGAGAGAGATTAGATCTCTCGCTACTTGTGTTTCCAGGACTGGAAGCAGGGAATCTCCTAGGGTCGTCCAGGGAGGGGAGCCTGGGAGGAAGTAACAAGGAAACAAGGGGAGAGGGTTATTTCCCTTTGTTGTAAGACTCAAGGCATCTGAGTCTGGGGGTCCCCCAGGGAAGGTTTTGGGGAGACCACAGTGAGCTAGGCACTGTATAATCCCTAGCTGGTGGCAGCGATACCAGGTCCAAGCTGGTAACTAAGCTTGGAGGTTTTCATGCTAACACCCATATTTTGGACGCTAAGGTCCAGATCTGGGAAAAAATGTTATGACACATGGCACCTGATTTATTGTGAAAACTTGGGCAAGTCACTTAGCGTCTCTCTGTCTCCATCTGTGAGATGAGAATATTTTGTATTTGAAAGGGATGGTATCAGAAATGAACTGAGGTTTGTGAAGCATTTTGAGATCCTTAGATCAAAGACATTAGTGCAAAGTATCATTTCTAATATTTTTTAGCTCTGTGCTTCTAGAGCTCTATCTAGCAAAAAGTCCTTTTCGTCTTCTCAATTGTGCAGGATGATTATACTGGCTAACAGCAGGCTGACCTGTTCAGGAGTAAGGCAGGGACAGGTCTCAGTCAGGGAGTAAAGATTGGAGAAGGAGCACTTGTGCTTGCTGAGGTATTACTCTTTAGTATCGTTCTCTTACTTCCTGTGACTGAGAGTTACTACACGCATAAAAATTCAAGCCTTTAATGATAAATACATTAACAGTAATGGGAACAACTGAATTGCCTAACATAAGAACGTAAGAATGGCCATACTGGGTCAGACCAATGGTCCATCTAGCCCAATATTCTGTCTCCAACAGTGGCCTGTGCCAGATACATCAGGGGGAATGAACAGAACAGGACAATTATCACATAATCCATACCCTGTCTTAGGGACTCCCAGAATATGGGGTAATCTAAACTAATCTAGTCTAGTATGGGACATAGTCATGGCTAGGGGATTCCAAGGAAAGTGCACTAGGCACTTTGAGAAACTCTTGAGCACTAGGTGATGATCCAAGAGGTCCTTCTCAGCTCTGACATCTGTGATAGGTGTCCATTTCTCTTTATATTACATAGACCTATTGAGCCATTCTAAATGCATATCTAATATTAGTGCTTTGCCTTGTTTGCTCAGGTTTTCTAATCTAAGATTTATAGCTAATGCTGTTCACTTACATTTGTTCAACAGATTTCTTGGGTCGTACTGAAGTTCCAGTAGCAAAAATCAGAACAGAACAGGAGAGCAAGGGACCTACAACTAAACGTTTACTGCTGCATGAGGTTCCAACCGGGGAGGTTTGGGTCCGCTTTGATTTGCAGCTCTTTGAGCAGAAAACACTCCTTTAAGAAAACATTTTTATTTTACAAAGGACAAAGCTGACAGCTTGGCCACCTCTACCAGAGCTGAAAGCATTTTACAAATCAGTCACACCCCCCCCAAGCCAGTTATTGAGCAAGAATTCCTGTTGCTGCATCATCTTCCTAATTATCCATTGTATATGATTTCTTTGCTGCGTCCTAAGTTGCTGGTGATCTATGCAAATGCAAAATTTACTGTATATAAGATACTGTAGCTCAGTGCCTTTTTGTTGATTAATATTGACATTTTTGTTGTGTTCAGATGCCAATGTTTCCGTTTTCAGGGCCATAAAAAGTATTAAATAGTATCTAGGCATCAAATGTATGTATATGTAATGTTACCACTTAGTCTAACATATAGACCTAGGAATGGTTTAGTTGAAGGCTAGAATCATTCCATTTGAAAGCTGAAAAGTGATATCCACTGGAATATTCCCTTCTCAGGGTGTTAATTATAGGGATTAAATGCTGAAGCCTTTGCACTTGAAGAGGCTCTAAAATGCTGTATGTTCTTTTAAAAAAAATAATCAAATGCAGTTCTTTACTTGACACAGTTCTGCACTGAATAAGAAATTGTAACTTGATATGTCTTTCTGGTTCGGTTGTATTAATCATTTCTGGCAGAGACAATGTGGTTAAAAAGAGTAAGTAGAAAAAATGATTTATTTTAAATACTGTGTGCGACCTACAATAAGGTGGAAGAATATTTTTCAACTTTTAATTTTCCTAAATTATTTGTGTAAAATTACTTGGTTTTGCAGATCTCCGTGGGATGTGCATTTTTATGCTTTGTCATTGCCAACATGTACATACAGAGTGAAAAATATAAGTTTATTAATGTAATTTGTCTACATATATTTACTGATGCATATTGATTTTTTAAAAATATATTTTATTGTACAGGTGAATGAGAAATAATGGGAAATAACTTATAAGGACTAAATTCAAGGAAAGACTATTAAAATGTAAATTTTGTTTGGTATGGGAACTGCTAGTGCAGTAGGGGTTTGTAGAACTGAAATTTGTTGCAAGCAAAATCTTCCTCCTCACATGAAAATCAGGAATGGTAAAAGGGGATTTGTTTTTCAAAGTGTTTGACAAATAGTAACCATGTTATTGCATCCTGAATTTGCCTTGTGGACATTTAAGCATTGCATTCAGTTCCAGACAATGAGTGAATTTGTATCCCACAGGTGCTACAATACCTAATAATGCCTAACAGAGTTTCAAACCTGATTACCAGCCTGAAGGCCCTTTCTTTGCTGGACTTAAGTCAGACCCTCTGTTACTTTTAACAGTTTTCTGTGGTCCAATTTTTCTAGTCCTAAATAATAATAAAAAAAAAATCTTGGCAGCTTTTGAGAGATTGTGTCTATCTAATTGATGGGAATCATGTTTGTTTTATACATCTTAAGGGGACAGCATTTTGTTGTGAGACAATAAGGTGTGATTGCCAAACCTTTGCATTTTGTATTTAATCGCAGCCTACCCCTAGTGAGACGGGGTAATGGCCCAATATTTTAAAGGTATTGAAACTATTCAATCTGTAGAATATTGGCAGAAGTTAATACAGCTGGAATGGTTAGTACTGGTCTTCGAGGAAGATGTGCCTTCTACTTCCATGCCTGGTTGGGGTAACTCAATCTTTCTATGACCATTGTTGTTAAGTCATCTCAGTTTGTGCACCTTTGCTTGCAACAAGTCTCCAGCAGAAAGTCATTCAAATGTGGCATGATATTAGTAAGCAAACTTATTTTATACTTCACACGCATACGTTTATTTTCACGTACAAAGTTTTAACAGTGAAGTAAATACCAGCTCAAACAGTTGCTTGAGAATGTTGTTTAACATCTATAGAAGCTACACTTACTTTCCTCCATCAAACTGAGGTTGGCTGGCCAGGGGCACTTTGATTTGCTCGTTGTTCAGACAGAGGATTTGTTTTTGAGATTCTGAAGGTGCCCCATCCTCAGAGTTCTAGCCTACTGGAAAATAAACAAGATCTGGAACTAGTCAGTGAATCCTTCAAGGTCATGGAAAGGACAACCCAGGGACCTGCTTTCCCTAACACGTTTTCACTGCACTTTTTGATATCTGAAGTAAATCAGACCTGGAGTAGTAATAGAGCACCTTATGTAGGAATGTGCAGATTCTAGAAATGTCCTTTTCTGGTCTTGCTTGTTGTCTGTTTAGTTAGGCAGTCTCTGGGATTGTTAAGAAGGCTATATCATGGCTGGGAAGGTAGGGAAAATGTCGGTGATTTATTTCTCTTTTCAATACAAACATTTCACAGCATTGCGATAAACTTCAGTGTTTTGGCACTGTCATCTGTCTCTGTGCAGTGACATTTTTAAATGAAACTCCTGCCATTTTAACTTTCTCAGATTTTTAGTCTGTACAGTATTGTTACTGGGGCTGGAAATCCATGTAGCACAGAGTACTTTGCATTTCTTTGGGTATTGTACTGTTATGGAATTGGCACTTCAGAAAGGAATGGTTAGCAAGCTGGTTTTATTGCATTTTGTCAAGATGACTGGCAAGTGGTCAGTTGCTTTGGCAGAAGGTCCTGGGTGCACATCCCAAATCTAACTTTCTAGTAGATATACATCTCCTCTTTCCAAAGGGTGGGAGGACATGTGCTGTCAGCCCAGGCCTTGAAGTCCAGGGTGCCAGCGTTATGGCTTCTCTTCACCCTTCGCCTTTAACAGAAATCAGATTGGTAACAGCCATTAACATATTGTCACATATGAATGATTGCTCCAAATCAGCAATGCTTCACCTCCAGCTATTAACTGCACTGAGTCATTCTGACAAATGTTCTCTTAACAGGAAAATTGGATTAAGTGAATGAACCTGCCACTACCCACAAATTCTCTCTAAACAGGATGCTGGAATAAAGCTTAGGTACAGTAACAACCCATAGGACTGAGAGCGTGAACCGATGGGAGACATGGTGTGCTGCCCAGTACCAAAGTCTCTATGGCCAGAGGATGGTGACACTGTCCCTAAATCCAAGGAAGTGAGGAGGGAAAATGGAATGGGTGGCAGAGAACTGGAGAGAAGGCAGAAAAAGTGAGGAATGGAAAGCAAACAGCACAGAAACCAATCGAGTGAGATGTAGCAAGGGCTGATCCTACATGAGTCTCTCTCACAGGGACAGGCTCCAGTGCAAAGAGGTGGGGGAGCCATTGTTGTAAGGGTTGCCCATGCAAACCCACACAGAGACAAGGAATAAAACCTCTCACTTGGTTCAGCTTTGCTATCATTGCACATAAGGGGCATGTTTTTCCTTAAGAGGCCTTTGGTGAACCAGCACCAACGGGGAGTTTGAAGAACTGAGTCAAAACCCTTACTAAAAGCTTCCCTTTCCCCATAACTCAGCAGCTGTGCTGATCCACTCCCTTTTTCAGCACAAGGCTCCCCACATGCTCTGCCAGCCCACGGAACACTCTGTACTGATTCCCAGCCCACAGACTGGGGCATGGTGAAGTTGGCATCCACCTCTTAGTATCTTGACACCCACCTGCAGCCTGAGTTAGAATCCTAGAGGAGACCCAGGTTCCACACCTCCCGCTCAGGGTTAGCAGTATTTGCTTTGTCCAGCACATGCGCCCATTACAAAGTTTTCAACAGGTTATAGTTGAACTGTAATAATTTTCTTTGTTTTGCATCTTTCACTACAAAGATACTTATCAGCTGAACTTTAAACCATCTCCTTGCTTACGGCATTTTAAGCATAACTGATGCTTTTCTTAGAGTGCCTGTGATATATGCTTAAAGCCTCCTGGCTCTGTGATGTAGCTTGTTGGTGCAGGATACCCTCACTGGGAGCACAAGGGACAATGCATGGTTGGGGATGGGGGCTGCCAGAAGCAAAAACCTCAAAACTGTCACAACATAATGATCAAATGTAAAACAAGCTGAGTGAACAGCTGTAAATCAGCCACCTTGCTTTGCTCACAAAGAGCCTGACACTAGTGACAGCAGCAAAACTCTGGCTCTTTTAAGAGCCTTCAGACACATCCAGATGAAATCCTCATCTGACTAGCCATCCTCCCCTATCCTGAAGAGGCTAAATTGTAGGTTTGGCCTCCAGGCCTGGCCCTGAGCAATGCAAGAAATGACTCAGCACAACCCATCTCTAGTTCAGAGTTCCCTTGCTCTTAAGACACTGGAACAGGAATTCCAGGTGGGGCCATACGGAGAACCATGCTGTTCCCACCCCCCACTTTCTACATAGATTCACACACCCCTTACTTCTCCAGGAGGCAATCCAGCCCCTTTCACCAGCACTAACTTCTTACAAAATGTACAAAAGTAAGCAGACTCCACCAGTAAAACCACCTGAACTTGCCCTTCCAAGCACTTTGATCTATGACCGGACAGGATGGAGGGTACGTCTATTGCCACTCAGCAGATTTGTTGGACTTTACCTCTTCCTTTGCCGAATCTCACTTTCTATGTATCCTGGGGGTATTTTCAGCCATTCAGCTGCATCCATATTTTGCCGGCCTAAAGGAAGCAATGGCAACTTTGCCTTATATAGGTCGTTCATTTCTTTGGCCGAGTATATCCTTCCTGTGGGGAGTTGAACGGTAACTAATGTGAACAGCAGCACTATTGCTAGCCAGAATGGCTCTCGTTGTGTGAAACACTTTCACGAATTGAAGAATATGGATGATATTACGTACCTGTCTCACATTGCTGGATAAGCCCACCCTCAAGAAATCTTCCTTGTACCTCTTTTAACAGCGGATCGTGTAAAGGTGGAGTTGACACCTATAACAAATGCAGTATTTCATATGCTTGGACTAAGAATAACATTTTAATTTGAGGGGTTCAGAATGGCACAGACAAAAGTTACATCTCAAAACACCCTGTGAGTAGGGAGGTGTCATTAGCTCTACTTTATAGATGGGAAACTTGAGGCACAAATCGGTTAATAACCTACTTTTCAGAGGTGGTAAGGAACCCAGCAATGCTATGGCAAATTGAGAATATAGCCAAAGTCCAGGCCTCCTGCGCTAAGCACCCTCTCATTACCTCTCCCATGTTCTGCACAAGTTGGGCAGAGTCTACAGGCTGCCCAAAGCATTAGAAATGGGGGTGCTGCTATTGTACCCACTAACAGTATCCATATCTGTGGGCTACAGTCAACTACTTCTGGAGCAATCAGGCTTTTTGTAGGAAACAAAATTCCCACCAAAAACAAGCCACAAGAAATATAGGATTATTCACCCAGCAAGTCAGCCAAACAAGCGTGATTCAGTATTACAAACAAAACACACCCGGCCTACTCTGAGACACACCAAGCCCTGGTCAAAGGACTTTAGCCCAGGTGACCTTTGTAAATTTGAGTAAAACTGTAAAACAAAAACTCTTCTGAAATATTTAAACTTACCCAGCTAACTACTGAGTTTAATATGGAAGGAATGGGGGCCTGCTCTCCTGCTTCCACTGAAATCAACTGTCAAATTCTCCTTGACTGCAATGGCAGCAAGATTGGGACTCAGTTTTCTAAACTAATGCAAGTGGAACCACCTGAGCCAAAAGACCATCTTGAGTATCACCAATCCTAAGAGCAACAAATCAGTAACATACACTGGCTGTCTCATTAGCCACTAGACTTTTCTTGATTAGAGGGTGCACCTAAAAGCCAAAAAGCGGCAGTTGGCCGTACCTTCAGATAGGTGGGATGTGTATTCAGGAAGAGAGGGTCGTACTCTGAAGAATCATAATCTTCCAATGCCACCTTACCCTGTGTGGGAAGCAAGCGATAGCTCAGGTCATGGCTGATGCTGCTGATGTAGTGACTGGAGGTAGCAGTGCTGAGGCCTAGCTGGCAAGGTTACATGTACATTTACTGAGTGTCCTGTGGATGGAGGAGTCTGTTGTTTATGCAGCTCTAACTCCTCAGCAGCAGTTTCATGCAATGTTTAGTGCCACCCCTTTGCTTTGTATGTTTGTATTTAATATTTATATCATAGTGGTGCACGGAGGCCTCAGATCAGGCTCAGCATTGTGCTAGGCGCTGTATAAATATGTACCCCGTTATGTCCCTGCCCTGGAGAGCTTACAGTCTTTCATGGCTAGTCCCTTGTACAAGCGTAAATGGAAGCACAGGCATAGTTTGACGTCTATGCTATTCTCTGAAGCATCGGCGCACAGTTCCCTCCATGTCCCTGCCACACTGTTCAGGTGCAGCGGAGACCCCCCCCCCCCCGGCCGTAGCTTAGCAGTGCAGCAGGAGATGGAAGTGACATCCACTGCTGCTGAAGAGCTGAGAGGTTTGAAAAGACAGAGCACCTGATACCGGTGCAGCTGAGCAGACCCTTGTCTTCAGCCAAATGTGGCCTGATGGAAGCAGAGCCGCTTCTGTCTTCGGGCCATGATTGGCCATGTCGCCATTCATCCGCCACCCCTGCTCTTGGTTGTGGGACTGGCGAGGAGGGGGGAGGTGAGAGAGTGGGGAGAATGGAAGTCAGGGGAAGGCTGTCTGGTGGGAT
The DNA here is from genome assembly GCF_025201925.1 of Gopherus flavomarginatus. Classification (NCBI taxonomy): domain Eukaryota; kingdom Metazoa; phylum Chordata; order Testudines; family Testudinidae; genus Gopherus; species Gopherus flavomarginatus. Next base: position 200,484,206 of record NC_066620.1, on the reverse strand, counting down.
GGGATAGGGGGGAGAAGGGGAAGAGATTGGAGGGCCAATGGGGGGACAGGGAGAGGGGGAAACGTTGGCAGAGCCAGAGGGGGGAGGGAGGAGTGAAGCTGTGGGGAGAGAGCTGGCAGGGATCTGGGGAGAGAGAGAGACCGAGATGGGGGCACTTGGAAGGTCGGGGAGGGGAGAGACCAGAGGACGAGAGGAGGAGGCTGGATGAAAGGGGGGAAGGGAGGGAGTGACTGATAGAAGTGAGGGAGAACAGAGGGATGGAATGGGCAAGAGGGGGGGACAAGTGGTGTGCGGCAATAGGAGAGTGATAGAAGAGTGAAAGGGAAGGGAGGAAGCATGAGGGGGGTGGGAAGGGGTGGGGGAGCCTGAAGGAAGACGCAGGAAAATGGAGGGAGAAGGATGGAGATGAAGAGGGGCATCAGGTTGATGACAGAGGGGCAGTGAGGGGGGGAGGCAGGGGGGCCAGGAGAAGGGGAAGACTAATGGCAGGGAGAGAAAGGCAGGAAGAAAGAAATGGCCAAAAAGGGAGAAAACATCAGAAAAAGAAAGCTTTAAGGTGAGCCAGCATCAGGGATTTTATCTACGCCACAGAAAAGTATCAGTCTCTCAAAATGATTCACAAATGGATACAATGAATGCGTATTAATACCCCACTGCTACACAGGCCCATGCACTCAGGTAACCAAGAATTGGAGGATTTTAGAGGGTTCACAGCCACAGGTTGTAGGGTAAGGCTGAAGCCCGCAAATTCATGATACAAGAGGGGATCTGGGCTTTTCACTGAGGAAAATGTGCCCTGGATTCCCTGAGAACTCCAGGAAGTGGTGAAATGGTGACACCTGCCTGGGGGGTCATGATATGTTGGTAGGTTACTTACATCATCTTACTCAGAGCAATGGCTCAGGGGCCTCAGCTTTTCCACCACACTTCATATTTTCCTTCCAAGGATTTCAGTGTTTTACAAGAAACACCCCCCACCCACGATAAAGCAGATTATATAAGCCTCACTCCACACACCACTGCCAGGCAGCCCCCTCTATAGCACAGTTTACAGGCATGGAGAATACTATACATAGCTGAAACTGTAGGGTGGAAGAGAGATAGGCAAGGTGGAATTGCCTCACTTGGAATTTGACTAAGATACTCTAATTTTGAAGAAAAAGGTCACGGTATCTTTAACAATCTCAAGTAGCCAGGGTCTCATTCAGTAGCATGGGGAACTGAAGCCACCATGACTTAGCGAGAAAACTGCCAGCAACCAAGTAATAAACACCACTTTCTGCAGCACTTGGGTGTTTCTTGGAGGCGTCCCATCCACGTACTGACCCAGCCCAGCTTGTGAGATCCTACTGGATCACAGTCTGAGCTTGGCTGGCTGCAAACCTGATATGGTATCTACAGTTCTGAATCCCATGCCTTCAGTAAAAAGTCTGACCAGGCCCTTCATCCTTCCAAAATAGATAAACGGCGTTCCATGCTGTGTGGGATGTTCTGATTAAACCTTAGAAACTGAAGTTCTGTTTGCTCTGTGTTGACTTTTAAAGCTTCCATGTCACTTTTCACATGCATCTCAAACTCCATGACCAAAGTTTCACCACTATAGCACAGTGTGCCTATTGCTCTCACACCCAACTGGCTACATTCCCATGATGCTGTATGGGTAGAACTTCTAAAAGACTTGTTTCCTTTGACCGAGAAGACATTTTATAAACATAAATGATTATTTCACCAGTGATAGATGATGTGACTGTTCTGTTTTGTGCATTGAAGTTACGTATGAAGGATGACTGGAAGGAACCCCATAGATCATAAATTCCAATATCCTGCTGTGCAAGCAACGCAGTCATTTAATCCTGCTCATAAACTTCTCAAGCCGTGTCTTAATACTCACTGTTTGCCCCCACCAGCCCTACTGGGAGGCTGCACCAGAACCTTCCTCCTCTGATGGTTAGACACCTTCTTCTAATTTCCAGCCTAAATTTACTCATAGCCAGTTTATATCCGTTTGTTCTTCTGTCAACATTGTCCTTTAGTTTAGATAGTTTTACCCTCCTTGGCATTTACCTCCCTGATGTATTTATAGAGAGCAATCATATCCCCCCTGAGCCCTCATTTTGCTAGTGTACATAAGCCAATCTCTTTTAGTCTGCTCTCATAAAATATGCTCCCCATTCCCCTGATGATCCTAGTACGCCTTCTCTGCATCTATTTAAATTTATCTTTCCTGAACATGAGTGACCAGACCTATACACATTATTCCAGACGAGAGCTTACCAATGCCTTGTTCAATGCCATTAATACGGCTCTCTCTCTACTGGGCATTTTTCTTTCTTATGGCCACATTACATTGGTGGCTCATAGTCATCCTGTGACTGAGTAATACACTCAGGTCTTCCTCTGCCTCTGTTGTTTCTAACTGATGAGGCCCCAATTTACAGCAGAAATTCTTATAGTCTCTACATGCATTACCTTGAACTTTGTACTTTTTAATTTCATCCCCTTTCTATTGGTCTGGTGATCTAGGTCATCCAATTCTTCCTGTATCATTTTGCAATACTCCTCTGTATTGACAATGCTTCCCAACTTTGTGTCATCAGCAAATTTCATTAGCACACTCCTACTTCTTGTGCCAAAGTCATCAAAGCAAATATTAAATAAGATCAGTCTCAAGACCCATTGACACTTGAGGAACTACACTAGTAACCTCCCTCCAGCCCAATAGTTCTCCATGGCATGAATACTGTGTGCAAATGTGATTGCCCCCATCTCAAAAAAGATATATTGGAATTGGAAAAGGTTCAGAAAAGGGTAACAAAAATGATTAGGGGTATGGAATGGCTTCCGTATGAGGAGAGATTAATAAGACTGGGCCTTTTATCTTGGAAAAGAGATGACTAAGCGGGGATATGATAGAGATCTATAAAACCATAACTGGTGTGGAGAAAGTAAATAAGGAAGTGTTATTTAATCCTCCTCATAACACAAGACCTGGGGGGTCACCAAATGACATTTATAGGCAGCAGGTTTAAAACAAACAAAATGAAGTATTTTTCCATACAACACACAGTCTGTGGATGTTGCCAGAGGATGTTGTGAAGGCCAAGACTATAACAGGGTTCAAAAAAGAACTGGATAGGTCCATCAATGGCTATTAGCCAGGATGGACAGGGATGGTGTCTCTAGCCTCTGTTTGCCAGAAGCTGGGAATGGGTGACGGGGGATGGATTGCTTGATGATTACCTGTCTGTTAATTCACTCTTGGGCATTGGCCACTGTCAGAAGACATGATATTGGGCTAGATGGACCTTTGGTCTGACCCAGTATGGCCGTTCTTATGTTCTCCTTTCAGCCCAACCCATTGTTATCTTGTTTTAGCCAGTTCCTTACCTGTCTCTTCCATCTTAATTAATAATTTCATAGACTCAGACTCATAGACTTTAAGGTCAGAAGGGACCAATGTGATCATCTAGTCTGACCTCCTGCACAAAGCAGGCCACAGAACCCTACCCATCCACTTCTATAACAAACCCCTAACCTATGTCCGAGTTACTGAAGTCTTCAAATTGTGGTTTGAAGACCTCAAGCTGCAGAGAATCCACTAGCAAGTGACCCGTGCCCCATGCTGCAGAGGAAGGCGAAAAACCTCCAGGGCCTCTGCCAATCTGCCCCGGAGGAAAATTCCTTCCCGACCCCAAATATGGCGATCAGCTAAACCCTGAACATGTGGGCAAGACTCACCAGCCATTGTAATAGGCATCAAATGCTTTATTGAAGACCAGACATTAGATCTACTGCATGTCCTTCCTCTTTTAAAATAATTTATCTTACACAAGATAGATATCTAGTTAGTGTGGCACATCCTACCTTTGGGAAAACCATGCTGAATTTTATTCCATTTTCCATTTACCTCCATATCTTTAATTACGCCTTCCTTCAGAATTTGTTCTAATACCTTGCATACTTATTGAGGTCAGATTAATTGGTCTATAGTTGACAATGTCCCTTTTTGCCCTTTCTTTAATATAAGTATTACATATGCTATTCTCCAGTCATATGGTACCATCCCAGATTTGATAGGTTTATTAAAAATCTTTGCTATCTGACTAGCACTCTCATGTGCCAGTTTTTTCAGTATTCTGGGATGGAAATTATCCAATTCCTCTGATATGAGCGCAGTAAACTCTTATGAGTTTTGCTTTCATCTCTCATGTGGTAAGTTCCATTTCTATGCACTTATTCCCATCAGCCATTCTACCTTCGCCCTAATGCTCTATATCATCATTTTGTGCCACATGTATATCATCCTTAATCTCCACCCTATCCTCCCTGCACAGAGGCCCATTTCTTCCTTTCTTGTTCTCTTTTCATTTTTATGTCCAAAGAATCTTTCATTATTTGTATTAAATCCTTTTGCAAGCTCTAACTCAGCTTGCTTTTTGGCTATTCTCACTTTATCCCTTCATTTTTTGACCACCAAGACATACCATATATACTCGTTCATAAGCCAAATATTTTTGGTAAAAAAGTGACCCATCAAAGAGCAGGGGTCGGCTTATAAACGGGTCTACACCAAAATTTGATGATTTTAAAACTCTATGAAATCATTGAATTGAATATCTAATACATTGTCATTTTTGTTTACCTAGAGCGTCTGCAGGCATGGAGCCCATCAGCTCGCTGAGGCCACGATTCGCCATTCCCAGACAATGGGAGCGGCAAACTGCAGCCACAGGGAGCGGAGGGGCTCTGTATCTGTGAATACTCCAGGTAAACAAAACGTCAAGGCCCACTAGAGGCTTACCCCAACAGGCCAGGTGCCAAAGTTTGCCAACCTCTGAAATATAGGGTCGGCTTATGAAAGGGTCATACAGTTTTTCCTATTTTTACCTAACCATCTTGGGGAGGTCGGCTTATAAACGAACAGGCTAATGAACAAGTATATACAGTAAGTTTCTCTTTTGATCAATCCTTTCTTCTATTCTTTTTAGGGTCTTTGCTTACTCCTAATATCCTTTTTGAGGTGATTATTCATCCAATTAGGTAGGGCAGCACTCCAGACGAGTTTTTCCCCCTTGCTTGGGACTCAAATTCCAAATAGTTTTTGCACCCTTGACTTTAAGAAAGTCCAAGCCTTCTCCACATTTAAATCCCTGAGCTCTTCAGTGCAGTTGACTTTACTAATTATGTTTCTTAAAGTCTCTTGAGAAACCTTAGTTACTGACCTGTTTTTAATTATCCTTCCTTTTAATTTAAACTGACTTAATTTGTGATCACTTGATCCAAGGTTATTTTCTACAGTCAACTCTTTTATGACGTCTTCAATACTTATCAAAATTAAGTCTAAAATAGCATCATTTCTTGTTGGTTCAGTCACTATTTGGTGAAGAAATCTGTCCTCTATTACATCTAGTTCATGAACCAGAGAATGACTTTAGCAGTTTTCTATTAAGAGACACTCAAGTATAACTCTAGCAGCAGCTGTCCTGCATGTTCAAAGTGCTCACTAGCAGTGTGAACTTTACAAAAGAATGACATTTTCTACCCTGAGCATGATTAGTTTTGAGTATTAAATCACAGGAAACAAGGCACTCAAGTTACTAAGTGTTTTTTTCAGTAAATTGGTAATGTCACTCCACTTTGAAAATTCTGTTAAGATACTACATTGGCACCACCTCAGCCTGTGGTCCTACTGCTTCACAGGACAGGTAGAACACAGAAGTGAGTGCTTCCCCATGCTGCTCTGACAATGTGCTGCAAAACCATCCTGGAAAAACTCTTGAGAGGTCAGAGTATAGTTCAGTCTCTGTTGACCCATTCAGTCCTTGACTTCTTCTGCGGAGGACTGTTTAGCATATGGTTTTCACGCTAAACGTTTCATAGCCCATTGAGTAAACCCCACCGTTTTCTCATTACAGCAAATCCAGTTTGGAACCATTTCATATGTTTCTGGTACACTGGACAATCCAATCATTACCTGAACACAACAGCTGTTAGTTTAAACCACAATTATGTTGTTAGCAAGAAAAAAAGATCAAGTACAAACAAGACTAATGCAGATCCCATGGCTATGCCACATTGTATCAATTAAAAGGTCAACAATGGGTGGTTTTGCCAGCAACCCTCAATGTGCAACCCATACAATGATAAAATCATTACGGATACCTTCTTATTACAGTAGTTTAAATATAGAGCGAGCTGCTTTCGTTTCCTTTCCTCTATTTCTTCACTTGACTGGCTGTCAACTTTGTCCTCAATTTTCTGCAGCAGCGGCTCTGAAACACACTCCAGCCATTTCTTGTACTGGATCTCCTTCTTTCTCAGCTCTAGGAAATCTCTGTGTCTCAAATACTTGTCCACCTCCTACATTACAGAGAGGCAGAGGATATTAATGTTTTTATGTAACCTATTAAGCACTCATCTTTCAGAGATGAGAAGGTCTATACAGAAAACAGAGTCCAGATGTGGTGGGGTGAACGGAAGAGTAGGTGGAAATGGGCAGTTAAGTGACCAAACAGAAAGACCAAATATAAATATCGATATTTTAAGCAAGAGACTGGTTGTAAGCCCATATTTAGGGTCCCATCTTCAGTGCATCCTCCTTTCAGAGGCCTGTGTGGTGGCCTAGCAGAAGGGGGAAAGGGTGGTGCCAAATAGGCTGGGAATCAATAGCAAATTCAGCATTAAGCACAGCAGTAATTTACCATAAAGTTTTAATCTCTTTCCCAGAGCATCAGGCCACAGGGAGTATGGGGCTGCAGGGCAACATGACGTGCAAGGGACTGTGTTGTAGCATAGAAGGGAAAAGCCAGAAATATGGGGGCAAGTGAATACAGAGAGACTCAGTGGGGTACAGGAGAACTGTGGGCAGGGACATGGAAGAATGCCCACCCTGACTAGTTAGGGCTGGGGGATAAAGTGTCAGCACCCCACATCCAAAGGGATAGAAGAGGGTGAGCTAAGTCCTCTCTGAGCAGCGAAAAGGCAGGCTCGTATTTCTGTATGCATATTTCAGATTAAACGTTGAATCTGAAATGATCCCATACCCCAAAAGGTGGAAAAATCAGAGGGCAGGTGAAAAACATCTCATGGTTTTTAAGCCAATCTTATGATCCGGGAGTCTAACATGATCATGGAATGCTAGGGATTGGCACCATAGCAGCAGGAGCTATGAGTGTCCAAGAGGACAGGTAAATCTATAGCAGCAAAAATGAAAACCTGGCAGTCTATGGAGAAAGAAGCACAGAGGAAGACATGGGTCATAACATCAGATCTCAGGTAGCTATAGGTAAAATGACACTATGACTTCCAGTGAGGAAAGAAAGGCACAAGGACTCAACTAAAGATATGGGGTCTAAGATACAGTGATGAAAATCTATTTTCTCTGATTCACAGTGGAATATTTGAGAGCAGAATTTGGCTCAAAGGTCACATATCTTGAGATAACTGGTCTTATGATACTATCAGCTACTGACATTTTACCATCAACTGTTGATGGGCACAGAGATTTTGACACCCACATGTTTTCTTGTGTAGTCATCAGGATATGGTGAAAAGGACAAATATATGTTCCTTACCTTAACAAAATAATTTTCTCTGTCCAAGATGGACTGGGTAGCAGCAATAATATCTTGGCCTTCATTAGATATTGCCTAACAAAATATCAGCAAAACCGGGAAGTAAAACTGCTGAATAAAAAATAGTCATTAGAATTAACTCTGATTTCAAAATAATCAGTATCAGTAAAGTAGATTAAGTTCTTTGATCAGCAAAGATGGAAGGGCTGGTGGCACTCTTAGGCATTTAGATGCTCAGATAAGCATGGGAAGGAAAAGCAGATAAGATAAAAGAGCAAAGATAGCATCAGTTCAAGCATGAGAAAGAATATGGCAGAACTCCCTCCTGAGAAGAAAACCTCCTAGGACGATTTAATCTTACACTGCACTTCCATTTTCCCTTCCCAGTTTATTAACCCCTCTGTATTGTAAACCCCAAATATTTATTTACACAAACAAGTTTCCCTCCATACTTCCCAACTAAACACCCACCATCTCTAAACTCAATCCACAGCCTTGAAAGTAAGAACAGGAAAGAGCTATTATCACCACATTGTCAATTACAGCACACGGAAACTTTTAAAAAAAAGTTTAAATTTGTAACCTTCAATTGAACTGATGTTCTCAATCTAGTTTTTAAATAAAGAGTTCCTAAGGCCTAATCTAGTACCACAACCAATGCAAGTACCCTTATTAGCAGTCTCAGCAAGGAGGCCACGGAATGAACGCACAACAGAGACTGAACAAATCTCTCACTCATAGAGGTGCTCCCTCCAGAGCATGATTGAGGCACACAGGCGAGGAAGCTATGGGATAGTCAGAGGACTCTGGTCTCCGGGACTGGCAATCTCCATCACCTTTTACAAGTACTGAATTAATTTAAAAAGAGAAAGTAATTCTATATTTTACAGGAAAGATTCTAACAGCAAACTTTAAATTTCACCTTTAAAAATATATGATAAATGTTTCACATTTCAGTGAACTGGTCAGTTTCAGACCCAAACTGCACAGGGTACTGTGCGTAAGGGCCATAGCTGTGGTAAGGGGCTAAAGGCTGGCCTACACTGGACAAGTCGCCCCAGTGTAATTGAATTGATTTTAAGTTGAGTTAATTTCATTGATGCAAACTGCTTGTGTAGATACACACAAACTGATTGAAACCTCACTTACATTGACTTTGCTTAAACCAACCTACTTAAGGCTTAAATTAACCTGATATTCCCAAGGTTCTACCAGTTTAAGTGTATTTACATTAAGGGTTTGCACCAGTATAACCTGATCAATTTTAAATCATTGTAATTAGTCCAGAACAACACTTTGAGTGTAGACCAAAGCCAGAGAGAAGCTGAAATGTTATTATTCTTCACTCACCTTCCTGCCTTTCATTGCTACTGCAGATGATTTCACAAGCCAACTCTATTGCAATACCCATGCTCGAGAGCACCATTTAAGAATGAAGTTTTAGTCTTAACTTAGAATTTCCTGTGTTATGTTTGTTTACCCCTAATGTGCTGATGGTACCACATCATTGATGGAACACAGCTGGTGTTTGGAGCTTGCCTATGCAAGTAAAGAAAGAGCCTCCTGTAGTAAGAGGAGGCCCTGAGATATAAACCTTGGTATCAGAGGCCTGGTATGAGGCCTAAGGCCTGAACTAAAGTAATGGTCAAGACTTTGCTAACATAAAGCAAAGTTAAGCTCTGAGCCAGAGGCAGGCCCTGCTCACAGAAGCTGGCAAGGAAAGGGCTGATGCTGCAAAAAGATACGTACCTAAAAGGTACTGAACACTAGAGATCAGAACATTCATATACTTGCACATTCCACACAGATAACAAGGAACAGGCTGACCCATCCCAATAACAGGGCCAAAAGGGTAATATGATGGATAGAGTTGTTTTGTTCGAACCAACGTGTACAAGGTGAGAGGCGGTACCTTACTACGTAGAGGGGTTGTATCTTGCTACGTAGAGGGGTTGCACCTCATACGTCAGGAGTGATGTGTAGCTTGTTTGTACCTGTGTATAAGAATGCATCCCTGGGGCAGTGTCTTTGTCCAGCCGAGGGGGCAGTGGAAAGTCCCGCCACTGACTGAGCTGAGTCCACTGCCAGGGGGCACATACTCATAGTACGTCCTGTAGAGTAACAATCTAGAGGGAACTATTATTGTGCTTTGTTTGACAATAAACCTGGCCGAAGTGCCTTCGTACCTTACTAGACTCTGTGGTCATTGGGGGTTCTCTTCGGGTCTGCTATGTCAGCTATCTTCGAAGAGCTGGGACAGCACACAGAGGGAACACATGCACGCAGCCAAGTGATATCAACATTGAACAGAGCAGAGTACCACACCGGTAGGCATCTGACAACACTGGTGACCCCGACGTGATGCTCCCACCTTCCATGATTCTGCAAAGTTCTATATTATTTTACATCCCAATGTGTATAAATCTGTTTCTTCATTTTTCACTTTGCAAAACCACACTATGTAGTTTTAAAAGACCCCTGGCTCACCCGTGTAGACTGGTGTCATGCTTCAGCAGGGTTCTCTTACTGAAGTGATATCAGCAGAAAAATGCATGGAGCAGGAGTCAGAGCCAAGGAGCAGCAACCAGAGGCAACCAAAGAAAAACTACTCTATATTTCATAATAAGCTGAATGGCCCTTTTACCTTGGTTATTTGGGGCATTCAGTATGTTACACTAAACCTGACAGACCTGTATTATATAACTGCAGGCCACCTTAAATAATAACTTACAGAGCTCTTCTCAATTCAAATACTAAATATATCTATATAGCACCATTAAAATGCAGCTACCTCTGGTGTGGCGGGCAGCAACTAACACTCACACTGTACAACAGTAAAGGGATGGAAAATGTTGCCCAAGGAAGACAAACTTCTCTTACAAAAACTCCTGTCTCTTATTAAAAAAAAAATGCCGAAAAAAAGCAGACAAGATCCCAGTTATTAAAGTCTTATCCAAAACACCCACTCACAGGAGACTGCATGGAATTGAAAGGATCTATCACAGGACGATGATGATGGGGCCAAGTGAATCATGCAGAGCCTCAGGCTGCAGGGAACCATTTCAAACTAGATGCTTTGACTAAGTTACCTTTCCACCCCAAAACACTTCTCACTTGGTAACTTTTTGTTACTCTTCCCAAAGGTGGCAAACCACTAGGTATTGTCCATACAGCAGAAATGTTACAGGACATTGCATTTAATTACTTTTTCCTCATCCCTGCAAAAATACAGCTTCTGTCCTACCTGCACTTGAGAAAACCGCTTCTGTGTTAGCCAATCTTCACAAGCTTTTTTCCTTTCAGAAGCACTTCTGCCAAAAGTGCTTGGGGATCTGCTCCTAGCCAGGGAAGAGGTGACCCTCTGCAGAGATTTTAACAGAAGGAAAAAAACAACAGTTTTGGTTTGCAAAAATCACACTGCTCATCCTTCCACCTAGGTCCAAATTCCAATTCCTCTACAACCTGGGGCATAACTATAGCACTTTTCACCCCCAAAGGATCCCCAGCTTCACTAACCACCGCTGTGCAAAGAGTCTTGCAGCACCAGTTAAGCAGTGCACAGCAATGGTTTAGGACAGGAAGTTTAGAATACCTTATCAAGCTGAAACAGCCACAAATAGAGTTAGGCAGAATTTTATTACCCAAACTGGAATCTGGCAGGACCCACCCCTATTCCCGCAGAAATAGCCACGACATATCTAATGTCCATACAGAGCTGGGTCTTTGGTCTTTGGTTTTACATCTCTTCCAACAGCGCAGTTGCCCCAACACCAAGCCAAGGTGCTGGCTGATCTGGAAGACTCAGTCAACAATACCACTTTCTGCAGCATGCTGGGCCAAAGACATTCCTGCTCTAGCTTTACTGTATTTGGCCCACTAGGTTTTCCTTGGAGTTCTCCCATCCAAGTATTGACTAGGTACATCCTAGATATTCCACAAAACAAGGTGCTAAGGCTGCAGATGTAACCAGAAAAACCCTTCTGTTGATTGGCAATGAGCATGAAGAAAGAACTACCATGCTGGCTAGGATCTGGGAGCTGCTTAAATTACTGCCTGGGCCGGGGAGTGAGCACATTTGTTGCCTTCAGTGCAGGTAATGCAGTAGGATTCAGCCAATAGGGAAATGGATAGGGAGGATAGCTCATTAAGAGAGAAAATAAAAAGCATGAGGCTCTTGTAAATCAGGCTCTCAGGAAATACTTGTCTCTCTCCAAGACCAAACAGTGGAAAGGCTTTTGACTGCAGAAGCTTTAAAGACTTTCATCTTAGAGATTCTGGATGCAATGAAGCCTTATTAGTCTGTTGACTCCAGTGAGAGCTGAGAGTACTCAGCAGTTTTGAAACACAGGCTTACGAAGATCTTGGCCAAGATTCATATAATCCCAGTTAGATTATCATGTCCATTCCCAATGTACCATTCAAGATCAGACTGTAGCAAGATCAGACTGTAACAAAACAGTCTCCGTTATTTTTGTCCAGTTTAATTTAATAGATTCATGCAGTGGAGCTGCCACCATTTATCTTGGGAGACTACTGATGGCCCAAAAGACGTCACTTTAAGGAAACATGTCCGGATAGTCTACATTTTGTCTTGACTCAGTTTCATCCCATTATTCCGAGTTATGTCCCTCTACTAGGCCATCCTAAATCTCAGCAATTCCTCTTTCTCCTGGGGATGAGATTCCCCAGGCACAGGAACTGCTGAAGACAGCTGTAACACTACCTCCCAAGAATCCCATCACAAGCCCGAGTAGGGGCTGTGCTGGGGGTAGGAGAGGTGTGCCAGGGCAGGGCTGGGGACAGAAGGGACTCATTGTCCTGCCCAGCACTTCAGCTACATCACCCCCTCTTTGAGTGACCTCACTATGAACATAAGAGCGTAACATAAGAACGGCCATATTGGGTCAGACCAAAGGTCCATCTAGCCCAGTATCTTGTCTTCCGACAGTGGCCAATGCCAGGGGTCCCAGAGGTAATCTTCAAGTGATCCATCCCCTGTTGCCCATTCCCAGCTTCTGGCAAACAGAGGCTGCCCTGACCATCCTGATTAGTAGCCTCCATTAATTAATCTAGATCATTTTTGAACCCTGTTATAGTCTTGGCTTTCACATTCTCTGGCAGAGTTCCACAGGGTGACTGTGTGTTGTGTGAAGAAATACTTCCTTTTGTTTGTTTTAAACCTGCTGCCTATTAATTTCATTTGCTGACCCTTAGTTTTTGTGTTATGAGGAGTAAATGTATCTTTTTTGAGATGAGGCAACCACATCTGCACGCAATAGTCAGGATGTGGGCATACCATGGATTTATATAGAAGCAATATGATATTTTCTGTTTTATTATGTATCCCTTTCTTAATGATTCCCAACATTCTGTTAGCTTTTTTGACTGCCGCTGCACACTGATATGCATCAGGTTAAAATATTTGTCCTTGCTTTCAAAGTCCTACAATATGAAGCCCCAGACTAAATCTAGAGCTTGGTCTCATTTCATGCGCCTTGCTATCACCTCTCCACCAGTGGAGATACCCTTGATACCCTTTTGTCTCCTCTCACAAATGCTTCCATGTCTTCTTCCATTTTGCCCTTTCTTCTTGGAACATCCTCCTCAAACCAGTTTGTCTGGTCACCTCACCCCCTTCTTTCATTCCTCTGTGCTGTTGCGGAGTATGGAAACCTTAGGGAAGGAGAACATGAAGCTGGAGCAGAGGGAAATGATTCCACAAGTGGAACCCTCCTTCTAGATGATGTCATAGTATCCTCTCGCAGTGAGGATATTCCGCCAGGGGAGGGCCCCAGTTAGGAACAGACATGTAATAGTAATGGGGAATTCAATTATTAGAAATATAGGTAATGGGGTTTGTGACGACCAGGAGAACCACATCGTGAATTGTCCACAATGCGTGAAGGTTGGAGACCTCTCCAGACATCTAGATACACTTATGTGCAGTGCTGGGGAGAAGCCACTGACTGCGGTACACACAGGCATCAGTGACATAGGGAAAGGTAGGAGAGAGGTCTTGGAGACCAAATTTAGGCTGCTAGATAAGAGATCAAAGTCAAGGACCTCCACAATAGCATTCTCTGAAATGCTTCCAGTTCAATACACAGGAGAAGTTAGATAGGCAGAAATGTAGTGTCTCAATGAGTGGATGAGACGATAGTGTTTGGTGGAGGGATTTAGGCTTTTTAGGAACCTAGGAAACCTTTTGTGAAAAGAGGAACCTATACAGAAAGAGTGGGCTCCTCCTAAACCAAAATGGAATCAGATTCCTGTAAAATTAAAAAGGACATAGAGGAATTTTTTTAAAAAGGGATGAGGGAAAGCTGACAAGTGCAGAGGAACACACAGTTTAGACAGACATCCCATAGGAGGAGAGGATAGAAGTCGACACTGCTTTAAGTCGATGTAACTTACGTCACTCAGGGGGGTGACTTTTTCATATCATAAGTGACGTAAATTACATTGACTTAAGTGGTGGTTTGTAGACAAGCCCTCAGTTTTAAGTGGAGCACAGAATCTGGTCCAAGAGGTGAATATAGCCGAACCACTCAGTAATAGCGACCATAATGTAATTAAATTTAACATCCTTCTAGGGGGGGAAATATCAAAGAAGTCCACCACTGCAGCATTTAACTTCAAAAAGCAGAACTACACAAAAATGAGGAAGGTAGTTAAACGGAAATTGAAAGAAACAGACACAAGAATTAAATGCCTGCAAGATGCATAGAAATTTGTTAAAAATACCATAACAGAGTCTCAAACTAAATGTATACCAAAAAAAAAAAAAAAGCCATGATGGCTAAAAACATAGTCAAAGAGGCAATTAGAGATAAAAGGGCATCATTTAAAAATTGGAAGTAAAATCCTACTGAGGAAAATAGAAAGGAACATAAATTCTGGTAAGTTAAGTGTAAAAGTTTAATCAGGTAGGCTAAAAAAGTATTTGAACAGCAACTAGCTAAAGACACCAAACCTACTAGCAATTTTTGTTTTTTAAGCACAACAGAAGCAGGAATCCTGCAAAAAAATCAGAGCAGCCACAGGACAACCAAGATGCTAAAGGACTCCTAATGGATGACAAGGGCGGAGGGTGGACAAGGGTGGAGAAGCTAAATGAATTATATGCATCTGTCTTCACTGCAGCCATTCTTTTTAGGTGGCAAATCTGAGGAACAGTCTCAGATTAAGGTGTCAGTAGAGGAGGTTTAGGAACAAATTGATAAATGAAACAGTAATAAGTCACCAGAACTAGATAATATTCACCCAAGAGTTCTGAAGGAGCTCAAATGTGAAATTGCAAAAGTACTAACTGTAGTCTGTAACCTATCACTTAAATCAGCCTCTGTACCAGATGACTGGAGGATAGCTAATGTAATGCTGATTTTTAAAAAAGGTTCTAGCAGTGATCCTGGCAATTACAGGCCAGTAAGTCTAACTTCAGTACATGGCAAACTGCTTGAAACTACTGTAAATAACAGAATTATCAGACACACAGATGAACACAATATTCTGGGGAAGAATCAACATGGCTTTTGAAAAGGGAACTCATGCCTCACCAATCTGTTAGGATTCTTTGAAGGTGTCAACAAGCAAGTGGACAAGGGCAATCCAATTGATACAGTGTACCTGGAGTTTCAGAAAGCCTTTGACAAGGTCCTATACCAAAGGCTCTTGAGCAACATAAGCAGTCATGGGATAAGGGGAAAGGTCCTCTCATGGATGAAATAACTGGTTAAAAGATAAGAAACAGCATAGGAATAAATAGTCAGTTTTCACAATGAAAAGAGGTAAACAGCTGGGTCCTGCAAGGATCTATACTGGGGCTAGTGCTATTCAACATATTCATAAATGATCTAGAAAAAGGGATAAACAGTAAGGTGGCAAAATTTGCAGACAATATTAAATTATTCAAGATAGTTAAGTCCAAAGCTGACTTTGAAGAATTACAAAGAGATCTCACAAAACTGGGTGACTGAGCAACAAAATGGCAGATTAAATTCACTGTTGATAAGTGCAAAGTAATGCATGTTGGAAAACACAATCCCAATTTATATACAAAATAACAGGTTCTAAATTAGTTGTTACTACTCAAGAAAGAGATCTTGAGTCATTGTGGATAGTTCTCTGAAAACATCTGCTCAATATGCAGCAGCAGCCAAAAAAGTGAACAGAATGTTATGAACCATTAGGAAAGGGATAGATAAGTACTTCCTACAACCACATTTTACTATCCCCTCACCTGAGTCATAGTTCAGAATCAAGGATGCATAGACTAGAGCAGAGATCTGCAAATGGTAGATTACGAAGCCTTGTAAAATAGATTGCCAGCTCCCTCCTCTCCCCCCAGCTGACCGCGCTGGCCCCCGAGCAGATTTCTTTCTGCTGTCACCCATTAGCCTCTACAGAGATGTGGCATGTGGGTAGTGCAGTCAGCTGTGCGGAGGGAGGGGACTGCTGGCAAAGAATTCTCCCCTCAACTATGGAACATTTTCCATTTGGTCCAACACAGCCTAAGCCTGCTGAGTTTCAGGGCACACTACAGGGGGTCAGACTGGAGCAGTGGCTCTCAACCTTTCCAGACTACTGTACCCCTTTCAGGAGTCTGATTTGTCCTGGGTACCCCCAAGTTTTACTGCACCTAAAATCTACTTGCTTATGAAATCAGGCATAAAAATAAAAAAAGTGTCACAGCACACTATTACAGAAAAATTGCTTACTTTCTCATTTTACTATATCATTATAAAATAAATCATTTGGAATGTAAATATTGTATTTACATTTCAGGGTATAATATATAGAGCAGTTTAAATAAATCATTGTCTGTATGAAATTTTACTTTGTACTGACTTTGCTAGTGTTTTTTATGTAGCCTATTGTAAAACTAGCCAAGTATCTAGATTAGTTGATGTACCCCCTGGAAGATTTCTGCATACCCCCAAGGGTTTACATACCCCTGGTTGAGAACCACTGGAATGGAGGATGGTCCCTTCCTGACCTTCAGCTATGAGTCTATAAAAAAAAATTTATTCCCCCTGGTTTTAGAAAGCAATAGATATTGTGGTCAATGTTTTTCAGGGTCTCTTTTCTGTTTGGTAATTGTTGGCTGGGAAAGCTGATGAAACTGAGGGTGTTGTGCAACATACTAATTGTGTATGAAAATAACATGAAGGGCCCTCAGAACAACTATGAAGCACTCTCATTGTGTATAAATAAAACAAAACAAAAAAGTAAAGATTGATGGACATGCAGTTGGATGGAAGAATCATTACATCTGATATCATACAGGATGATGCACTTAATTACTCCCTCTGAAAGAGAAAATATACCCAATGTACCTGTAAAGGAGTTGAGGGTTCCTGCATTAGCCAATCTTTTGAAGATTTTCTTTTGCACAGAGTGCTTATTGTTCTGATCTTCTCGGACACTGATGGTGAGATTCCCTGGACAGGCTTAAAATGAGGAAAATACCTGAATATTATACTGTCCAAGCTTACAAGCTCACCAAAAGCAAAATTGCTTACAACAGGAACATAATAACAATCATGTAAGATTCCACCCAGTGTTTGACAAGGAGAGGATGTTTGGGCATGGAAGAGAAGAGAGGTCTGTCCTTGTTGCATGGCTGGGTTCTTCTGTAAGAGAGACCAAAAGGGTCCAGCTGGGAATGATTCTTCACGAGAAGAGAGGATATAAGGATGCAGATTCAGGAAGTCAACCTACTGTAGGTATCTGCGTGTTACAAGGACCAGGAGAGAGAGATAGATGCTGGCTGCACAAGCTTTTCTAAACCTTAAAAAGAGTAAGGGTAGTCTACACTACGGGATTATTCCGATTTTACAGAAACTGGTATTTGGAAACAGATTATATAAAGTCAAGAGTACGCGGCCAAACTAAGCACATTAATTCAGCAGTGTGCGTTCATGTACTGAGGCTAGCGTTAATTTCCGGAGCGTTGCACTGTGGGTAGCTATCCCATAGTTCCCGCAGTCTCCCCCGCCCATTGGAAAACTGGGTTGAGATCCCAATGCATGATGGGGCAAAAACAGTGTCACAAGTGATTCTGGGTAAAAGTCATCAGTCAATCCTCCCTCCGAGAAAGCAACGGCAGACAATCATTTCATACTCTTTTCCCTGGATTGCCCTGGCAGACGCCATAGCATGGCAACCATGGAGCCCGTTTAGCCTTTTTTTCACTCTCACCGTATGTGTACTGGATGCTGCTGACAGACGCGGTACTGCAGTGCTACACAGCAGGATTCACTTGCCTTTGCAAGGTAGCAGAGACGGTTACCAGCCCTATTGCACCGTCTGCTATTTCGGAAATTGGTAAGGACGGTTGCCAGTCCTACTGTACCGCCTTCTGCTGTCATCGGTGCTCCTGGCTGGCCTCGCTGAAGTCAGCCGGGGGCGCATGAACAAAAATGGGAATGACTCCCCAGGTCATTCCCGTCTTTACATTTTGTCTAAAAGTAGAGTCAGTCAGGCCTAGAATATAGGGCAAGCCTACTAAAGAACCAGAGAGGACAGCCGCTCCAGGTTAGAGCCTCAGACATCCCGCAGAAATGATGAGCTGCATGCCATTCTAGGGGGTGCCCCTGCAACAACCCCACCCGCTGCTTCCCTCCTCCCCAACCTGTCCTGGGCTACCATGGCAGTTATCCCCCCATTTGTGTGATGAAGTAATAAAGAATGCATGAATAAGAAACTGACTTTTTATTGAAATAAAATGAGGGGAGGCAGCCTCCAGCTGCTATGATATTCCAGGCAAGACTGAATCTCCATTAGACATTAAAGAGAGGGAGGGAGAGGAGCGCAGCCTCCAGCTGCTATGATATTCCAGGCAGGACTGAATCTCCAGGAGATAAAGCTTAAAGAAGGGAATGACTGGGAGTCATTCCCATTTTTGCCCAGGCGCCCCCGGCCAACATCACCGAGGTCAGCCAGGAGCACTCACGGGATGATGACGACAGTTATCAGTCCTATTGTACCATCTGCCATCGAGGAGAGGAGAGGAGGGGATGCTGCTGTTTAGCGCTGTGGCACCCCGTCTATCAGCAGCATCCAGTGGACATACGGTGACATTGAAAAAAAGTGAGAAACGATTTTTTTCCCTTTTCTTTCACGGGGGGGGGGAGGGGGGAAATTGACGACATATACCCTGAACCACCCGCAACAATGTTTTTGACCCTTCAGGCATTGGGAGCTCAGCCAAGAATGCAAATGGTTTTTGGAGACTGCAGGAACTGTAGGATAGCTTGAGTCCTCTGTCCCCCCCTCCCTCCTTCCATGAGCATCCATTTGATTCTTTGGCTTTCTGTTACACTTGTCACGCAGCACTGTGTTGAGTCCCTGCTGTGGCCTCTGTCTATCATAGCCTTCGAGATTTTTTCAAATGCTTTGGCATTTCGTCTTTTGGAACAGAGTTCTGATAGAACAGATTTGTCTCCCCATACAGAGATCAGATCCAGTGTCTCCTGTACGGTCCATGCTGGAGCTCTTTTTGGATTGTGGGACTGCACAGTCACCTGTGCTGATCAGCGCTCCATGCTGGGCAAACAGGAAATGAAATTCAAAAGTTCGCGGGGTTTTCCTGTCTACCTGGCCAGTGCATCCGAGTTCAGATTGCTGTCCAGAGCGGTCACAATGGTGCACTGTGGGATAGCACCCGGAGGCCAATACCGTCGAATTGCGGCCACACTAACCCTAATCCGACATGGCAATACCGATTTTAGCGCTACTCCCCTCATCGGGGAGGATTACAGATACCAATAGTAAGAGCCCTTTATATCGATATAAAGGGCTTCGTTGTGTGGACGGGTGCAGGGTTAATTCGGTTTAATGCTGCTAAATTCGGTATAAAATCGTAGTGTAGACCAGGCCTCAGGTTGAGATGAAGTCTTAGTCCTCTCTTATACTGTTTCGTTTGGACTCTGACTATGAGAAGCCAAATTCTGGTGTTTGATATTAGTCATGCGCCTATTTGCCTGAGATACTCACAGGTTTTTGAGTTTAGCAGATTCTGGACTGGAGAATGTGATGCCGAACAGAGGCTAGGTCAGGGTCTGCAAGGGCAGGCTGGAAAGAGACAGATCTGGAGTCCTGTGTTTACTTGAAACTAGGATATAGCTTTCCTGATTTTAAGAATAAAATAAACATTTAACATCCACTTTATTTTCACCTGGCAGAGAGAATCGTTTCATCCTCGAGAATAGTCAATGCTGCTTCTATAAGGCTCACTTACCAGTATAAAGGCTGAATATAATGCTAAGTGTATAGTCTAGACTACTCCAGTTAGCACAAGAAATGTAAGGTACACATATAGACCACTGATCAAGCAGGATAGAGACACTAGCTGGCTGTTCTTCCTGATGAGTACAGACAACAGTGGAGTGGGCTGACTATGTTTCCAGAAAACGGTAAGTGATTTTAACTATGTGTTACCCTAACCAGAGGGGAAAGGAGTCAGATTTTCAACCTTACCCTGCTCAAGCAGGAGACAGAAGGAGCAAATTAAACATCCCCTAAGAAGTCAGGGCTCCCACATCTCTTCTCCCACCAAAAGAGACTCTTCTTTCTTCGCAGAATTCATCTGTTTGTATGGATCAGTTTACAACAATTTAAATCAACCCAGACCTAACCAACTATCTACCTTCTTGGTTTTTCCAGGAGTAGCTTTGGAGGATTTGCTGTAAATGACTGACAAACAGCTACTGGGATAAAGCTACATCCTTGCCTAGTTTGCAGGTCACAGCCCCAAAAGTGATATCTATTAATAAGTGCTGTAAACTGACATTTAATCATGGTTTTCAAGGTTAGAGCCTCCAGCACACATTCCTAAGGGTGCACTATTGTGCTATCTCCACAGAAAATGCAATTGCTCATCTCACTTCCCTAGTTATGCAGGTAATTTTGCTGCTACTGTTCAACAGAGTTCCAGAGAGGGGACAATTTCAAAGTCATAGATCTTGTACAGACATATTGCTAGAAGTTGTTAATACCCTTACACTAAAGCTAAGCACTCTCTTTTTATTTTTATTCTGTTTTATTGATTTATTGTTGCCCTTTTTAGAGGGTTTGGGACACCAAAACACAAGAAATACGTTTGGGAGTTCTCAAGTGGATTTCTTATTCCTTTCACAGGGAGGCCTAGCAAATACTACTCAGAAACTAGAGGGAGTCCTGAGCCAGTTATTTCAGATATTATGTACAGTCTCTTATCGTTACACGCTTAGCTCTGACCCTGTCAAGCCCAAGGGATGCTAAAACAAATTTCTCGAGCTACTCACCTGTTCTGGAGCTTGCACATCATACATGCGTTGGGATCCTGGACAGTAAACCCTTATGAGCCAGTCTTCATACAAACTTCCCCTTCTGGCCTCTAGGGACGTTATTGAGTCTGGCTGGAGACAACATTAAAATAAGCATGAGCAAATGAAACTTGAGTGCAGGGAGTACGAAGCATTTAGTTTTCAAACACTGGACAAATCAAACTTGCTGTGATGGAAATGACCAAAGAGTTTCTAAATTCTTAAAGAAGAATAATTACTGTCAATATTTAAACAAATGTCAGTTTCATGGTCAGTTGCTGTCCCTGTAACCTCAAAATCATATGAGTTGCAATCAATCCTGATGTTTCTCAAGTCACTGTATCAGCCTTGGAGATAATTTTACCTAACTACAATTCAAGTGGTCTTCCTATTTTATTCCTTGTCCTACCCTATTGGATAGTGTTCTTGTGCTTTCCTAAACTGTTCTGTCAAGAGCAATATATTTAAGGATGGGTTCCTACACTTGCTAAGGTGACAGGTTACAGAGGAATAGCCGTGTTAGTCTGTATCAGCAAACACTCCTCCTTGTTTTTACATTTGCTAAGTTTCTCTCTTCAGTAAATCACAACTTGTTTCTGTAAAGTCCTTGTCAGCTACAAATCCATTCATGGTCTCCGGCCAAAGGTGAATTTTCTTGGAATGTTTGAGGGGAAATGGTTTAACAATTGCAGTGACTAAGTGTCAGAAAACTAGTATCCTTACCCACATACCTGCAAGTAACATCTGCTCTTACTAAAGCCCATAGAACTGTCTTTATGTGGTGGAGCAGGACATCACTGACCCAGGGACTGGGGAAGGAAGGAAGCAATAGCTGCTTAGTCTCCAGCACCGATACCACTCCCTCTTGCTCAAGAGAGGCAGTGCCAGCAGTGGTTAGAGCAGGGCAAAGGATGCCTGGGATCTACTTCCAGCTCTGATACTGGCTGGGTGTGTGGCTGTGAGCAAATCACTTCCACTCTCTGTGCCTCAGTTTCCCCATCTGTGTAATGAGGCACTTGATCTCTGCGTCCCAAGGCCACGCGCCCTACTCACACATGCAGGGTCCTGCGGGACCAGTGATGGTCTGGGCACAGATGGGGCTCGCCCCTCCTTTGCAGCCGAGCTGCCTCTGGCCTCCATGTCGCCAGGGTAAAGCTCCCCCCGCCCCGCCTGAGGGGAAGGTGTTACCCCCTCTGTGTGCGCGCCGCCAGCCCCAGGAGACAGCTAGGTAGCGTCACCGACAACCTTCACTGAATCCCTCCGCCGGGGAAAATAGTCCCATCTCCTCCCTTTAATCACCTGCAGAGCGGAGGGCGGAGACGAATTCCCTGGCCTCACCGCCCCCGAATAAGGAGAAACAGCCTCACCCAGCCCGAGCGGAGAGCTGGGAGAGTCAGTGATGTACTGCTCGTATCCCGCCGCCTTTGTGATGGTTACGCGTCCCTCGCTCCCACGGCAACTCCAACCAGAGCCTCTCCTTTATGATGGACAGGGCACTTCACCAATCAGAAAAGAAGGCGGGTCGCCTCAGCGAATCAGGGTACTGAGCCAAAAGACCCACCCTCCAGTTGAGAAAGGCTCTGCAGTGGTGCTTGGTTAGGTAAGGAGCTGGGTCGCCACCGGCAGCGGGTCCGATGATTGCTGAGGTGCGGGGGGAAAGGCTAAAGTGGGGGCCCCCCTCATCTCTTGTAGTAAGGTGAGGCCCTGGAGGACTACATCTCCCAGCATGCCACGCATTCCCGTTACCATCTAGCAATGCGAGTAAAGAGCGCTGCATCCTGGGAACTGTAGTCTCTGCTCCAGGCTGGCCACCGAGCCTGCCAATTGCATGCGGGGAGTTGTAGTTTCTCAGTCCACCATGGGTTCTTATCCGTTGTCCCTCCCACCCGTACGCAGGCTGGCTAAGGCCTGGGCTGTCCACAAGGGAAGCTCAGCGCGGCCTAGCCCGCCAAGCCTGGGAGTATGAGGAAGGGGGCTGGTCCCAGTGCTCCAGGAGCCTGGGAGAGGACAGGATCTGACAGACTGAGTGGCCAGGGGTCGGCCCCAGCATGGCTGTTACGTGTACACACTTGTAACGTGCAAGTGCTTTGTCACCAGGCCAAGGCTAGCGCTAGTAAAATCACCTGTTTCAGCACAGGCAGTAATTTCCAGCCCAACAAGTCGCCTGTCACCTAGAGATCTTTAAGAACCAGCCCAACCAGCCGCACTGCTTCCCTGCCGCACTTAGCTCAAGTGAGAGTGATCTCAGGGTGAAACACTCACAAACAGTAAGCAGCACAGTGTAATTGGATTAACAAAGTAATAGGATTAGCCACTGATGAGTTATAACTCAAGCTATTACTCCCCAATGCATTACCCATGCACCGAACAGGCCAGTATGGGCAGCGGGTATAATATGCCTGGGAAGCAGGGCTGGCTCCAGGCACCAGCCAAGGAAGCAGGTGCTTGAGGCGTCCAATGGAAAAGGGCAGCACATCCGGGTCTTCGGCGGCAATTTGGCGGTGGGTCCCTCAGTCCCTCTTGGAGCGAAGGACTCACTGCCGAATTGCTGCTGAAGAATGAAACAGCGTGGTTGAGCTGCTGCTGATCGCAGCTTTATCTTTTTTGTTTGTTTGTTTTTGTTTTCGCTTCACCACTTGGAGTGGCAAAAATGCTGGAGCCAGCCCTGCCCCTGCCCCTGGTTGCAAGGTTTGAGGGCGCGGGTTGCTTTATTATGCCCCATTCAAGTTCCAGGGTGGATGAGATGGTATGTGCTGTTCAGCTTCCTGGGTTCATCAGTAGCTTCTCCAGACTCCAGGGAGATTACTGATGGACTCAGGAAGCTGAGTAGCAAATATCGCCACCTCAGCTGGCTCGGAACCTGCATGGGGCATATCAAAAGCTTCTTTGGAGGAGAGTGAGAGGCAACTGCATGTGAAGAGGGACAGGGCTTTTCCCAGAAGAGGGACAGGGCTTTTCCCAGGGCTGTTACTGCAGCCAAAGTCTTTAGGAAAGAGAAGAGAGCAAGAGATATTATTGTCCAGTGGGGCCCATGGTGTGGTATATGCTGGCAATAACTGGTGTCTAGGAGTTCTGTGCAGTACAAGACCTGATCCCTTTCCTTGTTAGTATAGTGGTGAGTATCCCTGCTTGTTATGCTAGGGGTTACCATATTTCAACAATCAAAAAAGAGGATGGGGGGAGCCCAGCCCCATCCACTACTTCCCACTTCCCGCCCCCTGACTGCCCCCATCACAGCTCCCAATCCTCTCTGTTCCTCATTCCCTGACCATGTTGACTATTTGTTTCCCAACAAATTATGTTCAGCTATGTGTCTGACAATTTTGTTCTTTATGATCGTTTCAACCAATTTTCCCGGTACTGAAGTGAGGCTCACTGGCCTGTAGTTGCCAGGATCACCTCTGGAGCCCTTTTTAAAAATTGGCATCACATTAGCTATCTTCCAGTCATTTGGTACAGAAGCTGATTTAAATCATAGGTTACAGATGGCAGTTAGTAGTCCTGCAATTTCACATTTGAGTTCCTTCAGAACTCTTGGGTGAATACCATCAGGTCCTGGAGACTTGTTTAGTTTATCAGTTTGTTCCAAAACCTCCTCTAATGCCACCCCTATTTGGGACAGTTCCTCAGATCTGTCACCCAAAAAGAATGGCTCAGGTTTGGGAATCTCCCTCACATCCTCAACAGTGAAGACTGATGCAAAGAATTAATTTAGTTTCTCCACAATTGCCTTATCG
Organism: Gopherus flavomarginatus; assembly: GCF_025201925.1. Taxonomy (NCBI): domain Eukaryota; kingdom Metazoa; phylum Chordata; order Testudines; family Testudinidae; genus Gopherus; species Gopherus flavomarginatus. Next base: position 200,459,588 of record NC_066620.1, on the reverse strand, counting down.
TTTTTGAGTGCTCCTTTAGCATCTCGATTGTCCAGTGGCCCCAATGGTTGTTTAGCAGGTTTTCTGCTTCTGATGTATTTTAAAAAAAATTGCTTTTACTTTTGGAGTCTTTGGCTAGCTGTTCTTCAAATTCTTCTTTGGTCTTTCTAATTATATTTTTACACTTCATTTGCCAAAGTTTATACTCTTTTCTATTTTCCTTATTAGGATTTATCTTCCACTTTTTAAAGGATGCCTTTTTGCCTCTCAATGCTTCTTTTACTTTGTTGTTTAACCACAGTGGCTCTTTTTTGGTTCTCTTACTATGTTTTTAAAATTGGGGCATACATTTAAGTTGAGCCTCTATTATGTTGTATTTAAAAAGTTTCCATGAAGCTTGCAGGGATTTTACTTTTGGTACTGTACCTTTTAATTTCTCAAAAACAACAAGGACTCTGGTGGCACCTTAAAGACTAACAGATTTATTTGGGCATAAACTTTCGTGGGTAAAAAAACCTCACTTCTTCAGATGCATGGAGTGAAAATTACAGATGCAGGCATTACATAACGACACATGAAGAGAAGGGAGTTACCTCACAAGTGGAGAACCAGTGTTGATAGGGCCAATTCAGTCTCATATCTACTCTAGTGACACCATCAGAGGACCCAACCATATCAGCCACACCATCAAGGGCTCATTCACCTGCACATCTACTAATGTTATATATGCCATGATGTGCCAGCAGTGCCTCTCTGTCATGTACATTGGCCAAACCGGACAGTCCCTATGTAAAAGAATAAATGGCCACAAATCAGACATCAGGAATGGTAACATACAAAAGCCAGTAGGAGAACACTTCAGTCTCCCTGGACATTCTATAACAGATTTAAAAGTAGCCATCCTGCAAAAGAAAAACTTCAGAAACAGACTTCAGAGAGAAACAGCAGAACTAAAATTCATTTGCAAATTTAACACCATTAATTTGGGCTTGAATAGGGACCGGGAGTGGCTGGCTCATTACAAAAGCAGCTTTGCCTCTCCTGGAATTGACACCTCCTTTTAATTTCTGTTTCACTAACCTCCTCATTTTTGTGTAGTTACCCTTTCTGAAATTAAACGCTATAGTGTTGGGCCGCTGTGGAGTTTTCCCCACCATAGGGATGTTAAATTTAATTATATTATGGTCACTATTACCAAGTGGTCCAGCTATATTCACCTCTTGGACCTGATCCTGTGCTCCATTTAGGACTAAATCAAGAATTGCCTCTCCTCTTGTGGTTTCCAGGACTAGCTGCTCCAAAAAGCAGTCATTTAAGGTGTCAAGAAACTTTTTCTCAGCATCTCTTCCTGATGTCATATGTACCCAGTCAATATGGGGATAGTTGAAATCCCCCATTATTATTATTGAGTTTTTTTATTTTAATAGCCTCTCTCATCTCCCTGAGCATGTCAGAGTCACTAACACCATCCTGGTCAGGTTGTCTGTAATATAGCCCTACCGCTATATTCTTATTTTTCAAGCATGGAATTACTATCCATAGAGATTCTATAGTACAATTTAGTTCATTTAAGATTTTTACTTCATTTGATTCTTTCAATACAGTGCCACTCCCCCACCAGCACGACCTGTTCTGTTCTTCTGATATGTTTTGTACCCTAGTATTACTGTGCCCCACTGATTATCCTCATTCCACCAGGTTTCTGTGATGCCTATTATATCAATATCCTCATTTAATACTAGGCACTCTAGTTCACCCATCTTATTATTTAGACTCCTAGCATTGGCATACAAGCATTTTAAAAACTTGTCATTTTTTTGGCTGTCCCCTATTGCATGACGTAACTGAAGAGACTTTTTTTCATTTCACTGTTTCTCATCAGATCCTCCCTGTATTTTATCATTTTCCATCCTTTCCTTCTTATTAGGAAATAGGGAATCTCCATTTATAGATCCTCCCCTAAGGGATGTCCGCATCTCCGCACCTGTCGGCTTTCCCCCAACCCTTAGTTTAAAAACTGTTCTACAACCTTTTTAATTTAAGCGCCAGCAATCTGGTTCCATTTTGGTTTAGATGAAGCCCATCCTTCCTGTATAGGTTCCCCCTTTCCCAAAAGCTTCCCCACTTCCTAATAAATCTAAACCCCTCCTCCCTACACCATCATCTCATCCACGCATTGAGACCCTGCAGTTCTGCCTGTCTAATTGGCCCTGCACATGGAACTGGTAGCATTTCAGAGAATCCTACCATGGAGGTCCTGGACTTCAATCTCTTACCTAGCAGCCTAAATTTGGCCTCCAGAACCTCTCTACTATCCTTCCCTATGTTGTTGGTATCTACATGTACCATGACCACCGACTCCTCCCCAGCACTACACATAAGCCTATCTTGTCCACATCCTTTCTGCAGTGGGGTGCCCAAAACTGGACACAATACTCCAGATGTGGCCTCACCAGAGCCTAATAGAGGGGAGTATTCACTTCCCACAATCTGCTGGCAGTGCTCCTACTAATGCAGCCCAATATGCCGTTAGGCTTCTTGGCAACAAGGGCACACTACTGACTCATATCCAGCTTCTCGTCCACTGCAATCCCCAGATCCTTTTCTGCAGAACTGTCACTTAGCCAGTTGATCCCCAGCCTGTAACGGTGCATGGGATTCTTCCTTCCTAAGTGCAGGACTCTGCACTTGTCCTTGATGAACCTCATCAGATTTCTTTTCGCCCAATCCTCCAATATATTTAGGTCCCTCTGGACCCTATCCCTACCCTCCAGCATATCTACCTCCCCCCACAGCTTAGTGTCATTTGCGAACTTGCTGAGGGTGCAATCCATCCCATCATCCAGATCATTAATGAAGATGTTGAACAAAACCATCCTTAGGACCGACCTTTGGGGCACTCCGCTTGATACCAGCTGCCAGCTAGACATCGAGCCATTGATCACTATCCATTGAGCCTGACAATCTAGCCAGCTTTCTATCCACCTTATAGTCCATTCATCCAATCCATACTTCTTTAACTTGCTGGCAAGAATTCTGTGGGAGACGGTATCAAAAGCTTTGCTAAAGTCAAGGTATATCATGTCCACCACTTTCCCAATATCCACAGAGCCAGTTAGCTCATCATAGAAGGCAATCAGGTTGGTCAGGCATGACTTGCCATGGATGAATCCATGTTGACTGTTCCTGATCACATTCCTCTCCTCCAAGTGCTTCAAAAAGGATTTCTTTAGGACGTGCTCCATGATTTTTCCAGGGACTGAGGTGAGGCTGACTGGTCTGTAGATCTCTGGATTCTCCTTCTTCCCTTTTTAAAGGTTGGACACTACATTTGCCTTTTTCCAATCATCCAGGACCTCCCACGATCGCCACGAGTTTTCAAAGATAATGGCCAATGGCTCTGCAATCACATCAGCCAACTCCCTCAGCACGCTCGGATACATTGCCTCTGGCCCCATGGACTTGTGCACATCCAGCTTTTCTAAATAGTCCTTAACCTGTTCTTTTCACCAGTTGCTGAGCAGCCCATCTGTGAGTGAAAAGTCCCAGACAGGTGTGATGGGAGGAACTGTGTAGCTCTCAAAGGCAGCCTGCTGAGAGGCTTTTCCCTGCAGCGGCTTGGGGTCTGTGGAGAGAAGGCACGGTATGGCTGCAGCTGGCCTGGGGCACCTCTGAGTCGGTGGGAGGAGGTTCGGGGCTTCAGCTGAGGGACTCCTACAGCTGAGGGGGGGAGCGCATTTGGGCTTCCAGCCAGTGCGGAGCTCCTGCAACTGAGGGGCGGGGGTGCTTGGGACTCCTCTGGACAGGGGGGGACTCGTAGCCCCGTCCGCAGGGGAGGGGCAGGGGTTCTCAGGGCTCTGGCTGTGGGGAGGAAGGGGCCGCGCGGAAAAGGCAGAGCTGAGAGCGAGCCTCCCCTAAGGCAGGGCTCCACCCGCTGCCCATGCAGGCCAGTTAGCTCAAGCTTAAAGCACCACTTAACTTGAGCCAGAGATTTTTGTGTGTAGCTGGAAGTTGAGCAGTGGTGGCACTTGAGTTATAACTTGAGCTCACTGTGCTGTCACGATAGGCTCCCAGGGCTGACTAAATTACACATTGGACCTCTCTGGCCCTTGGGCTGCTCCAGTTGGAAGAGCACAAAGGTGATTTAATCCCTCTTCCCTGGGCTGCAAGTTGTGTGGTACACCTCTTAGAGGCACAGTGGTTATGATGAGGGGGGTCAGCATTCAGCAGGTTAAAGCCCTTTTAGACTTCACATATTCACTAGACAGCTGACTAGGCAGAACATTTTTCAGTAAAAGTTTCTTTTAAAATGAAAATAAATCTACACTTCATAAAGCCAGAAAGGACCATTAATCCCCGGGGAGAGGATGAGAGAACAAACAACACATGACAGTTGTGTAGGGAGTCACATTGCTTAATGCACTACTGGAAAGTGCTTAGATACTACAGTGATAAGTGTGGTATAAAAACCTATACAGAATAGAATAGTATATAGAGTTAGATCATCTAGTCGAGGTCCCATGTATCATAGTCCATTAAATTTCACACAATTACCCGTATATTGAGCCCAGTATAAAAACATAAGAACGGCCATATTGGGTTAGACCAAAGGTCCGTCTAGCCCAGTATCCTGTCTTCCAACAGTGGCCAGTGCCAGATGCCCGAGAGGGAATGAACAGAACAGGCAATCATCAAGTGATCCGTCCCCTGTTGCCCATTCTCAGCTTCTGGCAAACGGAGGCTGCCTTGACCATCCTGGCTAACAGCCATTGATGGACCTATCCTCCATTCATTTATCTAGTTCTTTTTGAATCCTGTTGTGGTCCTAGCCTTCACAACATCCTCCAGCAAAGAGTTCCACAGGTTGACTGTGCTTTGTGTAAAGAAATACTTCCTTTTGTTTGTTTTAAACCTGCTGCCTATTAATTTCATTGAGTGACCCCTAGTTCTTGTGTTATGAGAAGGAGTAAATAACATGTCTTTTTTTAATTTTCTCTACATCAGTCATGATTTTAAAGACCTCTTTCATATTCCCCTTTCGTCATCTCTTTACCAATCTGAAAAGTCCTAATCTTATTAATCCCTCCTCATACAGAAGTTTTTCCATATTCTTAATAATTTTTGTTGCCCTTTTCTGAACCTTTTCCAATTCCAATATATCTTTTTTGACATGGGGCGACCACATCTGCACACAGTATTCAACTTGAGTTTGACTAAGGCATAACTTTTATAAAATTGTGTGTGGCAAACCCGGGACAAATGGCTACAAAGGGAGGGGTAGTAATTCGTCCCAGGGAGTTAAAAGGCCTCTCCCAATCCACTGAGGAGAGAGAGCCATGGGGAAATAAGGTTCAGCTGGAAAAGGAGTTACCAGGGAACTAATCAGGTTCAGCTGGCTCCAACTGCTGGAGACATTTTTAAACCCTCCCCGGAGTGGAAGTGGGGGAGAGTGAGAGAAGTTTCCAGCAAGTTAGGTGTAGCAGGGCTCTGAACCCTTCAAGCAAGGAAGGCTGAACTCTGTCCTCAGAAGGGGAGAAAACAAGCACAAGGGACTGATATTAAAGAGGGTACTAACAGTGATTCCCCCAAGTGACAGTGACCCCCCCAGTTTCACCAAGTACAAAAATCTTTTAAGTTCTTATGTTAAAACTTGTAAGCTCCTGTGTGCAGAAAACACTGATTGTATCTGTCCTGTGAAAGATACTCTATTACTATGTAAAACTTACAAACAAGTTAATTGACTTTGTTCTTGAAGTAAACAGTATGCTAGCCTTAAGCTGTAATTGAAACAATGTAAACAAACAGACTCCCACCCTCTGTGATTACGGGGTCGGGAATCTCATAAGAATTAACACATACCCCAAAAGCGGTGGAGACAGTAAATTAAAATATGGTTAAGATATGGAATGTATGTTGATGAATGTTTGATATACGTGAATGGTTAGGGAGGTGCCAGCCTGGAAAGGATCCATCGGCCGAAGAATGTGTCAAGTGGACCACCAGACAACCCCCAGAGGGTAAACTGGGATCCACCCCTGACATAACCTTAGTCCCAGATTTGGACCTTAGCGTCCAAAATATGGGGGTTAGCATGAAAACCTCCAAGCTTAGTTACTAGCTTGGACCTGGTACCTGCTGCCACCACCCAAAAATTTAGAGTGTTTTGGGGCACTCTGGTCCGCCTGAAAAACCTTCCCTGGGGACCCCAAGACCCAAATCCCTTGAGTCTCACAACAAAGGGAAATAATCCTTTTTCCCTTCCCCCCTCCAGGTGCTCCTGGAGAGATACACAGACACAAGCTCTGTGAAACTACACAGAGACTCCCCCCTCTCTGTTCCCAATCCTGGAAACAAAAAGTACTTTCCTATTCACCCAGAGGGAATGCAAAGTCAGGCTAGCAATCCAACACACAAATCTCCCCTTGATTTCTTCCTCCCACCAATTCCCTGGTGAGTACAGACTCAATTTCCCTGAAGTAAAGAAAAACTCCAACAGGTCTTAAAAGAAAGCTTTATATAAAAAGAAAGAAAAATACATCCAAATGTTCTCTCTGTATTAGATGATACAACACAGGGTCAATTGCTTAAAAGAATATTGAATAAACAGCCTTATTCAAAAAGAATACAAATCAAAGCACTCCAGCACTTATATTCATGCAAATACCAAAGAAAAGAAACCATAGAACTTACTATCTGATCTCTTTGTCCTTACACTTAGAAACAGAAGACTAGAAAGTAGAACTACTTCTCCAAAGCTCAGAGCAAGCAGGCAGCCAGAAAACAAAGACAAAGACACTCAATTCCCTCCACCCAAAGTTGAAAAAATCCGGTTTCCTGATTGGTCCTCTGGTCAGGTGCTTCAGGTGAAAGAGACATTAACCCTTAGCTATCTGTTTATGACACGCCCCCCAAATTGCAGACAGTGGGGAAGCTCACTGGCGGCGATTTCCTTCTAGAACTTGAAAATAAACAGATTAATACAACACATACACCTTTACATATACTCCTAAGTATATAACTAACAGACTTCTACATTTTAAGAACCCTTTTTAACTACTGAATTCTGGGAAACTCTCATGGGAGAGTGCATCAGCAACTTTATTAGAAGCTCCTGTGATGTGTTGAATTTCAAAATCAAAATCTTGGAGAGCTAAACTCCAACGAAGAAGTTTCTTGTTGTTCCCCTTGGCAGTATGAAGCCACTTTAGTGCAGCATGGTCAGTTTGTAGTTGGAACCGCCGTCCCCAAACATATGGGCGTAGCTTTTCCAGGGCGTACACAATGGCATAGCATTCCTTTTCACTGACTGACCAGTGACTTTCCCTCTCAGACAGTTTCTTGCTGAGAAACACGACAGGATGGAAGTTGTGATCTGTTGCTTCCTGCATGAGCACTGCTCCTATACCACACTCAGATGCATCTGTTGTTACTAGGAATGGCTTGTCAAAGTCCGGGGCCCTGAGCACAGGGTCAGACATGAGCGTTGCCTTAAGTTGGGTAAAGGCCTTTTGACACTCATCAGTCCACTTAACGGCATTTGGCTGGGTCTTTTTGGTCAGGTCGGTCAATGGGGCAGCGATTTGGCTGTAGTGTGGTACAAATCGCCTGTAGTATCCGGCCAAGCCTAAGAAGGATTGGACCTGCTTCTTTGACTTTGGGACAGGCCACTTTTGGATAGCATCCACCTTGGCCTGTAGGGGGTTTATGGTTCCTCGACCCACCTGGTGCCCCAGGTAAGTCACTCTGTTTTGGCCTATTTGACACTTTTTGGCCTTAACAGTTAGTCCGGCCTGCCTGATGCGCTCAAAGACCTTTTCCAGGTGTAGTAGGTGTTCGGGCCAGGAGTCTGAAAAAATGGCCACATCATCGAGGTAGGCAACTGCAAATTCTCCCAGTCCAGCTAGTAGACCATCTACCAGCCTCTGGAAGGTGGCGGGTGCATTTCGAAGGCCGAAAGGAAGGACATTGAATTCATACACCCCCGCATAGGTGACGAATGCTGACCTCTCCTTGGCAGGTTCATCTAGTGGTACTTGCCAGTACCCCTTGGTTAAGTCTATTGTAGAGATGAAATGGGCACGTCCCAACTTTTCCAATAGCTCATCGGTACGTGGCATTGGATAGTTGTCCGGACGAGTTACAGCATTTAGCTTACGGTAGTCCACGCAAAAGCGTATTTCCCCATCTGGTTTGGGTACCAGAACCACTGGAGATGCCCATGAACTGGTAGATGGGCGGATTATACCCATCTGTAGCATGTTCTGGGTCTCCCGTTCTATAGCAGCTTGGGCATGAGGAGACACTCGGTAGGGTGGGGTTCTGATTGGGTGAGCATTACCTGTATCAATGGAGTGGTATGCCCGTTCAGTCCGTCCTGGGGTGGCTGAGAACAATGGGGCGAAGCTAGTGCACAGCTCCTGGATTTGTTGCCGCTGCAGACGTTCCAGGGTGGTTGAGAGGTTCACCTCTTCCACGCCACCGTCTTTTTTCCCGTCGTAGTAGACACCGTCAGGCCACTCAGCATCATCTCCCTGGACTGTAAACTGACAAACCTGTAAGTCTCTGGAATAGAAAGGCTTGAGAGAATTAACATGGTACACTTTAGGCTTTAGTGAGGAATTGGGAAATGCTATGAGGTAGTTTACAGCTCCCAGGCGCTCTTGGACCGTGAATGGCCCTTCCCATGATGCTTCCATCTTATGGGCCTGTTGCGCCTTCAAGACCATAACCTGGTCTCCTACCTTGAAGGACCGATCTCTGGCATGTCTGTCATACCAGGCCTTTTGCTCTTCTTGAGCATCCTTTAGGTTCTCTCTAGCAAGGGCTAAAGAGTGTCGGAGGGTGCTTTGTAGGTTGCTTACAAAGTCCAGAATGTTAGTTCCTGGAGAAGGCGTAAACCCCTCCCATTGCTGCTTCACCAACTGTAATGGCCCCTTAACCTCGTGACCATACACAAGTTCAAATGGTGAAAACCCTAAACTGGGATGTGGTACAGCCCTGTAGGCAAACAGCAACTGCTGCAACACTAGGTCCCAATTATTGGAGAATTCATTGATGAATTTTTGTATCATGGCCCCCAAAGTGGCATTGAACCTTTCCACCAGGCCATTGGTTTGATGGTGGTATGGGGTGGCAACCAAGTGATTCACCCCATGAGTTTCCCACAGTTTTTCCATGGTCCCTGCCAGGAAATTAGACCCTGAATCTGTAAGGATGTCGCAGGGCCAACCTACCCTGGCAAAGATGTCTGTTAGGGCCAGGCACACAGTGTTAGCCCTGGTGTTGCCTAGAGCGACTGCTTCTGGCCATCGGGTAGCAAAGTCCACTAAAGTCAGTACGTACTGCTTTCCTCTGGGCGTCTTTTTTGGGAAAGGGCCCAGAATATCCACAGCTACTCGCTGAAATGGGACCTCAATTATGGGGAGTGGCTGGAGAGGGGCCTTGACCTGGTCTTGAGGCTTTCCCACTCTTTGGCATACCTCACAAGACCGGACATACTTGGCAACGTCCTTGCCCATCCCCTCCCAGTGGAAGGACTTCCCCAACCGGTCCTTGGTTCTGTTCACCCCAGCATGGCCACTGGGATGATCATGGGCTAAGCTTAAGAGCTTTTCCCGGTACTTAGTTGGAACCACCAACTGTTTTTGCGGCTGCCATTCTTCCCGGTGTCCACCAGAAAGAATTTCCTTGTATAAAAGTCCTTGGTCTATAACAAACCGGGATCGATTAGAAGAGCTGAGAGGCGGTGGGGTGCTCCGTGCCGCCGCCCAAGCTTTCTGAAGGCTGTCATCTGCTTCCTGCTCAGTCTGGAACTGTTCCCTTGAGTCTGGGGTCACCAGTTCTTCCTCAGACTGTGGACTTGGGCTTGGTCCCTCTGGAAGCGATGTAGGTGATGGGGTTGTTTCCGTTGCTGGTGAACCGCTCTCCGCTGGTGCACCTGAGGGTATTTCAGGCTCTGGCTGAGCCTTTTGGGTATGGCTGTCTGTGGCTTCTGCCAGTTTTGGCTCGCTGGCGCCCTCTGGCGTTGAGTTTGAAGATGTAGTTGCACTTGTTGGTGCTGGTTGCTGTTCCAGTTCCGGGCCTGGGACTGGAGATGCTGTGGCTGTTTCAGTGGTAGGCATGGAATCCGGGTCCACTACCTCTGTCTGGGTCTCTGGTAACACAGACGGGGCCTCTGTGGACGGTTCAGGAACAGGAATGGGTCTGGAAGCTTGCCTGGTTTGGCTACGTGTAACCATTCCCACTCTCTTGGCCCGCCTCACCTGGTTGGCCAAGTCTTCCCCCAGTAGCATGGGGATAGGATAATTGTCATAGACTGCAAAAGTCCACATTCCTGACCAGCCTTTGTACTGGACAGGCAGTTGAGCTGTAGGCAAGTCTACAGCTTGTGACATGAAGGGGTAAATTGTAACTTTGGCCTTTGGGTTGATGAATTTGGGGTCAACGAAGGATTGGTGGATAGCTGACACTTGTGCCCCCGTGTCTCTCCACGCAGTAACCTTCTTTCCGCCCACTCTCAAATTTTCCCTTCGCTCCAAGGGTATTTGAGAGGCATCCGGGCCTGGGGATCTTTGGTGTGATGGTGGTGTAATGAATTGCACTCGCATGGTGTTCTTGGGACAGTTGGCCTTGATATGTCCCAGTTCATTACACTTAAAGCATCTTCCATCTGATGGGTCACTGGGCCGAGGTGAGTTACTGGAGACTGGTGAGGTTGAAGGGTAGGGTATCTGTGGCTTTACTTGGGTGGTATGTGGGGTCTTTGGCTGTCCTCGGTTGTAGGGTTTATGGTCTGTGTGCCCCCTGGGGTAATCGTTCCCCTTGACAGTAGCTTTCTTGCTTTCTGCCAGTTCCATCCATTTGGCTCCAATCTCCCCCGCCTCAGCGATATTCTTGGGGTTTCCATCTTGTATGTACCGTGTGATGTCTTCAGGAACACCATCCAAGAACTGCTCCATTTGTATGAGGAGGTTCAGTTCTTCCAAGGTTTGAATGTTGTTTCCTGTTAGCCAGGCCTCATAGTTTTTTGCAATGTAGTAGGCGTGTTTGGGAAATGACACCTCTGGTTTCCACTTTTGGGTTCTGAAGCGCCGACGGGCATGATCTGGGGTTATCCCCATCCTGTATCTGGCCTTGGTTAGGAAAAGTTTATAGTCATTCATTTGGTGCTTAGGCATTTCAGCTGCCACCTCTGCTAAAGGTCCACTGAGCTGTGACCTCAATTCTACCATGTACTGGTCTTCGGGAATGCTGTACCCAAGACAGGCTCTTTCAAAATTTTCCAAGAAGGCCTCGGTGTCATCACCTGCCTTGTAGGTGGGAAATTTCCTGTGCTGTGGAGCAATATTTGGCGCCGGGTTGTTAGGGTTGGCTGGCACATGCAGCCCAGCTTTTGCCAACTCCAGTTCATGTTTTCTCTGTTTTTCCTTCTCTTCATTCTCTTTTTGTTGTTTTTCCATTTCTTTTTGTTGTTTTTCCATTTCTTTTTGGTGTTTTTCCATTTCTCGGTGGTGGGCCAACTCTTCTTCTGCTTGTTTCCTTCGGTAGGCTATCTCTTCTTCTTCTAGTTTTCTTTTGTGTGCTGCCTCTTGGGCTGCCTGTTCTCTTTGGAAGGCTGCCAGTTTCATGCTTTCTTCCTTTTCTTTCATCTCCATCTGTCGCCTGTGTTCAGCTTCTTTGATTTGTTCTTCGGCGTCAATTTTTGCCTTAGAAGTCATGGTTCCTGTTTTCTTGTGTTGGGGTGCCCTCCGGTGTTTATCTTCTGAACTGCAGGTTCTGTTGCCTCCTGAAGTCTGCCTAGCAACAGTGCTTTTTTCCTTTTCTCTCTCTAGCTAATGTTCAATGAAAGGAAACCAGAAAACCCACTTTATTTGCATGCATATAAGTGCCGGTACTTGCCTCCTAATGGGAGGGCTATTGCATGACAAAAGACCCTTAACATGCAAGCCACAAACTGCGAGAGAGAGCAGAAAAAAAATTCTCTCTGGTTCCCTTTTAAAACCAACTGCTTCTCTCTGCTAAAAAGCCCTTAGCAGAGAAAAGAAAAATATAATATTTCTACTGGCTTCTGGGTTCTGTCTATATCCCACCAGCTGCCACTCATGACATAACCTTAGTCCCAGATTTGGACCTTAGCGTCCAAAATATGGGGGTTAGCATGAAAACCTCCAAGCTTAGTTACTAGCTTGGACCTGGTACCTGCTGCCACCACCCAAAAATTTAGAGTGTTTTGGGGCACTCTGGTCCGCCTGAAAAACCTTCCCTGGGGACCCCAAGACCCAAATCCCTTGAGTCTCACAACAAAGGGAAATAATCCTTTTTCCCTTCCCCCCTCCAGGTGCTCCTGGAGAGATACACAGACACAAGCTCTGTGAAACTACACAGAGACTCCCCCCTCTCTGTTCCCAATCCTGGAAACAAAAAGTACTTTCCTATTCACCCAGAGGGAATGCAAAGTCAGGCTAGCAATCCAACACACAAATCTCCCCTTGATTTCTTCCTCCCACCAATTCCCTGGTGAGTACAGACTCAATTTCCCTGAAGTAAAGAAAAACTCCAACAGGTCTTAAAAGAAAGCTTTATATAAAAAGAAAGAAAAATACATCCAAATGTTCTCTCTGTATTAGATGATACAACACAGGGTCAATTGCTTAAAAGAATATTGAATAAACAGCCTTATTCAAAAAGAATACAAATCAAAGCACTCCAGCACTTATATTCATGCAAATACCAAAGAAAAGAAACCATAGAACTTACTATCTGATCTCTTTGTCCTTACACTTAGAAACAGAAGACTAGAAAGTAGAACTACTTCTCCAAAGCTCAGAGCAAGCAGGCAGCCAGAAAACAAAGACAAAGACACTCAATTCCCTCCACCCAAAGTTGAAAAAATCCGGTTTCCTGATTGGTCCTCTGGTCAGGTGCTTCAGGTGAAAGAGACATTAACCCTTAGCTATCTGTTTATGACAACCCCAAATACCTGGAAGGAATGTGCCACCAGGAATGTGCCATCTGCTAATTGAGCCAACACAGCAGGATCAAATGGTTCCCATAGACTAATATAGGAATTAATTCCTACAAAAATGGACTCTAAAAACTGAGGACTTTGAGTCCCTGGTTCTACTGCCAGCCTCCAGGAGCATCAGGTGCATCTGACACAGACTTGGCTCCATCCTCATGACCAAGATACCTGGCCAGTAACTTGGCATGAGCAACTTCCAGGCTGGTAACTATAACACCTATACAGAACTTGAATGAATGATTGTGTGAATGAATATATATGTGTGTGTGGTGTGTTTGTATAAAAAATAAGTAGTAATAGGAATAAGTAGTAAAACAACGTTTGTTATTTTTATCTTTTGCCTTATTATTATATTTGCAATAAATGTGGCATCTTTGCCTTATCCCTCTTAATAAGATCCTGCTGGTTTTTATTATATTGGTATAACACTGACTGAGGGAAGGATTAGTCAGACCCTGTGCTACCCAGGGGCGGCTCTAGGTATTTTGCCGCCCCAAGCACGGCAGACAGGCTGCCTTCAGCGGCTTGCCTGAGGGAGGTCCTCGGTCCCAAGGATTCGGCGGCACGCCTGCGGGAGGTCCGCTGAAGCCGAGGGACCAGCGGACCCTCCGCAGGCATGCCGCCGAAGGCAACCTGCCTGCCGCCCTCACGGCGACCGGCAGAGCGCCCTCCGTGGCTTGCCGCCCCAGGCACGTGCATGGCGTGCTGGTGCCTGGAACTGCCCCTGGTGCTACCTAGAAGGATTTGCTTTGCCCAAGCCTGTGTCTCCAAGGCTAAAAAGGACTGAGCCTGCTGAGGAGAAGAAGGTACTTTGCCACATGTGTATAAAATCTTTCGATTAATTGGCTGCATAACTGTCAGGATTATCCAACAACAGTTTTGTTCATTAAATGTTGCATTACAATTTGTTATATGGTTATTTAATAGTGATTTACTTCATAAAACTGTATAATCTGATTTTATCAGAGAGACAAAGTGGGTGAGGTAATATTAGGGCGGAGGTCGGCAACCTTTCAGAAGTGGTATGCTGAGTCTTCACTTATTCACTCTAATTTAAGATTTTGCGTGCCAGGAATCCATTTTAATGTTTTTAGAAGGTCTCTTTCTATAAATCTATAATATATAACTAAACTTTCATTGTATGTAAAGTAAATAAGTTTTTTTAAATGTTTAAGAAGCTTCATTTAAAATTATATTAAAATGCAGAGCCCCCCGGACTGGAGGCCGGGAGCTGGGCAGTATGAGTGCCACTGAAAATCAGCTCGTGTGCTGCCTTCGGCATGTGTGCCATAGGTTGCCTACCCCTGTATTAGGGTAACCAGAGAGCAAGTGTGAAAAATCAGGATAGGGGTTGGGGGATAATAGGTGCCTATATAAGATAAAGCCATGAATATAGGGACTGTCCCTATAAAATTGGAACATCTGGTCACCCTAGGTAATATCTTTTATTGGTGACTTTTATAACTTCTGTCGGTGAGAGAGACAAGCTTTTGATCTTACACAGCGTTCTGGGAAACTTACTCAGTGTCACAGCTAAATACAATATGAAACAGATTGTTTTGCATAAATAGATAACATATATTTCAAGGGAGCATTCAAGGCGAGTTGTCTGATTTATGTAATCGTGCTGTATAGTGATAAGAACATCTTTATCATTTTTATTTTACTTCATCATCATCATCCAGATGAGATGTCGTGTAAAGTACAATCATTCTGAAATCCTTACCTCATCTAACACTTGACTTGGAATGAACCAGTGTTCAAGAGACACAATACTTGCAATTTTCTGATGGGCCAATCAGTTTCTAGTTTCTTGTCCTTGTTGTTGCTAAGTAAATCTTCCAAATATGATTGATGCAGTGTCATCTATCTGGCTGAGTAGGCAGATAAACAGCCTGAAACAATAACTCTAAAACATGTGAAATACCACCAGTGTTGTCATCACCAAATGTTAACTCTGAAGTCTAATAATGTCAGTTTAAATGTCAATATTGTCAATTATTTCACTGTTGATCCTTTAACAGAAATGTCTAGGCATAGAATCATAGAACGGAAAGGGACCTTGAGAGGTCATCTAGTCCAGTTCCCTGCACTCAAGGCAGGACTAAGTATTATGCATGTTGTGCAAGGAGCTTGAAAAGAGCACTAACCCTCCCCACTGCAGCTGACTCCCACTCTAACCTGCTGTTTATCGCAAGTTATGGTGTATTTCTCAGCTTTTTCTCTGAACCAGCCTCCTAAAGTAAGCTAAATTAAATTCCGGATGGGAGGAGGATCAGGTCTGGAAGGAAATGAACGCCTACCTATATCTGATTTTTTTTTTTCACAGAACTGAAGGAAAATGAACCAAATTCAATCTTTGCTCAATGATTGCCTCATCAAAACAAAACATGTGGAACATGCGGCCATCATCAAATTAAAGGACGAAACTGTGTGGGCATCAACCCTTGGCTTTAATGTAAGGAAACAGAAAGTATCCTAGCAAGTGACACTGAAGGTAGAAAATTTAGAAATCTACCACACTCTTTAAAGGGAAGGAGCATGAGTTAGTGATTAGAGAGGGGACTGTCAGTCAGGACTGCTGGGTTCTGATAAATATTCCTGGCTCTTCCACTGGCTGTGTGACCAGGGCCAGCTCCAGGCACCAGCATTCCAAGCAGGTGCTTAGGGTGACAATCTGCAAGGGGCGGCAGTCCGTGTGTTTTTGCCGCCAAGCAGCGCGCCGAATTGCTACTGCAGATGGCGGGGGCAGTCCGTGTGCCGTTAGGGTGGCATGCGCATTTCCACTGCAGCAGCAATTCAGCGGCAGCTTCTATGTTCAGCTGCCCCCGGCGGTGCAGCTTCTGTCTTCTGGCTGAAGACAGAAGCTGCCTTCGAATTTCCACCGTTGCAGAAACGCACATGCCACCCTAACATTGCATGGACTGCCCCCGCTGTCTGCGGTGGCAATTCGGCACGCTGCTTGGGGCGGCAAAAACAGTAGAGCTGGCCCTGTGTGTGACATTGAGCAATTCTAATAACCTCTGAGCCAAATGGGGTATAATTAGGGCCAGGGACGGCTCCAGCATTTTTGCCTCCCCAACCGGGGGTGGGGGGCACTACCGCCGCTGCTTCATTCTTTGGCAGCAATTCGGCAGCAGGTCCTTCCCTGCGAGAGGGACTGAGGGACCCACTGCCGAATTGCCGCCGAAGACCCGGACGTGCCGCGCCTTTCCATTGGCCGCCCCAAGCACCTGCTTGCTCCGCTCGTGCCTGGAGCTGGTTCTGATTAGGGCCCTACCAAATCATTGTCCATTTTGGTCAATTTCATGACCGGAGGATTTTAAAAATCATAAATGTCATGATTTCAGTTATTTAAATCTGAAATTTCACAGTATTGTTATTTTAGGAGTCCTGACCCATAAATGAATTGTGAGGGGGTTGCAGTACTTCTACCCTTACTTCTGTGCTGCTGCTGGCGGTGGTACTGCTTTCAGAGCTGGGCAGCTGGAGAGCGGTGGCTGCTGGCCGAGATCCCAGCTCTTAAGACAGAGCCGCTGCCAGCAGCAGCGCAGAAGTAAGGATGGCATAGTATGGTATTGCCACCCTTACTTCTGTGCTGCTGCTGGCGGGGCACTGCCTTCAGAGCTGAGTGCCCTCAGAGCAACTCCCTTTTGGGTCAGGATCCCCAATTTGAGAAATGCTGGTCTTCCCTGTGAAATCTATAAAATATAGGGTAAAAGCACACAAAAGACCAGATTTCACAGGGGCAGACCAGATTTCACAGTCTGTGGTGTGTTTTTCATGGCTGTAAATTTGGTAGGACCCTAGGTATGGTACTACTTACCAAAAAGTGTGTTGTGGGGTTGAATTTGTTGTAAAACACGTGTCAAGGCTGATTCCTCATTCTGGCACTTTGAGTGCAAAAGGTGGCAGCCTGCAAGGATTTTAAAAATTAATACTGGCCACTCCAGGGTGGTATTGAACTCCCAAGGTCACAGTTTCTCTCTGGCCTTGGATGGGGAGATGCTGCCACCACCCAAGTGCAAACCTCCCCCTCCTTTTGAGAACCCAGGAAGGAACACCTGGGAATTCCTTCCTGTGAGGTACCCTCAAGCCTTTTCACCCCCTCTCTGGGGAAAAGCTGAGGAAAAAAAACAAAGGAAATCAGCTGTTGCCCCTAGCTAATTAAACAACATGTCCACAACCTCTTAGGGGGACAAATTCAATCCTGTTCTTAAAAAAGGTAAATTTTATTAAACCCAAAAAGAAAGGAAATATGTTTGAAACTTAGGCTTTTTGCTGGATCTTAAAAGAAACAATTACAAAAATTAAGCATCAAGATAGCTCTCTTGAGGTTCAGCTTAAAGATTACAAGTAAAACAAAAGCATCTGGGATTAGCACAGACAAGTCCACAAGCCAATAAGAAGTTTAAAAAAAACCCTAATCGCATCTTCCTAGACATTCCCTAATTTACTTACATATCTGGGATTTCAGATAAGTAGGTTTGAGGTATGAATTGATGCTTTTTCATACATGGTTTTAAAGCTGCTTATAGCATTGCTGATCTGCATCTCAGCTCTCTGGAGACCAACAACAACAAAGAGCAAGTTTTTTCCAATTTTAAAAAGTTCTAGCTGCCCCATTGGTGCTCTTGGTCATGTGCCTACTCCCTTTCTTTTACCTAGCCAGGGAGACTTTTTAACCCTTTACAGGTAAAGCAAGCAGAGAACAGCCACCAAGAGGGACTTTATAGCTAACTTGCTGTCCATAAAAGGGAGCTACCCCTCACTCTCTTCATTTATCACAGCACTCATATGAGATCTTTGCAGGAAAGGTATTAGATCAGCAGAACTCCATTTCTTTCGTTCTTTGGACTGCATCAATCACCTTTGATTGTGTTGATTTTGTTCTATGATCAACAAGGTACCAAACAAGACAGCAGAATAGCAGCACATCTGTATTGTATGGCAAAACTTATGCTTCTCTTGTCTAATTTTATTTTATCTTATTTATGTTACATTGGAACAGAGGGTGTCAAATCTGTCTCTGTATTTACTTATGTGATCTCGTCACCATAGTATCTGAGCACCAAAGTGTTATCCATAGGAGAGTAGCAGTTAACGAGGATCTAAAATGCTAAAACTTCAGCTTCACTCTAGAAGTGTGGCTGATGGCGACTGGGGACAGATTCTCAGCTGGTGTAGATTCTCATAGCTCCACTGACTTCAGTGGATCTATGGCATTTCACACCAGCTGAAGATTTGCTCCTAGATTCTAGCATGTAATGCTCCACCTTGATCTGAAAAGCTCACTTGCTGGAGTCTCTTAAAGTTACGTCTATATATTAAAGATGGAGATTATTAGTATTTGAATGCGGCATCTGTGTGCTCAGTACTGTGCAAACACACAGCAAGGCAGAGTCCTCTGCTCCAGAGAGGTTTTAACCTAAAGGCCCAATCCTCTAAACACTACTGGGCATAGTGTTTACCATTAATCCCACTGTAATCAATGGGACTACTCACAGGGGTAAATGCAAGCATTTGTGAATCAGATCCTAAATCAGACACTGAAAATACAATTCATTCTTACATGGACTAAAAGCCCAATTTCAAAGTTGTTCAGACATTTTCCTTTTTTGTGTCATCATTATCTATTTATGTCAGATAATTAACCAAAGACGATTTCATAACAGAAGAAGTGGGTTCTTTTTAATGATTGCAAAAGTGTGTCCTTTTGGTCCATAACAAAATATCCCATTTTATCAATTTAGCTGCAGCCACAGCATGCTTTACTCCTCAGCTCTGCTTTCTTCAAGAACTTATTACACGTCAGAAGGGAAGGACTTTACTTCAAGGAGAAGCATTATAAATGTGTCCGAGCAGATGAGTGCTCCATCTATCTTAAAAATGTAAGTTGCTAACATTTATGGCAAGTAGGTCCAAGCACTGAAAAAAGTATTTGATAGTTTTCCTCTTTCCTTCCCACATCTCCTGTTTATGTTAACACCCAGAGTCAATTAGAAGTTAAACAAAATGTTGCCTCCTTTCTATCCACTGCAACTTTACAAGATATGGGGCAGACAAATAAATGCACAGCACAGAATCTCTACAAGGAAAATGACAAGCATATAACATAAATTAAAACAGAAATATATTCCACCATCCATCTCAAACTATCCAACCATTTTATTTCTTTACTAACACTGAGAAGGGAAATTGAATTCTGTTATCCCAAATATTTTTCTCAAACTATTTGTGCCACAATCACTATTTCTGGCTTTTAGGATAAGCTGAGTGCTGAGATTTCTCATTATGGTCCATCTTATTTCCAGCTGTGTAGTAGTGTAGGTGTAAAATGAGGTGGCCAGGTTTTCTGAGTAGCTTCACTGGCCAATGACACCAACTGATAATCAATATCAGCATCTAAACTTGTCATTGAAGAGCTCAACACTTTCTCTCTCTTTTTCTGGCCCAGTTCCACATTGATTAACTACATTGTGACAACAGAAATTCCCAGCCACTTTGCAGTTGCAGTTAGATGTGATATGCTTCTCTGCCGTTTTAAATGTTATGGAGCATTTGTGATGCTGGTAGATCAGGTGCCAGCTCATGCCAAGGTCCCCAGGCCACAGTGGAACACTGACAAATACACAGCTGGAATGAGTCTGGCTCACCTGTGTGTTAGTATTGTTAAAATAGGTATTAGAATTATAAAATTGTGTTCAGTATTTAGACTTTACTGAATACTTTTGAATTGCTGCCTGCATTAATCTCACTTATAACTTCTGTATTCTATATTATAAGGTAATATTTGAGTGGTAGAATTATGAACTTCATACCCTCATATCTCAATGTCAGTACTTTGACCCATCAACCTTTTACCCCCAGTCGGGGATATTACAGATTATGTATTCCTTATGCCACCCAATCTTAAACCAAATTTTGCACCCTCGATAATCTGTACGTTATTCCCTGATAACCAGAAACTTCTATTTTTAAACTCTGTACCATTCATTTTTCTTTAACATCTTAATAAAATTTTTAAGTCTGTTATAAGTTTCTGTAACTCTGTAAATCACTAGACAGGAGAGAGACATTAACCAGTGTGAAGTGCCAATCAGCAACAGAAAGTGTTATGTCTTGCCCAACAGGAATGGTCCATTGATAGCAGATGGATTATTAAGGAATGTTAAAGGGGACAAAAGACTCTGTTGCTCTACTTCCCTCCCTCCCCTTCCCACCCATGAAAACGAGTCATGCAAGTGGATTCCTCCCATCAGCTGAGTTTGCAGCTCAGAGCACATGGCAGAGGGAAATAAAAAACCCCAGGCAGAAGAGACTAATTATCTCTATGCTTTTTGGACTCTAGAGGGCAAGGTTTATTAGGCATAAGCAAGAGAACCCTAGGGTTTAGCCTGGGTTAGCCTTAAAGAATACATAGAGCTTGCTTATTATAGAAGCTTCTATAACTGTTTGAAACTTAAGATGGTAAATCATTTGTGTATATATGTTTAGCTTCTTTAATCTTGTAAATAATTCTCTTTTCCTTTTCGTACTAAATAAATGTTTATAGAGCTTATGATAGGATTTGCTACGAGCATTGTCTTTGATGTGAGCTCTAAGATGCAATTGGCCTTGGTAAGTGAAAGGTCCTTTGAAACTGGGAGTAATCTGAGTAACCAGAGTGTTGATGTGATTTTTGGTGTAAGGGGCCATCTGTCACAAAGGTAAGCTCACCTGGGGGGCAAGAAAGATCAGAGTACCCAAGGGGACTCCATGTGAAAGCTGGTATAGTGCCTGAGGAGTTTATCTTTGATACTTGGTTGATGCAATCTAAGTCTAGAACTCACAGCCAATTTGAGGTTAGTGCCCTGCTTCCCATCAGTCTGCCCTGAGGTTGGTGCTTAAGCTCCTGAGTCACTGCAAGAAGCTTTACACGCAGGGGCAGCTCTAGGGATTTTGCTGCCCCAAGCACGGCAGGCAGGCTGCCTCTGGCGGTTTGCCTGAGGAGGGTCCGCTGGTCCCGTGGTGCCGGCGCGCCTGCTGGAGGTCCTTCAAAGCTGCGGGACCAGCGGACCCTCCGCAGGCAAGCCACCGAGGGCAGCCTGCCTGCTGCCCTTGCGGCGCCGGCAGAGCGCCCCCCACAGCTTGCCGCCCAAAGCACACGCTTGGTGTGCTGGTGCCTGGAGCCGCCCCTGTTTACATGGTTCTTTTGAGCTGTGAAACTGCACACATGTTCTACCCCAAAGGTAGCTAAGTAGTGGTAGGTAGTGATCCCTGTGCACATGCATACACACTGGTAATCCTCACATCCTCAGATGCTCGGTAATTGACATCATGTAATTCAAATTCGGGAGTTGAGTGTTCTCAGCAACTCCCAGAAGATGCTGGGCAATCCACATATTTGCGTCCTAATTCAGAAAATTCAGTTATTCCCAATGGGACTTCCATTCATTACTGCAAATTAATGAGATTCAGATACATTTAGTTTGTAAAGCCTTTTTGGAATCTTTCAAATAATACACAGCACACACATCTATTTTAGTAATATTTTAATAACATTTTTGTGGGTTACACTTAGCACCCAGATTGCACTTTATCTCTTCCAAGTGCTTTGTAAACATTATTTATGAATAAAGGTGGGAACATGCTGTATAATAGAAAACCAGCACAGCTATTGTGTGGCTTGATTAAAATATACAAATATATATAAAACATATAATCTTGCATTAATTTATGTCTGTTATCAATATCAGTCTTGATTTAGGCTTCCTCAAAGTGACACACAACTTAAGGATAGAAAACATTCTTGTCTAGCATACATTGATAAATAGTCTATATATTTAAAAGAACTCTGCAACTTTAACCAGTTTTCTTCTTTATCTAGGAGGACAGAGGTCTAATAGCTGTGAAAACAGATTCATACATCCTGGTAGCTACTTATTCTGAGGGCATGTATCCCAGCGTGTGTGTGGAAGCTGTGGAGAAACTGGGTAATTCCTTCATGTGCCTGTATGTCTGAATGCAACTTGTAGAGATATGTTACAAGTGGGGGGCAGCATTTCATTCCCACAAACCGCCTGCAACATTTGGGACTCCAGAAAATCTTGAAAGCCCATGAAAAGTAAAATTAAAATGGACTTTGTGTTTAGTTGGAAACATGCCATCAATCTCCTTCAGTTTCCACTGAATAAACACATGAAGGTATCTGTATCAAATCTTAAAAAGAAAAGCTTTTACTGTTTACAATCCTATAATTATAATTTTTTAATAGGGATACTATGGGTTGATTTAAGAAAACCTGCTTGAAAACATTATAGTTAATATTATTGGCCTGATTCTTAGTTACTTTGTTCCTGTACTTGGAGTGGAGAGCAAAAGTAGCTTTAAAATTAAGTCGACATAACTGCATCACTAAGGGCTGTGAAAAATCCACACTCCTGAGTGGCATAGTTAAGCCGTCCTAAGTCTCTGTGTACACAGCGCTATGTTGACAGAAGAATTCTTCCTTCAATCTAGCTACCATCTCAAGGGTATGGATTATCAATGTCAGTGGGAGAATCCCTCCCATCGGTGTAGGTAATGTCTACACTGAAGCGCTACAGTGGCCCAGCTGTGCCGCTGTAGTGTTTTAAGTGTAGACAAATGCTCAGGGTATGGTTATTCTTCAATCGTGGGGTGTGATCACAGCTGGAGTAGACATACAAAGCTGCGGCAGTGCATGCTTCAGCCTGGGCTGTACAAGCTCACCCAGAACCACGATAATTATTCCCAGGGCTAGTCTGTGCTGAAACCTGCACTGCCACAGCTTTGCTGCTACAGTACCTGAGCTAGCTAGATTAAAGCTAGTGCACTCAGATGTATCCCCTCAGTCACACCCTGTGATTACAGTGTAAACTTAGCTTGTGTTTGCTAGGTCAGACAGAGGTTTGGAGAGGTTTATTTTTTGAGCACCCTTTTGTTGTTCAGTTTAATCTTTTCTTGCAGAGAAAACAAAGCAGGTTTATGTATTCTACTTTATGTAGTTCAAGGAGAGATTTCTGCATATGATTGGTTTGTAAAGGGCTTGCTGATCTGAAGGAGGAGTGTTTAGAGAAGAATATCTTAATGCTACAATCTTACAATAAGAAATATTCTGTTTATTTCAATTGACACAATGGAGATATATTTGGAGTTGCTGTTCATATATTTTAAGCATTCAGATGCAAATGCTGATGCAAGTTAGACTATGATCCCTTTCATTTAATTAAGGTACATTCCAGTGTTGATTTGAAGTGGAGCATCTCCATTACGGCAAACATTGAAAAAGAAAATATCTTCTATTTGTTTTTTTTCCCCTTAGCGAACTATTTCAGAGATAAGGAAAACTGAATCTGCAAACAACTTAAAATTGATCAGGCGTATGAGACTGTTTTGTTAGAAAACTGTGGATGGAAGTTTGTAATGAAGCACATCCAAGCAAGCAAGACAATATCCATTATTCTGCAATATTCTTAGTGCATAGTGAAGGCTCTGAAAGAGAAGGATAATCCACAGCATTTGAATTGCACTAGTGCAGCCTTACAGCCCCCTAAATTATCAGCTCCACCATCTTCAAGCCCAAAAATTACAGCTCATAAATCCATGCATGTGTGGTAGCATTTGGGCTCTAGTTTGGATGGGTTCCAAGAATCTAAAATTGCAAGATGCTGAGCGTCTCCTACAGAGTGCTGAGTACCCTCTACACACAGTGACTTCCCTGGAAGTTGAGCCCTTTCTCCACATCTCCTATAGGAGTCGATGGTGCTCAGCACATCATAGGATCAGGTCTGAAAACTATAACTTCATTTCATCAAAAGTACAGTTGGGTGATGTTCTCAAGAGAGTTTTTCTTCATTTTAACACTATCTTTTTTGTTTGTTTTTACCCAATCTCCTAGTAAGAAAGCAGTTAATTTCTCTGAGCTGTGAGGCATCTTTCACAGGAGATGTACCATATACACAGCATCAAAACTGAGTAGATTAATGAAATGTGTTGCATTAACATGAAGTTCAATGTAAGATCACAAATTGCATGGCATACCTTGGAATGTCTTGAATAAAATACCATTTTTATATCCATCTATTTGCATCGCCAGAAAGGACCATTAGATCATCGAGTTTGACCTCTTGCATAGCACAGGCCATTACATTCCACACAGGTATCCCTGCACTAAGCCCAATAACTTGTGTTTGCCTAAAGCATAATTTCCAGAAAGGCCTCCTGTCTGTATTGGAAGTCATCCAGAGAAGGAGAACCCCCTCCCCACTGCTCTTGGTAGCTTGTTCCAATGATTAATCACCCTCATTGTTTAAAAAATTGTGCCTAATTTCTACTTTGATTTTGTCTGATTTCCTCTTCCAGCCAGCCATGGGTTCTTGTTATGCTTTTCTCCCTTAGATTAAAGACCTTTTTTAATTCCCCTATTTTCTCTCTGTCAAGTTACTCATGTAACAAAGTAGCATTCACATGTAATCACGTCACCTCTCAATCTTCTTTCTGATGAGATAAACAGATTTATCTATTTAAATCTCTCACTGTACAGCATTTTCTCCAGCCTCAGAATCATTTTTGTGGCTCTTTTCTGCACCCCCTCAGAATTTTCCAGCATCCCATTCAGTGATGAGTCTCTCTACTTTTTTGAGATCTGTCAGTTAGCCAGTTACTAATCCATTTAATGTGAGCTTTATTGATAGTTAAGGCTACAATTTAGTCATGGGTATTTTTAGTAAAAGTCATAGGTCACTGGCAATAAACAAAAATTCACATCCTGTGACCTGTCCATGACTTGTACTATAAATACCCAATTAAATCTTAAATGGGGGAAGGGGGACCCAGGGCCAGTGGCACCAGATGCCGGGGGTTGCCAAGCAGCAGCTGCTCCAGTCACCCCTGGGACCACTGCTGGGAGCCGCCGACCTGCCATTGCTCTGGTCGTCCCTGGGACTGCTGCTAAGGTGGTCCCTTGGGTCAGCCACACTGGCTGCTGCTCAGGCGGTCTCCGGGGCCCACTGAGTGGTGGCTGCTCCAGCCACCCACCTGCCGCTGCTCTGGCTGCTCCCAGGACCATTGCCAGGACCACTACCAGGGGCCATTGATCCACCACTACTCCAGCCATCCCTGGGACTGCTGCTCAGGTCATGACAAACATAATATGAAGGAACCAGATGGGCACAAAGGGATCCAAATGACTGTTAACTGAATATACACAACATGCAAGGCCTAGCTAAATAATGCACATTGCTGCTCTAGTTTGGTTCTGGCTGGCTTCTCAAACACAGAAAACAGTGACTGCAACTAGAGGATTCACAAACTGTTTAAAGAGACATTACTCTACACATTACATCTAGGAAAGGTGCAGTGAGCAGCAGACCATGGTTGTGTGTGACCCCGGAAGCCCCTCAGTACCAACTGAGAGAGGGCATACCATTCTGTAATTCACATCAGGCCTGAGACATATCTTGTGCCAACACATTATTGTCATAATCTGTATCTAACAGATGTCATGTGAGGTCTCATATGCAAACTGATGACATGCTGGTCCCAAAAATCATGTGGTATATGGGTGGGGTGTATACAAAGAGTTATAGATGTGTGCTGGAAATATGTTCTTAAAATGTGTTTGGCAGGCAGTGCATCAGCCTAGCCTCCACTAGACAAATGACTGTGTATTTACTTGTCTGACCAACTTGATCACAGGCAGAAGACAATGCAAGTACATTTACATATGAGGTAAACAAAGCTATTGCGCTAATAAGCAGGGGAGAAGACCACTAAATGATAATGATAGGGGACGGAATCTGCACCCCCGGAAATCTTCCTGGCTCTTGAGACACAGTGAACTTTGGGGTATATAAAGAAAAGTAGGAAGCCACTTGGATGATCCATCACCAATGGGAGTTATGGTTCAGCACCCTCTTAGCCTATGAAAGATGGCTCATCTTGGCTGGAAGGCAAGAGCAACTGAACCCTGACTATAAGTGAGAAACCTGTTTAGATAAAGATAACTTACTGAAATTAAATTTTAGTCACTAGAAAGCATATTTTATTTTGCTTGACTTGTAACCCTCTCTGTTTCTTTCTTTTATTCTTACTTATTATCACGAAACCTCTGGTCTTTGTTAATAAACATATTCTTGTTTTATTACAAAACCATATCAGTGCTGTGTATTTTGGGATGTGTAAGTCTTCAGCTAAACTAACAGACTGGTGTGTTCTGTCTCTTTGGAGGCAGCGAATTTAACAACTTCTGTGAATATCCAGTGAGAGGGACTATACACTATAGAGAGATGTCTCTGGGGAATTTGGAAATTGGGGGTCATTGATTGTTACTTGCAAAGCAAGGTTTAGACTGGCAGAGTTCTGAAGAGTTTGTTGGCAAGGCACACGAACTAGAGGAAGCTGATGCATAGCTTAGTGACAGCAAAGCTCTCACTTGCTGAGGCTCAGAGAGGTAACACAGTGTCTCATAGTTCTGGGTACCTCAAGCAAGGAGTCACAGTCTGGTCTCACCTCTGCTGAGTACTGTTAATATTGCTATGCAATTCACAACTCTCATTCCTGACCAAGGCCTATCCCAAGGCCTACCCCAAGAAAGGAAACTATCATCCCTCTCTTCTACAAATATGTTACCTGAGAGGTTGTAGAAGGTCCCTTCAGGCAGATCTGGAGCTAGACTCCTGGTGACAAATATAGCAATTCCAAGTCTCACCGACAGTGCCTTTCAGATTGAATTAAATCAACAGCAGAGGTATCTATAACTATCACACCACTTTGCTTCTAGAATGAGGAACAGAACTCAGAAATCCAGCATTCCACTACTGTCTCATAAATAGCTGTATAATCCTCTAATAGAGCTTGTTGTGTCCCCCTCTAGTTGCTGGTTCACCTAGAGGATAACAGCCTACTTCTGCTACTAGTAACTTGTTTAATGTATGTGGAAGATATCTGTGGTGTAGATGCTCTCTCTCTCTCTTATTCAAGGTAGCCTTTCTGGTAGCGATAACCTCAGCCAGAAGTGGTGTCTGAGCTCAAGGCCCTGAGATCAAAGCCCCCTTACATGGTGTTCCATAAGGACAAGGTTCAGCTCAGGCCTCACCAGGCTTTCCTCTCGAACGTTGTCTCCCAGTTTCACATCAACCAGGATATGTTCCTCCCAGTAGTCTATCCTAGGCGACACTCGAGTGTCAGGGAGCTAAGGCTTTACTTGTTGGATGTCCACAGAGCACTAGCCTTCTACATCAAGAGAATGAAGCCGTTCCAAAAATACGTCCAGTTATTCGTAGCAGTGGCAGACAGAATGAAAGGTCTTCCTGTCTCTTCTCAACGGATTTCATCATGGATCATGTCCTGAATCTGTGTTACAACCTGGCAGAGGTGCCTGCTCCTCCAATCACTGCACATTCCACCAGGGCTCAGGCCTCTTCAACGGTGTTCCCGGTGCAGGTTCTCACCCAGGAAATCTGCAGAGCAGCGACGTGGTCCTCCATACACACTTTCACCGCACTATGCGATCACTCAGCGGGCCAGAGACAATGCGGCCTTTGGAAGAGCAGTGCTCCAATCAGTGGACAACTCCGACACCACCTCCTGAACTTGGGCTTGTGAGTCAACTGATTGGAATGGACATGAACAAGCAGTTGAAGAAGGAAAAAAGGTTACTCACCTTCTCATAACTGTTGTTCTTCGAGATGTGTTGTTCATGTCCATTCCAATACCCACCCTCCTACCCCTCTGTCGGAGTAGTCGGCAAGAAGGAACTGAGGGGGTGGCAGGTCGGCAGGACTCTATATTGAGCACCATGAAAGCACATCACCAGGGGGCACCCAGGCTGACCTGATAGATGCTGCTAGGGGAAAAATCTTCTGGCTAATGTGCACGCGCGCACACCTGATTGGAATGGACATGACCAACACATCTCAAAGAACAAGTTATGAGAAGGTGAGCAACCATTTTTTATGGATGGTAAATGAGTCTGGATGAGATAATACTTAGACTAAGTCTTCAGCCTAATTTTTCCTGGCATGAGAGTTGTTTTGCCATTTTTTCCCTCTTACATAGATTTGCTGGTTTGTTTAAATACCACTTCTGCTGATAGGACAAAAGTGATATGTTGCATTGGAAGATTTTAGGTAAAAGGAAAAGTTAATTAGTATGATAAATACAGAGCCTTGTAATACTAAAATCCCTTCATACTGGAAAAAATTTGGGCAAGATGGCATGGAAACAAAATGACATGGAAATTGTATATACAGTAAAAGTTGTGTAAATTGAAGAGCGTGCATGCATATTTTATGACAGTGCTTAATGCTGACTGGAGAAAAGAGAATGAATATGTTATATGTAAGTACATGAAAAAGGGGCCCAAACTGGAGAAACAGTGGACCAGAAACTGAAGGAATGCAACAGAAGGACCAGACATCAGAGGCTGCAATGATCATCATGCAGTATAGGAGAACTTCCTGATTCTCAGAAATTTGGTAACTTGGGCCCCTACTGTGAGTGGTGACAAGTTATCACTGAATTAGAACCTGATTAAACCACATGCAGTAATGAGTCATTCCTGTGTTAGACTCCAGCCAATCCTCAAGCCAGGAGCTGGTCTGGTGACTCCCAGGGCAGGTATATAACACTCATACGTGATACAGCAGTTTAGTCTGCCAAAGTCACTTTATGACTTAGAATTCTCCTCTGCCTGATAGTGGTCACTGACTCCACAGGACTTAGCCTGCCCTAGCCTTGTTCCCAGCTCTGTGCTTGCCTTGTTCCAAGCCTGCTCTTGACTCCTGATTCTGGCTGTGATCTCTGGCCTGAGTGCCACTGCATCAGGCACAAAGCCTGATTGCTACTGCTCTCCCAGTAAGCCTGGCCATCCACATCTCGGGTTCGGACAGCTAACTATTCCTTCTTATCCAGAGCTGTAACTGGGCATTTTAGTGCCAGGGATGAGCAAGCATATTTTTGCTCCCTAGAGCTGGTGTGGGAGTGTCACGGGGGTCACTTGCACCTTCAGATTTCTGCCTCCATTTAGCACAGAGGTTTTCAAACTGTGGGACAGGTCCCCCACAATCTGAAAACCATTGCCTCCTGCCAGGAGTCGGTGGATTGGAAGGTGGTGGGATTGGAAGCCGCCCGGCATGCTTGGGCTCCTGGTTCTCTGCGCTATGGGAGCTAGAGTGCTACCTAGCTGCCTGGCAGCCCTTCCTTCCCTGATCCCCTGCCCAGGAGCACCATCTCAGGGAGCATCTCATGGCAGCTTACAGTTTTGTGATGCCCTGGGCCAGACCAAGTGGGGGCCCCTCCCCTCCCTTCCACCTGCAATACCTGCTCCCTCTCCCTCCCCCCCCCCCGCAGCACTCCTGCCAGGAGGGAGTGGAGTCAGCACACGAGGGCTTGCCCTGCTCCACCCACCTGCTTGGTGCTCCAGTCAGGGGGAGCAGGGTTGGTGCATGGGGGTGGGAAGAGTGGGGCAAGTCCGCACGCCCCGCTCCCGCTCCCAGCAGGAGTACCAGGCAGGTGGAGCAGGTCGGCACATAGGGGTGCCCATTTTTCCAGGGCCCCCCAACCTGGCAGGAGGCAACAGTTTTCAAATTGTGGGGGGCATGCCCCACAGTTTGTAAACCCCTGTGCTAAATAGAAGGCAGAAATGGGGGGAGACATGTGACCCTGCATGCCTCCCAACGCCACCCCATTTTTCCGCCCCAATGGCTTTTTGCCCGGGTGACTGCCCCATTTGCCCTACTTTAGTTATGGCCCTGATTTTATCTCTTTACTGTCAAGCATAAATGTATGTTCTGACACTATATATGACAATAATTCTGTCTGAACGTTTATAAATAAAGGTGCAAATTGATTAAGCCTAACTTGGGTGGACTTGTGTTTCAGTTTCCTACCTTATACTCCCAACAATTTCAACAGTTAAAACCAATTTGTTAAATAAACCCAGCTTGCAGAATTCAGAGTCGAGAAGCCAGGTCAACAATCAAACATTTTGCCTAGGGAAAAGTGCTTTCATATTCAAACAGGCAGCACTGTGAAAAAAGAGAGGAACTGGCCCAAATCTCTTTGCTTACATAGGGAAGAAGGATATAGATTTCTGTCTGATTACCACGAGAGGAACCAGACTGATCAAGCAAAAACATGTTTGTTTGTAGAAGTTTATCAAAATCTCTGACTTTGAATTCTGTATGTGTTTTTGCATTAAATACAATCCCATTCTTTCTCCTCTCCACCCTGTTGGGTTACACGATAACTTCCAGGGGCAGGGCTGGGAAAGGAGGAAGTGGACTCAAACTGCTTTAGAAGAAAGGGATTGACTTTTGCTCCCTGTGTGTGGAAAACCTTTCTTGGTATGCAGGATAAAGGTGAGTATTAAATTGTATCCAGGAACCAAATATCTACATTGCTTAAATTATTTTGGTCAATTGTATTGTCCTAATTAGTTACTGACAATCAGGCAAACATGTAAAAGATGTGCTTGCTTGGATGTTTAATAGTTTGAAGTGGGCTGAAGAGAGGTCATCATCAGTTTTTTAAAAATGCTACTTTGTTCTACAAATTTTTTACCTATCTCTATTGTAAACTAACCCAAGATTACTGTGACTGAAAGGATTAGAGCGGAAGCAAATGTTATATTCTCTATGTATTCCAGTTCTGTGCATTTGAAAGAACTTTGTAAATAGTCAGTTTCACTATAGTCATTTTACTGTGATGTCTGTCTGAGTCTTTCACCTAGCAACGAAGAAGAAAAAGCATGTGTAAAAAATGTGTTTTCAAAAATTATGAATAAAGGTAGAGGGATTAAGGAATGAGTATAACATCTTTATTGACTAAATTTCACATTGATGATGTTCATTGATCTGCTAATTTTCATCATTCACTTTAACATGCACAATACAGATGAAAATGCGGAAAGCAGGAGCAAACTGTCTTGTGGGAAGGTGTCTGGTGGAGCTCTGTAAGACTCCCATTATTTCAGGGTTGGCTTTCTTTGCAATTTCTGTGCCTGATTAGTGCAGCTGAGAGTTAATCATTTAGAGAAATGTTTAATCATCATAAATTAACCCCTGCGGTGACACGTAGTGAATCAATCTCCCGGTGTTCTGTGTGTCTCAATTGTGTATTGTTTTGTCATCCTAGGCCCTAATGCTGCAAGCACTTAAGTATCTGCATAATGTTAGTCCTGTGGTTAGTTCTGTTAAAATAACATTAATTGGTAACGTTTGTATTTTAAATCAATGGGACAACTCCATGTGAGCAAAGTCCTACATAAGCTTAAGAGTTTGAAGGGTTAGAACCTAAGACTGCAGGCTCCTTGGAGCAGTGATCCATTCTCCTCCATATTCTGTACAGTGCTGGGTACACGCTTGGCACTCAGTAGATAATACAGAAGATGAGCCCCTCTGTGATTTTCCATCTCCTGTTGCCCTTCCCATTGCACCAATGGAGAATCTTTTCTGACCTAAAGCTGCCAGGCAGGCTGACTCTATACCAGCTTGTGCACACTTCACATCTTGACAGATACCCCCAAAGCAAAGGAATCAAGAAACAGCACATCTGAGGAGAGAAAGACACCTAGCACCCATAGGACTGCAACAGTTAGTGGGAGAAATCATGAGATTCCTAGAGCAAGTCAGGCACAGAGGAATCTCCTGCTAAGGAGAATGAATCAGGAGGTTTTAAAACCAGTAATCATTTTCTGTCTCAAATCAACTTGCTGCTGTTTTACTGTGTTTTTACATTGGCAGCTGAAGGGCTGAATCACAAATCTGAGGTTAGACAAAACTTTATACATATGAAATAAATTATTCTTGCTCCCTCTACTGAGGTGTTTAAAATTATGTTTAGCTCTTTGTCTGTGTCATTTATTTTACAGGCCAATGTACCTTGGCAGCTTGAGCACTGATCCCCTGATTCTGCCATCAGCTCCATGCTGGTGGATTTCTTCACTCACATGGAGTCCTTTGAAGTCAATGGGGCTCCATGCAGGGCATGAGGGGCACATCCACACAGAACACGCTACAAGATTGGGACCTCTGATTTCATGCAAAGTGACCCTAACTTTGTGGGTCATTAGATGACTGTTTTGAAACTAATGTTTTGTCCTGGTTTGAATATAATGCATTAACTTTAAACCTTCCTATTCCTGTAGTACCTGCCACGATCCCCCATCTCACGTTGTTTATGCTGGAGACTGGTCTAGATTGTCCAAGTTGTGCACAGTGGCGTCATTGGGGCTGTCTAGGTTTATGAATGGATATCAACAATTCACATCTTAAGGCTGAACAAGGGTTGCCTAGTGACAAGCAAATACACCTGCTTTAGTGCTTTCCTTTTTGTATTGGTTCAGAGAAAATGTTGGCAGTTTATTTTGACCAGCCAGGAGGCCCAGAGAATCTGTATGTGAAAGAGGTACCGAAACCACATCCAGGAAGAGGAGAAGTCCTTATAAAAGTGTCAGCCAGTGCTCTGAACAGGATTGACTTATTCCAGGTATGTCTCTGGTAAGCTGACTTATAGACCTGTGGAACACACTGCATTGCTTAGACTCAGTTTTTGAGTAACAGAAGAGTCTGGCTTGAATTTTGACAGATCTGAAAAGTTAAGAGGGGTTGGACCTGGCTAGCAAGGAAAAGTTCAGAGTGCTTCAAAAAGAGGTGGTTGGTGATTCAGTAGGTGGCACTTCTTCATCACCTGAGTCCTCACTGAACCTATGACCCATTATGATATCGGGCATTGTGCTCCTGGAGGTGTCTCCTTTCAGGTGAGATGAAAACAGCTCTAGTCACTCGTGGCCACTTAAAAATTCCCATAACATTCTCATGAACATAAGGGTGTTAACTCTAGTACCTTAGCTAAATTCCAATTTAAGTAGTCACATTCTACCTACCTCTTAAAACGTACATTAGCAGCCAACATCTTGGCTGACACACTGGGGACTGAACCAGGGACCTCCAGAGCTAAAAGCATGAGAGTCTGTAGCTTGTGCTAAAGCTCAGCAACTGGGGATAACTCATATCTTTAGCAGATCAGCACCGAGGGGGACCTGTAACACACTCACCAGTTGGTTACAGACATATAAAGTTTCAAGAACAAAACATGCTCAGCCTAAAAAAGGAAGTGTAATTATTGCTAAAAATACCACCAAGGATGGGAGATCCTAAAAAGACTTGGATTGAAATGTATTTGCATGATGTGACCAGAACTAAAACCGAGGGGGGTTCTGAAGTAAAACTGAATAAAGAGAGATTAGGTTAAGTGGCGGATCAAATTGCAGTTCATTGCACTGATTATTCTTTCTGATTTTGCAGAGGAGCGGAAAGTATCCTTCCCCAAAAGGAGCAAATGACATTCGTGGCTTAGAAGCAGCTGGACTTGTGGCTGGGTTCGGACCTGGTTGCAAGGGTCAGTGGAAAACTGGAGATACAGTGATGGCTCTGCTGCCTGGGGGTGGCCAGGCAGAATACATCACTGTGCCAGAAGGTCATCTGATGCCGATCCCTAATGGTATGACTTTTGTTCAGGCTGTGGCCATTCCTGAAGCCTGGCTAACAGCCTTTCAGTTGCTGCATTTTGTAGGTGAGTGATGTATCTGCAAATCCTGTTTGCCATTTTCTTCTGTTCATTGCCCAGATCTGAATGTCACTTGCCTTTGAAGAGCGTTTTCTATGTCGCTCCATGCATCTAGCCCTTTGACCTTTCTTTTCCACATGATTTAGATGTACAAGACCTAAATTCCTAAAGGTTGGCCACATCTCTTCAATAATAACTTGCTTTGCTGATTGCATATTTAAAAGGGAAGAATTCAAAAAGGGGCTTGGCTTTACAGTAGAACCTGAGAGTTATGAATTGACCAGTCAAACACATGTTGGCACCAGAAGTACGCAATTAGGCAGCAGCAGAAAAAAAAAAAAACAAATACAATGCAGTGCTGTGTTAAATGTAAACTACTAAAAAATTTAGGGAAAGTTTAAATTTTTTGACAAGGTAAGGAAATTGTTTCTGTGCTTTTTTATTTTAAATTAAGATGGTTAAAAGCAGCATTTTTCTTCTGCATAGTAAAGTTTCAAAGCAGTATTATGTCAATGTTCAGTTGTAATCTTTTGAAAGAACAACCAAAACATTTTGTTCAGAGTTACAAACCTTTCAGAGTTATGAACAATCTCCATTCCCGAGGTGTTCGTAACTCTGAGGTTCTACTGTACTTTGCATCTGTATTTCCCAGCTGGGAACTACAGCTTTCCATTAAACTCCAAATGCTGTATTTTCCCCCAAAGCAAGGCCTACCTCTAAGAGTCTGACTTCACTACAAACTCAGCCATGTTGGGAGGTCCACTCACAACATGATTGTCGCCTGATACTGTCTGAGCATGGTTTGGAATTATGGAATCTATGCTGGACAACACCCATGCTGTGCCTTGGTTCCCAGAGACAGCTGTATTTGTAGGTCAAACTGCCACTGAAGTTAGAGGGATGCTCAGCATTTTTAAAATCCCACATGGAACATATTAGACAGGCCCTAAAGTATCATTCTACTGAATTTCTCTAACTGCTTCGTTTCTGACTGTTTGCAGGTCAGTGTTAGTTGGCAGATATCCATTACCACAAATCAGCTTAGCACCCCTGCTGCAAAGCTCGGCAGAGAGACTAAGAGCTATGTAAAATGAACTGTCCTTTTGTCACCAAACTAGACGTGGTCTCTCTACTTCTTGGTAGAGGAACATCAATTGGGCAGTGTAGGGAAGCTTGTATTGCTGCTATCCAGGCTTCTGTGGCCAAATAGGATTTTGGTCTCCAGGGCTGTTGAGCCCATACCTTTCAATAGCACTAAATGACCCCCACTAAATTATACTCAAATCTATTAACATTATATATGTTCTGAGGCTTATAAGCAATTAGAAGATAATATAATTATAGGAGGGATGAGAGCACCATCTATTATGAAGGTTGCCTGACATTTCCCATTGTAAGACCCTCTTTTCAGCTGGTTATAACTTAGCCAAACTTTAACCATTCTAGAAAATTTTAGCCAAAACAACTCAGGCATTTCCAAGAACAAGGCTAAGGAAAATTTTGTCATGTTAAAAAATACTAGCAACCTTATTTTGAGACATTCTAGTGCCCTCGTGCGCTGGAGCAGGAACTTGGAATTTGGCCTTTGTGTCTGGGATGTGCCTTTTGCCATCACTGTGAAAATCTGCCCAAATCTGCCCAAGTTATAAGCCTTTTTAAAATCAGAAGCTCAGCAGAGACTTGATGAAGTTTAGCATCTAAAGTCAAATCTGTTAACATTATATATGTTCTGGGGCTTATAAGCAATTAGAAGATAATATAATTATAGGAGGGATGAGAGCACCATCTATTATGAAGGTTGCCTGACATTTCCCATTGTAAGACCCTCTTTTCAGCTGGTTATAACTTAGCCAAACTTTAACCATTCTAGAAAATTTTAGCCAAAACAACTCAGGATTTCCAAGAACAAGGCTAAGGAAAATTGTTTTGTCATGTTAAAAAATACTAGCAACCTTATTTTGAGACATTCTAGTGCCCTCGTGCGCTGGAGCAGGAACTTGGAATTTGGCCTTTGTGTCTGGGATGTGCCTTTTGCCATCACTGTGAAAATCTGCCCAAATCTGCCCAAGTTATAAGCCTTTTTAAAATCAGAAGCTCAGCAGAGACTTGATGAAGTTTAGCATCTAAAGTCTCTGGAGATTCCATCTGCAGTGAGCTTGCTTCAGCCCAGAGCTACGAAGGACTTTCCCTGCAATTGCAGCTCTGAGCTATTGTGGGCTGTGCTAGGTCTGGGCCAAGCATCTGGGTGCAGACAAAGAGCCTGGAGTGGGGAGACTGGCACTGGAGATTGGCAGTGTGAGGACAGGTAAACTAGGAGTTGGGGGAAAGTCAAGGATTGGCTGGGCAAGGAGCCTGGAAATGGGAGCCAGGGGCAGGAGCTCAGTGTGTCATGGGGAAGGAAGTGGGTGGAGGGGAGACAGAGCTGACAAGGAGCTAGGATGCAGTGGGAGAACTGTGGCAGGCTGGGCACAGAGACTTGGATAAGGAACTGAGCGGGGGCACTGGGATTGGATGAGAGGCCACAAGGTGAGTTGGAATAGGAACGGGGGTGGGGAATGTGGGGGATAACTGAACAGAGACAGATTGGATGAGTAGCCAGGAGGGGGAGCTGGGACTGGATGGCAAGGAGACAGAGGATAAGGTGCCAGGGCTGCGTGGAGGGGAAAGTGGGAATAGTTAGGCAGGAGAACTGGGAGAAAGACTAGGACTGTGAGTGCTGGCGGAGATTGGGATTGGAACAGAGAATGCAGAGGGGCACACAAGGACTAGCTGGACAAGGAAACTGGGAATGGGATAAGAAACCTGAGGAATGGAGACTAGGACTGGCTAGGTGAGAATAGAATGAGGAAGCGAGTAAGGACGAGACAGGATTGTGACAGAGACAGTTTGGAGGTCAAGGGGTCAAGCTTGAAGAAAACAAGCAGAAGAGTCTGTGCCCAATAGAGAACACTCCCCTCCAGAGCCTAGAATGGAACTAAAGATTCTTGAGTCTCACCATTCCTCTTCTATCAAAAAATATCGGTGAAACCCTCTGGCAAAGTGTCTAGTGCTGGTCCATACAGGGGATTACAACTACTACTGCTATTATTTATTACATTAGCTCAAATATCAGAGATCTGTATTCAGGAGCGCTAGACCAATCTGTATAGCAGGGGTGCTGAGAGCCATTGAACCAAACTGTAAACCCTGTATATAATGGAAACCACTTCAAGCCAGAGGATGTGGAAGCACCCCAGCACCCCTAGTTTCAGCACCTATGACTGCATGGTGTATCTAATGGTTCCAACCCCGCTGATAAACCATATGTGTCATCATGATTCCACATAACAGAATTTCTGTTTGCTTTCTTTAAAACATAGGAAATTACAAACAAAAAAAGAAGTTAAAGGAACGTTATTAAGATTGCAAATCAAGGACTCAAAAATTAAGATTGCCAGAATTAAGGTTGCCTTTGCAGTCTCAGTTTTCTCACCTTGCACGTATACATTATGATACAGTCCTTATGAAATGATCACATACTATTTTTTTCACAGGACCCCCTGCCTCATTCAGTGAACAAGATATATGGTGCTCACTTACAGAGCAGCTATTCAATATTTTACTGCATGCACGTACACCAGGTCTGGATTTTTTCTCTCATTAAAGCTGTTCAACAGCTGCTTATTTTAGCTGCAGAATCCACAGATTAGGGATAACTTGTTCAGCTTGTTACTGAGCACTTTTTACCACAACCATGTCTAATCTAAAGGCAGTCCCAAATGGGTTGTTCATTTCCCTATGTTTTGCTTCAGATAAAGTACAGAGTGGACAGACAGTGCTGATCCACGCAAGAGCTAGTGGAGTTGGCACAGCAGCCATTCAACTGACTAGACTGGCAAAAGCTATTTCCATTGTAACAGCTGGAACACAAGAGAAACTCCAGCCGGCAGCAAAATTCGGAGCAGCTGCTGGGTTCAACTACAAGGAGGAGGCTTTTAGAGAAAGGGTCCTGGAGTTCACAAATGGTGAGAATCTTTGGGTAACCCAGCAATTGTGCTGGTATTCATAATCATGATTTAGGAAAATTCTGCATTCTTCTCCTATGAAGTTGCTGTTGCATTTCAACTAGGCTACATCTACACTGCAGTAAAAGACCCATGATACGGCCATGGCTGGCCCAGGTCAGCTGTTTTGGGCTTGCAGGGCTCAGCCTGCAGGGCTAAACATTGCACTGTGGACATTCGGGTTTGGGCTGGAGTCATGGGTCTGAAACCTCACAAGGGAGTAGGTCTTAAATCCCAGGCCTGAGCCCAAATGTCTGTGCCTCAATTTTTAGCCCTGCAGCCCAAGCTCCATGAGCCCAAGTCAATTGTCCCGGACTCTGAAACTCAGTGCTGTGGGTTATTAATGTTGCAGCATAGAAGTACCCTTAGATTTTCAATGGGATCATCCCATCAGGGAGGTTGATTTTCACACAGAAGGCCTCCCCATCTCAAATCTGTTATGGCCTGTTGTTGGCTGGGAGGGGAATCTGTAGTCCTAGATGAGGTCTAAAACACAGGTGTTGAGCACTAGCAGTGCTAAAAATCCCATGACTACTTTGAATAATGATGTCCTAGCCAAATTCCAAGTTGGATAATTATGTTCCATCTAGCAATCACTCCCACTAGTTTTATTCAGATGTGGCAACCTTCATTTCCTGTCTTAAGCTGCTATTTAGTGTTATGCACTTTATATAGTTATTGCATTTCACCTTGGAAGTGGCTGGTTTCAGTAAGATTTCAATATGCTCAGCACCTACAGGACAGACCCAATGTCAGCATAGAACCTGTCTAACTGGGCCCTATTTTCAGCAGTTCCCCCTTTGTTTTGGTTTTGTTGTTGTTGTTGTGGGCACAAATATTGTGCCTGCATTGCTTATGCATCCATAAGTAATTGTGAGCACAAGTCCCAGCATTTGGATTGCTAAATGTTTGACTGTGGGCACAAAAAATGTACACAATTTTTTTTACTTGCCCACTCTGCCTAGAAAAAGGTTATTGTGCTTTCTATGGATATTTAGGGCATAGTTTATGGATTTGCATATGTGTATTGTGATACAGCATGGCCAGAGGACAGCAGGAGAGAGTTAGAAGGGAGCCTTATTCCCTGTAAGGGGAAGAAAGTTTGCTATAGATTAACTAGAGCACCTGAAGCCAATTAGAGCACCTGCAGTCAGTCACATGATAAAAACCCCCTGCCTCCCAGGTCCCTCCCTCTCCACTCCCCTCCTCAAGCACACTAGTGGAGCAATTAGTATTCCAATTCAGGGGTAAGAAATGGTGAGACCCATCATGATACTGCTGGCAATTTGCCACAGTATGTATATATTTACATTTATATTTAGCCTTGCCCTGCAGTTATTACTCACAAGTAGTCACATTGACTTCAGGGGGACTAATCCCATAAGTAAGAGTTGCAGGACTGTGCCCCTCTGTATACAGACCTACTTGTCTCAGTCTGGTTTTTTTTGTTTGTTTTGTTTCAAATTATCCCACATTTTGATTTCTCCAAAGTACATTGCTGAAATCCTTTCTGTTCCACTTGAGGCTCTGGAGTGGATGTTATTTTAGACTGCATTGGTGGTTCCTACTGGGAGAAGAACCTCAGTTGTCTGAGTACTGATGGCCAGTGGATTGTGTATGGACTGTTGGGTGGAGGTGAAGTACATGGAGATCTGCTTGCAAGGTTGTGTTCCAAAAGAGGGAGCCTGCTTACTAGTCTGTTAAGATCACGAGAAAAGGAGGCAAGTGATGACTAGCAACATCTTTATTTAGTTTAACACAGGAATCTGTAATTCTAATTACTTTGTTTCCTTTTAATACCAGTGATAAAATATTGTATTCATAGAACTGGAAGGGACCTCAAGAGGTCATCTAGTCCAGTTCCCTGCATTCATGACAGGACTAAGTATTATCTAGACCATCCCTGACAGGTGTTTGTCTAACCTGCTCTTAAAAATCTCCAATGATGGAGATTCCACACCCTCTGTAGGCAATTTATTCCAGTGCTTAACCACCCTGACATTTAGGAAGTTTTCCTAATATCCAACCTAAATCTTCCTTGCTGCAATTTAAGCCCATTGCTTCTTGTCCTATCCTCAGCAGTTAAGAACAAATTTTCTCCCTCCTCACTGTAACAACCTCTTATGTACTTGAAAACTGTTATCATGTCCCCTCTCAGTCTTCTCTTTTCCAGATTAAACAAACTCAATTTTTTCAATCTTCCCTCACAGGTCATGTTTAATCATTTTTGTTGCTCTTCTCTGGACTTTCTCCAATTTGTCCACATCTTTCCTGAAATGTGGCGCCCAGAACTGGACACAATACTCCAGTTGAGGCCTAATCGGCACAGAGTAAAGCAGAAGAATTACTACTTGTGTCTTTCTTACAACACTCCTGCTAATATATCCCAGAATGATGTTCGCTTTTTTTTTTTTTTGCAACAGTGTTACATTGTTGACTCATATTTA
Source organism: Gopherus flavomarginatus (assembly GCF_025201925.1). NCBI lineage: Eukaryota > Metazoa > Chordata > Testudines > Testudinidae > Gopherus > Gopherus flavomarginatus. Next base: position 200,419,527 of record NC_066620.1, on the reverse strand, counting down.
CCTTGTGGTCCACTACGACCCCCAGATCCTTTTCTGCAGTACTCCTTCCTAGGCAGTCATTTTCCGTTTTGTATGTGTGAAACTGATTGTTCCTTCCTAAGTAGAGTATTTTGTATTTATCCCTGTTGAATTTCATTCTATTTACGTCAGACCATTTCTCCAGTTTGTCCAGATCTTTTTGAATTGTAGTCCCATTCTCCAAAGCAATTGCAACTCCTTCCAGCTTGGTATTATTACTATTGCATTATTGTATTAATGCAGTATAGTATTAATGTATTACCATACAAATAACACTCACATTTTTATTAAATCCCGGAAAGCAATCCAGAATCAAACTATATTGTCCTTGTACTACTTGTGCCACATCCATCTCTATTGTAACACAGCTGAAACCAGTGGAATAACACCAGGGATGATTTGTGTTAACTGGGTTTTTGATTAGCCTCTTGTATGTATGTAGCGGAGTGGTCACCCCGCTCCTGCCCTGAAGGGCTTTAAACAGCCCTGGGAAAGGGCTGCAGTGGGGGATAAGCTAGGCTGATTGAGGGAAGCAGCCTAGGGTGACCAGATCACAAGAGTGAAACATCAGGACACATTGGTCGAGTGGGGGAGGGGAGAGACAGACACATGTGCACAGCCCTGACCAGAGCCAGAAGCACACTGGTCCACCTGGCCCTGTGCTACCAGCGTGCTCCTTCCTGGTGGGGGTGGGCCCATGCTGTGCCACACAGCTCTCCTGCCCAGCGCCCCCTGGATCCACTATACCCACAGCCCCCCTACAACCCTTCCACCACAAATGCACAGTTCTGTGCACACACACCCCACCCTGCACCCCCTGGCCCACAGCCCCACCACAGCTGCTCAGCACCCCACATAACCCCCCACTCACTAGTTTCCCAATACACACACTTCCCCTCCCTCCCTTCCTTCCTCTTTCCTAGTGCCCTTCCCCACAGCCCCACCACAACTACACAATGCCCCACACAGACCACAGTGCCCTGACGCACACAGATCTTCCCCACTGCCCAGCACCCCCAATAGGCCCCCACTGTCTAGCACCCCAAAACACACAAACCTCCCCCACTGCCCAGCGCCCTCCACACACCTCCCAGACACTCACTCCACCACACCCTGCCCCGTTCCCTGGCTGCACTCACCAGCCCTGCTGGGAGGTCTCTGACTTCTAGATTGAGAGCAGGGAGGGGAGTCTCCAGACTCTCCACGTGCTGCGCCCACCACAAGCGCGACCTCCGTGGTTCCCATTGGCCGGGAAAAGTGCCAATGGGCGCTGCTGTAGCCGCGGAGCGGGGCTTGCAGGTGCCGGCAGCACGCAGAGCACCCCAACCCTAAGAGCCAGAGGGACCTGCCAAGGGGCCAGGTCGGGAGTCCCGGCAGTGCTCAAATGGGGCAGCTCCCAACCCGGGAAGCATCCGGCAGGCTGGTCCCTCTGGCTCTCAGGGTTGTGGGTCGGGTCAGGTAGTGGGGGCGGAGGGCTCTCTGCCTGCTCCCGGCGCCTGCAAGCAGCATGTGGCACTCCTGCCGGCGGCTGTAGTCCAGACGGTCCCTGATATCAGGACAAAGGGGTCCTGACCGATGTAAGTTCGGGACGCAGGACAAGTCTTCTAAAATCGGGACTGTCTGATAATATCGGGACATCTGATCCACCACAGGTGGGGCCATGCCATAATCAGCCCAGAGCTGGCCTTATAAGAGGGCTGAAAGCCAGAGACTCACACAGATTCTCTCTCTAGTCTCTGAGGGAGAAGGACCTGGCTGCCTGGGAAGCTGAGAAGGGTATCTAGGGGAGAACAATGAGGGGAAGGGCAGAGGGAGCTGGGGAGCTCCAGCTTAGCAAAGCCCCAGGCTGCAGGCCAAGCTAAGGGCCTGCAAAAGGCTGCAGAGGGGTAGCCCAGATATAGGCAGAGGCAGCTGGTCCAACCCCGTTTGCCAGTGATGAGTGGTTTACAAACTGCAGTCTGTCCCAGGGAGAAGAGGCTAGATGATGACTAGCAGTAGCCACTGAGGCAAGATGGAGATAAAGGGGGGTTCCCCTGGGAGGGGAGACCTAGAAACAGTGGGTTGCTGCCTAATTTGTGGCAATGAAAATCGCATCACAGACCATGAAATCTGGCCTCCCTTATGAAATCTGGTCTCTGGCCACCCAGTTCTGAAGAAGTGGTTGCTGGTCGGGCACCCAGTTCTGAAGGCAGTGCTATGGCCAGCAATAAGCACAGAAATAAGGTTGGCAATGCCATGCCATCTTTACTTCCCAGCTGCTGCTGGTAGTGGTGCTGCCTTCAGAGCTGGGCACCCGGCCAGCAGCCACCGTTCTGCCATCTCCCAGCTTCAGTCAGCAGCAGTGGAAAAGTAAATGGGGCAATACTATGACCCCCTAATAGGCTTGCAACTGCTTCATTTGGATTGGGGCCCTCATTTTGAGAAACACTGTGGAGAAATCAAATATTTTTTGCAAAATTTGCTATTTATTCCATGACCAACCTGTAAAAAATGTGTGATTTCTCCATGAGTTAAGTAGACCTCTAGTTATAAAAATGGTTACCCCCTTCCCCTCCACTCCCACCATTTTGTTTCAGGCCCTGCATGCAACTTAGCCAGCCAAAGTCTATCTTCCCCCAATTAATGTATCACTAGCAGTTAGGCATCACTGTGCAGCCCAGACTGACGTACTATAGCTCTGACAGAGGTGCAGATCTTAAGTCACATCCCTCAGGCTAGCTTAGGTTGCTTCCCACCTTGCGTGCTACCTTAGATTACTTCCCACCTTGCATGCTAGCTTTTGTGGATCACAGTCTAAAAAAGACACCTCTCTCTTCCCACTCATTGTATAGGGAGTGTAGGCACCTAACTCAGGCTTTGTGAGTTGCAGTGCTGTTTGTTTATCTAAACACTTAAAAGTTACACACTGTGATACTCAGCTTTCAATGCCTATGTCCCTTCATAGATCCCACCTTCAGTACTTTCTCTATGCTGCCCCTCATACTTGGGAGAAACTCCCTGTAAACATCTGCAAAACCAACTCATCATCTTCCTTCATGTCCCTACTCAAAACTCTCTCCTTTGCTATGATGTATACAAAAAAGCCATGACTAAGGCTCCTATGCACTATGGTAATACAAATAACTAATAATACGAAGAAGATACTACTGTGATGGCAGCAATATGAAACCCTAAGATATATTCTACCCAGGACCAATACAGTATTGTTCCTACACTATATTCTCAAGTCCTTTGTCCAATCTTATTTTAAATGCCTCTGTGATGGAGCTTCTGTCACCTACCTTGGGAAAATATGTCACCTCATTACTAAATTTAAATTCCTTGGGGGAGCCTAAACAATTCCTCTCCTTTAGGGTTTACATCCTTTTACTAATGTAGACTCCCAGTACAATAATGTTATGAAATGTAGTGTATCTTTTAGAAACGTGCTCATTTTTATAGGTAATACTTAGAGATATGTGCATGAATTAGGAAAGTAAGAATAATTCTTAAAATATAACCCCCTTTCATTTTTTTCTCTTCAGTAAAAACAAAAGCTGGTGAAAGCCTTCACAGAGAGAGTGTTGCCATATTTCTCCCAAGGTGGATCTCCTCATGTCCAACCCATCATTGACAGTGTTTATCCTTTGCACAGGATTGTAGAGGCTCACAGGACCATGGAAGAAAACAAGAGCCTTGGCAAAATTATAATTGAAATGCCTCCTTCATCTTAAAGAAGGGTGTGATGCTGCAGGTGTTCCACAGAGACTAAATTACTATTGATGTGTATGGGAGTTTGGCATCTGGAGCACCTGCAATTTCAGGCCACAAATTTGAAACGAATGACAGTGAGGAAGGATTGTGAGAACGAGGAGTAAAACTAAGTCTTTGTACAAGACTGTTTTTTGAGAAAGTAATTCCCTTATAAGGGAATAATAACAAATCCAAATCTATCATTGGTAAGGTGTCCCAGGGGAGCAATTTAACGTAGTCTATTCCACTCCTACAGTTCCTTCATTGGGCAAGATTGTCATTGGCCATTTTCCTTTCTATTTCACTGCTTGTTGTTTCCCATTCTTTGAAAACAACTGTTCAGCCTAGGGGCTAGTAATCTGTCTGAAACAAATCCCCACATCACTTTAGTATAACTCTGAGGTCCTATTGTAATTGTGCAAAGTGTGGGTCATTAATGGTGGTTTAGAATCTCAATGGCTCCCACTGTCTAGGACAATTGGTTGTAAATGGTTTATTTACCTGCAAACCTTCCTGTGTAAGTGTGGGCCAATCCAGGAAGAATTGAGACTAAGGGTATGGCTACACTTGAAACTTCAAAGTGCTGCCGTGGCAGTGCTGCCTTGGCAGCGCTTTGAAATGCAAGTGTGGTCGCAGCGCCAGCGCTGGGAGAGAGCTCTCCCAGCACTGCACGTACTCCACATCCTGATGGGGTTTAGCTTGCAGTGCTGGGAGCCGTGCTCCCAGCGCTGCGGCACTGCTTACACTGGCACTTTACAGCGCTGTATCTTGCAGCGCTCAGGGGGTTGTTTTTTTCACACCCCTGAGCAAGAAAGTTGCAGCGCTGTAAAGCGCCAGGGTAGCCAAGGCCTAAGGGTTTTACATGATACTAGAATCCATCTTAATCCTTGTACTTTTTCCATTGATGAAGCAAGGGTGGGGACAAGCACAGACAACAGATTCCCGCCTTGTGCCAAAGCTATAAAAGGGGGTGGAGCAGAACAAAGGGGGCTGCCAGTCATGAGAGAACCCCTGCTTACCACTGGAGAGGTCTGCTGGAACTAACAAGGACTGTACTGGGGAAAGGATTGGGCTCAGATGAGGAAGGCATCTAGTCCAGGGTCTCACACTCAAATGACCACGAGGGCCACATGAGGACTAGTACATTGGCCAGAGAGCTGCATTACTGACACCTCCCCTACTGCCACCCTCGGCCCCGCCCCCACTCCACCCCTTCCATGAGGCCCCGTCCCTGCCCCACCTCTTCACATCCCTTCCCTGCCCCCATTCCAACCCCTTCCCCGAAATCCCCACCCCAACTCTGCCCCCTCCCTGCCCCCAGGGGGTGTAGGAGGGGTATGGGGTGTGGCAGGGGGTCAGGGCAGGGGGTTGGGGTGCAGGAGGAGTGCAGGGTGCAGGAGGGGCCTTAGGGCAGGGGGTTGGGCTGCAAGAGGGGTGCAGGGTGCAGCAGGTGGCTCAGGGCAGGGGGTCGGGGTGCAGGGTGCAGCAGGGGGCTCAGCAGGGGGTCAGGGTGCGAGGTGAGGCAGGGAGCTCAGGGCAGAGTATGGGGTGCAGGAGGGGTGTGGCAGGGGGCTCAGGGCAGTGGGTTGGGGTCCAGGAGGGGTGTGGGGTGCGGCAAGGGGTTCAGGGCAGGGGGTATGCATGCAGGGTGTGGCAGGGGGTCGAGGTGCGGCAGGGGGTCGGGGTGCTGTAGGGGTGCGAGGTGCAGCAGGGGGTCAGGGTGCAGTAGGGGTGCAGGGTATGGCAGGGGGCTCAGGGCAGGGGTTCAGCTGCAGGAGGGGTTCGGGGGTTGGGCTCTGGCCCGGCACACACCAAGGGAAGGGCAGGCTCCCTGCCCCGGGACCGCTCCAGGAAGCGGCCAGAACCTGAGGGAGGAGGGACATAGGGGTCTGCGTGTTGCTGTTGCTTCAGACACTGCCCCCAGCAGCTCCCATTGGCCAGGAATGGGGAACCATGGCCAATGGGAGCTGCTGGGGGGGCTGCCTGAAGCAAGAGCAATGCACAGACCTCTGTGCCCCCCTTCCCCAGGTTCCGTCCACTTCCTGGAGCAGCGCAGGGGCAGGGCAGGCAGGCAGGGAGCCTGCCGTTCCCCTGGTGTGCATCGGGCTGGAGCCACTCTAGGTAAATGCTGGGAGAGGGCGAGGGGGCCACGAGGAGCTTGCAGGCCATAGAAAATAACCCCATGGGCCATGTGCTTGAGACCCCTGGTCTAGTCTGTGAAAGAAGCTTATTGGAACGTCTCTGAGGATGAGATATTACCTGTAATCTGTTTCTCAATGGGGAGGGATAGCTCAGTTGTTTGAGCACTGGCCTGCTAAATCCAAGGTTGTGAGTTCAATCTTGGAGGGGACTATTTAGGGAACTGGGATAAAAATCTGTCTGGTGATGGGGCCTGCTTTGAGCAGGGGGTTGGACTACCTCCTGAGGTCCCTTCCAACCCTGATTCTATAGGCTTAGACTTGCATGATTTTGCTTGCTGACTGACTTTGTTTGGTCTGTTATTACTTGAACCCACTTAAATCCTACTTTTTACACTTAATAAAATCACTTTTGATTATTAATAAACCCAGAGTTATTAATACCTGGGGGAGCAAACAGCTGTGAATCTCCCTCTATCAGTGTTATAGAAGGTGGACAATTTATGATTTTACCCTGTATAAGCTTTATATAGAGTAAAACAAATTTATTTGGGGTTTGGATCTCATTGAGAACTGAGTGCTGGAAACAGGTAAGCTGTTTTCAGTAAAGTCTGCAGCTTTGGGGGCATGGACCCTAAGTCTGTGTTACAGCAGGCTAGCATGTCTAGCTCAATAAGACAGGGTTCTGGAAGTCCCAAACTGGCAGGGAAAATGGGCTCAGAGGTAATTTCAGCACATCAGATGACAGTCCCAAGGGGATCTCTGTGACCGAACTCACCACAATCCCCTTTAAAAGAAGGGGGAAAACTGAGAGAGATTAAGTGATTTACTTGAGGACAGACAGTGAGACATTGCAGAAATGGATTTGGAATTTAGGAGTTCTTGCTCAGTCTAATAAATCCGGGTGGCCTCCCCTGCTTCAACACTTCTCTTTTGGCCAGATAACTAGCTTCCTCAGCAGAAGCCACCCAGTGAAGGTTACCAGTGGGAAGTACTCTAAGAACAAAAAATAACCTCTTGTCTACAAACGCTAAAGTTCACTAAGCCTCGGAATAAATTTGATATGAAACAGAAAATCTTCAACATTATGCAACAATACTTACAGCTTGACATTAATATTAGGGAGATGAAAGGGTGATGAAAGAAACCCTTCCCTTTGATATATGTCAAGTCTCCCTTTATGAGTGTGGAAATAGTCATACAGTAACTCCTCACTTAAAGTCGTCCCAGTTAACGTTAACATTGTTTCATTGTTATGTTGCTGATCACTTAGAGAACATGCTCATTTAAAGTTGCGCAATGCTCCCTTATAAGGACGTTTGGCAGCTGCCTGTTTTATCCATTGCTTGCAGGAAGAGCAGCCCGTTGGAGCTGGTGGGGGCTTGGAAGCGCGGTGGACTGGAAGCCCCATCAGCCATAGGCACCAACTTCTCCTGGTGCTGGTGGGTGCTTGACCCACCCACTGTCCCCATTCCAACCCCTTCCCCAAAGTCCCTGCCCCAACGCCTTTTCCCTGCCTCCTCCCCTGAGCGTGCTGCATTCCTGCTCCTCCCCCCTCCCACAGCTTGTTATGCTGTGAAACAGCTGTTTTGCAGTGGCAGGAGCTGGGAGGAGAAATGGGGATGCAGCGCACTCAGAGGAGAGGTGAGCTGGAGCAGGGGGGCAGGGTGGGGAGCTTGGCTGTTGGTGGGTGCACCCACAAATTTTTCTCTGTGGATGTTCCAGCCCCAGAGCACCCATGGAGTCAGCATCTATGCTATCAGCTCCCTGTTCCCTGTGCAGCAGCCATCCAGCAGGCTATCAACTGCTGAGCAGTTCAGCTGTCCCTCCCCTCCACTGCCATGTGCTACTCCTGCCCTCTGCCTTGGAGCTGCTCCTGGGAGCCTCCTGCTTGCTGTGCAAAGGGGGGATGAGGAGGGCTAATGTCAGCATGCCCCCCTCCTCCCTGCTCCTGCATCCTGCTTACTCCATTTCCAAAGAGCAGGGGGGACACACAACAGGGCTCAGGATGGAGGGAGCTTGCTGGTAGGATCGGCTGTCTCAACTTGCTGATCTATTTAAAAAGGCAGTGTACTGAGAGTAGGGTCAGCGTACTTAAAGAGACAATGCCCATCTCTCTCTTTCACACACGGTTTGTGTCTCTGTCTGCTGTGCCGTCTCCCCTCCCTCCATTCATGCTGCCTTGTAGAGTGAGGCTACATTAACAACGTGTTAACCCTGGAGGGCTCAGCTGAGTGCTAGTTTATCATTTAGCACTAAGGCATTCCCTGGAAATATCCCACCCTCTGACTTCACCACCTCAACCAAGCTTCACAATCGTCATTGCTGTGTACCCATATTAAATTGTTTAAAACTTATACTGTGTGTATATATGTATAATATAGTCTTTTGTCTAGTGAAAAAAATTTCCCTGGAACCTAAACCTCCCATTTACATTAATTCTTATGGGGAAATTGGATTTGCTTAACATCTTTTCGCTTAAAGTCACATTTTTCAGGAACATAACTACACCATTAAACAAGGAGTTACTGTACCAAGTTATGAAATGTAGCAGATTATACTCTCACCACTAGATTTATACTGGCAGCTATGATATACTGTAGCCAGACTACATACTTGTGAAGCTCTAGCTGGAACACACACACACACACACACACACACACACACACACACACACACACACACACACACACACACACACACACACACACACACACACACACACACACACACACACACACACACACACACACACACACACACACACACACAAAACGATGTGTCGGTAGGGGAAGGTTGTTTTCTTTCATTGCAGAGAAAATGCAATTGGGAACATTTTGCCCAGCTCTGAAGTTGTCAGGAGTAATGGTGGCAGCAGCACCAAGGGGAGGAAAGCCCTTGAAGGGAGGGAAGTGCTGTACAAAACAAGAGCTTGACATCCCTGACGTCAACACCCCCAGCTAGGGCAAAGCTTCTCACCCGGTTTGGGAAGTTAGCTAGGAGGGAACTGAAGGAGGCTGCCCCACTTCCCCAGCCTCAGGCTGGTGTGCACGCTTCCCCACTGTTCTGTGCAGAGCCCTGTGAGAACTGATGGATTGTGCTAGGTACAGAAAGCTCCAGCTGGGCTAGTTATTTACACCCTGTCTTACTAAATTCACACACACGAGGCAGGAGCAGAGGGGAAGGAGGGAGCCTGGTGGCAGGCGCGTGAGGTGCTGTGGCTGGGGGGACTAGCCCCAGAAGTGGCGTGGGGGAGAGAGGGGAGGGGCACTAGTGGGTCAGGTGTTGTGGGGCCAGAAGGGGGAAGGGTGAGGGCAGAGGGCGCAGTGGCAGGGACAATAGTGGGGGATAGAGGAGTGAGGCGGGGGCCGTAGTGGGATGAGGTGGAGTGGGGGAGGGGCCAGAGGCTCTAACTGCACCACGAGCAGCGACGCACCACAGAGAGGCAAAATAACGACCGCGCAGGGCACGCGGGAGGCCAAAGTCACATGACCCTCGCCGTCATTTCCCCAAGCCCCGCCCCTTCGCTAAACAGACCGGCTTCTTTCGTCCGCATCTGGTTGTCGTGCGTCACTTCCTGCGCGCTCGGCCGCCCGCGGGGATAGCATCCGGGTCTGCCGCAGGAGCGAGTTGTTTCCCTGCTAGGAGAAGGCCCCGAACCCGCCCGGCACCATGGCGATGCAAGCGGCCAAGCGAGCCAACGTGAGTAGCGCCGCCGCCGCCGCGGGGGAAACGCGGCTCCCCCCGGGCTGTTCCGGCCGCGCCCGCCCCCCCTCTATCCCCGCGCCCTGGCTGAGGCGCCGCCTCCCACCGCAGCGCGGCCCCGGGCAGGAGATGGGGCCGCTAACAGGGGCCTGCGGCCGCCCCAGCCCCAGGGACGGCGGGCTCACGCGGCGGGGTGCGGGGGTCGGGTTCGGGGCGCCTCGGCTGAGCCGGGCTGGGGTCGGCTTGTTCCGCGCTCCGAGCAGGCCCCCAGGATCCGGATCCGGCCCCGGCCCCGATCCCGGAGGCGCGTTTTGGGGCATCTGACTGCACCAGGTGTGTGGCTACCGTGTAACGCTTCGCACCGTATAACCCTGTGCCGCCAAAGCGCTTCACACCCGTGTCCGGGGGCAGGGGGGACCGTTAGATGATCTAGTCCGACCTGCTTGTCACAGACTGTTACCGGTTACCCCTGTATTGTGCCATGTGACACTCCACTGAGACAGCCAAATAACTACCTAGCTGAGAGGTATTATTGCTCTGATACGTCCGCAGAGACTTTAAATGACTCCTCAAAAGCCCCAGGGCAGATCATCAAAACTGGAAATTTTTTACGTTTGAGAAGATCAGTGCAAATGATTAAAGGATTGAAAAATGTTCTGTATAGTGATGAACTCAAGGAGCACAATCTATTAACCATAACGAAGACAAGGTTAAGGAGTGACTTGAGCTATAGAGTGCAAGCACCCATAAGGGGAACAAATATTCGATAATAGGCCCTTTCATGTAACAAGCAAAGGGAAATCAACTTTCCAACCATTGGTTCTTAAGCTAGCCAGATTCAGGGCTAGTCTACATTAGAAGTGATACATTGGCACAGCTGCACTGATGCAGTGCGTCTGGTGAAGATGCTCTGTGTCGACAGGCGAGAGCTCTTCCATCTGCATAATTACTCCACCTCTGCAAGAGACAGTAGCTGTGTTGGCAGGAGAGTGTTTCATGCCAACATAGTGCTGTCCACACTGGCGTTTAGGTTGGTGTACCTTGCGTCAACTCGGGTTTGGGCAGGGGGGTGGATTTTTCACACTCCTAAGCAACATCAATTATATAAACGTAGGTGGTAGTGTAGAGCTGCCCTCAGGCTTGAAAAAAGGCGTACGTTTTTAATAGAGAGGGTTCCAAGGCTGGAACAGTTTACCAAAGGTTGTGGTGGCTTCTCTATCCCTAGCAATTTTCAACTCAAGACTGGATGTTTTCCTAAAAGAGATGCTGTAGTTCAAACAGGAATTGCTTGGGGAAGTTCTGTGACCTGTGTTTTGTGGGAGGTCAGACTAGAACAGGGGTAGGCAACCTATGGCACGTGTGCCGAAGGCGGCATGCAGGCTGATTTTCAGCAGCACTCACACTGCCTAGATCCTGGCCACCGGTCCAGGGGGCTCTGCATTTTAATTTAATTTTAAATGAAGCTTCTTAAACATTTTAAAAACCTTATTTACTTTACATACAACAATAGTTTAGTTATATATTATAGACTTATAGAAAGAGACCTTCTAAAAACATTAAAATATATTACTGGCACACACAACCTTAAATTAGAGTGAATAAATGAAGACTCGGCACAGCACTTCTGAAAGGTTGCCGACCCCTGGACTAGATGTTCCTGGTGGTCCCTTCTGAACTTAGAGTCTGTTCATCTACTTATATTTATAGACCATAGAGCTACAGATACCTCACATTCTTTCCTAATGTTTTTCCATGCCAGCAAGTGCTGCTGTTGTTAATGGATGTTGTGTGGTCACAAAAGGGTCTGTGACACAGAAAGTGTATGATAACTGGGAGATATTTACATTCAATGCATTAGTTCTGGAAGTAAGCATTTTAAATGTAACTGTGATCTCTATTTTAGATTCGGCTGCCTCCTGAAGTCAATCGGATTTTATATATCAGAAACTTACCATACAAAATCACAGCTGAGGAAATGTATGATATTTTTGGAAAATATGGACCTATTCGGCAAATCAGAGTGTAAGTCTTTTGATTACAAAAATGTAGCAGTAAGTATTGGGTACAATTGTAGGAAGTGTTCCAAATATCCATCAGTGTGAGCAGCAGGAAATCGTTTTCTGCAGAAATATGATGCCGAACTCCTCTATTTTGATTTTAGCTGTAAGCAGACTAGACTCTCTTTGAAGTATATTCATAGCAGATAACAGTTGACAAGTAGGGGAAAATAGTATGGGATTGTGCAATGGGAGGTGAAATAAACCATATGACTCCGTTTCATTCTCCTAGACAAACCAACAATCTAGTGAAGAACTTGTACATAGTGCATTTCATTTTTGTTAGTACTCAGTAAAGACATGTAATAAAAACATTCACTGAATGTGATTTGCTATTTTTCCTAGTGACTTTTGAACAAATTTGGTTCGCAGTTTAAGTGCATCAAAGACAGAGATCAATGTGAACAAAGTTCATGGCTAGTTTTCACTTTAAATATTTTAAAGATTTATTCTGGAGAAAACAGACCCTTCTACCTAATGGGAATTTACAATATTACAGTAAATGCTGTTGATCTAACAGTCTTGGCTTTGTGGAACTTTAAGGTTCTCCTTAAGTGAATCACAGAGCTGCCTTTGAAGTCAAACGGGCTGAGCTATAAATATTGTAGTCTGTTTTCTCCATAAGATAGCACAGTCTAATCACTTAAACAAAGAGAATAGATGTGAAATGCATCAGTGCAGTGTAAACTGTACTGAATTTGGAATGATAATTCCAGTGGAGACTAAATAATATAGACTGACTGCAAAGTTACGAAGGGATCTCATAAAACTGAGTAACCAGGCAACAAAATGGCAGATGAAATTCAGTTTTGATAAATGCAAAGTAATGCATATTGAAAAACAATACCAACTATAAGTACAAAATGAAGAGGTCTAAATTAGCAGTTACCACTAAAGAAAGAGATCTTGGAGTCGTCATGGATAGTTCTCTGAAAATATCTGCTCAATGTGCAGCAGCAGTTAAAAAAAGCTTCCAATGTTAGGAACCATTAGAAATGGGATAGATAGTAAGACAGTAAATATCATAATGCCACTATATAAATCCATTGTACGCCTAGACCTTGACTACTGCATGCAGTTCTGGTTGGCCATCTCAAAAAAAATATTATAGAATGCCAATCAAAATGATTAGGGGTATGGAACAGCTTCAGTGTGAGGGGAGATTAAAAAGATTGGGAATGTTCAGGTTAGAAAAGAAATGACTAAGGGGGGATATGATAGAGGTCCATAAAATCATGAATTGTGTGGAGAAAGTGAATAAGGAAGTGTTATTTACCTGTTCACGTAACACATGAATCGCAGCCACCCGATGAAATTAATAGGCAGCAGGTTTAAAACAAATATAAGGAAGTACTTCTTCACACAACACACAGTCAACCTGTGGAACTGGTTGCCATGGGATGCTATGAAGGCCAAAATATAATTGGGTGCAAAAAGGAATGAGATAAATTCATGGAGATTAGGTCCATCAATGGCTGTTAGCCACTGTGGTCAAGGATACAACCCCATACTCTGGGTGTGCCTAAACCTCTGACTGTTAGAAGCTGGGACTGGATGACAAGGGATGGATCACTTGATACATTGTCCTATTCTGTTCTCTCCTCTGAAGCATCTGGCACTGGCCAGTATTGGAAGACAGGATACTGGCCTAGATAGACGATGTTCTGACCCAGAATGGCCGTTCTTATGTTAACAGGACTTAGATACATTGGATACTGAACAGCAAATTAGCGAGGCGTAACGTTCTCAACTGTGAGACTGCATAAATGGCAGGCCTCCTACTACATCCCGAAAATAGAGTTGATATAACTAGACAACAGCATACAGTTCTAGCTATCTCAATATCAGAAAACTGTTGACATATTGAAAGAAGTTCAGGAAAGATTACCAAAAATTATTAGGGCAGCACTGTATGGACTGAGTTGAGGAAGGAGTAAAAGAATTAAATGTGTAGCATGGCTAGACAAGTAAAATTTCCTGTCCTCCTAGCACTTGTAGACAAAGAAGGAGAATTATTATTTAGGATGACCAAAAAGGGTATAAGTAGGAATAGTGAGATTGCATCGAACAAAGGAAAGCTAGAGTGAATATAGTTATGAGTAAACTTTGTAATCATTCAGTCAGGGAAGTGTATCATCTATCTAGTCACCAGCATAATTCCTGTGCTGATGGATGGAAGATCTCCAATGAACACGTAAATACTAAGTGACCCAGACCTTGCTTAATTTATCAGGTCCAACACATCACAGCATAAACTGGTCTAGCCGCTAGTTATTAGGATACTGAATAAACATGAAGGTTTTTCCTTTATTTATGCTTGGTTTTAAGTGAAGGATTTCATCTTGGAAGAAATGTGTGCAAAACACTAATTGCCTCATTGTGTACTGAGACCTGGTTTTGTTTAAATTCAATACAAATAAGGTAACAGGCATCATTAAGCTCTGGTATCTACTGTCAGGACAGTTTTTGAGGTTGAGGCACTATTGTTCCACTGTAGCTTTCTTTGGGTTTATGCTGCAATTAAAAACCCACAGCTGCATGTGAGATAATTCAGGCTCGGGGTAAGGGGCTGTTTAATTGTGATGTAGACATTCTAGCCTGATCCCAAATGTCTGTCTACATCACAATTAAACAGTCCCCTAGCCCGAGTCAGCTAACACAGGCCAGCTGTGGGTTTTTAATTGCAGTGTAGACATACTCTGTGTCTATGTGTGTGATATGCTGAAATAGCTATCCATCTAGGTTCCTGGTATCTTGGAGTGGTATAACACACGATACTTCAGCTTTAAACATTTTATTTGACATTACAAGATTGAGCTCTTAAGCAGTTTACTGATGTAACAGTTTTCAGGCTTTCCAAGAATGACACAGCCATAATGCATAGCAAAGGCTTTCGTAATCATTCTTAGAGAGGAGATGAATTGACCTTGGAACATAATACTATGCCAGGGGTTAGCAAAGGCTTTCGTAATCATTCTTAGAGAGGAGATGAATTGACCTTGGAACATAATACTATGCCAGGGGTCGGCAACCTATGGCACGTGAGCCGATTTTTTTAATGGCACGCTGCTCCAGCAGGTAGCGTGTCATGAAAAATCCTGCCCGACCCACTCCTCTCCACTCCCCCCCCATGGGGGCAGAGGGGCAGAAGCATAGGCATAAACACGCCCTGACAAATGGCCCAACTCTTCCAGCGCAGCAAGCTGCAGGGTCTGTGCTCCCGGGCCAGAGTGCTTGGCTGAGCACAGTAAGCTGCTGGCCCCTCCCCCGCCTTCTCCCCTCTGCTGGATCCTGGATGGGTGGTTAGGGGTGGGAGGGTCTCTGGAGGGGGCAGTCAGGGAGCGGGGGGGGGTTGGATGAGGCATGGGAGTACTGGGGTCTGCAGAGAAGAAGCGGGGGCAGGGCCTTGGGGAAGGGGAGGTGGAATAGGGGAACACACACACCTGCCCTGACCCCCCCCCACACACACACACCCAGCCCTCTCCCCTGATCCATGACACACCCCCATACACCCAGTCCTCAGCCCCGCACGCACCCCAGACCCCTGCCCTGAGCCCTACCCCCCTCATACACATCCAGCCTTCTGCTTGACTCCTTTACCCCCCTCCCATGATCCCTGCCCTGACTCTGGCACCCCCACACATATCCATCCACCCCACCCTAACACCTGAACCCCCTCACATGCCCCCAGCCCTCTGCCCTGACTCTTGCACCACCCCACATGCCCAGCCCCCCATGCACCCCCCCACATCCTGACTTGCACCCCCACATCTGCACCCCTCACACCAAATGGGAGCTCCTGCATCCCAGCCTCCCCCCTCACCCCAACACATATTCCCACCTGCACCCCTCACACCAAATGGGAGCTGCCCAGGTAAGTGCCCCACACCCAAACCTCCTGCCCCAACCCTGAGCCCCCTCCCTCATTCCAGCTCCTGGCCAGAGCCTTCACCCCCAGCCCTGTGCTCAGTGCACTCCCACCCTCAGCTCAGTGCAGAGAGAGGAAGAGAATGGGCCAGAACCAGGGAGAAGGTAGGTACCCACTATGTGGGCAGGGCTGGGACCCCAGACCGGCAGCGAGCTGAGTGGTTCTGGCAGCCAGGATCCCAGCTGGCAGGAGCTGGAGGATTGAACCCCTGAGCTGCAGTGGTCTGGGGTCCTGACCACCAGCCCTGCACACCCTGCTGCGGTTCTGGCTGCTGGAACCTTGTCAGCTGGGGTCCTGGCCGCAGCCCTGCTCAGCACGCCCCAGCCTAGGTGAACAGAAGCCCAGACCAGCAGCGGGCTGAGCGGGCCAGCGGTGTAAGATCAACATTTTAATTTAATTGAAGCTTCTTAAACATTTTGAAAACCTTGTTTATTTTACAATACAACACTCGTTTAATTATATAATATATAGACTTATAGAGTGAGACCTTCTAAAAAACATTAAAATGTATGACCTGCATGCGAAACCTTAAATTAGAGTGTATAAATGAAGACTTGGCACACCACTGCTGAAAGATTGCCGACTCCGTACTATGCATACTAGTTGCTGCTATCACACTTTCCAAAATTAGAGCCAGAAATAATAATAAACGAAGATTGGTATGGAAAGCAAGGATGTATCTCAAAGTCTAGAAAAAGTCATTAGAAATCTTGGTTTTTATTAAAGTTGTATTAGTTAACATCATCTGCACTGTCACTGCTAATTATTATTGGAATTATTTTATATTCATATTGTTTTAATATTAAAACTGGCCTTCCATTGCAGTGGAAACACTCCAGAGACTAGGGGAACAGCATATGTAGTTTATGAAGACATCTTTGATGCCAAGAATGCTTGTGATCATCTGTCAGGATTCAATGTGTGCAACAGATACCTTGTTGTTTTGTACTACAATGCAAACAGGGCAAGTACACTTGTTTTTTCTAAAATAACTATTAAATATGTGGTATGCTATCAATTTTTCATTCTAGTCTAAAATGAAAATTTGGATTTATTGCAGCTATTGATTTAAATATTCTAGAGAACAATGCTGAACTTGGAGGGGGATGGTCTATATGAGCTGACAGGGTTTCATTTTAGCTTCTTTGTTCTTTGCACAAAAAAGAATCACACTTATTGGACTGTACTGGGGGAAACAAGGTGGGCTGTAAAGAGCAGACTGCAGCATTGCTTCCCACAGGCTTATTTTTGGGGTCCCTGCCAAAGAAGACAAGATCTTGGTTAGAAGAAATGATCTCTGAGCTCTTGACACTGTTTCTCTGCCCAATGACAAGCATATAGATCTCTAGGCCACATTTTCTTGGGGCACTACGCAGTATTGAAGAATTGTGCTGTACAGTGTAATGACAAGAATTATTTTCACTTATACTGAAAAATACCATGATTTTAGGGTCTTATTTGAAGACTATGGTAACTACATGGTAACTTGTGTTAACTGTAGTCTTGTCTCCTAATAAGTATAACTAATATACCTATTAAAAACTCAGTAAGAGGTAAATTTTTAAGAATATTCTCTAATGTAGTTTGTTGATTTTATTACAGGCATTCCAAAAGATGGACACAAAGAAGAAAGAAGAGCAGCTGAAACTTCTCAAGGAGAAATACGGAATAAACACAGACCCACCAAAATAAAGATGAGCTCTTTCTGAAAGATTATTTTAACCCTTGCCACAGTGTTTTCGGACTGAACCTCATAAGGACTGTTAATCAAGTCTGATTATTTTCTTTTGACCCTTTTACTTCTATGCCTCCTACATAGACTATTCATTTTGAAGCTTTGATATTTTAAGTTTGGAATTTACTACATAAATGTAGTTCATTTTTGGATTTGGTCTAATTTACTTAAATTTTAGTAATTCCATTAAGCGGATACACTTTTCCTAGATAGTAAGGAGACCTCGTCTTTGCTGCATAATTGTAGTGTCTGTTTCCAGTAATATGACCAAGTTTTTGATTCAGTCCTGGTGACATTCCTCACTCTAGATAGCTTGTACTAGACTCTGTGCACCACTTAGCTTCCATTTTTAGGGTAAGTGGCCTTGTGTGGACTCTCTACATGAGAGTGAATTTCATCCCATATATGTATAAAAATCAGGCACTATAAATAAATGGGGAAAAAACCCACAGTTTTTGTATAGAAAAGGGTTCAGTATATTTTGACACTTATCAAACATTTGTGCTATTATATCTAAGTTACTATTTTTCTCCCTATGGGAATGTTTGAATCAACCTATCCTTTTTGTTATAGGGAACTTGTGTTTGTTATAAGGCTGCTTCTTATATTAAATAAAAATTTCTCTGTTTTGTGTAGTTCTTCACATAGACTGGTGGCAGTAAATAGAGGTCTGGTTTACGAGTCATAAACATGAATTGCCCCTAAATATATCCAGCTGTCTAGTAGATGGTTTTCTAAGAAGTCATCTTGTTGCCAGTGACTGGCTAAAAGGAGGGTGCAGGGTGGAAAGCTGATGTACTTTATTGAAGCAGGTCTTGGTGGGGGAGTGTTAATAAATAACTTGAGACTGTTTTGGCTTATAGATGCTGATGCATTTAAAGACATGTTTCGCCAAACGTAAATGTTAATGTAATGTAGACATGCATCTGACGAAGTGGGTATTCACCCACGAAAGCTCACGTCTGTTAGTCTATAAGGGGCCACAGAACTCTTTGCTGTAATATAGACAAAGATCCTTTAGGGTGGTGAATCACCATAAATGAGTATTTAAACTTAACATTTACTAGCCAATGCTCAAAATTTGCTTACTTGCTCTTAGTTTGATCAGGGAATAAAACTAACAGAAGTTGCTTGTGTACAAGTTTTGCAAACGTTTCTATATGCCATGTTAATTTACTGATAACCTCTTTTCCCTTTAACACGTTGCAGGGATTAAAAGATGAGTATAAACATCATCAAACCATTGATTAAAATTTGGGTAAGATCTTACACAGTGCCCATCATGATGGTATATGTATGCCAACCTCCCATACTACATTAAATGTTGACATCTGTGTGTAATTGTGCATGTTATGTATATACACACAAAAATACATCTACTTCAGTGCTCAGGTAAGCGGCTAGATTGACAGAATTGGTCTCCATTGTTGACCTGCTGAGTCACAGGACAGCCTTCTATAGAGTAGGGTTTGTGCAACGCCCGTTCAGTCTTCGATGCTTCTGCTTTGATTACTGCAAAGTGTGCCAGTTATGATACTTGGATGTGATTGCTTAACTACCAGATGAATTGTACATAGACCATTTGAGCAATGATCAGAGAGTAATTTTCTGTCATACCTTGCCAGAATTTGAGCCACCAACGTAGAGTTGAAAGACTGTCTCCTATTTCTAATTCCTTGATCTATAGGAGAGTCTGACATAGCTCCTATGCCCCTCCCTCTGGGGCCTCAGACTAGACATCCTTTGTGGCTCTGTCTCTAGCTAGAGCAGGGTGAGGAACACATTAAGTAGATGTGTTGGCAGAAAGATCTCTCTTCCTTATAGTCTTAACCTCCCACCCCACCTATCTGGCCCTCTTCCCATTCAAAAATCAGGCCTTTTATTTATGACTGGTACCTGTAGTCTCCAGTGAAGTGTCCCCTGTGCTAGATATGACACAAATTAATTAATGGATGCAGTCCCTGCCCCAGATAATTCAGTCCAAGATTATGACTAGATACCCTAGCTGAATGAATAAATAAAGGAGGGTAATTCGAGACAAAATAAAAGCAAAGATGGGTATGTTTGCATGATGTCAGTGGTCACACTGGTCACAGGTGGCCACGAGCCTAATCAGCTGTGACAACTTATGCAAATACATTTTTATTGTTGTGTTGGCCAGCTATTGTCTTGCCCATTGTGTAGCTTCCTGCCTATTCTTCCCCCATCACAGCCATATGCACCAAAGCTGTGCACATTTAATGTGTTCAGTGTTACCTAATTCTGTCCTAAATCCACTCAAAGGCCAGAAGGCTTCACCAAGCCCAACAGATTAAAATAAATTGGATTCTTAGGCCACCTCCTTTTGTGATTTTTTTTTTTTTTTTTTTTTTTTTTTTTTTTAGATGATGTTTCGGAAGTGAGTTCCTCTTCTCCCCCAACCCCAATATCTTGGCTGATTTACCTTAAACTTTCCATGGAAATCCTATGCTGTTGCTGGGTGAAATTTCAGATGGAATAATTTAGGGTGAAATTGGGTTGATAGTAGAGCCAAATTTATTACCTTCAGCTATCCTTGAGCATTGAGAAAATTGCAAGATGAGGGCCTAGACAAGGTGCTGAGTGTCCCCAGACCTTTTGGCTGTAAGGTGCTGAAGGAATGCAGCACCGTGCTGGCTTGTGCCCTTACTAATTTAGTGAAGTATTGGCATTTGGAGCCACTTCATCTTTCAGTTTTGCTTATTTTGAATAGTATGCAAATATCACATTTCCTCGGTCAATAAGAATTCTTTTGCTTGCATTGCAGAGTCTGATGAAAGCTTGGTGGTGTTTAAGAAAATGTTTTAAAGCAATTCTGTAGGGTAATAAGATTAATAAAAATTCTTTCTGTGAACTCTTTAAGACCAGCAGCTTTTTTGATTTCTATGATAGCTTTGCTGCTTCCTTTCATTAAATATTCCATTTCATATGACTTTTTCTTCTAGTGCCTGTTCAGGGTTTTCAGTGTCCCTGTACATGTAAAAATGAAATCATTTGTACCTGCAAGACAGAGGGAATGGGAATGGAAATCAAATGCCCAGAGGATTATTTTGATGAGGTCTGCTCAAGATTTTGTTTGAAATGTAATATCAAAGGACAGGGAAATGAGTTCAGTTATAGGAATAGCAGAGGGGGTAACTCATAAGGCAGATGTTACCAGCCTTGCAGTCTACAGTTGTGTTATCTGCATTTCCTTTCTGCTTAATTTTCAGGAAATAGGACATGGAAAAACAACCTTGCAGGCATAATTTTATCTGTAAAGTGCTTAGAAATAAGTAAAAGCAGCAAAGAATCCTGTGGCACCTTATAGACTAACAGACGTTTTGGAGCATGAGCTTTCGTGGGTGAATACCCACTTCTTCAGATGCATGCATCTGAAGAAGTGGGTATTCACCCACGAAAGCTCATGCTCCAAAACGTCTGTTAGTCTATAAGGTGCCACAGGATTCTTTGCTGCTTTTACAAATCCAGACTAACACGGCTACCCCTCTGATACTAGAAATAAGTAATATAAGAGCATATCTGATTACACAGGCAACCATGGTATGTCTTTCCAATCCATTATATAGTGGTAGTAATTATGTGCTGTGTTGATAAATGACACAATTAAATAAATTAACACATTTTGCAGTTGAATAGAGAGCCACCAGGCAAAGATTAGAATGCTGGATTACGTTTTGTTAAAGACTTAATTTCCCTGAGTATCCAAAGCACAGCTAGTCTTACCTTCAGATTTTTTTTTAATCAAATCGTTATGAAAAAAATGTGTTTCCACTAAAGGGAGAAAGGGTGGCTCATGAGAGAGCTTCCTCAACCAGCTGTAATGAGAGATCTAAGGAAGTTCTTTGAAGACTGATAGTGGAAGGTCCTGAACAGCCTCTGCTCTTATTGATGTCAGTAAAAAGTGCAGGTTTGAGGAGCTGCCCAGTGAGGTTGAGAGAATACATTCAGGTCATAAAGCCTGCCAGGCACAGTTTTAACTGATAAAAATCCTAGCAAAGGCTGGAAGATGCTAGGTCATGGATCCACAGAAGCGCTTAGGCATTGCGACACCTGGAAAATCACTGGAACAACACCGGGATCCATAAAGCCTGAGTTAGGTACCTAGTTCCCTCTTCAATGACTGGAGACTGCTAAGCACCTAAGAATGGGATCCACAAGAGGTAGATTACTAGAAAGGAAGCTGCCTAAACTAGCCAATGGGAGATGCTGACCAGAGGGGTGTGTGTTAAGCCCTGCCCCCTTATGGAGATTGGTGCCTAAATCTGGGCTGGAGGGAGGCATCTATCTCTGCTGGTGGTTGCCTGGACTTCAACATCCAGGGGGGCACTGCGCTGCTGTGCCACTAAGTTGAGGGTGTTTTGGCTCAGCTATATGTATATAGGGTGGCTGTGGGGGAAAGGGCACTGGAAATATTTTCCACTCTGGTGGGCCTATGCTGCTCTTGCAAAAAATGGAGGAGGAGGAGGAGCCTCTTTTATACTGTTTAGTCCAGCAGCTGAGAGATCCAGATTCTATTTCTCTTCTCCACCTGATGGGGAAAAGGGATTTGGATAGGGTCTTCTACCTCTTAGGATAGGTGCCCTAACCACTGGCCATGGTGTATTCTGAAGGGGTGGGGGAAAGCTCCCTCGTTTTCTCCTGTCAAAGCTGTTCCAAAGTAATGAAATAGTCATGGAGGTTCCAGGGCTCAGCCCTGGTACAAATTAAGCACTGACTAAACTATTACACCAGTATCCAGACTTCCTTAGAAGTATGGCATCAGGTGAAACAATCCTAATAAACACAGGCTTGGAGCTAGACTAGACTCTGGCACTCCCACAGGAGTGTTCTAACCACCAGGCCATAGAGTCATTCTCGCACCCGCTCTCTGGCCCCATGACTAGATATTTATGATTATTTATCCACAGTGGACCAGCTTCTGCAGGAGAGACTGAGGGAATCCCCACATCAGAATACCCCATAGCTCAGTGGTTAGAGCACTGTCTAAGCAGACTCCAAGTTCAAATCCTTTCTCCTCAGCAGGCAGGGGATGCGGTTGAACCTGGGTCTCCAACACCCCAAGTGAGGGTTCTAATAATAGGGCTAAAAGGTGCCACCACATTTCAAGGGCCCATTCAAGGTGAAGTGGCTCATTAACACACTTCCAGTCAGAGATGGGATTGTTAGTGGGTTATAGATGGTTGTAATAAGCCATAAATCCAGTGTTGCTATTTAGTCCAGGATTTTTAGACACACTAATACCACCCCCATCCAGCTGCCTTGTCCACCTCCCCCCACTCCTATCCTCTCCTCCCTCTGACTGGATGGGCGTTAATGGGCCACTTCACTTTGCAGGGTCCCTGGAAATATGTATTTACTGTTTCATCTTGTATTTAGTAGTGACACTGTGAGGGCAGGTCTACACTTAAAAACACTGCATCAGCCGCTGTAGCACTTCAATGAAGAGCTCTCCCATCAGCTTAGTTAATTCACCTCCATGAGAGGCAGTAGCTATGTTGGTGGGAGAAGCTCCCCATTGACAGTGCTGGCTATGTATTCTACTCAGTATAACATTGCACAGGGGTGTGGATTCACACTCCTGAATGATTCTGTAGTGTAGACCAGGGCAGAGTAAGTTTCCCAGACTGGAATTAGAGCTCTGTGTAAGCTCAAATGCTTGTCTCTCTCATCAGCGGAAGTTGGTCCAGTAAAAGATATTACCTCACCCACCTTGTCTCTCTAATATGCTGGGATGACACAGCTATGCCAACACAGCCTACAGCAAAGGAAGTTTATACTCAGTTTCATTCTCTCCCAGCTTAGAAGTCACTGGTGGCTGTGATCAAGATTTTGGAGCACTTTCAGTGTGCTCAGTGATGTCCCAAACATATTGGGTGCTGTCTCACCTTCTGCAAGGAGCCTGTATTTGGTTTGAGCATTGGCCTGCTAAACCCAGGGTTGTGAGTTCAGTCCTTGTGGGGGCCATTTAGGGATCTGGGGCAACAAAAAACCTGTCAGGGACAGTACTTGGTCCTGCTAGTGAAGGCGGGGGACTGGACTCGATGACCTTTCAAGGTCCCTTCCAGTTCTAGGAGATAGGTATATCTCCATATATACAATAATAATAGGATCCTCTGTCCCCTCCTTCTCCTATCTGGTCTTGACTGCTGAGGTCAAGTTAGGTTGGTTTTGCTTCTTTCCAGCTGGTTTAATCTGTTCAGTGTCCAGCAACAAGTAGTACCCCGCCAGACAAGCCTGAAGTATGCTGTGTCTGTTTGGTGCCTCAGGAACAGATAGATCTTACTCCGCAGGATTTTTCTCATTCTCATTGTCTCAGGAAGATTTTTCTGCTTAACTGCCTTTCACTAGACTCTGTGCTTAATTTGAAATGGAAGAGGGGTCAGAAGTCCTGGCACAAATGAAGCACTGGTTGGATGGCTGGAGAGTGGGAGCTGCTGGCCAGCAGCGCAGAGGTGCCAGGGCTATGAAGTGCCAAGTCTAGAGGTGTTAAACTATTATACCATTATCCTCAGAAGTAGGGCATCCAGTAACCCATTGCTACCTGTGGGCTATTAATTATGGCCATGGGTCTTCTTCACCTCTGAAAATCAGAAACAAGGTGTCTTAGCCCTTGTCTACCCTACCCAGCTTTGCTGGCAAAAGCAGCTTCTGCCGACAAAATAGTGAAGGTGTACACATTACAATGCTACTTTTGTTGGCAAAACTCTCCTATTTTGCCGATAAAATAAAACCACTGTTTTTACCTCGGCTGCAAGGCATGTGCCCCTCCCCTATACAGGCATGTGCCCTTCCCTTTTCAAAGCTATGGAAATTGCCACTCTGCTCTGACAGCAAAGAGCAAATCATTAATGTGGAATCCTGCTCTCTCTGGCACTAGGGACACAGCAGCAGGCAGGCGGCTGTGGGAGGTGCAGGACTGCTGTGCTATGCAGAGCCAGGAAGGGAAGCCGGGGCTGATGTGTCAGGGGGTGTGTCTCCCTCTCTCCCTGCCTCAGGACTGGTTGCTTTCTGCTGCTGTCTGAACTTAGAGACAGCATGCCGACACAAAGGTCTCAGGCGTCTGGTTTTCGACAGGAGCACCCTGTCGAAAAGGGACCCTGGCAGCTTTGGTTGGCAACCCCGACCAGGCTGTTAAAAGTCCAGTCAGTGGCGCAGCAGGGCTAGGGCAGGCTACCTGCCTACCTTAGCTCCGTGCGGCTCCCAGAAGTGGCTGCTGGGTCCTTGTGGCCCCATGGCATATGGGCAGCCAGGGAGGCTCTGTGTGCTGCCCACATTCCCAGTGCTGGCTCCACAGTTCCCATTCGCTGGGAACCGCAACCAATGGGAGCTGTGGGGGCAGCGCCTGCAGGCACGAGGACCTCATGGAGCTTCCCTGGCTACCCATGTGCCTAGGGGTTGCAGGGCCCTAGCAGCTGCTTCCTGGGAGCTGTGGTAAGTGCTGCCAGGACCCTGAATCCCCTTCCACATCCCAGCACCCTAGGAGTCCCCTCCTGCACGCAAACTCCCTCCTGGAATCTGCACACCCTCAACACCCTGCCAGAGCCCTGAGCCCCTTGCTGCACCCCAAACCCCTGATCCCCAGCCCCAGCCCAGAGCTCACAACCCTCCCCCCTTGCACACCAACTCCTTGCCCCAGCCCAGAGCCCCCTCCTTCACCCCAAACCCCTCATCCCTGGCCCTATCCCAAAGCCTGTACCCCCAGCCAGAAGCCTCATCCCACCCTCCATACCCCAATCCTCTGCCCCAGCCCAGTGAAAGTGAGTGAGGGTGTGGGGACAGCATATGATAAAGGGAACAGGGATGGAGCAAGCAGGGGTGGGGCCTCAGAGAAGGGGGTGGGACAGGGGCAGGGCCTTGGGGTATGGGGGTGAAACTGGGGTGTTTGGTTTTGTACGATTAGAAAGTTCATAACCCTAGCCAACACACACACACACACACACTCTCTCATGGTCTCTCTTCCCCCCCCCCCCCGCCCCCAACACACACACTATGACAACACACACTCTGTCTCTATCTGTGTCTCTCCTTGCTCCCATCCCACACTCCATGTCAGACACACTCCCACTCCTCCCCTACACACTTCAGTTGAAAAGCGTCTGGCAATCTAGTAGGATGCCTATGGAATAATGGGATTGAGAAACCTGCATCATGTGACACTGTACCTGCCCCATAATGCATTGCAAACCCTTCCCAAAGCACCCTGCGGCTAGTTGTACAGCAGGATAGCTACCCACAGTGCACTGCTCTCTCTGTGTCGCTGCAAGGGCTGCTCGTGTGGATGCACTCTGCCGCCACAAGGAGCTAGTGTGGACATTCAACGGCAGTTTAATTAAAGTGGTGGCTGAATGTCGGCGTAACTTGCATCAACAAAACTCTGTGGTGTAGACAAAGCCTCAGACGGACACGCAAAAATGGATGCACTCCGAGTTAATTAATGCTTCTGAAAAATTTGCATATTTCTCAGTGCCATAAATGTATGATCTAGCTGCAATGGTGCTGTTAGTGCAAAATATTTTGTTACAGGCTCTCAAACAAAAAGATGCTTGTCTGCAGAAGCAGAGAAAACTATATTAGAAGATACTAGAACTTACGCCCCCCCCCACGCTCGCCCCCCCACCCCCACCCCCACCCATCCCTGGGAGCACTAGGGCCCAGTGGTGTCTCCCCCCATGTGGCCTTAGTGGAAAACTGCAGAGAGGGACCTGCCAGAGACTCCAGCCTGTAGAAGCGGAAGTGGCAAAAGCAGGGAACTTCTGGACATTCAGAGAACTTTCTATGGGTGGCCCTAAGGCACTACTGTAATTACATGATTACAAATCATAATAGAATTTCTCTAGCTACAGCTGTCTTTAAGCATTGTCACAGCTTGGGGCTGTGGGCAGGGTGGTAAGCTGTGAAATGATTTATTCATACCAAACATTAAGGAAAAACAGTAGATACTAAGTGATGGAAGAGAGGTGGGTTTGTTTTTTTTAAATAAACTTAACAAGCAAAAACATAGCATTGTGGCTAAAACAAATACTGATGCCGAACTCCTAACTGTGGTATGTAACCTATCATTTAAATCAGCTTCTGTACCAAATGACTGGAAGATAGCTAATAAGACACCAATTTTTTAAAAGGGCTCCAGAGGTGATCCTGGCAATTACAGGCCAGTAAGCCTGACTTCAGTACCAGGCAAACTGGTTGAAACATTAGTAAAGACCAGAAGTGGTTGAACTATAGTAAAGAATTGGTTGAAAAGACAGTGAAGAACAGACTTGTCAGACACACAGATGAACATGATTTGTTGAGGAAGAGTCAACATGGTTTTTGTAAAGGGAAATCATGCCTCACCAATCAACTAGAATTCTTTCACGGGGTCAACAAGCATGTGGAAAGGGGGATCCAGTGGATATGTTGTACTTAGATTTTTCAGAAAGCCTTTGACAAGATCCCTCACCAAAGGCTCTTAAACAAAGTAAGCTGTCATGGGATAAGATGGAAGGTCCTCTCACGGATTGGTAACTGGTTAAAAGACAGGAAACAAAGAATAGGAATAAATGGTCAGTTTTCAGAATGGAGAGAGGTAAATACTGGTGTTCCCCCAGGCCGGGGTCTATATTGGGACCAGTCCTGTTCAACATATTAATAAATGATCTGGAAAAAGGGGTAAACAGTGAGGTGGCAAAATTTGCAGATGATACAAAACTACTCAAAATAAAGTCCAAAGCAGACTGTAAAGAGTTACAAAGAGATCTCACAAAACTGGGTGACGGGGCAACAAAATGATAGATGAAATTCAATGTTGATAAATGCAAAGTAATGCACATTGAAAAACATAATCCCAACTATACATACAAAATGATGGGGTCTAAATTAGCTGTTACCACTCAAGAAAGAGATCTTGGAGTCATTGTGGATAGTTCTCTGAAAACATCCACTCAATATGCAGCAGCAGTCAAAAAAGCGAGCAGAATGTTGGGACTCATTAAGAAAGGGCTATATAATAAGACAGAAAAGATCATCTTGTCTCTATAAATCCATGGCATGCCCATATCTTGAATATGGCATGCAGATGTGGTTGCCCCATCGCAAGGATGATATATTGAAATTGGAAAAGGTTTGGAAAAGGGCAACAAAAATGATTAGGGGCATGGAACAGCTTCCATATGAGGGGAGTTTAATGACTGTGACTTTTCAGCTTGGCAAATGGATGATTAAGGGGGGATATGATAGAGGTCTATAAAATGACGTGTGAAGAAAGTAAATAAGGAAGAACTAAGGGGTCACCAAATGAAATTAATAGGCAGCAGGTTTAAAACAAACAAAAGGAAGTATTTTTTCACACAATGCACAGTCAACCTATGGAATTCCTTGCCAAAAGATGGTGTGAAGGCCAAGACTCTAACGGCGTTCAAAAAAGAACTAGATAAATTCATGGGATAGGTCCATCAATGGTTATTAGCCAGGATGGGCAGGGATGGAGTCCCTAGCCTCTGATTGCCAGAAGCTGAGAATCAGTGATGGGATAGATCACTTGATGATTACCTGTTCTGTTCATTCCCTTTGGGGCATATGGCTTTAGCCACTGTCGGAAGACAAGATACTGGGATAGATGGACCTTTGGTCTAACCCAATATGGCGGTTCTTCTGAGAAAAAGAGAGAGATTTGTAGGGGCTGGTGCACAGACTGGAAGGTTCAATTTTTCATGCTGGTTTTATATTCATTCACCTGGAGTTATCAGCCCACGGTTGTTTTCCTTCTAGTATTGTAGTCTGGGTTATTTTACATTCAAAATTCTATTCTAATTTTAATTTTCTTATAAAGAACCACACGCATGCACACAAAACCAAAACCAACCTCTAGCAATTGTAGTAAGTTCTTCAGTTAAAAATCCAGCAGTATAGTTGAAAATATGTACTGGTTTTTTGAGCATGTTTTGAAAATAAGATTAAACAGCAACACCTTAACAATGCCCATTCCCTTGGCTGTGCCATAGAAAAAAATATGGCTGTTTGTTCCAATAACAATAAGAAGCTAGTGACGTTACCCATCAAGCCCAGCATACCAGGAATTAGTTCTGGATGAGGCAGAATAATTATATGAGGAAGGCAGATAGCCAGCATTAAAACTCTGGGGCGTGAGGGAGGCTATTGCTGATTTGGGCAAGTGACAAGTGTTCCATGCCTCAGTTTACCCAAACCCACTGGCCAAATGCACAGGGATGTTATGATATATAATTATTGTTAGTAAATTGCTGTGATGTCAGTGTATGAAAGGCTTAGACAGTCCTGTCAGCTGGTCACCTTTGCCTGGAATCAATGTGTCATGTTACATTGGATTAGTTCTGATGAAGGTATTATTTCTTTTCTCAGCCTTAGTAGTGTTCTACATTATTATCAAGATGAAACCAAACAGTGAGACATCTTTCTGACGAGTGCCACCTCAGGGATGGGCAGGAAAGGCACAAACAGTAGCATGTAGATGGAGCTGTTGGACAGGGACTTGTGCCATGGGATGGGGTTGGGGTATGTGTCACTGTTAGATGGTTTGGAGGTGAACATGTGTGATGGAGTAGGGGCTGTCTGTGTGGGGAATGGGAGAGCAGGGGAGGACTTTAGGGGATGGATGATACCGAAGCCTGTAACCTGAGCTAGGTAAGGGAGGGGAAAGGTCAACACCTTTGCCCGGGAAGGGGGACAAAGGAAAGGAGTGGCAGGAGGGAAGCAGTTTGGAGTTTGGGCTTGGGGCTGTGTGGGCGGAATTCAGGGTATCCTAGCTAGGATCCAAGCACCCTGAAAGCCCAGAAGGACTCGATGGAGGGGTCCTGACTGTGCCTGCAAGCTCTGCTGTAACCTGTGTTCCTTATATCCAATAAACCTGTTTTACTGGCTGGCTAAAAGTCACTGTGGGTCCCAGGAAGCGGGGTGCAGGACTGGACTCCCCCACACTCCGTGACAACTGGTGGCAGCAGTGGGAGATACTGCACCCCGTGGACAGCGCTTCCTGTAGTAAGTGACTGGGGAGCAGTAAAACGAAGGGGTGGTTAACCCCTGGGAGTGTGTGCCCAGTGAGAAGGACTTTGCAGTAATAGGGTCCCCCAGGGGATTGCAGTGAGCAGTCCCAGGGGCGGAGGAGTCTGCAGCTCGACCCTGGCAGAGAGGTGGTGACCTCAAGAAGGGCTGGTGCACTAGGGGTCCCCCTGGAAACCGTGGGGAGCGGCGAGCACCCCGACCTGTGAGTGGCCAGCAGGAAGATGTATGCCAAGCGGCGCAAGTGCGACCTGGCGGAGCTGTGCAAGCAGAGGGGGCTGCGCCCAGGGAGGCTCACCAAGGACCAGCTGATTGCCCAGCTGGAGGAGGGAGATTGCTTGAATGAACTGATCCCTGTCTCTGAGGGAAGCAGCCTGGCAGATGCAGCGCAGGCACCAGTGTCTGTCCCCGCTGGGTGTGGTCAGCCGGCGGCTGAGGGCTTCCTGAGACCCCCCCTTCATAGGCCTGGGGAAGGGTGAGGAGGAGCCCAGTGAATACCGAGGGCACCGTGACCCCCTCCGGGCAGCAGGGGACCCTGCCAGCGAAGCTCACCCCCCAGCAGGGGATCCTCCCGGCGACGCTCGGCATCCGTGGAGCGGATGCGGCTGGAATATGAAAGGGAGCTGAAACAGGAGGAGCTCGAGTTAAAGAGGCAAGAGCTGGAGGAGAAGGCGAAACAGTGTAAACATGAGTAGAACCAGCGCCAGCGTGAGCGGGAGGAGAAGGAGAACCAGCGTAAACATGAGGAGAACCAGCGTAAACATGAGCGGGAGGAGAAGGAGAAACAGCGTAAACATGAGCTGGACCTGGCCCAGCTGAGGAGCAGTGAGGCCCCGGCTGCGGTGAGTGAGGGGGGACCCAAGCCTACAAAGAGCTTTGATAAGCACTTGCTGGCCTGGCGTAAGGAGGAGGAGGACATAGATACCTTCCTGATGGCCTTTGAGAATGCCTGCGAGCTGCACAGGGTTGATCCTGCAGACAGGATCGCAGTTCTCACTCCCTTACTGGACTCCACAGCCGTGGAGGTGTACAGCCGACTGAAAGGGGCGGAGGCAGGGGACTACGAACTGTTCAAACAGGCCCTGCTCCGCGAGTTTGGGCTGACTCCTGAAATGTACCGGAAAAAGTTCCGGAGCCAGCGTAAAACCCGTGAGGTCACATACCTACAACTGGTCAACCGGGCGCAGGGGTATGCCCGCAAGTGGACAGCTGGGGCCCAAACTAAAGAGGACCTGCTTGACCTATTCATACTAGAGCACCTGTACGAGCAGTGCCCGTCCGACTTGAGGCTGTGGTTGATGGACCAGAAGCCGGAGAACCCGCAGCACGCAGGCCAGCTGGCCGACCAATTTGTGGACAGTCGGGCAGGGGAAGGCAGGGAGGAGTCTTGAAGGAGCAGGCCTGCCTCAACGTAGAGAGAGAGTCATCATGGGACCTCCCAAAGGGGGCCTATGGAGAACCCCCCCAAAAGGGGACCATCCAGCGGCAGGTCCCTCCGACCCACTCAAGGGGACCCACGAGACATGGGCTGCTATCGCTGTGGCTAACGAGGCCACATACGGGCCCAGTGCTCCAAGCTCAGGGACAGACCAAGCAGACCCAACCCGCAGAGGGTGGACTGGGTAAAAACCCAATCGGAGGAGGGGCTACATTCCCAGGAAAAGGGGGCTGGCAACATACCACCTGTGAAGGAGGGAGGAGGTCCCCAGGTCAGCTCCTCTGGGGGGCTGGATGCTCCAGGCTCTGGGTTTTTGGTTTACCGGGTGGGTGCAGGGCTGCCCCTCCATAAAGAGTGCATTGTTTCCCTGGAGGTAGATGGGAGGGAGGTCACTGTGTACTGGGACACGGGCGCAGAGGTGACGCTGGCCCGGTCCGAGGTGGTGGCCTCAGATCGGATGGTGCCCGACACCTACCTGACCCTGATGGGCGTGGGTGGGACCCCATTCAAGGTGCCCGTGGTGAGAGTGGGAGGCCAAGGAGGGCCCCAAGGACGTGGGGGTACACCCACATTTGCCCACGGACGTGTTAATGGGAGGGGACCTCGAGGACTGGCCCAGTAACACCCAGAGTGCCCTGGTCGTGACTCGTAGTCAGAGTTGGCAAAGGGCACTGCACCCCGACAACGGGGAAGGTACTCGACCCGAGGTGCAGGACCCTAACCTAGGGGGCAGGGACCGCCCAGGGGCACGGTTCAGAGAGACTGTGGCCTCAGACCCAGCAAGCAAGAGAGAGCCAGTCCCCATCCCTGTCCCAGCTGCTGAGTTCCAGGCCATTGCAGAAAGATCCATCCTTGCGGAAGCCCAGGGACCGGGCTAACCTCAGTGCGGTACAGACCATGAGGAGAGGTTGCAAGGAGAGGTTCCTGTGGGAGAAGGGGTTCCTGTACCGAGAATGGGCTCCCCCAGGGGAAGTAGAGTCATGGGGGATCAGGAGGCAGCTGGTGGTTCCCCAGAAGTTTCGCCACAAGCTGCTGTACCTGGCCCATGACATCCCTCTTGCAGGGCACCAGGGAATCCAGCGCACCAGGCAGAGGCTGCTACAGAACTTTTACTGGCCTGGGGTCTTTACCCAGGTCCGACAGTACTGCCAATCCTGTGACCCCTGCCAGAGGGTGGCGAAGGCCCGGGACAAGGGGAAAGCGGCTTTGAGGCCTTTACCCATCATAGAAGAACCTTTCCAGAAGGTGGCCATGGACATAGTGGGACCCCTCAGCAAGAAGACTCGGTCAGGGAAGAAATACATCCTGGTGGTGGTGGATTTTGCCGCTCGCTACCCCGAGGCGGTGGCCTTGTCTTCTATCGAAGCAGACACAGTGGCAGATGCGCTGCTGACAATTTTCAGCCAGGTGGGGGTTCCCCAAGGAGGTCTTAACGTACCAGGGGTCCAACTTCATGTCAGCCCCGCTCCGGTCCTTATGGCAGAAATGTGGGGTCCAGCACAACTGGGCCTCAGCGTATCACCCCCAGTCCAACGGGCTGGTGGAAAGGTTCAACGGGACGCTGAAGATGATGCTAAAAACATTTATGAACCAGCACCCGCAGGATTGGGACAAGTACTTACCTCACTTGCTGTTCGCGTACTGGGAGGTACCCCAGGAATCTACCGGGTTTTCACCTTTTGAACTGTTGTATGGAAGGCAGGTAAGGGAGCCTTCGCCAACGGTGATCAGGTGATGGTTCTCATCCCCGTGAGGAGAAACAAACTCCAGGTCGCCTGGGAAGGGCCCTTCAAGGTTATCAAGCAACTGAATGAGGTAAACTATGTGGTGGAGCTGTCAAACCGGGCACATCACCTTCGGGTGTACCATGTGAACATGATGAAATCATACTATGACAGGGGGAATGTGGTGTTGGCCGTGTGTGGACATTGGGAGGGGCAGGGAGATGACCCCTTAGTGGATCTATTCCCTGGGACAAAAGGTGGTTCCCCCCTGGAGGCGATTCCCCTCTCTGATCAGCTGACCCTGGCTCAGCACGCTGAGATCAGAGGGGTGCTGCATCTGTACCGACAGCTGTTTTCCAACCAGCCTGGACGCACTAATTTGACTGTCCACAGGGTGGAGACCGGGTCACATCCCCCTATAAGATGCTCCCCTTTTCGGGTCACTGGTAAAACTGCCCAGGATCTTGAAAGAGAGGTCAGGAACATGCTGGCCTTGGGGGTGATCCAGCCGTCTTCCAGCCCTTGGGCCTCGCCAGTGGTGCTGGTCCCCAAGAAGGATGGATCAATCCGGTTCTGTGTGGATTATCGAAAGCTCAATGCCATTACCGTATCTGATGCCTACCCCATGCCCAGGCCTGACGAGCTCCCAGACAAGCTGGGAGGTGCTCGGTACCTCACCACTATGTATCTTACAAAGGGCTACTGGCAAGTGCCGCTGGACGCAGATGCCAGGCTGAAATCGGCCTTTATCACCCCTCTGGGGCTCTACGAGTTTCTGACCCTGCCCTTCGGCCTCAAGGGAGCGCCGGCCACCTTCCAGCGCCTGGTGGATCAGCTACTGAGGGGGATGGAGAGTTTTGCCGTGGCGTATATTGACGACATCTGCGTCTTCAGCCAGACCTGGGAGGACCACATGTCCCAGGTTAAACAAGTCCTGAACCGACTCCGAAAGGCTGGGTTAACAGTAAAGGCTGAGAAGTGCAAGGTGAGGATGGCTGAAATATCTTACCTGGGCCATCGGGTGGGGAGCGGCTGCCTGAAGCCGGAACCAGCCAAGGTGGAGGTGATCAGAGACTGGCCTGCTCCCCAAACCAAAAAGCAGGTCCAGGCCTTTATTGGGATGGCGGGGTACTATCGAAGGTTCGTTCCCCATTTTAGCGCCATAGCTGGCCCCATCACTGAACTGTGCAAAAAGGGGAAGCCAGACAAGGTGATCTGGACTGAGCAGTGCCAGGAGGCTTTCCGGGCGCTGAAGGAGGCTCTGGTTAGTGGCCCAGTTCTGGCAAACCCAGATTTTGACAAACCCTTTATGGTGTTCACCGACGCCTCAGACACGGGACTGGGGGCGGTGTTAATGCAGGAGGATGGAAAGGGGGAGAAGACACCCCATCGTGTACCTGAGTAAGAAGCTGCTACCCCGGGAGCAAAACTACGCAGCCATCGAGAAGGAATGCCTGGCCATGGTGTGGGCCCTTAAGAAGCTAGAGCCATATCTCTTTGGGCGACACTTCACCGTGTACACCGACCACTCTCCCCTGACCTGGCTGCACCAGATGAAAGGAGCCAACGCCAAGCTCCTGAGGTGGAGCCTGCTCCTGCAGGACTATGACATGGACGTGGTCCATGTGAAGGGAAGTGCCAACCTGATAGCGGACGCGTTGTCCCGGAGAGGGGGCCCTGAACTTCCCCAGGTCACTGGGCAGAGTGACCCCGCTCAGTTCAGTCTCGAAGGGGCGAGAGATGTGATGGAGTAGGGGCTGTCTGTGTGGGGAATGGGAGAGCAGGGGAGGACTTTAGGGGATGGACAATACCGGAGCCTGTAACCTGAGCTAGGTAAGGGAGGGGAAAGGTCAACACCTTTGCCCGGGAAGGGGGACAAAGGAAGGGAGTGGCCGGAGGGAAGCAGTTTGGAGTTTGGGCTTGGGGCTGTGTGGGCGGAATTCAGGGTATCCTAGCTAGGATCCAAGCACCCTGAAAGCCCAGAAGGACTCGATAGAGGGGTCCTGACTGTGCCTGCAAGCTCTGCTGTAACCTGTGTTCCTGTTATCCAATAAACCTTCTGTTTTACTGGCTGGCTAGAAGTCACTGTGGGTCCCAGGAAGAGAGGTGCAGGACTGGACTCCCCCACACTCCGTGACAACATGTCACTGGCGAAGGGGGAGGACTCAAGGAAGACTGGGTTGGACATGGATTAGGTTAACTACTTATGTGTTGGAAGGGGCAGCTGGTCTGATTACTTTGTGGTATTCTAGAACTTCCTGTAGTAGTCCAAGAGGAGAAGTCTGGTGGAAAAGGAGGCTAAACCACAGAGTGCTTCATAAAGAGATATGCAGGTTCCCATCGAGTTCTTCCAGTAATCCTGAGGCCCTGGGGATTGGTGGTCAGCCATCTCCATGCAGATTTTCAAAAATACTCAGCATTGGCCTAACTCAGCTCCCACTGAAATCAGCAGTAAAACTCCCACGGACTTCAATAGGAGTAGAATTAGGCTGATACGTTAGCTTCTCAAAGGTATTTAGTTGCCTGGCTCCCACTGAAATTGGAGGCTGTGTGCTTTTGAAAAATCTAATCCATGGTCCATGGTCTCTTTTCTGGCCAGGACTGAGGGACATTGAGCCGCACAGATTTTGTTTGATTGGTCTGGGAGCTGGAGAGCCAGAACAAGCAGGAAGACTGTCCAGCAGCCTCAAAGAACCCCCTTTATATTCACTATTGCCTGGACCTGTTTCTTCTTGAGCCCACAGGTCTCCACAGTGACACCAGTCCGGTTTGTAATTTTTAACAGCATTGTAACATGCCATAAGCATATTTTATAGAAGAAAAGAAATCATTAACAAACCGGAAGATCAGTAGTTTCTGGAAGAACTTTTATATTAGAAAAAATGCCCATCTACGTTAAAAGTGAAGGACAAGAAACAGTGCAGAAATGGTAAAGTATCAAGATTTTATTGTTTCCATATTTTTTTAAATTTTCAAATGAGACATTTGTTTAAAACAGCAGCGAGCAAGCACGTACAAATTGAGAAAAAAGTGGCAGCGCAGGTAACTCCGTTTGGCTAATGCCCCTTCATGTACGAGATGTACATTTGATTTCTGAGCACCTTTTGTTTGTCTTGGTTTGTGTACAGTAAGGCAGTGGTTTTTCCATAAGGAATATATATATATATATATATATATATATTTATCATTGTGAATTTTAATCACATGCAAATTAAATGAAATGTACAACTCAAAAATGTTACAACGGTGGAAATTTTTCTCAGAGCAAAGCAGCTTCTAATAGAAAACAAATACGGACACAAACTTTAAAAAAGAAGGAAAGGAATAAACAACCTAAGGGCAGGCGCTATTGGCATGACAGCTCAAGCAGGGAAGATTGTGATTCCAGTGCAGCCTCCTCTTACCATAGGGAAGGGGAAAAGAATGGATGATTATCGGCAGATTTCTTCACCCGGCTCCCATGAAAGGCTTTACTCTAACCTGAGCAGCTCCACGTCAAAGATGAGGGTAGCATTGGGAGGGATGACTCCAGGATGGCCTGTGGCTCCATACGCCATGTCAGGTGTACAGGTCAGCTTTGCTCTTTGTCCTAAGCTCATCTAGTGTTTGGGTGTTGGAGAGGGGGAGGGAGAAGGGGAAAGAAAGTGTTAGGAGAAATACAATAGTCAAGTCACTAAGAGGCAGATTTGCAAAGTCAGTGAGAGTTTGGCCCCTAACTTGCTTGATGCTTTTGTAAATCTCACTAAGTCCTATTTGCATCTTTAGGCCTCAAATACCTGTGTAAATCTGGTCCCAACAATTTAGCCTCAGATCTCCTGTTCTTTTACCACTGGATAACAGCCTCTCATTGGCAATATCTAATAATCCCCTAGTGCCAGTTCTGTAACCTGACAGAGTACCCTTTCGCGCCAGCGTAGGCCCACATTATTTCTTTACTAAGGCCTCCTCTGAGCTGCAGAGCTCTTGCAAAACCTGCTGACTGCAATGGGAGTTACAGATACCTGAGAAGTCACAAGAGGCTCTCAGCACCTAACAGGTTCAAGGCTCTGGATTCAGAAAGGCCCCAACTCAGTAAGACAAGTAAGCATGTGGAGAAGTGCTTTGCTGAAGCCACCGTGTGGTTTCCAGAATGCTTTGCGTCTCCCATTTTTGTTGACATCACTGTCTTCAATGTTCAGTCCATTAACCTCTCTCTTCCTGTTTCCTCATCTGTCCAATGGGGATAATGCTACCAACCGCCCTCAAAAGTGTGTTCCAAGGGCTAATGCATTCATGTGCCCAAGGCACTTTGAGATCCTGAGCTGGAAGGTGTTGTCAAAGTGTTCAGTGATTATTATTAATTCCAGTGTAACAATCCACTAGGTGGAGCTGGAGGGTAATTTGTTTCTAGGCAGATTATTGAAAAGGATTTAGGCTACATAATTAATGTAGGGACAGTAGTCGGAGTGTTCTGGGAGGCTATAAATTGACTTATGTGGAATCACTGCCAAAGCTTTAGCTGAGTCGGCTTCTAACAGGGATAAATCTGTTCCCCTTTTTGACCTTAAATGGTCTTTCAGATTCATGCTATTTTTGGGACCCCATCATGAGTTTTCATACTAGTCCCAGGACTAAGCATATACACATCTCGTCTCTCTGTGCCAACATCTACGTCATGAAATGAAAAGCATGGCACTTACAGGACATTTGCAAACCGCCACATTATTCACTCTGTTTGTGTGTTATTTCCCTTCCTGATTTGTCCAGTTCAGGGGTTCTCAAACGTCATTGCATTGCGACACTCTTTCAACAATAAAAATTACTACATGTCCCCAGGAGGGGGGACCGAAGCCTGAGCCTGCCCGAGCCCCAGGTGAGGAGGAGGGGCAAAGCCAAAACCCAAGGGTTCGCCCAAGGGCTCGGCCAATGAGAGTCGTGGGAAGCAGTGTGGGCCACTAGGAGCTGTGGGCAGCCGTTCAAATATAAACAAACTGTCTGGCGGCCTGCCAGCGGATTACCCTGATGGGCCGCAGGTTGCCCACCACTGCCCTAGACTCTCTGGGTGCTCACCCTTACCTGATCCTCTTGACTTTATGGTGCTCACCCCTACTGGGGCTCATAGACTGCATAGCCATGCTGTCCTGATTGCAAGTGAGAGCCCTCTCATTGCTTTACTGCCCCACTCTGACTGGGCCCGGGGCTCATAGACAGAGCAGTAGCTGAAGCTAACTCCCCCCTTTGAGCACCTTTACAGGTATGTGACAGCGAGGACATGTGACCTCCCTCAGAGACTGACAGAGAGGGACAGCCACGCAGCCTACAGACACTGAAGCCTTAATGACTTGAAGGCAGCTTCCTTTTCCTTGCCCTTGGTTTAACAATTGATCATTGAACATTACATGGTGCAGTGATGAGTGGAATGTCATAGAGACTTAACAGCACAGTTCAGTATCCTATTCAGAGAGGGTCAAATTCAGTGGAAGGCATCAAATGCAGCAGGACTGGCCTTCTACTGTGTAACTACATGGGTGCTGCTCCATGACACACTACCATGCTGGATCATTGTAGGGGCTGGGTAGGCTGCACTGATGAGGTGGATCTATAAGCCAACCCTCCACTTACCTTGTAGAGGGGAAGCTTAGGATGTTGTGGATGCTGAGTGATTTACAGATAGGAGAGGATTCCATCCTCCACAGCCCACTTGGAGGAGCATGTGCAAAGCCTAGCCATCATGATCAACCCCTGAGTTCTGGCCATCGCAATTAGGATAATCAATGGAGGACTAAGAAATATTACATTAGTATGCACCTCACCATCAGAAAAACCATCCAGGATTATAGAGTGTGATTTTCACTTGCTTACTCTGATGTTAAACCATCATTATTGTACTGAACATGCTGGCATACACTCCATCTAATTTGAAATTCAGCCAGCATCATCCTTCTGTACCTGTGCAGCTCCTTCCTCAAATCCTTTAATGACTTCTTGTCTGCCGATCTTGAACCTGAAAGGCTTGTTTCGGTCTCTGGAGGAATCAAACTTCTTTCCATTCTGTAGCATCCCTGCCAAAACAACACAAACGATTTCAGTCCCAACTAAGCTTGAAGTTAAGTGCTGAGGGGATGGAGTGAAGACTGATGTATTGGTCAGATCAATCAAATATTTCCTTTTTTAAAAAAGGCTAATCCAAGATTTATAAGGCAAGAGAACCTCACGCAGTGGCATCACGGGTTCTAACAGGAAGTAACTGATTGTAAAACTATTGTAATGATTTGTATTGAGTAGCAGCTAGAAACCCCAACCAAGACTGGGGCCCCTGTTGTGCTAGGGACTGTACAGACACACCTAAAGCTAAATAACCTTTACAAGCTAAATGCCAAGGGGACAAAGAGTGGGCAGAAAACACAGGCACAGAGTGGGGAAGCCATTTGCCCAAGGTCAGAATGCGGGTCTGTGGCAGATCTAAGATAAGAGCCCAGATCTCTCGCCCAGTCCAGTGACCTCATCCCTAGAGCAGGGGTTCTCAAATTTTGTCATAGCGAGCCTCCATAAGCTACGAAACAAAAGCAATTGTGCCTCCTCATAGCTTCCAAAGGCAACACAAGGAACTGAGCGTCCTACACTCCACAGAATACAAGTAATAAAGTAAAAGGGCTTTGAGCAATAGAGCTATAATAAGGTCATAAAGCACCTCCTGTGTTAGTTCACAGTTCTGTTCAAAGCACACACATAGCAGCAGCTAAATAACACTACCTGGACATTAGGTAAACTCATTAGGGAACTCAGACCACCAAACAATTATCAGTTGTGTCAGTAGGCACCACTCCTATCTTATCAGTGGGGGGAGTGAACTTGTTTCCACAAAGTACACCGCTACCTCGATATAACACCACCCGATATAACACAAATTTGGCTATATTGCGGTAAAGCAGTTCTCCGGGGGGTGTGGCTGTGCTTTCCGGTGGATCAAAGCAAGTTCAGTATAACACAGTTTCACCTATAATGCAGTAAGATTTTTTTGGCTCCCAAGGACAGCGTTATATCGGGGTAGAGATGTAGTGGCATTCGACACCTTGTCCCCATCTCCAGATCTCACAGGCCCTGGGATGAGGAGATGGGCTCGTAGGGGTTGGTCTCACAGGCAGG
This sequence comes from Gopherus flavomarginatus, assembly GCF_025201925.1. NCBI lineage: Eukaryota > Metazoa > Chordata > Testudines > Testudinidae > Gopherus > Gopherus flavomarginatus. The sequence continues at coordinate 200,379,891 of NC_066620.1, read as the reverse complement.
GAGTGGGGCCCTCCATTAGTGCAGGTGCCCCACAGGTGGGGTCAGTGAGGTTCCAGGGTAGGGGGGCAAAGCAGAGGAGTCAGAGCATGGCAATCACTGGCCCACCAGCACTGTGAGCTCCATGTAGGTCCGCTGCAGCAGGATGTGGGTTGACGCTGGTAGCCAGGATTGGCCTCCGCTGTCATGGTCCCCAGGGCTGGGGAAGCTGGGGCCAAGGTGGGACCATCCGTAGCTGGGACCAGCTGGTTACTCTGGTGTGTGTCACCTCTGGCAGGAAATGCACAGACCCCAGCTTCCTCTGGGACCTGACCTGACCATCCACAGAGACTCCACACCGATGGCAGCTGTGATATTTTTGGTGTTAACCAAGGTGTCTTGGGTGAATCACTACCACCTGCTTACAGCGTGAGGGAGTCTTGTCTGCTCACCATGGGGCATTCTCCCAAAGTTTCCAGCTGCAAGCAATACACGCACTCCACTCTGGGCTCCATAAATCCTGCTCTTTCCCTCTGCAGGCTAGTAATTTACACACCGCACCTTGTACACTAGAGCGCCTAGTTCCTTGTTTCCTGGACAGCCACAATGTACACTGATCCGCTGTCTCCGTGGAAGCCATGCACCCCAGTTTACTAGCTTCACCTTGGTCCAACACTCGACTTAGCGCAAGTTACTAGACATGTCTACAGTACAACCAAATAAAAGTTTAGCTATCAAAGCTTGAGTTAAAGATTCAAATAACAGGATTGGAAACATAAGAGTTTCAGGTAAAAGAAAAATATCAAATGCATTCTAGAGCCTATACTTATTAACAAGTTCCTTTCACGTCAAGTAAGGTATTTCTTACCCAATAGCCAGTCCTTGCAGCACTTCTCCAGTCCAGAAAGCTTGGATCACTTTTAAGGAGACACTCCACTGGCAGAGTATCGCCTCCCTAGTGTGGATGTCGACTGTTGTCAGTGTTGATTGAGTCCCAGTTCTGAGACCCACCCTGCCACAGGTAACAAGTTTCACCTCCATCAGTTTTGGAAACCAACATTCTCATGTTAAATGGTTTCCACCCTGATAGTTCTTAGCTTTGGGTATAGACCACACACAATGAGACCCCTTCAGCGAAATAGCGAGAAGATGGTTGGACTCAGCTGTAATATACCTGCCAGGGCATGCTTGTGCCACAACAGCTCTCTGGTGTGCGCGGCCAAGCTCCGGCAACAGGGAACAGGAAGGAAGCTCAGAGCCTACTTTGCACAAGGGCCACCACCTGATGGAGGCACCAAACTGGAAATGAACAGCAGTGATGGAAAGGTTCTTTCTGGTTCAGCCCTGCTCCCCAGGGACAAGTGGCAGCTCAGTATGGCAGGAGGTGGCGGGGGGGCCCTAGAGCACAACATTCCAAGCGGCAACTAATCTTTCCCAGGAACGAACCGGGGGGTGGGGTGGGGAGGGGGCTTCGACAGAAAGTCCTGTCTGTTTGCTGAATGAGAAAGAAGGCCCTGAGTCAGTTTAAACTCAGGCTATTTATCCAAAAGCCCTTTCTTTGTCTGTTGGCCTCTGGAAAATCCAGTTTGAACTAATATATGTGTATCTCTCCATTGGATGGTACTTCTCTAGAGGTGCTACAACCTGAGTGAATTTGCCTAATCACTGTCCAAACCTGCCCCACTGTTCTTAGTTCCTGGAGGAGCTGAGGTCATCCTCTTCCATGGGATTACATACAATCCCTGGCCCACAACGATACATAGAATCATAGAATAGAATATCAGAGTTGGAAGGGACTTCAGGAGGTCATCTAGTCCAACTCCCTGCTCAAAGCTGGCCAGTCCCCAGACAGATTTTTGCCCCATATCTCTACGTGGCCCCTTCAAGGATTGAACTCACAACCCTAGGTTTAGCAGGCCAACACTTAAACCACTGAGCTATCCTTCCCCTCCCATTGCATTAAACTTAATACAATAAGATCTCCCCAATGATATTGCAGGAAATTGCCACATCTACCAAACTTACAACATTTAAAATCTACACAATCCCTGCAATAAAACAACAAATAAATAAAGCAATTGAAATATTCATAAACACCACCAAGATTATTATCACATGCACCTACAGATAATTCACTAACCCTCTCAAAACCGTTGCTTCTTCAGTCTCAAATCCCCCTCTTCCGAAAAATCGCAAGGGGGGAAAAAGGGCAATATTATAGCAATGGTAGGTCAAGTACATAGTGTTTCTGTTAAGGTACAATATTAAAAGCATAACTACTAATACAAAATACTATGTGTATCATATGCAGTATAGATAGCCAGGTGAATGTTGCTATGTGTGGTCCTGATCTAAAGTCCAGTTAAGTCAATGGGTGTCCTTTCATTGACTTCAGTGGCCTTTGAATTAGGACAGTGATTTTCAACTCGTGGTCAGCAGGCCCTTGGAGATCCACAGACTATGTCCAAGGGGTTCACAAAAGGTTGTTGTTACCACACAACAGTTTTCAACCAGTGGTTTGTGGACCCCTGGGAATCCACAGACTATGTCTAAGATTTCCAAAGGGTCCGTATCTCTAGTTGAAATTTTTTAGCAGTCCATAAATGAAAAAAGGTTGAAAACCAATGAATTAGGGCATATATTACATTTTATTGTAGTGCCGCAAACCTTCCGCCATAGGAACCTTGAGCCAAATTTGCCGACAGTTAAATCTGTGTAAATAGGGAGCAATTCTCTTGACTTGTTACTGCAACTGGGATTATTTAATCTGCAGAAGAGAAGAATGAGGGGGGATTTGATAGTTGCTTTCAACTACCTGAAAGTGGGTTCCAAAGAGGATGGATCTAGACTGTTCTCAGTGGTAGCAGATGACAGAAAAAGGAGTAATGGTCTTAAGTTGCAGTAGGGGAGGTTTAGGTTGGATATTAGGAAAAACTTTTTCACTAGGAGGGTAGTGAAGCACTAGAATGGGTTACCTAGGGAGGTGGTGAAATCTCCTTCCTTAGAGGTTTTTAAGATCTGGCTTGACAAAGCCCTGGCTGGGATGATTTAGTTGGAGATTGGTCCTGCTTTGAGCAGAGGGTTGGACTAGATGACCTCCTGAGGTCCCTTCCAACCCTGATAGTCTATGATTCTATGAATTCTGCACCAGAGTAACTAACAAAAAATTTGCCTCGTTGTACATAGGAGTAATTCAAATTATTAGAGCTGGTTGCAGAAATGTAAAGAGAACACACAGAGAACTAAGCAGTTCAAGTGCGCATCAGTGTTGGACAGGAGGGTTGAAGCACCAGTTAACTTTTCTGCTTTTTCTTCTTCTTCTTTTCTTTTTGGCAAGCTCAGTCAGTATCTTGTACTTGTTCCCAGAGAAATAACCAAAGGGCACAAAGTGCTAACATGCATGCGGGTAGAGCAGTCACTCACCTGCCCCCACTCATCTTACACCTTCGTTCGCCAGTTCATCATCACTGCAAAGGTACAGTTCACATAGATTCACAGCCAGGAATTTTTCACTGTGTCAGGCAAGAGCACTACCTGCTCCCAGTAAACAACAGATTAAGCTCAGCATCTTCCTTCTTCTCTTGCTCAGGGAGAAGGACTATACTTTAGTTGCATGCATACCTCTCAGTGTCCCTAATCTCAACCCCAAGGTTACCTCAGTGCCACCCAAACTTCATGACCTCTCACTTTTTAACTGCTGAAAATTATCTGCATCAGAAATAAACACTCTTGGTACAGAGTGTGACGGTGCACCCCTAAGGCTTTATGGAAATATGATTATGAATGTATAATGACATAACTGGAATATGTTTTATGCTACATATGCCATGTAACATATCTCTGTAAAGGTTCTGATCTACTGAAGCTATTCATCCTATTTGTATGCATGTGTCATTGTTGTATTTGAAGTTATGAATATTGGCTGTGTACTTGCTTGATTTCTAAGTAGCCTTAGTAAAGCATTTGGTCAGCTTCTTGAGAAAGGAATGTGCAAATTATGTGCCCAATCAAGAAACACATAAAGGACAATGAATCTTGGAAGGCTCCAATCCACATAAGAAGTCTACCTGAGGATGTTCAGGGTAGCATGTAAACAACAGCTGCTGCCTGTAAAAACTGAGTCATGCGTGGACATGTGACTTGCCCATGTGATTTCAAAACTCCATCTTGGAGCTGGACTTTGCATAGGAGAGAGGAGGGGGTCTCCACCCACAAGAGAAAGTCTATTTAAACCCCTAGGAGACCCCCTCCATTTGGTCTTCAGCTGGCTAAAGAGATAGCTTCTCCACTCCCAAGCACACCTGAAAGAAACTGGAACAAAGGACAGTAACTACAGGGGGTGTGAGTGATTGCTGGACCCAGACTAGAAGGAGACTAGTCTGTAAAAGGAAGCTTACTGGAATTCCTCTGAGGGTGAGGTTTTTATCTGTATTCAGTTTTCTTACTGTATGAGACATACTTAGACTTGCGTGTTCTATTTTATTTTGCTTGGTATTTCACTTCTGTCTGTTACTACTTGGAATCACTTAAATCATACTTTCTGTATTTAATAAAATAACTTTTTACTTATTAATTAACCCAGAGTATGTATTAATACCGGGGGCGGGGGGCAAACAGCTGTGCATATCTCTCTATCAGTGATATAGAGGGTGAACAGTTTATGAGTTTACCCTGCATAAGCTTTATACAGTGTAAAGCGGATTTATTTGGGGTTTGGACCCCATTAGGAGTTGGGCATCTGAGTGTTAAAGACAGGAACACTTCTCAAGTTGCTTTCAGTTAAGTCTGCAGCTTTGGGGTAAGTGGTTCAGACCCAGGGTCTGTGCTGGAGCAGATGGGAGTGTCTGGCTCAACAAGACAGGGTGCTGGAGTCCAAAGCTGGCAGGGAAAGCAGGGGCAGAAGTAGTCTTGGCACATCAGTTGGCAGCCCTCTGTGATCCATCCCGTCACACAGAGGTTACAGCAAAAGTCTTACAAACACTAATGGAAGGAATCCCACAGAATTTCAAATTTTCTGCATGAATCATTTATTGTGCCCCTCACTGTGGGTCTCTGTCACACATTGATCCTGTCCATATTTGGGCTTTGGCAGTTGGAGAGCATGGCTGCTTGGGAGACAGTGAAGGGAGAATGCTTGTGGGAAGGACAGGCTCCATACCCAGAGGTGTAGTCCGGACATGAACCCCAACCTGAGCAGCTTTCTATTTCTTTCCCTGCCTAGGTTAACATGTTTACCCTCTAAGAAGAAACGTGATCTTTTGTTGAAAAAGATTAGCTGACTGTGACTGTATTTTTCACCACTGAGTTGTTCCACCAGTTTATAGTCACCTAAGAAAAGTTTCTCAGTATTTCTGAGAGAATTTTAGCACAAGAAAGATGGTGATTGGGGAGATGTGTATTGGCATTTGGTGCCACGACAGACAATTACTAACTCAAATTACAGGAAAGGTAAAGACTGATGGTTACTTTTGAGCTTCTGTAGCCACTATATATTTAAATCAGGGTCGATATTTAAAAGGCAAATGCAGGCAGCTTAGCTGTTTTCCTTTCCTGTCCTTTCCTTTCCTTTCCTTTCCTTTCCGTATTATATATACTGAATATAGAGCGAGAGCAACACAATTAATTATTTAATATGCAGCTGACATTGGCCAACAGGGACACAATAGACAACTATTCAATAATGCATTACAGTACGCCATATATCAGTGTTATATACAACCACAAGGCAAAATGACTGAGCCTTGTGTGTTGGTTGGCTTCATAGTCAAGGGAATGACATGCAAATGTCTAGTTCATTCCATAGGAAGATATTATTCTGTCTTAACTGCTTTATAGATTTGTATATTTTCAAAAGGGAAGAAAGCATAGATTTGGTTTCAAGGCCAAAATGAGTTTCACAGGATTTCCATACCAACCGTAAGGACAGCTACAGATTCTCTACTGCCCCCCGGCCTAAAATTAAGACATTGTTTTAGGGCCTAATTCTGCTACCCTTACTCATGCTGAGTAGTGCATTACTCCATGAGTAGTCCCATTGCAACCAATGGGATGACTTGCAGAGTAAGGTACTATTTTATGGGAGTAAGGGTGTTTTAATTGGGCCATACTGGGCATGCTACGAAACCACGCAATAAATTTTTATATCAATATTTTAAACAGCATGTACAGCCGTGGAAATAGTTTGCATCTACCCAATAAATATCAAATATACACTTGTAGCAGATTACACAGTAATATACTATATTATATTGGGGTAGGGCTCTGTGTTCCAGATCCTTGGCTGTGGCCAAGGAATACAAAGTACAATCGAGGAGTGTGGCAGGGATTCAAGGTGGGACTACCCAAGGAGTGAGGTACTGCACCATGTGAATGTGAGTAGCACAACCTGGCCCAAAGAAAGGAAACACCTGTAACATCTAATCAAACGAGATAAAATAACAATATAATCAGGCATCCTCTTCCTTCTCAGTCTCGCTATCTCACTATCATGTGCACATTAATCATCCTGATCTTCCTCCTGTCCGTAGATGCACATGCTTGCAACTGAGGTATCCTGCCAATGGACTTGACACTGTGTCATAGGTTCACCACTATGGTACGTGTGTGTGTGTATGTGTGAACACATGGGTGAGCATCTCCAGTTACTAATCCTGGTGGATATACTTCCTAGTACAAATTGACAATGATTCTATTACATATTCTTTTCATGATAGTGCGCTAGAATGTCATATAACCTACAATGACCTTATTGTTCTGGGCAGGATTGGCAACACTTTGGTTTACCAAATCTCCTTCTCACACTGGCTGCACTCCCTTCTGAATACAGGCTGTGCTGAAAGCTTCACGTGGCAACTTCGCACACTGGATTCCCTTGGCCAAAGCTAGTGACAAGCTTCCCAAAGGTTGTGTATGTCTAGGAGGGAGGGTACTGGATTTAGAGGTTGTCTGTATTCAGAGACAATAAACTTGATCATGAAAAGAAATATTATTAATGAATTACCCCTTAGTGCCAATCTGTTAACATGGTATTTTGACCCTGGGGAGCATTCATTATTTTTAAAATACCATCTCCCATACCCCAAGTGAAGGTCTTAAGAATATGCTCTTTCCTATAGCCCCCTTGCTGATCAGTTCTTTGTCACATTCAATTTACTTTATGCACAACACAGTTATGATTCTAATGTGGAAGATCATCTTACTGAAACTTTATTGCTGTCAAACAGAGCAACCATCTAACACTTTGCAAAGGATTTAGCAACCACTGAGCTATTAAGTATTTGGGTGCAACAGAAAGAAACTCTTTGGAAAGAGCAAGACAAATACATGGGAAGAAAAGAGAGACAAATGTTAGAAAGAAACAATTATGATTTACAAAAAAGGGTGCCGACTGCCTGAGCCATGAAAGAAGACACAGTCAATACACCAGCGTCACTAATAATCTAAATAAGTCAGACACAGACAATGCAGTTCAAACATGATCTCATACATATATAAAATATGCACGTTGCAGAAGTCAAACACTAGTATATTTATCTTGGGCATCCAGCACTCTGATCTGTATTGGGAAATTATCTCAGAAATGTATTTTATTTTGAGGTCACTGGAAAATAGTATTAGCAGGTGTTATGCAATATCCTCTCCCCTGCAAATGTCCTGAAAGTTACTAACACACTATCTCCTCCAGTCACAGATTCCATATTGGAAAATAAGACATGATATCACTGGCACCAGTGGGATAATAGCACACAGGACTCCATGGTGCCTCACTTAGGGTTTCCAACCATCCAGGATTGGCCTGGAGTCTCCGGGAATTAAAGATTAATCTTTAATTAAAGATTATGTCCTGTGATGAAATCTCTAGGAATACTGCCAATCAAAACTGCCAACCCTAGCCTCACTTCAGCACAAATATCTACAGTTTCCAGTGCAGAAAGGTGAAAAAGATAACTGCTTTTACGTAAAGTCCTAATAGCCTGGTCAAGGACAGACAGAGAAATTAAGGGTATGTCTACACCGCATTGTAAACTCAGGTCTGTGGGACTTGGGCTTGTGGACTCAGTGTTTCCAAACCCACACTTGAGCATCTGCATTGCATTGTAAACCCAGGCTTACAATTGCTGGACCCAACTCTCACAGCCATGCTAACACGTCCATACTGCACTCTGCAGACCTTCTGACTTGGGTCTGTGGCTTGACCCAACTGTAACTGCAACCATACTGTAAAATGATGGGTTTCGACCCAAGTCACGGCAGGACTCAGGCTCTGATCCCCTCCCCTAGCAGGTTCCTAGGACCTAGGCCATGAGTGCTTGCTGACCTGAGTCAGACTGATTTGTGCATGGACAGAAGAAAGGCTTGGGATCAGACCTGAGTCAGAGGGTTTAGTGTACAATGTAGACATCCCTGAGGGTTTCTCTATATTCCAATAAAAAACCAGAGGACCGAGTCTCAGAGACCAGGTCAGTTGACTTGGGCTTGCAGGGCTCAGACTGTGGGACCATAAAACTGCAGTGCAGACATTCTGGCTCAAGCCGTAGCCCAGGCTCCAAGACCGTCCTCTTCTCCCACGCCAGCCCCCTTGCAGGGTTTCAGAGCTTGGGCTCCAGCCTGAGCCCGAAATCTACACTGAAATTCTATAGCCCCGGAGCCCAAGCCCTGCGAGTCCAAATCAGCTGACCCGGGCCAGCCGCAGCCATGTTGCAAGTCTTTTATTGCAGTGCAGACATACCTAAGTGACGTCCCAAAGGCTACCCAGTGGGTCACAGGCAGAGTGTGATTTAAAACTCAGGACTTCCTGATTTGCATCCCAAACTTATTGCTCTAGATCATTCTGCCTCAGGTCCTTCAGACTGTCAGTTTGGGGACCTGTTAAGAAGTCACTTACTGCACAGTAATGTGCATACTGACAGCACTCTATAAATAATATGTGATAATCGTTAACTCCAGCCTTTGTGTGAACCCTGCCAAGGGTTTATTAACAAACTATATACAATATCATCAGCATTTTATGGTCAGAGGTGTCATCCTGCTTTATGACTGCACATCAGTACATCTACACTCTTTATCTTTGTCATAGGCGTCAACGTTCCAAAGAGCACCTCATTCACAGAGCGTTATTATTTCAGATTGTTACAAAATCTATCATCTTTTTTAAAAATATAGGTTATACTGATCAAAGGTGCAAATCTGTTAAACTGTGTATAATTTATTCTTCCCAGCTGCTAGGAACAAGCCTGCTTTCACACAGACTAGTGTTTCCCAGTCTTGTTTTCAATGTGCTTCAGTGCAGACACCAGCAGTGTTATATATATCCCTCTGCCAGTAAACTCTCTGACTACATGCTGAAATACTGACAGCTGAGACAATCTCTTTATGCCATTTTGACCAGGTTTAACTCAATACCTATTGCTGCTGGTAAAGGGCCAGATCTTCAGCTGGTGTAAACTGGCACAGCTCCACTGACTTCAGCAGATTCACACCAGCTGAGGATCTGGCTTAAAGTCATTTAATAGTAAAGTGAACCAAGCCCTAGAGAGTATTCTGTAGGGAGCAATCCTGAAAGGAGATGGAATTGTGTGGGACTGTGATCAAAGCAGGGGACCGAGAGTCTTAATGACTTGGTTCTGCCATCAACTACCTGTGGGACCTTGACCAAGTAACCAAACCTCAGTTTGTCCTTCTATAAAATAGGGATTACTGATTTGACCAAGTCAGACAGCGAATAGGTTGCACAACCAGGAATAACAGTATTAATTATGAGGTTTAACCTAACTCAGGGGTCTAGGGAGGCTTAATTGAGGAATACTTCTCAAGTGCCTTCAGAGCTTCAACTGAAAGGGGCTATAGCAGCACTGATTGTTGTTATAAATAGATCTTCTCCAGCTGTAACTTTTGATTCTATGATCTTATCAAACTAACGCGGGGAAAAGTGGCAGCTGTTATCTTGACAGATGGGACCCAGGCACAGCTCTGCAGGACATTAGACAGGAGGCTCTCTGAAGAACAATAGGAATTTCTAAGCTTGTTTCTATTTTCATGTTCTTAACAAGCCACACAGATTCTTCTAGACTAACTAGGAGATCACAAGCAAAGAGAATGAAAAATAAACATTTTAGGGGCAAATTGTTGAGTAGTTTGGGTCCCAAATTTAGGGAAGGGCAAATTTGTAAAGGGGCTTCAATCCAGCCTCTATCTGTTTGTAATTCCCTTTGGAGATTCATAAAATCTAGAGATAGAAAAGACCCGCTGGATCACCCAGCCCCAGATACTACAGGGCTGTTCCCTACAGTCCATTCGCTAGTGTTTTGACTAGCCTAAGGATCCAAAGCAATAGAGCTTTCACCACTTCCTAGGAGGACTTTTTCACATACAACTACATCTCAGTTAGGAAATTTGCCCTCCAGTTGTGCACACAAATGGGGCTCATATTTGTAATGCTATCATTTGTGCAGATATGTCAGAGTGCTCAAAAACAGTGCATGCGAGAGACTGTGTGGACAAAACTGCACAGGTACAAACCGAGGCAATTTTTGAAATTTTGGCTCACTATGAAGAGAAATGTTTGCATGAGAACATTTTATTTTAAACTGATTTTTTTATCTTGACCATGTCCCTTTAATGTGGAAGTGTTTGTATCCAAAAGAAAAAGGAGAATTACAAAATTTACTGTAAAACCATCTTTTAAAAAATTAAAGAATAATCAAATATATATAATATAAATAACTTTACTGTATTTCAGTGTTTCCTACAGGTTACTGAAAATCAAAGGCAAGCTAAGTTTAATTATCAGAGGTGTGAATTGGTAAATTGTGAATTGGTAAAGACCCAGTCTACAAAAACCCTCTGATCACATTTAAGGAAAAACATTGTGACCCACACTGGATAGGAAGTAATAGGTGTTATTTGTACAAGAGACCCCAGCACCTATTTTCAGTAGCTCTGTAAATCCAAAGTTGAGCTGTGATTGACATAACATGGGGTAACCCTGCATTGTTTAGCCAGATAAAACTTCTGTTGACGTCAATAGGAATAAAATGTGAACAATCTGCACCATCTTTCAAAGCAAAACTAAGAGAAATAATCCTTAGCATCATTTGAAACAAAGGACATTTGTATGGGAATTCAATTCAATGGAAGTAATAGCAGGTACAAACAGCAAAGACAAAATCACAGCAAATATCTTGGTGGCATAACAGAGGGGAAAACAGAAACAAACACCTGTTGCGAGTGAGCTCAACAGGAACAATGGGAAAGCATTGCACAAGCAGCAGGACCAACACACCAGTTGATGCAATGGGAGATAGCAAGACTTCAGGCTCCAAAACAAACAATTTATGGATGATGACATTAAATGAAAATACGGAGGGATGAGAAAATTCTGCATCCGCTCACAAGACTGGTTACGGACTGATAAGGCACTGGTTTTTATCACCCCAGGTCAGTAGAGACTGAAAGTGATTGCCATTTGAAGATTGTCCTATATGAAGCAAGTTGATGATCTCAGTTCCTATCAGACAAGCATCCGCATGATAAAGGTCACCACACAGTCAGCACTCTTGTTGGTCATCTCATTAGAGAAGCTAAGGATTGAGACTGACCTACCCTTTCATCCCTGGAGGTTTTCTAGGACATGGGGGAGGTAGGCTGTGCAGAGAAGCTTGTATATCCACTGCATATTCTAGTCTATATTCAGATAGAGGGCTTCAGTCTCTAGGGCTCCAAGCCAATATCGTTCATGAGCAATACACTGAGAGATTCATTATTATTGTTGTTCGTTGATTAGACTGAATTATAATATTTTCTGTGAAAGTTACTCTCCAAAGTAAAGAACAGAAAAATCTCAAAAAACATCAAGACACTTGTCTGCCTGGTTCCCATGAAATCACTATGTACTGTAAATGAGACTATTTCAGTGTACATGTTCCTTCAGAGAACGTGGTCCAAGAGCATTGTGTCTGTTTCTCTCACTTTAAAGCCCCTCCCTCCCAATGCAATAAACACCACTATATAACAAACAATATCATTATCACCAGACTTGACACACACCATCTGTTGCATCATTGATAACTTCTTACAACTTTATCTTCATCTGCCTTGGACAGAGATTGTTAACATGTGACCCTGTGGAGCTTCACTCCTTATCATGGGCTCTGACTGTATTCTAACACAATTCCTGCAAATTTGACACCATCAACTCAGGATTGAACAAAGACTGTGAATGGCTTGCCAACTACAGAACCAGTTTCTCCTCTCTTGGTTTTCACACCTCAACTGCTAGAACAGGGCCTCATCCTCCCTGATTGAACTGACCTCGTTATCTCTAGCTTGCTTGCTAGCATATATATACCTGCCCCTGGAAATTTCCACCACATGCATCTGAAGAAGTGGGTATTCACCCACGAAAGCTCATGCTCCAAAACGTCTGTTAGTCTATAAGTGCCACAGGATTCTTTGCTGCTTTTACAATTCCTGTGAAGAGTTCTCCAACAAGTCCATGTCTCTAAGGCTCCTAGTAATCCATCCATTCCTAGTAAATTTGCCTATCGCACCTTGTGATTGGAGTGCTGTGCCTTGAGGTGATGGGATCTGAGAGTTTAGAGGCTGTCTCTGAAACTAGGGAGGTGTACTGAGTTCATCCCTCCATTGCAGATGTCTGCATTGTATCCTTTACTGATGTAGCTTGATCAGGGTCAGAGATGCCTTCTGTTTTCTGTAAGCATCTTGACATGGCATGAATAGGGCTCTTAATCTATTTGTCTACTACTTTTCCTGGTAGCCAGCCTAGTGAGGTTTCCATGCAGACTGTATCTCTGAGCTGGAAGACAGGTAGGAGTATGGTTATCTGCTCTTTGTGTTTTTTCCACCTGCTTTGCAATGGCTTCAGTGAGGCAAGAGCTTTCTTGGAGGTGTTCGGGTCTAGTAATACATGATGAGGGAAGATTTGTTCTCAGCATCAGAGCTGTGCTCAGAGCTGTGCTTGAACAGAGCTGAGTGTGGAACGTTACCTGATGCAGTCATTCTGTTAAACACCGATTTCTTTATTTGAATGGTTCTCTCTGCCATGCCATGCAAATATCTTGGATTGGCATGTGAGTGCAACAGTACCCATTTCTTTGCTTACAAATGGAATGTGATCATGCACTAACTCCTTGGAATACCTGGAGTTATAAATATGACAACCGCTGCATGTGCTACATCATTAATGTCATTACAAATGTTTGCTGAAGACAAAGATACCTGCAACTATTTTGTGCGCTGATGTATTAGGAATCTAGTGAGGCCATAATGATTCAGATTGGCTGCCCTGTGTTCTTAACATACGTTGCGTACTTCGATAAGTACCATTATGTGTTGGGCCACTCTCGGGCAATATATTATCTGTTTGGCAATCATGTGTTTCAAAGCCCAATATGGCATCAGTTTAGGACTGACTTGTCTCCTCCTTCCATAGCCAACCATTGCATACGGGTTTTTCCAAAGCTTGCGGATGGGTGTCTTTTAATGTGTCCTCTCATGATCTGTGTAGCATCTCCATACTTAATATCAAGGTGACATCAATCTCATAAACAGCTTTCTCTTCAAGGAGTTCAGAATCTGATTCTGTAGATTGCTGTGCTACAGCATTAGATTGTGTGTTTTGAAATCAGCATTTCTTTACCAGTTGTGTATATAATGTTCAGATCATCTCTCTGTAGTTCAAGTAGCTTGTGCTATTACCTTGCAGGAGTTTCAAAGTGTTTCCAGAATATGGTCTCAAGTGATTTATGATGGTCTGAAGTAAATAAAATTCGATAAGGGCAAATGCAAAGTACTCCACTTAGGAAGGAAAAATCAGTTGCACACATACAAAATGGCAAATGACTGCCTAGGAAGGAGTACTGCAGAAAGGGATCTGGGGGTCATATGGACCACAAGCTAAACATGAGTCAACAGTGTAACACTGTTGCAAAAAAAGCAAACATCATTCTGGGATGTAGTAGCAGGAGTGTTCTAAGCAAACACAAGAAGTTCTTCTGCTCTATTCCACGCCGATTAGGCCTCAACTGGAGTATTGTGTCCAGTTCTGGGTGCCACATTTCAGGAAATGGACAAACTGGAAAAAGTCCAGAGAACAACAACAAAAATGATTAAAGGTCTAGAACAGTGGTCGGCAACCTTTCAGAAGTGGTGTGTCGAGTCTTCATTTCTTTATTCTAATTTAAGGTTTTGCGTGCCAGTAATACATTTTAACATTTTTAGAAGGTCTCTTTCTATAAGTCTATAATATATAACTAAACTATTGTTGTATGTAGAGTAAATAAGGTTTTTAAAATATTTAAGAAGCTTCATTTAAAATTAAATTAAAATGCAGAGCCCCGCAGACCGGTGGCCAGGACCCAGGCAATGTGAGTGCCACTGAAAATCAGCTCACGTGCCGCCTTCGGCACCTGTGCCATAGGTTGCCTACCCCGGTCTAGAAAATATGACCTATGAGGGTAGATTGAAAAAAATTGGGTTTTTTTTAGTCTGGAAAAGAGAAGACTGAGAGGGGACATAATAACAGTTTTCAAGTACATAAAAAGTTGTTACAAGGAGGAGAGAGAAAAATTGTTCTTTTTAACCTCTGTGGGTAGGACAAGAAGCAATGGGCTTAAATTGCAGCAAGGGAGGTTCAGGTTAGGTTCTTAACTGTCAGGGTGGTTAAGCACTGGAATAAATTGCCTAGGGAGGTTTTGGAATCTCCATCACTGGAGATTTTTAAGAGCAGGTTAGACAAACACCTGTCAAAGATGGTCTAGATAATACTTAGTCCTGCCACAAGTGACGTTGATTGGACTAGATGATCTCTCAATGTCCCTTCCAGTCCTACGATTCTATGATCAGATTGCACTTGGATTTCAGCACTATCACAGGGTGACACTGGCCCTTTAAGAAGGAATAAGGCCAGTGCCTCTGTGAGTGATCAGCTGATACCAGTTGAGCTTTAAAATAAGGCACCTGGGCTTGGAGCCAGAGAGACCAGGTGAGGGAGGAGCCTGGGTGAGTCAGGAAGAGGCAGTAAGAGTAGACATGGGGCTCTCACTTCCTGCTCCTTGGGAATAGGGAGTCCAGTTGAGTAAGGTCTGCTTGAGTCCCCTGGGAGGAGCAGTAGAAGGGACCTGCGAACTGTAGAAGGGAAAAAGCCTGACAGCTGTAGCCCAGGGAACCGAGTTTTTATTGATTTGACCTAAGTTTGGACAACAAAACTGCATAAAAGAGACTGTAGGTAGGGCAGTGGCTCCTTTGGAGGCTGGGGAGAGGACCTTGTTACAAGCACCTTGTTAGGTACAGGATGGCATTTTTTGGTGGGAAATGCAATAGTTCTTTTTCAATGTAGGTGTAATGTTTTCTGCCTCTGTTATGTAATATAGGCACAAAACCTGCATCTTGCAATGAGCAGGTTCCTAAACAGTCTTTAGATGCATCTGTTTGAATAGTGAGCTGCTTGTTAGGATCACAGAATCCAACTACTGGTGCATTGCAGGCCGTCATTTTCAGTTGCTGCAGTGTCTTGTCATGTTATGGTGCCCACTACCAGATTATGTCATCCTGTAGCAACTTTCTCAGGGGATCCATCAAAGCTGCTTCACTTGCGATGTACTATACTAGAAATCCAGCAATCCCTAAAATCCCCTGAAGTGCCATTTTATTTTGTGGGGGTTTACATAACCAAAAAACAATTGGGAAAATCATGCCAAACCCTGGGAGACAGGAGAGTGAGGGCATCGCATTATGGAGCTTCCTGCTAGAAACAGACAGTAATGACGATCATGGGGGCTCAAACCCCAAGCACAGTGAGGGTAGCCAGCCCCATGTTGGATGGATTATACCTTCCTCTGACATATATAAAGGGTCTTGCCTTTTCTTATACTTTGTCAACACTAGTTCTTCTTTGATGGTGTGTGCATAGATGCGTACAGTTCCAGTTCTTTGAATTTAGGTTGAGATCAGTGCCAGCTTCTTTACCCAATAGTTGTTAGACATTTTAATAGTAAAAAACTGTCCTTGGCTGTTGCTGCTGTGAAGATGATTTCTCCTTCAGATTCTGTCCTAGAGACACCACATGTTACTAGCATAAAATTAGGCTGTCATATGCAGACTGAACCCAGAATCTGTGTTATAATATGTGCTGGGATAATATTAGCCTCAGCCCCAGTATCAAGTCTGAATTTTATAGGAAACCTCCTTGTATTTGGAGTCAAATACCAAGCTTCTGCTGGATCAGCTCTGGGACTTTGGTTATCTCAACACTGTCCGTAGAAAGAGTGCAGGCTGGCAGTCTAATCCAGCCACAGATTTGCATCCCTTCTCTGAGGTAGATCTGTTGCTGTGACATCTGAGGAGAGTCAGGTGCGTTTCCAAGTGCGACAATTTCACAACCCATTTTTAACCACGGCATAGGCTTTGAGTCTGAGGCATATTCAGTTTGCTTGTACAGATTCTCATCAGGGCATGTTCTCCTGAGCCCTAATTTGTTTAATAGCCCTATACAAGCATTTCAATGTTTTGCCATTATCTTAATTTGTGTCTTTCGGTTACAATGCTACCAAATTCCTAGTCTTGAGCTGTCCCTCTCAGTTCTGTTGCTTTCTTATCAATCCCACGTGCGTGTTCCAGGTAGTAATGATGTCAGAATCTATGCTCTTTGCATTTTTAGGGTTACATTGTTCAGATCTCATTCAGAGTAGGTTCATTATCCCCTGCTTGCTTTGCTAATGTGTTAAACACTTTGAAGCAGGACTGCTTCTTTTAAATCCTCTCCTTTTTTATCTACGCAAGAAGCCTTCATAAAGATTAGGGAGCTTTGCTCCAATCTCTTCCAGTTGTCTTCCACATTACTATCTGAAAGGAACAGGGCAGATTCTCAGCTGGGGTAAACTAGTGTAGCTTTACTCCAGTCAACAGAGCTAGCGAAGAATCTGGCCCAATACTGGGGGAAACATGCACTGATCCATATAATTGTGACAACCTCAGCTTTGAATCTTAGGATGTAGTCTTAATTTCCGCCTTTAACTCTGACATTCTACTTTCACTTCTCCTACATGCTCACAGACACCCTGTATGAGGTTAACAAATTCATAGCCAGACCAGGGCTGGTCACTCAGCTACGATGACTCACATCTCCAGCCAAGCCTGCAGCAACTCATCTCTCAGGCATTCCACAGCAACCTATCCCTGGGCAGAGTCCAGGTCGGATGATCCCCAGGCACAGGTCTGTTCCTTACCCACTCCAGCCCTGCACCCACCTCTTGACCTCCAGACCCTTGGACTGACTCCAACCTGGCTTTGACCTTTGGCCTGCTTTTGGACTCTGACTACAATCCTAATTTGGCTTGTACAGACTTTGACCTACGGCCTGTCCCAGATCCCAGTTTCAGCAATGCCCTTGACCTGGTCCTGACTCTATGTATGGCTTCCATCCTTGGTACCTGTTCTTGCCCACTACTCCAACCACAAGGCCTGATTGCCTAGAACCCAAAGCATGAGACCCTGGCTCCCTGCACCTGCTGTCTGGTTCCTTGCTATTTCCATTTGTTTCTGCACTTGCCAAATGAAAAGAAGACCTGCACTTCTCACATCGTACAAATTAACATAGCCAACCTCTCACACCAGGTCATGTTCTCTCATGTGGCTGAATAACTATGGGCTGTAGTCTGAGAGTGTTCTGCAGAACCCAGAGCTCAGGAACCCTGGAAGGATCACTAACAAAAGACACAGCAGAGTACGTTTTAAACTGTAACTCTGGATTAATAACAGAAGCAAACAACATGAGTGCACTGTGGTTCAGCTGGATCCAAATTCTTCCTTCACTGGTCCTGGCATCAATACCCTTCTGAAAAGGGAGGGAGATGACAAGACACAACTCCAGACTCTTCCATATAACACTTGAAAGACAGAATATTCAGTATACTACATCTATGTAGATACATTTTTGTTAAGGAGACAAGATCTGTACATGAAGCATTAAAATAGTGATGTTTCATCAGCTGGCATTGACAAAGTCATACCCCAGATGCAAGATGGCCCCTTCTGATAGACTTCAGGAGGAAGGGGGCTTGTAGTATACTAGACATGCCACTGTAGGCACATAAAGATTAATTTGGTGAGAAGGGAGGCTGAGGTCTTTTGAGGGCAGTTAGGGCAATGAACCTCGCTAGTTTCATTATGATAATGAATTATTTTATGGGTTCACACAGACCTCAAATTCAAAGCAACTCCCAGGGAGATTTAGTTCAGGTGGGTTTGTTGTATTTGTGTTAGTTCACCAAAACCATTTGACTCAAGTCTGAGTGACCAAGTTTGAGTCTGTATTGATAGAAATGCTCATACATGTTCCTGAGATACTTCCGCAATAAACCGTCTCAGGCAGAGCCGCCTCCTTGACACATCTGTGTCGTACAGCTTCATTTTTGTTGCTTGTAAATACTTGCACAGATGTGAATTTTGAGGGGGGCAGCAACAGGGAAGCTTCATGACACTGCGTGCTAATTGGCCAGTAGGTGACATTCGCATTAGCTCCTTCATACTGGGAAATTTGGCGGGTCCGCTACCAACAGCAAACAGCACATGAGGAGCCTCTGACTCACAGAGCAAATGGATTTACTGTAGAAACATATGCCCCTCAGCCCTTACTTGCCAGAGGAAAAGTACCAAGATGCAAACAGGATGGTGCGTTCAAATGGGAGAAAAAAAAATCTGTTCTGGTGCTTACTGTGCTGGCACATGTTATTAAACCAGTATGACAGAAAGTTGCCCTTGGGAAGCGCCAACATGCCCTCAGGAAATTCCTGTCTTGAAGACAGACATCATTTATTACTGAAAAAAGAACCAGCCAGGGGCAGTGAGAGGCTGACATGTTTGGGTTTAACTTTCACTGGCACACAGCCAAGTATTTAAAGACAGGCTTAAGAGAACTTTCTTCTGGTGTCTCTGTGCCAACAATAGATGCGGACAGTACAAATATTTACAGACCTAAAGTGAGTAGAGACAAAAGTGGGAAAGCTGGGCGACTGCCCTAGGTGCTTAATATAATGCAGGCTCGTGTTGGCTTACATCACTGAAGTGACTGGGATCTGTAGTGGCATCAGACAGGATGGAATGACTCAGTCACAAAGTCACAATACCACCAGTACAAGATGTCTTTTCACACATACTGTACTGTCCAGTCCTCCCGTTCCCAAGGGGGGTATTAATAGCTGCGTGCTCATACTGTACATACTGTAGTACCAGCATTTCCACATCAAGGGAATGTGCAGGGCTGCCAGCAGAAAGCAAGGTTTTCAAAGCAAACACAAGACAAAACTATTTTCTCTGAGGCACACAGCAGTCCTTCACTCCAAAGTGCTGTGCACTGACTACTCTCTCTCTCTCAGAACTGGTCTGTGAGGCCAATTCCCTCTCCAAGGCTCACCTAAGCCATAACACCTACAAAAAATCAGCCATGACACCTACAAGAAATAGATAACTAGGCTAAGAAGCAGATGGGGCTAGTTGGCTCTCATGTTATTTAGTTATAATAATATAATTTGAAAAATAAAAAAACAAATGTATATTAATATTTGCATATATTCAACTGCAACCTTCTCTCCTCCATTCTTCTCAATTCTCTGGGACCAGGACTTTCTCCTATTACCTATTTGTTCAGAATTTCACACAATGAGGCCCTGGGATACTATTGTGATACAAATATAATAATAATAATATTCGCCTCTCCCTACAGAGGGGACAATGAGGGTACTATGAATAGATGAAAGGAGAATAATACGTGGAAACAGTGCTTAGGGATTATCTGTCGTATGAGTCTGAGAGCAGAATTTTGCCTTAAATCTATACAAAATGGAAAGAAGCAAATGACCATTTACAATTTTTGTTTTATTGTGATTAAAAGGTGTTAAGTCTTAAACTCTTACCAGTGATTACTCTGTTACCACATACACAAAACCAGATAGGGCCAGTTCTAACGAAGACAATTGAAGGGGAGGTGTTGGGGGAGGATCTTCACAGCCAGTAGCTTTTTAAGATACTTTATAACTGAAGTCCATGGACTGCCATTGGCTGATCACTGCAGCAGCATGTCTTTAGTAATAAGGACCCTGAAATGAATAGTTGCCCTTGGAAGCTTTAGAATCACTTAAAACAAAACAACGCACCTCCAAAAACAGTTTGGCACAGGGTTAGATAAGCAGAACATTACAGGAATACTCAGCAAAACACTTATATAAGAGATCATGACAAAATTAAAAGTCTGTTATTGTGAGGCTAAATAATTAAAGTCTTTAATGTCTCATATAAAGTTTATAAATTTGTCCTGAGCTCTAATTAAGTTACCCTGAACTCTGATCCAGCTCATTATGTACAAGTGAGTAATTTTATATTAATCTTCTCTTTTAAAAAATCAGTAAAATGCTTTAGCAAAAAGTTACTGCGTATAGAAGTATCATTCAGCCTTGGAGAGCTGAAGAGACACTTTGTCACTGAATAGGGTGACCAGACAGCAAGTGTGAAAAACCAGGACAGCGGGAGGGGGGTAATATGTACCTATATAAGACAAAGCCCCAAATATCGGGACATCTGGTCACCCTATCACTGCATGGCCCTGCTGAGGGTCACAAAACAAGCACAGGCCAATGTGCTGACCACCCACTGCAATGTTGGCCTTGTGTGACTAACACATCGCATTGCAAAGTGCCCTCAAGGTCTTACTGTGACTATTTTATGGTGCTGTATAACTCCATGTCTTCTCTCCCTTGTCTCCCCCAACACCTAGTTCTGGCTGCCTGAAAGGGAAAAGAAGGATCCTGGCTGTCTAGTTGCTAAACACTAATTCACTCTTGTGATCAGGACGCTGTTCTGCCCAAGTTCAGGCTAAAGATGAGAAACTATGATCTGACCAGTGGACTCCATGAAAGCTGTGTGGTGGACTCTAGATGTGTGTGTTGATTTTCACTGGTCTAATGTATGTTCTAATATGTCGATCAGTTTCCCATTAAATGATAAGTCTGTGAACTGCACTCCAAACTGTGGGGCATTTCATTCGATGAGCAAACTGAATCCTTCTCAGATTTTAATTCTAAGGTAAGTGTTTCATTCCTTTCATTCTATTCAATGTTTTTGTTCCCCAGTGAAATATTTTCAGTCTTTGGTTGACCAGCCTGAGCCCAGACAGCACATGAGCCAGTGGGGATTATCACCAACAAAGAACGTCAAAATTATAGCTGGTGCAAGCAGAGGTCATGGGGCTTTTCTCACTCCCTTGACTTGTTCATTATTTACTCACTGAATTTCCCTTCTGTCTCCCTGGTCACATGACATGGCTGTATCTTGACAACTAATCTTACAGTTTAGATGACTGACTCTGTTTTTGAAACTACAGTGCTGCTCCAGGCACTAGAATGTGCCTGTGTCTCATATAGCCTATGTGTAACATACAACTTGACTTACACAGAGGCTGCTCCTACTATATAATATATACGCATATAAAAACATACAAAAAACAAAAACAAAAATCTTCTATACACTCAATACAATAAAGCTGTGTTTTTATGCATAGGTTCTGCTGATAAGCCTATACTGTACAAATCAGATGAGCTTCAATGCTGTGGTTTACAATTTACATATTAATGAGAGTGTGGGAAACTTCTGACATAAATATCCAGACGCTGGCTATAAGGCTGCACCTCCACATGTTCTTACATATATGGGATTAAAACTACAGAGATGCTAAGGTGTTCAGTACCTATATCTTCCACTGAAGTCAATACATAGCTGCTCAGCTGCCCTGAGGATTTGGCCCCCAACTAGTTTCCCACATTACCAGTTATTTAAATCCTGAATGATCATCTATTTTAGCGGCTATAACATTTTTCAATTGTGACCATTTAATTTCATAACTCTCTGGTGAATTTCTGAGTATTCTATCCATAGTGGGCATGTTTATTGCACAGAACCATCCTTGAACCAGAATAAACTAATACAATGAATGATTTTTCCCATAACACGATACGGCACCAATGTATGTGCAATATGCAACCCATCTAAACACGCTCCGTCTGGAAGCACCCCGCCATACTGCACGTTAACCAATACTCCTGCAAAGTGGAGCTGAAGATACAACACTGCTTCAATTGGCTAAAATTAGCTACTGAAAATAGCAACTGCTACAGAAACATTAGAACTCACTGTGCCTGCACTAAACTGATGATGCAGAACAGTTCAGAAAATTCCTTAAACTTCTTTTTTAAAAGTCTTCCAGAAAAACAGGCCAGTGAAATGTCAAGTCAGCTATCATGCATGTGAGAGGGGACTTTTGTCCAGCAGGTTGTGAGGGGGATTATACAAATTGCTTTCCTCACTGTGAATGGCAAGTGCATCTGAACCTTCATTCTTTGTTAGCTATAAACTAAAGATTGGAGATAATCTCTCCAATCAGCACTACCATCTCATACTCAGGATCTCTAATAGTTTCATATACTCATCGATTTTAAGGGTAGAAATATTCAGTTTAACCATGTAGTCTGACCTCTTGAATAGCACAGGCCAAATAATGCACCCAGTAATTCCTGCATGAAGTCTGTATCTTGTAGTTGAACTAGAGCATATTGTTTGCTATTATTATACTTACTTTATTATTAGTTATTATACTTATAATAATTTGCACTTCTCAGTGAACTGGACAAACATCCATTGATTTATCTTCACAACACTTCTGGGAAGCAAGGAAGTAATATAATACCATTACAGAGAGAGGGAAATAGACTGAGTGGGTCTAAGGGCCTGGTTCCAACACACTGGTTCACGTTTAGTAGTGCCCTATTCTAGTAGTAATCCCATTCATTCCAACACGACTGCTCAGGTAATAAAGTATTCATGAATGTGAGTAAAGATGACAGAATCAGGCCCTTAGTGACTGTTCCACAATGATTTACTCCTGAGGGCACTCTGCACCAAAAAATTAAAAATTCTGAGCCAAAAGTTTCAAAATTCTGCACAGACTATTTTAAAATTTTGCAAGTTTTATTTGTCAAATGAAGGTGGAGGCTCTAGCATGGCATTGGGGAGCACAGCCCACTGGCTGCACAGAGGTGGGAGATCACTGTGCTGCTCTCCCACCCCCCTACCCCTGGGACACAGACTCAGTGGTGACGTTCCACCCAACCCTGACACAGTGCAAGGACCGGTTCTGTCCCAGAAACACCCCGGTCCCTTCCCCTCCATGCCAAGTGCACCAGGTGTGGACAGGCAGGCTCAGCAAGGCAGGATCCAAGTGTGGAGGGGTCTAGTGTGGGGGGATCCAGGTGTGGACTGAGAGGATTCTGTGTGGGGCAATCGGATCCAGGTGCAGGGGGAATCTTGATGCACAGGGGCTTGTTGGGGGGTTCTGGGTGTAACAGTAATGGGACTCTGCAGGACAGCCCAGGTGAAGGTGTTTGGGACTCAGCGGGGGGTCTGGGTGTGGAAGAGATTCAGCTTGGCAGGGGGGTCTGGGTGTGGGAGCTCAGTAGGGGGGGTGTCCAGATGCTGGGGGAGTGGGGCTTAGTGGAGTGGGGTTCCTGGTGCAGCTGGTTGGGGCTCGGTAGGGTTGGGATCAGGGTGTGGGTTGGCTCATTGGGATGGTCCAGGTGCAGTGGTAGTGGGGCTCATTGGGGGGGCTTCTGGGAAATAAGGGGAAGTTTTTTAAAAGAACGCCTCTGATGGGATGACTGCAGATGGTTTAAAATAAGACAAAGACAATTTGTCTTAGAAGGAACCAGCATGGACCTTTCTGCCCCCTATACCAGTGTTATCTCAAAAATCAGGGCCTTTGTGAATGCAGGTGCAAGAGAAAAACGGATGGTCAGAAAGGAGGGGAAGAGATAGGGAGGAAAGGCCTTGGGGGGAAAGGAGGTTGTAAATCTTAATTGGATTAAGACTGGAAGAAAGGGGTGAATTGTCTCAAGTTGGTGTTTAGCTGAAGTTGATAATTGGCAATGAAATCGCTTGTTTGTTAAAGGATATTAAAAGGTAAACTCTTAAAGGATTCATTGCCAGTGACCACACTGTAGCCAAACAATATGGGGCTGAGCACCTGTAGGGTTAGGCCATTTGTAAATATCTTGATCAAATGCCTATCAAAGTTTTGTTACTGTTTGGATGTAGTAAATTGCTCATTATTTAGGTGTTCTAGGCACCTTTAGAGCAATTGCATAAATACCATTTGGCCTTTGGATTTAATAAAGGAGTTTATGGTCACAGTATTGTGGTAATACCCTGCACAAATAATAATAATTCCAACACCCCTGTATATAAATCTCTAAAGCAATGGTGAGGCAGGGGAGAAGGGAAGGAAATCTCAGGAAACCAAAGCAAATGTAAAAGTAATAAGAAAAACAGCAACTATTTTTATTTAAAAATGCAAAATAAGCATAATTCATTAAAATTACATCAGCCAAAGCAATGTAAGAAACACATTTATGACCCCTTGGCTTAGCATGGAAAATGACTTCAATGAAAAATGTGATATTGCTTTGCGGAGTTGGCAGTTCTGAGAAGTACTTTTTTAGTTGCATTATGCTCTAGTTACTTCTTACCAGAAGAGGCTACCAATTCATATACAAGCTGGGCAACAGATTGCAAGTGAACATAAATGGGTCTAGTGCTCAGTATGCCCAATCCTTCCTCGTATGGCACACTTCCTGCAAAATCCTGAGGGCCCTTAGATTCCATTGAAGTCAGCTCGCTCTGCGGTCGAGGACACTTAGCACAACACAGGACTGGGTGATTGCTGGCCCCATATAGGTCTAAAGAGAAGAGAGTTCTCCTGGGTTTTGGAATTATGTTTTTGGTTCTCATCCATCCTGATGTAGGAAGGACGTAGAAAAGATCTACAGAAACACAACAGGAAAGGTAACCCACAGGAATGAATTTATATGAATGGAGCACCAGGGTTAACTGGGCCACATTCTATGGCCTGTAATTTATAGGAAGTCAGACTAGATGACCTAATGGTCCTTCTGGCTTTAAGATCTCTTAATCTATGGGTACGTCTTCACTACCCGCCGTATTGGCAGGTAGCAATCGATTGCTTGGGGATCAATATATCGCGTCTCATCTAGACGCGATATATCGATCCCAGAACGCACTTATATCGATTCCGTAACACCACCAACCCGAACGGAGTTGCGGAATCGACGGGGGCACCGCGGACATCGATCCCGCACCGTGAGGACGGTGAGTAATTCGATCTTAGATACTTTGACTTCAGCTACGTTATTCACGTAGCTGAAGTTGCGTATCTAAGATCGATTTTTCCCCCGTAATGTAGACCAGCCCTATGAAAGAACTGGAAAACCTAGGATTGCTTTTCTTGAAGAAAAGGCCATTCAAAGAGGATGTGATATCAAGTTAATTTGACAAGACCTATTTTCCATAAATCCAAATCCTACTTCCACAGAAGTCAGTGGCAAAACTTTTATAGTGGACTGAGGCATAGACTAAGATAAATCGAGCTAGTTATGATAAAATAGTAAACACCAGTATTCAGACACTTATTTTACTCACTGGCAATTAATTCATTGAAGTTCTATTTTAGACCTGAAGATCTGGGTGTACATGCTTTTGAAAATCTCACTAAAAGTCAACAATACATAGGTGTACAGTATGTTAATTGCAAAAAAAAATTAAAAGAAAAAATCCTTCCTCTTTTCTATTATGACAAAGGTCAGTCAAAGAGCTGTTAAGTGAAATGAGAAGTTGGGAAGTTAGTAAACTCATTCACTAAAGCCCATTTTTAATGTACAGTTTATTCTTCATAATTAGAGAATCTTACCTGTAAACATCTTAAATAGTCATAGCAATTGTTCATAGATTGCAAAAGATATTAATATGCTACTTTAATACGACTGAAAATGTACAGTTTTGTTTTGGGAAAATATTGTGTCCATCCTGCTGAGTGGTAGCAGATTTCAGGGCTTAGTTTCTTACTGGAGAAGAAATCAGTAGCACAAAGTCAAGGTATTTTGTCAGTGTAATTTGTTTGTTTACAAGCCAATCCCTGAACGTAGAGGGTCACAAATGGCATGCAGGCACTCCCTTTTTTCAGAAGTCACAGCCGAAGAACCAATACCCAGTTCCCAGGAAACAACTCTGCACCAAAAGTTGATTCTAGTTGGAGAGATTGAGGAAAAGCGCAAACTGTCTTTCTGTTTGCAACAACACCTTCCAAAGAAACTGCATCACAAAAAGAACAGTGCATCACAAAACTAAGGCTATGTCTACACTATGAAGTAGGGGTGAGCTTGCCAGCTTGTGTAGATGTATTGGTGCTAGCTCTCATCTGAGCTAGCAAGCTAAAAATAGGCACAAACAGCAGCACATGCTAGCAGGCCTGAGTTCGTACCCACGGGGATCAGACAGGTTTGTACTCAGAGTGGCTAGCCTGTGCTACCATTGCCTATGCTACTACGGCTACATTACTATTAGCATGATAGGTGAGATGAGCGCTAGCACCAGCACATCTAGAGAAGCTGGAAATCACATCCCTAGTTCATAGTGAAGATGTTGCCTAATTGCACAGCATTTCTTCAAATGCTACTTGCACACTGATACTCTTGGGGGAATTATGCGCCACTGCACGGGCGCAGAAATCATTTCACTCCGTGGATTTTTTCCTTCCCTGCAGAAAATGACAGGGATGCAAAGAGAACCTGCAAAAGTAGTCAGGCGCCCCTCCCCAGCAGTTCGGGTGCCTGGTTTCCAGTGCCTGGAGCACTGCAGGGGGGTAATGGCCCCCCAAACAGAGGCGAGGCATGGGAGGGCATGCACCACTGCCTCCCACCCTCAATTCTGCAGGCATTGAGCTGCCCAAGTGAGGGAAGGTGGCTGTTCTGGTTCCTGACTCTGCAGCTGGATGCTGCCTCCTGGGACCTAGTGCTAGTTGACTTCCCCTTCTATGTGTGCTGTATGGTTTTCTGTACAACAGTGAGTGCCTGCAGTGGGGCAGGGGAAGTGTGGGAGGAAAGGGTGGAAGCGGGGAAGAGGCAGTGGAGAAGGAAGGGGCATCAGGTAGGGCAGGGGGATGTGGGAGTGAGGGGAAGAGATTGGGTAGAGGGCATTGGGGAAGGGATGCAGAAGAGAAGGGGATAGGGAAATTGGGAGGAAACAAGAGCCTCGTACGCAGCGTCCCCTCAGTGGCAGCTGCAGTAGCTGGGGCTCCCCCCTTAAGTAGGCCCATTGAATCCTCAACCCAACGAGCTCTACCACCCAGCACCTGGACCACCTCAACGAGCAACTTGGACCCCCACCCCACTGATCCCCAGATAGCTGCACCCAGACCCCCACCAAACCCCATTCCCCCAGCACCCAGTCTCCCCCAGCAAGCCACATCACCCCGCACCCAGACCACCTTTGCTGAACCCCAATTACCTTCACTTGGACCCCCCTGCAGAGTCCCATTGCTCCTATGCATCCAGATCCACCACTGAGCCACCTGCACCCAGACTGTCTCACAGAGAACCCTCTCACCCCACACAAGGATTCCCTCACACTAAGTCCCTCCACAGTTGGATCCTGCTGGGCTGAGCCTGCCTGCCCACACCTCATGTGCCTGGCATGGAGGGGCATGGCTCCACGGTGTTTCTGGGGCAGGCCCAGCCCTTGTGTTGGGGCAGGTGCAGTCTCACTGCCAAGTCCTTGTCCGGGTCTGGGGGAGCACAGGGCTGCAGGATGATCTCCCACCTCCGTGCAGCCAGTGGCCTGGACCCACTGCCATGCTAGAGCCTTCTCATTTATTTATTGACAATTAAAATTTGCAGAATTTTAAAATATTGTGCACAGAATTTTTATTTTTTTGCTGCAGAATTCCCTCAGGAGTAACACGTAGAAAAAGAACTTGTGAGAGCCTATATGTAATAGAGCCAGCTGGTGACACCTGCCACAGAAATGTAAAATATTGAAAAGGAGCTAACAATGGAAACACTTTTCTCACAGTATTTACCCCAACAAACGGATTAGAGCCTGTAATGGCAGGAGCCCCAGGGTGGCTCATTCCCACGAGATTTCAGAGGCCAGGAAGGCGAGAAGGAGAGATTTATCTCAAATCAGAAGTATTCCACCTCATTCCTCTTGGCAAGTTTGTCTCTTTCCATTGTTCTACTGCCCCAATGATTGCATATGTGACAGCTGCACCTGTTAAATACTGTATGACTCTAATAATGCAGGGGAAAAGACAAGTTGCTGCACTTAATCTCATGAGTAATTATTTACATGTCAGCACCTTTGGATCCTAATTTCAGCATGGCACAGATACATTTCACACTGTGAAGTATTTTCATGTATGGGCTGTCCCTGTGGAAACAGCATGGGGAGGGGGAGCAGTTGGTGGAAATATGTATCAGCTTCACAGAACACCCTCACAAATATTCCAAACCTGATGGCAACATTAGGACCAATTACTCAACAACTTATCTCCTATGTACTATACGGCAAGTCTAAAATAGAACTTGGACCTTGTTGGATTAACTAAACATCACTGAGTAAAATAAGAATCCAGAGCCATGATACCACCTGCAGACAGAGTTGCTCTTCCTTTTATGTTTCTATGAAGTCAAGTAGGCCAACTGGCACTGAAGTCAAAAGGTTCTCAAGGCATGTAACTCCTGCAAGAACTACTAATGGCAGTAGGAGCTACACAGATTGTGTCCTGGTCTAGTTAGTGTCTTGGTACTTTTTCCTTGAGGCTTTCTCTTACCAAAACATTAACATAAACATTAGAGCTTAGCAAGCAGGTGCTTGGGGCAGTCACTCCGGAGCGGGGTGGCACATTCAGCTATTCGGCGGCAATTCAGCGGAGGGTCCCTCACTCCCACTTGGAGCGAAGGACCTCCTGCTGAATTGCCGCAGATCACGATCGCGGCTTCTTTTTTTCTTTTTTTTGGCTGCTTGGGGTGGCAAAACCCCTGGAGCCGGCCCTGTATATAAATTCTTCATTATAACCAGCGGCGGCTCCAGGAACCAGCACTCCAAGTGCATGCCGGGGGCGACAAGCCACGGGAGGCGCCCTGCGAGGGCGGCAGTCAGGCAGCCTTTGGTGGCACGCCTGTGGGAGGTCTGCTGGTCTCGCGGATTCGGGCGGCAATTTGGCAGCGGGTACGCCAAAGCCACAGGACCAGCAGACCTCCCGCAGGCATGCTGCCGAATCCGCGGGACCAGGGACTTCCCGCTAGCGTGACCAGACAGCAAGTGTGAAAAATCAGGACGGGGGTGCAGGGTAATAGGAGCCCATATAAGAAAAAGACCCAAAAATCGGGACTGTCCCTATAAAATCGGGACATCTGGTCACCCTACCTTCTGCGGGCAAACCGCTGAAGTCAGCCAGCCTGCCTGCCATGCTTGGGGCGGCAAAAAAGCTAGAGCCGCCCCTGATTATAACCCTGAGTTAAGAAGCCAAAATTCAGCCCCTATTTGTTAAAATGTTTGCCCATCGTTGAGAACAAATCTGTGGCAAGTTTGAAGCCATCACTCTCCTTCCACGCAGTTGCTAGTGATCAATCTACTTGAAACCAGGCAAATCACATCATTTTTGCTCACGTGTTGCTTACAGAGGTTTTGAATGCAAACAAAATGAAACTCAGAGGGGGAGGACAGATGAAACTTCACTCTCTTTCCGTACCAAAGCATGAGTCAAAAGTCTGGCAAACTGGGAACTAAAATGGATGAGTTTTGGACAATTCTAATAAACATTCCTCAAACTGCATACTCATCCAGCAGCAATTCCCCGGTCTGCTGGAAGATATTAGTGAAGGGTTATAAGTCATTTTCTTCTTCAGACTCAATTTCAAGAAGAAAATCTCAGACCTTCCTACAGTTGTCAGCCTGCACATCATTTCTTTCTTCAGATATAAATATATTCTCTTTGGTTTCTAATGTAATGTTCCCTCCTGTCTGGTTGAATCTACCCTTTCTATACAATTTACAATCTGATAATTTAATAGGTCATTCTTTTCTGGCTTAGCTAAATTTTGAGTGATTCCAGTCACCTCAAAATGTCTATAAATATTTGCATTTACAGTCACATCTCTTATGCCCATATTTTTTCACTGAAATAAATAAGTTTACAAAGAATGTTATTTCTCTTTGCTTTTTCTTTCCCCATCCTAAAGGAGTACACATACTTTCCCATATCACAATTTAGCAATTCTTTGTACTTAATGCCTTCCATCAGAGGCACTCAAAAGGCATTACAAATATTAATGAAGCTTTACAAACACTTTCTGTGAAGCTTCAGAACATTATTATACCCATTTTACAAATGGGAAGACTTAAATAGATAGTGACTGGGTTGGGGCACATGCTGAATCAGTAGCAGAGCAGTACAGAACTCAAATGTCCTTATTCACAGAACACTACTCTACCCTGACTAGACCACGTTGCCTCCCATTTTCCGCTCCATTTTTCCTCTCCGTTTGTTCTATTCTAGTCAGATATAGATGGGCCCAACCCACAAAATTAATAACTAGATGAGAACTTTTTCAAAATGTAGGGGGGGGTTCAGGTTTGAGGGTGAGTTTCAGTCCATTATAGGAATTGGTGCCTATAATGCCCAGAGGTCAAATTCAGAACCACACTACCTCAAAATTTGGAGGTGTTCAGATCTACTTCAATAATCAACTGACTTCTCCAAAATAGCTTATAGTAACCTAAATGCCCTGGAATGGGGACGGACAAGGGAGGGTGCTCTTGGGCACAGTATGAGAACCTAGAGACACAGACTGCATGGTGCAATGTCAGAGTTATTCATTCATTCAGTGTGCTTCAGGATAATGTCTGGCTTCACTTGCACAGCGAGCTCCAAGACACCAAATTCAGAGATCACTTCACGAGAAACATCTGTTTGGCTTTTATCAGCTGACACCCTGGCAGGTTGCATTGTACGCTGGTTTCTCAGGGGAAAAGGAAAGGCTCAGATAGCTGTTGCCCCAGTACCCTTGTTCTTTCAACACAGCTACTTGTCCGTAAAATGTACAGAGGTGCCTGAAATTTAAAATAAATTTGGCAAGTGTTGAAGAGCTGTTGCTATTCTTATCTGACTGTCCGCTGTAAACAAAATGGGTTGGCAATGTCCATTACTCACTAACACAACAGGCAACGTTTAAATGTTTTGTAGTCTACAAATGGGCCGGCCCAACAGTGGCAGAATGAATCAGAGGGAGGTTTCCCAGTCAAGAGGAGTCCAATAAGATCTCCCTCACTGAACTGTGGAGTTTTACAGTTATCTAAAATTTCTCCTCACATCCCTATTGTCTGAAGTCCCTTAGAAACTATAATTTCTCTGCTCTCTGTAAGAGCCAACGTCTCCAACTATTTTCCATCTCTTCATCATCCTTGGCTCTGCATTTATATTTTCTAGCTCACTAAGGTTCCAATTCTGTTATTTATTTTTACCCATTCTAAACTTCCACAAAATCAACAGGAGCTTTGAGTGTGCATTGATGGTGACCTTACTGAAAACAGTACAGAATTCTTTAGTAATGTCCCAGTAATGTAATGTGAGGTAAAATAATGGCTTTAGCTATGGTTTGTAGTGTTCTGAATCATTATTGTAGACCTCATTATTCTTTTTAACAAGAAAGAATCAGGCCCTTCATCTGTTTACAATTCATAAAAACAATAATTTCCATTTCAATTTGGCCCCAAAATTAGGTTTGGCTTAAAAAAACCCACAAAATCTAATAATGTAATTTTCCTGCCAACCCATTTCAATTTAAATAATTTGTTCCAAAATGTTATATATTCACTGCAGGACTGGAAAGGAATTGCTTGAAAGAGGCAATGTAGCCTAGTGAGTAGAACATGGCATTGGGACACATGGGTTCTATTCCTAGCTTTGACACTAATCTATAGGGTAGCTTGGGGAAGTTGCTTTACCTCTCTCTGTGCCTCAGTTTCTCCATTTGTAAAGTGAGGGCCATAATACTGAACTCCTTTGTAAAGTGCTTTGAGATCTACCAGTAAAAAGCACTGTGTAAGCGCTAAGTGTTATTATGATTAGAGAAGACCCAGGAAATGAATCTGAACAGTTTAATTTCACTGTCTAAACTGAAAGAAAGGTGAAATGTAAACAAAAACATAATCAGTGACCCAGACTCTAGATATGGATGAGAGCTTTGTACCTCAGGTTCTCAGATACTACAGTGCTGGGCATGGTAAAGGAACCTAGCTACATAGGTGAAATGGTATCTGTATTGTAATGGGACTAACCAAAATGCCAGATCTGCACAAGCTTGAATTTGAGGGGGTTGAAATCCAAGTCTAAATTTTAGGTTACTATTGCAATGGTCAAATTCACTGCTGGCATAAGAAAGCGCAACTCTATAGCCCACGATGGAAATGTGCCCACTTACATCAGTGCAGAATTTGGTCCAGTGCTTGGCTTTGACCTGCTGATGTTTAAAACTTCTTTTTGAATCCAGGAATTTGAATCATAAGCACAAATGTGGAAAAGGAAATTAGATATTTAAAGGCTTTCACGTCAAACAATCTCAGGTATTATTAGTAACCCAGCTAAGGATCTTTTTTAACATGTGCTCTTCATTTGACATGGTGGCCCTTTAACCGCCTCTCCTGCTAGGTACTAGAAGCACTGACTCAGGATATCAAGGTTCAGAAACAAGATCATGTCTGTGGGTTCAGGCCAGGAAGTGAATAGGACACTCTGAAAAAGGGAATCACTTAGATAATGCAGACGATAGCACTCAGCTGTGCGTTGCAGAAGCATTGCTGACTGGCTCAGGGAGTAGGGCAGAAATTGTGCACCTGCCTCGCTGCTCACTTGATTGGAGACAAGGTGCAAGTGATACCACTGAAAAATCAGGGAAGGGCATAAACCTGAAGGTGCAAGCTATCAATGCCACTGTCTACCCGCTCCAAAAATTCCCCTGGCAGAATAAGGGAGGAAGCAGCTGTAGCCTTTCCAGAGCTGTTGCCAGCTACTCACTACATCCCTGCCAAAGAAAAAGGAGAACACTTTTAGAATGAGAAAAGATTAATCAGAGCATAAAAGTAGAATTATATATATAACACGAGTGACTAATGCTCAGGGTATTGAAGTACTGCACACATTATAGCTTGATTTCCCTATTGCAGCTACAAGACCAGGAAACTGAAGAATACACTTTCTTTTAGAATTTGAAGAGGACATATGACTATATTCACCTATAAAACGGACACAATGAATAATATATAAAATACATTTATGTAGGGATTGTGGGGATGAGAGAGAGGAAGAGTGAATGGGGAGGTAAAATAATGAATGTCTAGTGGGCTGCCACAATTTCATATAACTTTTAGCAAAACAAACATGAAAGGATTAAACCAGTGGGACAGATGGGATCATTACTGAACAAGAAAAATTCATTTCTTCCTATGACGAACGGACACTGGAGCAGGAACAAATGCAAGATTAATCTGGGTTGCAATTTGAGATGACACTAAATTGCAAAATGCAGATCCAAATCTCTAAATAAAAATTGATAGTTCGAGTGGGGGGTTCAGATACAGGGTTTTAACTCAGACCATTACAGAGAGAGCAACCAACTAATAAATTTTAGACCTGGATACTGGACCTCCTCCTAGAGTTTGTCAGGAAGTGGAAATTTTTCTGCAGAAAATGTTGAATTTTCAATGAAAAAACAAACAAACAAAACAAAAAAGTGGTCAAAAACTTTCATCTGAAAACCTAACATTTCAATTGAAAATGCTACTGTGGTGTCTCATGGGAACTGACTTTTGAGTATCTCACACTCCATTCTCCTCATTGGCCCAAGTTGCTTGGACAGACTACATCTACCATGATGTTCCAATCTCTCATCTTCCTGAGTTGCTGTGGCATATTAAAGTGAGTCCTAGGCCATGGTGCATCATGGGAGATATAGTCTGGCTAGGAAATCCAGCCCAGACCCGAGAATGGAGGCATGAGGCACTCAACCTAAAACTCCTGCCAAAAACTAAAACATTTTCAGCTGTTCAACCAAAAGAAAAAGTTTTCCAGAGAAAGCAGGTATTTTTCATGAAAAGTTTTGTTTAGTCAAAAAACGGATGTTCCACTGAAAAACAGTTTTGACAGAAAATTTTCAACCAGCCCTTCTTCCTCAAGTTCAGGGGAGTTCATATCGAGGACTTTGAGTCTGGCTGTCCCCTCACTGAAAGATACATTGTCAAGTTTTCTTGCCAGTGGAGGCGTCAGACTGAATTTTTCCCAGTCCATGGTCAGTGTCCACTGCTTTCAGTCACAAGTTCTGTGGGTGCAAGTTGATTTTCCCCATGATTTTATCAGAAAATCCAGTGTGTCCTTGTCTCATTTCCA
Organism: Gopherus flavomarginatus; assembly: GCF_025201925.1. Classification (NCBI taxonomy): domain Eukaryota; kingdom Metazoa; phylum Chordata; order Testudines; family Testudinidae; genus Gopherus; species Gopherus flavomarginatus. The sequence continues at coordinate 200,345,561 of NC_066620.1, read as the reverse complement.
AAGAATGCTGCATCAGCACCAACTTTAAAAGGTTTGGAAGTAGCATAAGTAGCTATCACTTGCGAGATTTAAAACTGGACTGTACAAAGCACTAGCAAATGTACTGCAGAGAGCAATGCTGGACTAGCAGATGGACTAGATAAACTAACATGCATTCTCCATTGTATATTAAAAATAAAACAAAACAAACCTACCAAACTAATACATTACACTGCACACACAACTCTCTCCCTGGAGAGAGGATGAGAGAAAGAACAACCTACATGGGACAGATCATTATATGCACTTCTGGAAGGGGCTCAGATACCATGGTGATGAGGACAGTATAAGAACCTATATATTATAGGGCTAACGAGCCAAGTCAGAAAGGGAGAGCAAGAGCTGGACTAAAAAGCAAGGCACAGATTAGGGGAGACAGAATATTCCCACCTAGATCACAATGTGGAATCAGAGATAGTTCACAGCTGCTGTGGTCTCCAGGCTTCTGTAATCACAACAGTTACTGCATCCCTGCTTGGGTGATGGCTGCTTTGTGGATCCACTGGCTCTCTGATTATATTGGTCCCCTGGCACTGCCTAGCAATCCTATACATGTTGTGTCATAAGGATTCTCTGTGCCATGTGATGTGCAGGGAACACAGACTTTCAGTCCAACATTCTTAGGAAATAGTAATGCAGGATTTATAATACCCTCAGCTAGCTAGGACTACATTTTAAATTTTCTTTGAAAGACAGTACTTTCAATATAAAGCCCCTTAATGTCATGCTGGCACTAATTCATACTTCTGAGTCAGTACTGAACAACTGTGGAACTCTTTGTATATAAACCCATTAGAAATCTATTTTATTTTGGCGAAGCTCTGAATCTAGAATTCTAATCGGCATCAATTATTACAAAGCTTTCAGATCCTGGCCATTAAATTTACATGAGCTAGAAATGTGCAGAGTGAACATAATTGTGGTCACTGTAAACATGTGCAAATGGGAGCCAACAACCCTCAGTTTGAAAGAGCACTCAACTATTCTGCAAGTGTGTGTTGCCCCAGATTAGTACTGAGCTCAAAAAGCCTGACGAGCAGAGACCATTACTTCTTTGTTACATTACATAAGCTCCTTTGCAACTTTTCTTGACTTAATATCAACTTATTATAGCTTTTCACAGACTAGACGGCAGGGGGCTTAATTATTTTCTAGCAATTTAATTTCAATGCACACAGGGAGGCAGCTTGATGCAGCAAATCCTCCAAGGAACTCCTATTGAGTTCAATGGGTGCTCCATCAGCACAGAAGACTGGTAGTCTTCAAACTGTGGAAGCTGTCTTCCAATGACAGCAAAGTCACTCACAGAGCAGAAAGACCCATTTTTGTTGTCTTGAAGAAATATCTCTTTTGTCTTCTTAAATCTGCATAAAAGAAACTAGGTCCTTTGTTTTTCTCAAATGAGTTTTAAGGTTGTTGGGCTTACAGAGCAGTTGTAGAGACTGAAGTCTTCTATTTATCCATACAACAGGCAGCAGTAGAGCTGGATGAGAAACAGTCTTCCCATCCTGCAAATTTTTTTTTTTTTTTGAGATTTCACCAGTTTTGCTGTTCCATGAGGGGACGATACTGAGACCATTCAAAACTCTCCTAGAAAACCAAGAAACCCACCCCCAAAAAAGCAAATAGCTCAGTGGTTAGGGTACTCATCAGGAAGGCGGGAGACCTATATTCAAGTGCCTGCTCACCCTGACTCAGATTCTTTCTTGCTCTCTAACTTCCACTGTGGACCTGAGAAACCTTTCCTGTCAAAAAATTGTAGAAGTCGACCTTTTCCTGTGAAAAATGTTGGTTTTGGCAAATTGGCATTTTCTGACAAAATACTGTTTTGTCAAAAAAGTCCCAACCAGCTCTACCAACAGTGCTAGCTTCTTCTCACCATGCAGACCAGGTGTCAAAACTCTGACCTGCAGAGGATGCCAACAAGGTTGCTGTCCAGTGCCAATTCTGAGTCTAATTCTATTACCCTATTCACGTTAAGTACAGTAACTCCTCACTTAACATTGTAGTTATGTTCCTGAAAAATGTGACTTTAAGCAAAACGATGTTAAATGAATCCAATTTCCCCAATACATACACACACATACACACACACACACACAGTATAAGTTTTAAACAAACAATTAAATACTGGTACACAGTGATGATGATTGTGAAGCTTGGATGAGGTGGAGGAGTCAGAGGGTGGGATATTTCCTGGGAATGCCTCACTGCTAAATGATGAACTAGCAATTGGCTAAGCCCTCAAGGGTTAACTCTCACACTCTACTGTACAAGGCAGCAGAAAAGGAGGGAGGGCAGACAGAGACATACACCTTGTGTGTGTATGAGAGAGAAAGATGCGCATTTCCCCTTTAGGTATAAAGAGTGGGGTCAGAAGTACACTGGCTTATTAATTAGATCAGCAAGCTGAGACCCACCGCAGCTGCAGTTGTGGCTGCCCGGAAGCTCCCTCTGTCGTGTGTCCCCCCTGCTGTATGGAAGATGGGGTAAGCAGGGTGCAGGAGCAGAGGGGAGGGGGACACCCTGACATTAGCCCCCCTTCTTCCTCCCGCCCACCACAGCAAGCAGGAGTCTCAGGGAGCAGTTCCAAGGCAGAGGGCAGGAGCAGTCCATGGCACTGGGGGGAGGGACAGCTGCAATTGCTAGCCTGCTGGGCAGCTGCTGTACAGGGAACTTAGGGGAATGGGGAGCTGATAGGGAGAGGTGATGGGGGGCTGTCAGTCCACCCTGGTTCCAAGCCCCCACCAGCTAGCTCCACTGGGCTGCTCTTCCTGCAAGATGTGGACAAAGCAGGCGGCTGCCAAACGACGTTAGAAGGGAGCATTGCACAACTTTAAATGAGTATGTTCCCTAATTGATCATCAACGTAACAAAGAAACAACATTAACCGAGACGACTTTAAGTGAGGAGTTCCTGTAGTACCTAACTCTGCAAGTGATTTCACTTCAACCAATAGAACTATTGCATAGTAAGTATTGCATAGTAAGGGTGGAAGAACTGGGCAACCTGAGGGTCAATTTTATGATGTGGACCCTTTTCCACAAGGAAATGAACTGAGATTTTCAACTCAAACTCATGCATTTAATTGTTGAAGCTACTATATTTTGCTTACAAGAGCTGTGTTTGCTCTCTATCAGCTCAATCTTTTTTCACTTCTATAGTCTCTTTTAACACAAGAATCTCAAAACATTTTGTGAACATTATTTAGGTTTCATGACAATCCTGTGAGGCACTATCTCCATTACTTACACATTTCAAAACCGAGGCACAGAGGAAACAAGTCACTTACCCTAGGTTAGACAGTAAATAGGTGGCATAGCAAGGAACAAAACCCTCTTCCCCACTATTTCCTAGTCCCAGGCTCCAGTCACTATACAACAACCTCTCCATTAAAATATTCCCACATATTTTAACTGATCTATGGTAAATAAGCAAAAGTGAAAATTTGACTGACTTCATCAGAGAATCTTAACATTTGCAAGCTGTGTCTATGTGGTCTCAGAGGAACATGTTTCACACTGAATAGCCAGACTACCTTTTGCAATTATGATTCACAGAAAAAAAGCAGAGAAGACTTGAGATACACTTTCATTGGGTCTCAGCTGCCACTAAGATCTTCACCAATGTAAAAAGCAGCCATCTTTTCAAGCCATGGCAATTTAAAGACGCATATGACTTTTACTAGAAAATACAAAGAATTGGCATGCATCACATCATATGAACAGACATCATATCCTATAGTACAAGATATCTTGGAAAGGCTTTATAATCAATTAAGTTCCTTATAGCTAGGCAAGTTTTGGTTGCCTATAATTCAAGGCTCAGTTACAATGTCTGCAACACCACAGTTTTTATTCATGCTAGCTCTAATTTCTGTTTTCGCTATCTATTCCAAATCACCCAGACAGCTAATTAAAGACAAAGAATTTTGATTAAATTCCTTGCTTAGAGCCTAATTCTTTCCCCAGATACACAAGCACAACACCCACTGAAGTCAATGGGTGTTGATGAGTTTGTTTGAGAGCAGAATCGGGCTAGTATCAGTTTTTTGCATTTATGCTGACACAGAGCACTTCCAGATTGGATGAATGCGTATCGAACCATGCAAACATTAAGCTATATTGGCCAGATTCTCATCTAGAAAGACTGGTGTAACTCCATTCCATTCAGTGGCATTACTCTTGATTTACATCAGTCTTGCCGAGATGGGAATCTGGCCTTTGGCCCACAGATTTCCAACCATTATAATGAGAATACTTTTTTTTTTAAGGCTGTATTGATTTTAGCCCGTGAAATACATAGAAAATTCTTCTCTTTTTGGCAGAGCCATATAATCAAATTCCATAGAAATCTGTGTGGTGTTAAATGGATTTCTTTTCTTTTTTCATCATGATAAATCAAGTACATTCCGTAAACTACCAATAATCTGCACATTATGCAGTAGACTTGTGCAATTTCACAATTGCAACCATGGCTTTCTCCCAACATCAGAAACAAAAATTACAAAGCGTTTGGTAATGTATACATAAATACAAAATGTTTGGTAACATATGGCAATGACAGCAATGTGCCCCCAGATCACTAGTGCAAGCAACAACAAAAAAGACAAGAGCATCATTTATGAATGCTGATTTAAATACAGGGCCAATCTGGGTAGCTCCATTGAAGTCAATAGTCAATGGAGCTGCACTGATTTACTCCAGCTGAAGATCTATCTGATCTTAAGTGTTTTAAAAAGAAACAGATTGATTTCCCACTGGACATTAATTAGGTCTGTGACCATCAGCAAAATGCTGCTCTGAAAGTTGTTTAATAAATAAATATAATATAATGTGCACTGCTATAGCACCTTTCAAACAAAAACCTCACAGCACTTCACAAACATTAATGAATTGAGGCTTGTAATATTCCTCCAAAGTGGGTAATTGCAGCATTATCCCAATTTTACAGATGGGTAAAAAGCGGTACGGCGAGATTAAGGGCTCAGTTCTACCCTCAGTTACAGTGATTGTGACTAGGAGCTGCTATAATTAAAGGCTGAATTTGGGCCTATGTAGTCAACGGTTGTAAGAAGTCACACAGCAATTCAGCAGTAGTGGCAGGAACAGGATCCAGAATTCCTGACTCCCAATCCTGTGCTTTAGTCACTAGACAAAGTGTTCAAAGTCATAACAAATGTGACAAAAACTAGAACTTCTAGAGATCTTGTTTAATGGAAAGCCACATCTTCCATCACCTCTAGGGTTGCCAACTGTCTAATCACAGAAACCCAAAGACCCTTGTCTCGTCCCCTGCCCCGCCCCTTCTCTGAGGCCCTGCCCCTGCCCTGCCCCATCTCTGAGGTCCCACCCGCCACTCACTCCATCCCCCCTTCTCTCGCTTGCTTTCCCCCACCCTCACTCACTTTCACCGGGCTGGGGCAGGTGGTTGGGGTGAGGGGAGGGAGGTGCGGGCTCTGGGCTGGAGGGTGGGCCTGAGGGTTTCAGAACATGGGAAAGGACTCTGGGCTGAGCCTGGCTCAGGGGGTTGGGGAACAGGAGATGTGGGGTGCAGGAGGGGAGGGAGTTTGGGTGTGGGAGGGGGCCCAGGGCTGGGGTAGAGGGTTGAGGTGTGGGAGGGGGTGAGGGATGCGGGCTCTGGCAGGCAGCGCTTACTTAAGGTGGCTCCTGGAAGGAACTGGCATGTCTGGCTCCTAGGCTCAGGGGCAGCCAGGCGGCTCTGTGCGCTGCTCCTGCCTGCAGGCACCGTCCTCGCAGCTCCCATTGGCCATGGTTCCTGGCCAATAGGAGCTGCAGAGTCGTCACACACAGCAGGGGAAGCACACAGAGACCCCCCCGGCCACCCCTGTGCCTAGGAGCCAGAGGGATGTGCCAGTCACTTCTGGGAGCCACGTGGAGCCAGGGCAGGTAGGGAGCCTACCTTTGTCCCGTTGTGCTGCCGACCGGACTTTTTGCAGCCTATTAAAATCTCCTGGATTGGTTTCAATAGCCACTGGGAGATGGATTCTGATTCCGGGAGACTCCCGGCCAATCCAGGAGAGTTGGCAACCCTACCTCCAGCCAGCCTGCTTTGAAGAGTAGACACTACAGATTCCCCACATTGAGAACTCACTGAATTTAATCTTAAGAACTATCCTGAACTGTAGAAAAATACCTCCCTAATGTTGAGATACACCAGTACTAAGGCCACTGTTATTCCCTTATTGTTATTATTATCAATATTACAGTATGACCTAGCAAACTCAACGGCGACAAGGGCCATGTGCTAGGTGCTCACATACACATTGTAAGAGACAGTCTCTGGCCCAAACTGCATATACTCTAAATACACAAGACACAACAGTCATTGGAGTAGGGGACTAAACACCAGGTCTCCCATCTCACAGGTAGGTGCTCTAACCACTAGGCTACAGAGTCATACTCACTCTCTTTAGCCCAATGACTCTTTAAGTATTTATGCACAATGGAAGAGCATCAACAGGCAACATTAAGACCCATTTAAGTCCTCAAAGTAGGACTTTGTACTGCCTCTCCAACTCTCCCGCACAGGGGTGAATTTACCCTAATGTCTGGGCTACATGCTTTTATCTTATACACAGCCAAAAAAAAGAAGGAATATCATTGCATCTCAGTTAATGACCTCAGAGTCCAAGATGATGGAGATAGAGGGCCTGATCCTCCGCTGTGTAACATGTATTTTCCATTTGCCTTCAATGGCCTGTGTAATGGAGCGGAGAATCAGGTCCACGGTGTCATTTATTAACCATACGCTATTAAACATTCCACTTAGCAAAGAATGGCTTGCACACATAGGTATTGTAGTTGGAGCTTCCCAGTCAAGAGTGATGCCTTCAGGAAACTCAACAGAAAAATATTAAAAGGCCAAGAAGGGGCAAAGGAAGGGGAAAAAATATGAACATGAAATCGGAAATGACAAACGGCTCCCGAAGTGCAAAGCCATCTGGACAGAACATTCAGAACATGCCTCACCTGTGTAGTGTACCACACACGTCTGACCCTTCTTTGGAAATGTCCGTCCTGTTAAAAATAGAAAAGTATATTTTTAATAAGTCTTTGATTAACCATCCCGTGTGGGAAAGTTTAGCTTTTAGGAGAGGTGGGCTCAGGAGGTTAGACTGAGGTTTGACTCTAGGGCTGCTTTGAGTCTGGGTGTCATTTAATCTTAGTCACCAATATTCAGGATGGGAGTGAAATGGTTTAGGATAAAAGGTCCCCGATTTAGATTAGGAAGACATGCTTTCTTATATTAATGTGGTTTCTCCTTTCTGTCAAGTCTAATATCTTTTCTTATTAGCTTTAACATCTGATTTGTCCTCTGACAGCAGATTACATCCTACAACTGCAGGGGGATGGCCTTTGGAAAGACATAATGAATTATAATTAAGGCTGCGATTCTTTCACAGAGGTTGGGGAAGTCACGGATTCCATGACTTTCCACGACCTCTGTGACTTCTGCAGTGGCTGGTGCAGCTGACTTCAGGGCTGCCCAAGCAGCTGGCTCCTGGGACAGCTTCTCAGGTGCCCCACAGCCAGCCACACCAGCCGCTGCTGGAGCGCCCCAGGACCAGCTGCTCTGGTGGTCCCTGGGGCCAGTCGCACTGGCCACTGCTCAGGAAACCCAGGGCATCTGGCTCTGGGAACCACCCAAGCAGCAGCCGTTGCAGTTGGCCCCGCGGACCGCCTGAGCAGTCAACACCCAGCACTGGAGTAGGGTCCTTCCCCAAGGGACCCCCCCCACAGCAATGAGGCCCCAAAAGTAGAGACTTAGTCTGGGTTATTTTTGGTAAAAGTCATGGACAGGCCAGCCTGTGAATTTTTATTTGTTGCCCATGACCTGTCCATGACTTTTACCAAAAATACCCGTGAATAAATCTTAGCCTTAATTTTAATAATTTTTAACTTCACTGAACTTATATTTTGCTATTGTTCACAAATGAATAAGATTACACTATGAAGATGTGGTAAAGTAATGTGTTTGTATTCATAATTCTAATACCTTTTACTTAAGTCTACTTTAATAAGAACACATATAATTAGCAAGCGGTGATGATTTAAAAAAAAATCCTATCTCATACACTGCAAATACATTTTCAGATCTGCAGTCACATGAGACAGTAAAGCAGTGATGGGTGAAGAGAGATCTTGGTAGCACCTTGTTAATATTTTGACACCATGGGCAAGAGGTCTGAATGATTTCCCTGCCACCGATAAGAGTCACCCCCTCCATCCTCCCACTCTATATATTGCTAAAATACAGCTACAGGGCAATTTTTCAGGATGCACCCAAAACCCTCCTAACAATGGCACCATTGATTTGTGTATCTGAACTGGCAGCCAGAGGTCTCAGATTCAACAGAACTTTGATCCATAATCCATCAGAAGGCCCCATCACTACAGAACAGCAGGGTCAGGAAACCATAAACTGGGGATTCAGGTAGGAGCATGAGCTGATCCGGCCTGCCTTCTGTTGCCTCTTCTGACTGAATGTAGTGTGCTAATGTGTTGTACATTATATAGGCTATGAGCTGAGACACTCAATAATGCATAACAAGGTAGTGCGCCAAGGCCAAACACCATGAACAGCAAATGGCAGGAGGACAAAGCCTATGATAGGCAAAGCATTGAGTCAGGTAGGTTCACCAGAGAATCACAATACAAAATGGTAGTAGTGGTGTCCTTACAACCTATTGTCTGGCAGATTACTCCTGGGGGAATCCTACACCAAAAAAATTAAAAATTCTACACCAAAAGAAAAAAAACTATGTGCACAATATTTTAAAATTCTGCAAAATTCTGAATATTTTATTTGTCAAAATAACACAGTATAATCACACCATTTGCAATTATTTTGATAATTTCTTTCAAAATACCTGTCAACAAGTATGTCTGTAACAATACAGACAACAAAAAAGATTCAGGGAATGTTTTTTTGACAAATAGATTCTTTACTGGGCATATTAGCACATCTATATGGCTCCACAGTGACCTAGAAGGACAGAGTCTCACACGCACACCCAGCCCTCTCTCCTGATCCAGGTGTGGGGCAAGCAGGCTCAGCCTGGCAGGATCAAAGTGTGGAGGGGCTTAGTGTGGGGGGATCCAGGTGTGGGGTGAAAGGGTCCTGCGTGGGGCAATCTGGATGCCGACAGCTGCAAACTTTTCCCATAGCAGGAACTCCAGATAGGTAGTCACATTCTGAGGAAGGATGTATTTTCCAGGGTCAGCTCAGCAGCTGACCAGCCACTCCTCTCACAGATGTGCTGTTCAGTTACTATAAGTTTGCATACTTCAGCAGCATACATGCCAAGAACAGAATTGCAGCACAGGAGAAGACACCTGCATTTCAGTCCCAGGAACAAGAACATCGGCTGAAAGAGGATGTGAGAGCACAGCAGAAAAACCTGTTTGAGTGGCTGCTTTCGCTAATGGCCACAAGACTGCAGGCTCCTACTGCGCTCACACCATGGCGTGAGTCCAGTCTACAGTACCATGAGCTGCATACCAGGAGCACTTTGGACAATTCTATGGCTGGGTGGTGTTGGTTTATTACTGTTGTTTTAGTATGCAGGCCTGCCTGGCAATGCTCTAATATTGTTATTTTTACAATACAATTATAGGTTTGTATTTTATTAGGAAAGTTTATTGCGCTCACTACATCACATCTTATAATGTGTATTTTGAATCATAAAGATAACCACAGGGTAAGGCAAAAGTTGTATCCAAACAATTTCTCCATACAGCTTCGTACAGCAATCAACAGTAAACGCACTGTTCCCCCACACACATTACATTAACAGTCATGTCATCCGAAATAAAAATTCATGACAATCAATACCTCCCCCATTCACTGTGTACAGTGACAGTGCACTCCCTTTCATTGAATGGCGTGATAGTGCCTCATTTACTGTAAACATTCAAAAACATTCATAAATATACTAAGTATCAGGGGGTAGCCATGTTAGTCTGGATCTGTAAAAGCAGCAAAGAATCCTGTGGCGCCTTATAGACTGACAGACGTTTTGGAGCATGAGCTTTTGTGGGTGAATACCCACTTCGTTGGATGCATGTCATGTCAAAACGTCTGTTAGTCTATAAGGTGCCACAGGACTCTTTGCTGCTTCTATAAATGTACTATTCTCCTTCTTCCACTGGTCCATGCAAGTCCATAATGTGGGATCACAGAGCATCCCTGATTTCTGTTGCCTGTTCCAGCTGTGAGACCAGTGCACTTTCTGGTTGAGTGTACTGGTTCAGCAGTCCATTACCATCATAGGTCCATTCAGGGGCAAATGGCTCATTTGACCGCACAAAGACTGTGAAGAGCCCAGCAAGGCACAATAAATCAGACATCACTGATGACACTGGAATCCAAATGGGTCTGTAGACTATGCCAGCAGGATTTCAAGCTGCCAAATGCACATTCAACCACCATTCTACACCTTCAGAGAGTGTAATTAAACTTTCTTTTGCAAGGCCCTCTGAAATCAGTATATGGTTTCACAGGCCAGGACAAAAAGGGGGTATGCAAGATTTCCCTAGAATAGCAGTGGGGGACAGTAACTCCATTTATGACAATGCCATTTGGTGGGAATAGTGTCCCAGTCTGTCCATGAAGGTAGACTATCGACCAGTGGAAAACTCTTCACATCAAATGGGAAGCTCACTGCACTAACGCCAGAATCCTCACTAAGCCAGTGTCACCAGCATTGAAGGAATGAGCCTTATGCACCAACTCCACTGGGTTGGACATTGTGTGTGGATGCCAGATTCTCGCCTGCCAAAACAAGCCCTCTACTCTCAGCTGACCTACAGTCAGAGATCATTACAAAGACACATTAAAACCGTATCTCAAGAAAACTGATGTGGACATTACAAGCTGGGAAGAGCAAGCCACCAATCAACCCCAATGGTGCCACATCCTCCATCAGGCAGCGGCCTACTTAGAGAAGAAGCACCTTGCCCTCAAAGCTGAAAAGAGAGAGAGAAGGAAGCAGAAAGAAAGAGCTTTCTCCCAGCAGGCAGCTGGCCTGACAGGAAATGTCTGCACCTACTGTGGGCGGATCTGTGGTTCCAGGATCGGAATCTTGAGTCATCTCAGAACCCATATGTACATCCGTGGTAGAAATCATCCTCGAATCAAGGGATCACTGCCACAGCTGCTGCCAATTGTTTATGCCCATCACCTTTGGATAAATCACATGCCTGACTGCCTCAAAAACTTCTGCCTCCACTTTACCCAGAGTTGACTTTCCAACACCAAACAGTTCGCAACAGACCTGTAGCAGTCTGGGGTAGCCAGCTTCCAGATAGCTATAACAACCGGCTTCAGGTCCAATATGGCCACCCTCATGAGTACGTTGAGATGTTGGCGGGTCAGGGTAAACTGCTCACAAAGCACCAGAAATGTAGCTTTCTTCTTGCAAAAGTTCTGGACCCACTGCTGATCATTCCAGGTCTGCATGACGATGTGATCCTACCAATCTGTGCTTGTGGCCCAGCTCCAGAAGCACTGGTGTACGTAGAGGGCATCAGCAGCTATACCAAAAGTCATGAGGAGCATCAGCCAGTTCGAGTTTTCAATGTCTGTATTCTCTTCCTCCTCCTCCATCATTAGCTCTGGCAGGTGCCTTCAGTGGGTCAGAAAATGCCACCAAAATGTCCACCAGCATCTCATGAAAGCTCTGCCCAGTTCCTGAAACAGGAGCAAAAGCCCAAGCAAGAAAAGTTCTTCAAATGATGACTCCATGTTCCTGTTCTGACTGCTGGGAGTGTGCAGACCAAAAGGACAGCTCAGCAGAATGTGTTGGTGAGCTGCAACAACTTCCTGTGATGTGTGGGGTGGACAGTCAAGTTGTCCCATGCTGCAGCACAAAGGGCTAGAGAGTGGTCACATTTCAGGAATGTGCTAGGTAATCTGGGATGTGATTGGTTGGACTCAGGGATATAGATAATCTGGGATATAATTGGAACCCTAATATGGGGCCCAGGGTCAAAAATTCTTAAGCTAAAGTCACCAATGAGTGTGGATGCTCAAACCCTGAGCTTTTAAAGCCAGGGTCCATGAATTCAAGTCCCACTAACCCTGGGCTTACATTACAGTGTAAACATACTCTACCTGTCTGTACAAAGCCTAGCACAATGCGGCCCCGATCACAATAGGCACTACTGGAAAATCACAACTAATAACAGCACCAGGTAAGATGCACCATTCAATGTGGAAGCAGATCAGAAAGAGTGTGATACAAGTGATCAGTGGCCCATATTCCACTCTGGCATAAATTGGTGTAATACTGTACCAACGGAGACGCATCATCTTATACCAAGGCTGAATTAGGCCCAAAGATGTTAAGACTATCAACGAGTCACTACAGCAAACTGACTTCTGAGTGGATCTGAAGGCAACAGTGCTTACTGGTTTTGGTTTTAATGACACTGTTTAAATCAGCTGGATTGGATTAAGATTTGCAACCAGAAGAAATCACATTTATAACTTTATTTTGAAGAGCATCTTTCATACAAACCATATCCCAATACACTCTAGAGATGAATAATAAAATGACAAGGCTAAATTCTGCCCTTACTTACACTTACAATAGAATAACAGTACGTACATCAATGGAGTTACTCTGAATTTACAGCACTGTAAATTGGAGCAGAATCTGGCCCACAGAGGTAAACAACGGTAGATGGAGAAGACAGTTAAAAGGCCTAGGCAAGGGAGGAAATTATGTTGGGCCAACAGAGTTAAGCTGAGGATGAATTTGACCTATTATATAGATACGTATGGCTCTATATTAGTAATGGCAAGAGATTCTAGAAATCCATTTGCCATGGAAAAATTAGAGATTTGCATTTTTACAGAGAATCATTAGTTTTTACATTTTGTGGAAAGATAAAAACAGGTATAGTAGAACCCTGATTATCCAATCTAATTGAGACTGGGGTCAGATCAGATAATCAGGAGAGTGGGCGCGGCTCCGGCTCTCTGCCCTGGGTGGCAGGGCTCTGTCTGACAGTTTAAAAACTGTAAATATATTTATAAAACATTGTGTTCAACTGATACCTATATATATTGTGGCTAGGGAAACTAAAGTTCAGCATTTCACTTTAACGATGGAAAAACATGGATTTTTATCTTTTTATTAGAGAATTTTGGAGTTATTATCACAGAAAACTAGAGTTCCTGGTAATGACATTTGTCTTCAGGAGTTATGGTATGATGTTCTAACACCAGACTGGAGCAGCCACTCTGAAAAAATGATCCCATAAAAATCAAAGATTAATATACTCTTTAATCTGGAGCCATTATAAAGTGTTATAGTGCAATAATAGTATTTTAAAAGCGGAGAAAACAGCTAGTCCAGTCAAAATGCTGGTGCCATCTGAAGTGATTCTGACATAAATGGCCTATGGTTCATGAAAAGGTTTGGAAATAAATTTGGGAAGCTTTGTTACTGTGCACCTTAAATGCCAACTTTCACCACAGCCACCCACACTAATCAGTAATCATTTATTTTGTTGATTTCCATCCTCTACAGAAATTAACTGTCTTGCTGCTGCTACCCCAATGCCTGATCCAGTGTGTGATTCGGAAGTGAACCTGCTTTCGCTGCTGACAGCTAAGGCTCACATTTTAAAATGGGTGTGCACTGGACTATAATTTGCTCTCGTTACTAAATTACTTCACTGCACTTGGATTTATGCAGCTGTCAGCAAATGCCATTTAAATATCCCAAACCATTCACTGCCTCTGCTGTTGCCACCAAAGAAGCAGCAGACACTGCAGCCTACTCATCCCAGAGTACCTAGTCGGCTCTCCTTCTGTTCCTCTGATCCCAGGGACCTTCACCCCAAGCATCTGATCGCAGAACCCTCAGGCTTTTACCCTCCCTGATACTAGGGATGTCACCCACACCCCTTTCTACTCTGCAGTCTTTTATTTCTTCTTCAGATGCTGGACACCCCTAGGTTCCCCTTCATCTGGTCTCATGTCACCTTTTGATGCCAGAGCCCCTCAAGCTGCAGTGATTCCAGATAACCCTTCCTGATTCTGGAGACCCTAGGCTCACTGTTTTCTCTAATGCTAGATCCTGCTCCTAATCCCAGAGACGCCTGAGCTTCCTCTGATTCTATATCCCCCCCCGCCAATGCAAGGCACCCTTGTCCTTCTGCCCCCATTGACCACATATCCATCCTTCCTCTTATCCACCTCCCACCCCCATTCCTGAAGTCAGAGACCCCTGGACTCCTTCCTCTTCTGATTCCAGAGTATCCCGGCAAGGAGCTGCCTCTGATCTCCGATTTCTCTCACTCTCTTGATGCAAGAGACCCCCGGGCTCCCTCTTCGTCTGAGCCGAGATTCCCACTCCCCCTCCAGAAACCTTTCCTCTGCACTGTCCCTTGATCCCGGATCCCGCCCCCACGCCCGATGCTGGGGGCTCCCTCTCTTGTGATCACAGCCACCCCAGTACCACTTAAAAGCAAATCAGGAGAGAGACAGACCCTACCGTCTCCGGGGGAGATTGTCTCAATTTCCACTCCCATTATTGCACTGCTGGTCTGCGGCAACACAGAGCAATTCTTGCTGCTGCCTGGGTCACCCTCTGCGTTCAGCTGGCCACTACCCTGCCTTCCCCACGCCACGGCTCAGCTGGACCCTCTGCAGAATGCATTCCCCTTCCTCGCTGACTGACAAGGAGCATCACAGCTGCCCATCACACGCTTCCAGCCAATGCAAAAGCTGGGATGGGTGGGGGCTGCCTACTCTGTCACCCAATCCCCCTTCCCAGCTGCACAGGAAAGGCAGGTCCCTCAGAGGGGCTGGGAGATGGGAGTGGAGGCAGGCCTGGCAGGCTGTAGTTGGTTGGGATTTGCTGCTGCATGAAGTATTAAGCACTTAACACTTTAATACTATTCCCTTCCAGCAAGTCCTTTCTCACACAGCATATACTCCTTAAATAGCCCTGCAGAAGATGCCCCCTCCTCCCCCCGCCCCTGTGCTGGGGAATAAGCTAGTGCTGTCTGCCTAGAAGAATGCACTGCCTCTGCCAAATGCATCCTTCAAGGCAGATGTAGTCAGTTCAGTCGTCCCCAATCCAGTGGTACATGGCCCCAGTACACGTTTTGGTGTCTGGTGCACCAGGCTCCCATTCTCTTCCTAATGATGAGCTTCTGTTGTTTGTCACAGTGTGTCACTAATACCCACTGCTTCTAATTCATTTCTATGCCCTCTAACCGGCAGTGGAGCTTGCTTGTGGAATGTGAAAGCTGTTCCCAGTGGCTTTTGGAGCAGTCCAAGTTTCATTGCTGGTTACATCAGGAGGGATCAAATCAGGAGGGGATAGTCACCAGGGATGAAAATGCCAAACATGCAAATATGGAGAGGGATGGAGGGAGGGGAGGGGAGGACAGGGCATGAAATCCTTACTGCACCAAGGACAGATTGAAATGACAGTGATGTTTACCACTCATGCCTCAGTCTGGCATGATGTATGTGTGTGCATGTTTCCTTGTTCGTGGGGTGGCGGGATGGGGGTGGGGATGAAATATGCACTAAAATATATTTCAAATCATTTTTTAAAACCTGTATTTAATGGTTAATTGTTCCCATAATGTTGGCTTAAAAGTTGTAAAAAGAGATACACATATTTCAGATACCTGTGCCTGAAAAACTGTTTCCCCCTACAAGAATCTGTACATGAATCTCCCTATTCCCATCAGCTCTTAGGGAATAATAATTTGCTGACAATTCTCTTTCTTTGGTTCTGGAAAATGGTCTGATCATTTTTGTTTTTTAACTGGAAGAATTACCTGCATCGAGCCTGTACTGGTGTGGCATTTTACACCTGTATTTGCACTTTTCTCTTAATCACTATATTTTTGTGTAACTTAAAAACAGTCCCCTGAGTGTCTATGTGAGTCATAGGGCTGTAGTTATTATTTCCGTAGGGATTCTGATATTTCTTATAAGCATTAGTGTCATGGACTCTACTGCACCTGCCTTAGAACTTGACAGAATGTCAGTGACAGCTGCTCAGGGGAATCAGCTCCCATTTGAATCCGACAGCCCCTAAGACGAATCTGCACGTGGGGGCATCTCCTTCTCCAAGTGGCTTTTGCTTCAAAAGACAGCTACTCACATGAGAGATGAAGAGGACACTCTGTCACTCACATCACCTCTGGAACTGGCTCCCCTGCCTAACCTGACTGGGAATTGCATTAAAATACAGAGTACGCCCTGAAAATGTCTCAGCTACTACAAAACACAGTGGCCCATTTGCTTAGCAGTGCAGATTGACAAGAACACATCATCTTGGGACTCTGTCCTTTGCACTGGATCCTTATCTGGCAAGGTGCTCATATGGTCTCCATCACAATAATATCTGGATGTCATTGAATAAAGAGTCCAGTTCATAGTCTTTGTCCTGATATTCAAAGCCTTTCATGGGAGTGGGGTTGGTTACCTAAGAGATCCACAGCCAAGACCTCCATTTAACCAGTACCTCCAGCAACAACTACTGGAGCCATGAAATTGTGGACCAATATGTGAAAGCTCATGAGTAAAAGAGACAGAACTTTCACAAGTGTTGGACCTAGATTATGGAACTTACTCCGATGAGAGAGAAACATGACTAACCACTTTCAGAACTAAATGAACAACTCATTTCTCCTATTTAGCATTAACACAGTAATTGCTTAACTCATATACACACACTCACATAGCCAAAACATGTTAATCATAGTCCTTCTCCTACAAGCTGGGCAGTGAAAAAGGGGTGGAGGTGGAAGAATGGCCTTAGAGTTAAGGCACAGGAACTCAGGAGATCTGGATTTATACCCCAATTCTGACACAGATTCCTTTATGATCTGGGGCAAGTCACTTAATCTCTCTGTGTGGAGATAATAATTCTGCCTTGTCTAGTTAGTAAAGAATTTGGGGGCAGGAACTGTCTCTTATATAGCACCTAACACCACGAGGCCCTGATCTAAATTACAGTCTCTAAGTGCTACTGTCATATAAATAATAACAACAACCTATGGGGTTAACCCAGAAAGAATTAGGATTATTCTGCCATGTGGTCTTTCAAGGCAGAAAATGGACAAAAAAATTTTTTAAACAAATCCATTTTGCAAAGAGAGCAAAAATGAAGAGAAATCACTCACACTTATAAACAAGCAAAATATTTAGTTCAGCGTTGTCATTTTCTTGATACAGAACTGGGGGTTAAAATGGGGTCATTCTGTAAAAGGTAACAATTGACAATGGAATACATTAGACAAGCTCGCCGTCAAAATTATTTTCTTTATACTTTTGCTATTTTTATTGGTGGGGAAATGTCACAGGCTAGACACACTGGAAGCAGTTCAGACTATAATAGAAAAACAAAAACAAAAAACCCAAGAAACCAACTGGAAAAATCTAACTATGGAAGAGAAACCAACTGACATTCTAAATCCCACAAATAAATGAATACTGGAACTAGATCATGGATTCATATGTACAACATGGCATTTATTTTTGTTCTTTCTAAATATATTTTACATGTTCACCTTTTAACCCAAATGGCCTGAAGCCATAATACATACAACATCAATGAAATGCAACTATCTGCTGCGTGGAGAGCAACAAGCAAACTGGTGCATAGAAGTGGTAAAGGAGGGAAAGTTTTGTCCAACACACCAGGGCAAACCTTTACTCTTGTGAAAAATATTGAGTCAAAAGAGCAAACAGAATGTTGGGAATCATTAAGAAAAGGATAGACAGTAAGACAGAAAATATCATATTGCCTCTCAATAACTCCATGATATGCTCACATCTTGAATACTGTGCGCAGATGTGGTCGCCCCATCTCAAAAAAGATATATTGGAATTGGAAAAGGTTCAGAAAAGGGCAACAAAAATGATTGGGGCATGGGATGGCTTCCCCGATTAGGAGAGATTAATCAGACTGGGACTCTTCAGCTTGGAAAACAGACGACTAAAGGGAGGATATGATAGAGGTCTATAAAATCATGACTGCCATGGAGAAAGTAAATAAAGAAGTGTTATTTACACCTTCTCATAACACAAGAACTAGAGGTCAGCAAATGAAATTAATAGGCAACAGGTTTAAAACAAACAAAAGGAAGTATTTTTCCCACAATGCACAGTCAACCTGTGGAACTCCTTGCCAGAGGATGTTGTGAAGGCCAAGATTATAACAGGATTCAAAAAAAGAAATAGATAAGTTCATGGAGGATAGGTCCATCAATGACTATTAGCCAAGATGGGCAGGGATGGTGTCCCTAGCCTCTGTTTGCCAGAAGCTGGGAATGGGCGACAGGGGATGCATCACTTGATGATTACCTGTTCTGTTCATTCCCTCTGGGGCACCTGGCATTGGCCACTGTCAGAAGATAGGATACTGGGCTAGATGGACCTTTGGTCAGATCCAGTATGGCCATTCTTATGTTCTTCAGCGATCTTTAATGTTCACCAAGAAACTCAGGTTTATGAGTCTCATCTGGAAAACCCGTCCCCACACCCACACTTATCTTCATGGCACTCGGTTATTTATCAAGGTTGACTCAGCCCTTCAGCCTTTAACTACCTTGGAAGGCTAAAAGACTGAATCAGCCTTACTAGTATTTGACCCTACGGTTTCAAAGAGTCAAAGTACTGCAAAGCTATGTTTAGATCATTAAGCAATTTATCTCTGGTACAAAGTTTTTGAATTGTGCAGTATGACAAATATATTTTCTACAGTACTAAGGTTCCCTCTAAATTACAGCACTGTCTGCTGCAGGGACAGAATCATTGCAGGCAATGGTTTTAAGCAACTATTTGAGAAATACTTTAGACAGGACAAAACCATTTTCAACACCATTCCACAAAGCAACTTCCAGGAAGAAGCACCCCCGCCATCTCCTCCTACCTGAGAGAAGAATTAGAAGGAAACTGAGTTTCAACTTGGAGTATCTAGTCCAGGGGCAGGCAACCTATGGCACGTGCGCCGACGGCGGCCCACGAGCTGATTTTTAGTGGCACTCACACTGCCCAGGTCCTGGCCGCTGGTCCGGGGGGCTCTGCATTTTAATTTAGTTTTAAATGAAGCTTCTTAAACATTTTAAAAACTTTATTTACTTTAAATACAACAATAGTTTAGTTATATATTATAGACTTATAGAAAGAGACCTTCTAAAAATGTTAAAATGTATGACTGGCATGTGAAACCTTAAATTAGAGTGAATAAATGGAGACTCGGCACACCACTTCTGAAAGGTTGCCGACTCCTGATCTAGTCCTTGACTCTGGTATAATCTGCAGAGGGAAACCCGGGGTCTTACATTTATATAAATATTTTTTTAAGGGAAAGAAAGCTACCTTGCCAAAAGAAAAGAAACACTTGCATTTAAAAAATGACAATAGGTCTCACTCTAATTTGCTATCCACACACAAAATCTTCCTGGCAGCAGAGTGGATGAAGTCTACTTCAGAGAGCAATAATGGCAGAAAGAATATCCCCCTCAGGAGGATATGATTTACATACTGTCACCAGTAGATCTGCTCTGACAAGTTACTTATTATGTATCTTTATTAACTGTGCACAATTTCTCACACTGTTTCAGTTAGCTTGTTACAGCTAGGCTATTTTTAAAAACAGATGCCTTCTGAATGGCATAGAAATGCAAGCATTCAAGAAAGTTACTCAAGATTCTTGACTTTATTACATTAAATGATACCTCAGCTAAAATAACTAAAATTGGAGTGGGTTGCTTTCAAGAGTAGTATTTTTGGAAGTTAAAAATATCACATTGTATTAGACAATTTATGCCTTTGGATTAATATTGGAGAATCTGTTACTGTTAAGATTTTATTCAATATGGGGCTGGTTCCTGCTTCTGTTGAAGTCAACAGAAGTTTTACCATTGACTTAATTAATTTGGAGCAGGATTTGGCCAAGAAAGATTTATTGTTTTATTCTCTGTTTTACCACAAGTAAAGAAAAAAATGAAGTCTGATCCTATGATATGCTGAGAACCTCCCACATGGCTCTGAGGCCCAGATCCCCAAAGGCATCTAAATCTCATGGGGAGGCATCTAAATCCCTTTGAGGATCTAGGCCTGAGCGCCTTCAATTCACATTGAATGGATAAGGTGCTCTGTATTTCACAAAGTGTTGTTTATAATAAGAACAGTTATGTAAGAGAGAAAACTGCCAGCTTGGTGGAATATAAAACGTTCTAAACAAGGGACTATGTTCTCATCTCACTTACACCAATGTGAACCAGAAGTTACAATGCTACTAATGAGATCCGAATCTGGCTCACTATCTATGCAAGTGCTTGACAGCCATCCTCACGTTTTGTATCACACTATGGTGGTCTTAAGTTAGTGACAGATTGTTAACGTTGCTGCTGTAAGAGAGGAGATTTTAAAGGAAATCTATGGTGCTGCCATGACAATTCCAAATGACAGGTCTATGTTTTGTGTGTGTGTGTTGTAGAGATCGGTGCACACCAAATTCACATGAAAAAAATATTAAATACTTGTTCTTGTTATAGAAATATATGCAGTCTGAATGAGGGGAAATTGTCTATTTACTTCTACTTTATATTCTCCTGGCTGAAGAAGCAAAATATGATGAGTCGTAGTACATTGTATCAGACTCTCATTCATATACTGCATGTATGTAGAACTTGGGAATGCATTTGTTTTAAATTCTGTAGCTTTTTCAATTATTTTTTTCCTTTATTATTTTCAGTAGTCTTCTACTATATACATACAGCTGTTCAGGTACCTCCTAATGTCAAATTTAACCCCTGAAAACTCATGCAAACCTCATGCCGTCAAAGATGCTGCAGAGTAAATACATTGGCATGGACACATTTTGCCCACATTACTCCCTCCCACAGAAAAGCCTGTGGGAGGGGTCTGAGAATAAGGAAGCCTGAATTAGGATCCCTTTGCAAAGACCCTCATACATTATGCCTTTGGTGGTGGGGTTCCCCCATTCTCTACAGGAAAGGTCTCAGGGTCTGCCCAAAACCTGGCGAACTCCCAGGAATCTGTGTAGAATTCAAGGGATTCACAGGAGGGCAAGTCCTGTGCCTTCCCATGAGGACTGGCCCTCCACACACACCACACTTCCATTGAAGCTGTAGCTGTTATCTCTCATTCACTATGGAGAGGTTGACTCCTATCTACAAATAGCGCAAGATGCCAGACTCCATTGCCCTCTTGTTAAATTTTCAAACCTTCGTACATTCACCCATGCTGCTCCTCACTCTTGGGAGGAGTTTCCCATAAACATCTCAAAACTAGCTCATTATTCTCCTTCAAGTCTCTTCCTAAAACTCTTCTTTGCCATGACATCCACAAAAAACTCGACAATGGTTAGGCTGCTCCCGGTATGCTGAGATCACTGCCTGTCATGCTGACCAACACTGTAAAAACAAAGCTTTATCAGTGAGGATTCAGAAACTGGAGATGAAGTGTGCTCCTCCAACTTGTGTATTTCAGCTGAAAGTTTTTTTAATTTTCATTGAGGGCATCTATGCCGTTCATCACTTCAGACTTCTCCTCAATAATGCTGACAGGCTTTTGATTTTAAATGCAATCTGCACATAATAAACCAGAAGAAGCCAATAGTAGTGTAATGCATAGGAATAGGGTAGTGTTCCTTGAAATATAAAATATAAAACATGGTGAACACCACCAAAGGGCTCACCAGCTTATAGTCTATGAGCCCTTTGGGGGTGCTCACCATGTTTGATATTTTTAGAAGTGGCAAGAAACCAAGCAGAGCTGCAGGTTGTACATAGCTAGGCCTTTCATGATCTATTACATGTTTGTACACACAGTTATTTGGAACGCAACTAGGCTTTCTTCATATCACTATTATTGTGTAAAGAGCAAAAGACACAACAAGTGCATTAGTCAGAACAATAGCAACAAGGAGATCTCAGCCAAAAGGCACCCAATGGAACAGGTTGCAAAAGAGAAAAAGACCCAGATTATAAAGTCAGAAGGCACCACTGGGTCATTTAGTCTGAACTTCTGTTCAACACACGCCATAGGACATCACTGAATTAATTCCTGTTCAAACTAGAGAATATTTTTTAGAAAAATATCAAAAACTTGCCCAGGATGGAGAAGCCACAACCTGTCCTTTTTGGCTTGTACTGTAGGCTCACAAGAGGAGGGCACAGATATGCAGAAATGAACACATGGGAGACCAAAAGGGAAGTGACATCAATGAGAAGCCGGGGAATCTGATCCAGAGAAACAAGCACTAATTAGATCAGGTGCCCTGGCTTCTAGTTTATGTTGCTTATCTTTTTGTCTCCCCCTCTCGCACATTTCATATAACCAGTGAGTATGATTGCCCTCTCCTATTTCCCCTTCTCCCCCCTTAGGAATCTTTGAAATGTGCTGCATATCAGAGATTGGAATCTGGCCCTTACTCTTAATGGATATGTTTAAATCTTATTTTTTCCTTCAAAGCCTGTCCGTAAAGAAGTGTCAGGTCATTATTTCATGCTGTAGCTTAATGCCAAGACTTAACAGCATAGGAGTTCTCTCCTCCATTCATTGAAGAAGCCCTTCATTCACTGAAGGTCAAGGTATTAGAGTGTTATTTTTAAATATACTCCCAGCATTTAAGAGTTAAAAATAGGCTATGGAGAAAATGTCAGTGAAGCATACAGTAATTAGCTAAACCTTGTTAGACATCACATGAAGATTATAACTCCTCCCAGGAAAAAGCAGCTTTCACCTGGATTTATACTTAGCAGAGCAGCTGTAGAGTCACAGTGTGAAGGAGTTTGCATTTCAGGATCCTTGCTTATTAGAAAAAAAATCAACTTGATTCACCTACCGAGAAACAACTCAACAGCCGAGGGACTCATTTTCCTTATCAAGATGCTGAAATGAATCCTGTGGATTTTTTACCTTGGAACAATCACCTCTAGGGAGGAAGTTTAAAAGGATGGAGTTGGGAAAGGCAAAACTTCTAAGAACTGGCCTTAATGCCTTGTATCAGGCCATACATCCTGTGCATGGAATTGCCTGGACGGATGGGAAGCAAGTGGCACTGACTGCTTTACATTTTCATCATGGAGAACTCAAGTTTGGTGACTCAAGTGTAATTGGTCAATTTGAACATGTTCATGGACTTTACTGGGGCTCAGGTATTGCTGCAGACACACCAGCTCTGCTTGCTGTTCAGCATAAAAAACATGTCACTGTTTGGCAGCTGAGCTATAACATTTTGGAAAAGAAAAAGCTCCTCGTTTCTCAGACTTGTGAAATGGGTGACCCATTCCCAATGCTTCCCCAGGGCTGTGTATGGCATCCCAAAAAGGATATTTTGGCTGTGCTTACTAAACGGGACGCCTCAGTTTTACACGCTGTTCGTTCTGATAACTCCAGGGTGAAAGCGGATATCAAAAGCAGTGGTCTCATCCACTGTGCTTGCTGGACTAAAGATGGTAATCGCTTAGTGGTTGCTATAGGCAGTGCCCTTCATTCCTACATATGGGATGACACTCAGAAAGCTTTAAATGCTTGCTTCTTTTGCCCAATATTTGATGTGGGTGGTTATATCTGTGCTATAGAAGCTACTTTAGATTTCCAAATTGCTGTAGCCACAGAGCTTCCATTAGATAAGATCTGTGGCTTAAATGCAGGCATTACTTTTGATGTGCCATCTGGTACTGAAACAGGCTCTTTAACTTCACAGTCTACTCTGGCGCTTGGGGATGAGGAATACTCGACGGACCTAAGAAGAAAATCAATAGATTCAGAAAAATCTGTGGCTGTTGCTTCAGTAGCTTCTTCTTCATCAGGTCCTGTGGATTTGACCCATATCCTTGCAAACCATCGGAGATCTGATCCCAGTCCTCTCATTCCTCTGAGACGCAAGGACTATGTCCCAGGAAACAATCAAGACTCTTCATACCTGATCTTGGTGACTTTTGAGAGAAAGGTAACGACCACCCGAAAAGTCAGCATTCCAGGCATTCTGGTCCCTGATATAATAGCTTTTGACCCTAGAGCTCAGATTGTGGCAGTAGCTTCCAATACTTGTAACATTGTTTTGGTTTATTCGGTAACCTCTTCCTGCATGCCCAATATTCAACAAATCCAATTGGAGAAAAGTGAAAGACCGAAGGGTTTGTGCTTCTTGACAGATAAACTCTTGTTGATTTTGATTGGAAAGCAGAAATTCATTGACCCTGCTCTCATTCCATCTTCAAGTTCAGAAAGGTACATTATTCGTTTAATGATCAAAGAATTAATATTTGAAGAAGATTTTTCAGCGCCGTCGGATGCCACCCAGAATCTGCTTTCTAATTTTGAATCCTCCATAAATACTTTTGGAAAACGGAAGTTCTTTGAAAATCTTGCCATGGAAGATCAACCCTTGAGCAGGGAGCTGTTAATACCAGGTAGCACTATAATTCAATCCCCTAGTGGCAGGAGAAGACTTATAAAAGAAGTGAAGAGTCCCAGTTACGAACGAAGCTCATCATCAAGTGTGAGTGACCTTGATGAAAAAAGGGTCTCCGGTGACCCATCCATTGCTTTGGAAACGTTGGATGCTGAGCCAATTAATCGGTCAGTGGCCCTCTTTGGACTTGGTACACCAACCAAGTTTTCCAACAGACCAGCTTCTCCTAAAGTGCAGCTGGATGTGTTTCAAGAAATTTCTGTTTCTCCTAAAAATAACAACTTGCCAAGTGAAAAAGGAACAAGTCACATATCCAGGAATCTGGAAAGACTGTGTGGCAGCTTCACTGAGTTACAGCTGCACCTTTCTGAACTAACGGACTCCACTAAAAATGGAAAGAGGTTATCTCTAGCATACCCATCTTTTCAGGAGCCACCTTTTGTCCACATCACTTATCAGGTAATTTTTTTATTAATTTAACATTCTTATCAGGTAGCTTTTTTAAAATTCTCTTTTTAAACATTTTATTTTAAAGCAAGGGGATTTATTTTAATGTTCACAGTCCAATTAGCAGATTTCATCAGAGCTTGACATTCAGCGTGATTCAGAGTTGTGAAATAACTTGCCATTGAAACAATCACTTGCATTTCTGCAACCAGTTGGCTGAATTTTATAGGAGATTCTGCATAAGAAATCAGAGTATTTTCTTCTTTCATTGCTCAGCTGTAACCACCACTGAGGCTAATTGGAGTTGCATGCGTATATCAAAAAGGAGCACAGAACATTAACTATCACTGTACAAAAGGGTTTTGGATTGGTTCGGTGTAAGTATGAGCCCACAAACACTCCCACTGGATATGACAGCGACTCCCATCAACAAGCCTCTGAAGTTCAGATCTGGGTTCAGATCCAAAGTTTGCAGCTAGCCAGTGTCTCTGATGGGCTGAAACAAAACTTTAGATCTAGACTTTTGCAAAGTTCAGATGGGAAAGAGCTGAACTTTGCAACTTGGCCCATTTCTAGTTTAGTTTTTCACTGACAATCTTTACACAGCAGGACAGTTTAATTTTTTTTTAAATATTACCATTTTAACTTGATTTCTTTAAAAAATGTATATGTACCTAACTGCTAATTATTTTATTAACTAATAAGTAATATATCAAACCATCAAGTCATTATCCAGCCCTTATTCAGACAAAACTTCCATTGATTTCAATGAGAGTTTTAACTGAGTAAGGACTTCAATATTTGGCCCATTATTAATTAATTATTATTATTATTGAGACACCCTTCAGATTAGTTTAATAGGAAACTAGACACATTTATTTGTATATCTTGTAGCTTTTGAAAATATTTTAGGATCTTTGGTGTGGAAGGTATTATGGAAATATAAGATATTAATTTTTTACTATGTAGTGGTATTAAAATTATATATCTCTGGGTCAAATTTGATTCTCAGATGTGCGCCAGTGGTTTCCTGTTACACTAATGACAGCCACATGCACATCCAAGGAGAGAATCTTCCTCTACACATCCTGTAAGGAAGTAATTACTTGATTCAAACATCATTCATAACATTTTAGAAATTGCTTTCTTGCCATTTTGGAGTATTAGTGTGTTGGCACTCTGGGTGAAAGCAAAGTGTTTGACCTCGTTTAGTCAATAATTTAACTTGACTATATTGCATAAACTCCAATATAAAAAGAAAAAATATTAATTTAAATATTTTAGTGTTATATTCACCAAAAAGTAAGCTCCTGTGCCTTACAGTGAATTGAAGCTCTTCTGCCTTCTGAACATTTACTATCTCATTGTCTTGCAAGAAGCCCCTTCTTTTGGGTTAGAATTAGTGGTGCCAATTCTTTTCCAAATAGGAGTTTAGGCTATGGGATCTAGCACCAGCATAAGATCTGAATTACAAAGTAAGTGCTTGATTGCACATATCGATTTTTGCACAAGTCGTAAGAAATATGTTTGCTTTTCTTTTAAACCAAAGTGACTATGGTGCTGGTAGAATGATGCCAGCCTGACCCCATTGGAGAATGAATTTCTTTGTTTATGAAAAGAACAGGTTTTCTTAGCTCATCCAAAGACAGCACCACATTAAACTAATTCAGAAAAAAAGCCACTTAATGATTGTTTGCAGTGTTGTAGCCATGTTAGTCCCAGCATAAGAGAGAAACAAAGGTTGGTGAGGTAATATCTTCTATCAGAAGTTGGGCCAACAAAAGATATTACCCTCACCCGCCTTGTCTCTCCAGCTTAATGGATAGGTTTCTTCCACATTTAGGTGTTCTTTGAAGGTCTCTCATCTAAGTACTGACCTAGTCTAACCCTTTTTAGCTTCTGAGCTGTAGCAAGAGCCAGTATGAGGTCAAAGATAATGAAAAAGAGATTGATGGCAAAGAGACATCCAGACAGACAGAGATATATTTTGCCTCAGAGACAGCCAATCATTTTCTCAGAAAATAGATGTTTTGATTAGTTTGGATTCAGACATCTGAGTCTTGTTCCTGTTTCACGAGCTGATTAGCGCTCTCTGAGCTCAGAGACCAGTTGAGCCATGGAGTTACAGCCAGGTGCTGTATTCATAGGGCAAAAGGCTCAGGAAATGGCCTTACTGCCTTATGTATAAATACCTTTCTGTGGTAAACATTCTAAATATAGGTAACGCTGCAGTACTGTAATACTGTTATTTGTAAGCTCGTCATTGCAAGGTCTGTATCTTTGTATGGGTTTGTACAACACTCACCACAATGTGGGCCCAATCCTGACTGAGGCAGGCATCTGGGCAGTACTGTATTATAAAATACATAAAATAATAACTACAACACACTATAACAATAGGGCTACTTAAAAACATAAAAGTAAGGTTTGAATCATTATAAGGAAAAAACAGCAGTAATTAATGACCAATTATGAACTTTATTCTGTGACAATGTTAATATACACCAAACTATTGAGAAAACTATGGTCTAAGATAAATCTGAATCTAAATTATTTAACAATTTCCATTTCTCTCCATAGTAAGTTCCGAAAATGGGGTTGTTTTAGTAATGCTATACTAACTGTAAGGAGGAGTCTATGTTCTTTACTGATTTGCCATGATAATACTAACTGTAACTTCTGAGACACTTATGTATATTCAGTAGTCCCCGGTCTTATTTCCTATGTAAATTACAGACACTGGCAAGAGCCATGATCACCAGGGATCCTAGAAATCCACTTCCCTTGGAAAAATGTGGAATTTGCACTTTTACAGAGAATCTTTAGTTTTTATGTTTTGTGAAAAAAAAATACCATATACAGTGAAACCCCAATTATCTAATCTAATTGGGACCAGGGCCAGAACTGATCATCAAAAATGTGGATAATTAGGAGAATGGACAGGGCTTGTCTGTCAGCCCCATGCAGCGGGACTTCAGCTGTCAACTTAAAAATTGTAAATATGTCAATAACGTGTTCAACTGATACCTACATATATTGTGGCTAGGGAAACTAAAGTTCAGCATTTCATTTTAATTGCAGACAAATGCGGATTTTTATGTTTTTTTTATTAGAGAATTTTGTGTTTTTTATCACTAAAAAGCACGATCCCTGATCACACTCAAACTTTGGAGCTGTCACAATTGTAGCTTGGGTAATAGCATTCAGCTATAGAGGCGATGCCATCATTCGCCTTGAACAGCATATAGTTTAGGCTTGGAACTATTAGATTTTTTTCAGTAAATGCTGGTAAACATCAATTTCACTGTACACATACAGACAAAAAATACTTCCATTAATAATAATCAAAATGTACATACAGACAAAGTAAGAGAAATGCAGCTTGTGAACTTATTAGTGTTTCATTTATGGATATTTACTTTGTATATTTTGACACAATATTGACAATTTGTGTTTTAACAGCTCTAAAGCTTTAACTTTTCAAATCTCAACATCTATTGTCATTAAATAATTGTTGTCTGACCATCAATTGTCTTGTCTGATCCCTCCCCATAATTTCCTGCACCTGTGAAAATGTAAATTGGTAAAAATATTTTAAAACCTTTAGAACAAGCATCAATATTATCTGTCAAAAGCACAAAAAATACAAATCTAATTCTGCCAGGCCTTCATATATTATTGAAGCTGCATCATGTAGAGATGAATGGTTTTGTCAGTATTGTGGGATGGCAGGCAGAGAGACTCAATATCAGGTTTTTATTAAATAAGTAGAAAAAGAGGAGGGAAACTAATGTGGTATAGATTTGTTTCTGAGAGTGCTTTTTGCAACAAGATATTTTATCACTCAGTTTCTTTCTAGAAAAAAAAGAACGAGTAATTAGCCCCGCTTCGAAACTAATTACAGTAGGAAATTGGACCATCAGGATTCCAGGTGACTGGCATTTAGGCAAACCTCACTAACAGGGATAAGATTCATCTGCTGTAAGTTGAAGAATACCGTTAAGCTCACATTTTGTTCACAAGCAGTACTGTGTCAGGAATCGCATCACTGACAGGGTATATCACAAAATTAAACAGAAAACCAAATGTATTTTGGATTATTAGCTATCATGATTTCCCACTTAACACCACTGATAGTGTATAGAATTCAGTTTAAGCACCCTTCAGACATTGTACATTTACACTGACCTGATCAGTTTTAAAATAAAGAGAAAAAGCAGGGTTGTACAGTAAGTTATGAGATGAGTATAGGGTATTCCAGGTAGATGGGAACAACAACAACAAAACCTGGGACACGATCATACACAATAGTGGGAAGGCAAGGGCAGAGGATCAATAGGAGACCAAGGTTAGAGGAGTAAAGTGAATGAGCTAAGGAACAGGTATTCAGTATTAAGCAAGAGAGATTTGCAGTAGTAAATTAATCTCTTTATTGGTAATCAAGTCTCATGGCACCCAAATTTCCATCTCCATCAACTCTAAAGGCATGATCCTGAAAGATGTTCTGGTTGGAAGGGTTATGTGATGTGCTGAGTACCATCAACTCCTAATGCAGTCAGTGCATATATCTCACTAGAAGAACTCACACACCTTGACATATAGGATACCAAGCTGTCTATATTCCTGTCTTGATTTTTAGATCCGAGCTACACAACAATAACTCTGTTCATGAACACCTCAGAGACTATTGATGAATACATACATTAATGAAGACTCTCTTTTGGGTAAGATGGTCCTCTTTTGCTCCCAAGTTTCTGATTCAGCTATCAGTTTCCTTAACTCAGGCCTTCACTTTGCTTCCAAAGCAAGAAATCTCAGAATCATCTTTAACCTCCAACGTTACTTTACTTTCCACATCTCCCGTGTCTGTATTTCTGCTTATCACCAGTTTTAGAACATTATCAGAATTTGTCCTTACCATGTCCTCTCTGTTTTTGCTTACATCCTTATCCAAGCATTAATCACCTCCTATCTTGACTATTGCAGTTCCATTTTTTATGGTCTTCCTAAATCTCTGCTCTCTAAACTTCAGGCTGCCTGACTAGTCTGTCACTCCAGGAAGCAGAGTCAGATCACCTTTATCTTCCAACATTTTCATGGCTTCCTTTCTATTCCTCAATCCAATTCAAAACTGCCTTCCTGATTATTGAAATGGTTCATGGATTTACTACAGCTGAAAGAAATGGAGGAAGGTACTACGCTGTAGGTAGATCAGGGAGAATGAAGCCCATTTTTTGCCTTTAAAAAAAAAGAATGTTTTCTGCATTACATAGCTTGTTTCCATAGAAACAGATTTGCCACTCTTAGTGACACTAACGAGTATGTACACACGAGATACCCCATGGACTTTAATGGGATCATTGGTGGAATAAGGCACTATTCAAAGTAAGTGAGTATCACAATCTGGTCCATAGGTAGTAAGCTGGGCTACCCACAACTGTGAGTGGACAGTGGACTCTGATTTACACCACTATCTCATCAGTAGCTGGACTTAAATTGATAGAGATGATCTTTGTTCCAAGGTGAATGAATGCGGGTGGTACAGGAGGATGTACAAGATTAACATTAAGAAAAAGGGTTAAGAAGAGGAAAGGATAGAGTTGAAGATATTGGCAGACTGATGGATGGGGATAAAATATGTTGTTTACTTATAGTACAAACAGATTGTATAAGACATCTAATCCAAGGGCTTTAAAAAACCTATTTGCTCTTTGCTTTAGTAAACAATTTTCCACCCATAAATATACTAGTTCACATGTTACAAATAGATAGCATGGACTTGACCACTGTAGCCTCCCAGCCATGTGCTGGAAAACAGTTACTGCTAGTGCATTTCAAGCCCCCATCTGGAAATGACCTTAGAATTTTCATATATTTAGCACATCACTTTTCTTCAATTTTCTTACAAGATTTCTTGAGGTTTGATTGTATTCATACTTCAATATCTGGTTATGATCTCTCACTTCATTTGCAGTTTTGAATAATGTTATCTTTTGAATAATAAAGTCAGTAACCTGACTAACCTGCACTTTTTGAAACAAGAAAGAATTTGAGATAATAGTTTCTCAAGACCTCATAAGGTTTGGTGAAAGAAACTCATGAATGGAAGAGACAAATATGACTCAGAAAATAAAGATTCCTAGTGTGATAGGAACATACTCTGTCACTAAATGACGGAAGACAGTAGCAAAGAATGATCATTAATCATAGAATCATAGAATTGTAGGACTGGAAGAGATCTCGAGAGGTCATCCAGTCCAGTCCCCTGCACTCATGGCAGGAATACGTAACATCTAGACCAGTGATTCTCAAACAAACCGGCCTGGCCCACCAGGGGCTTTCCCTGAACAAGTGGTGGCCCTAGTTTGAGAACCACTGATCTAGACCATGCCTGACAGGTGTTTGTCTAACCTGCTCTTAAAAATCTCCAATGATTGAGAGTCTACAACCTCCCTGGGCAATTTATTCCAGTGCTTAACCAGCCTGATAGGAAATTTTACCTAATGTCCAACTTAAACCACCCTGGCTGCAATTTAAGCCTATGGCTTCTTGTCCTATCCTCAGAGGTTAAGGAGAACAATTTTTCTTCCTCCTTCTTATAACAACATTGTAGTACTTGAAAACTGTTATCAAGTCCCTCTCAGTCTTCTTTTCTCCAGATTAAACAAACCCAATTTTTTTAATCTTCCCTCATAGGTCATGTTTTCTAGGCCTTGAATCATTTTTGTTGCTCTTCTCTGGACTTTCTCTAATTTGTCCACATCTTTCCTTAAATGTGGAGACCAGAACTGAACACAATATTCCAGCTGAGGTCTAATCAGTGTAGAGCAGAGCAGAAGAATTACTTCTCATGTCTTGCTTAGAACACTCCTTTTAATACATCCCAGAATGATGTTTGCATGTTTTGCAAGAGTTACACTGTTGACTCATATTTAGCTTGTGATCACCTATGACCCCCAGATCCCTTTCTGCAGTACTCCTTCCTAGGCAGTCATTTCCTATTTTGTATGTGTGCAACTGATAGTTCCTTCTTAAATTTAGTACTTTGCATTTGTCCTTATTGAATTTCATCCTATTTACTTCAGACTATTTCTCCAGTTTGTCAAGATCATTTTCAATTTTAATCCTATACTCCAAAGCACTTGCAACCTCTCCCAGCTTGGTATTGTCCATACAATTTATAAGTGTATTCTGTATGCCATTATCTAAATCATTTATGAAGATAATGAACAGAACCGGACTCAGAATTGATCCCTGTGGGACCCCACTCAATATGCCCTTCCAGCCTGACTGTGAACCACTGATAACTGCTCTTTGAGGTTGGGTTTCCAACCAGTTATGCACCCATTTTATAGTAGTTCCATCTAGGTTGTATTTCCCTAGTTTGTTTATGACAAAGTCATGCAAGACAGTATAAAAAGCTAACGTCAAAATTAGGGCTGTTGATTAATCGCAGTTAACTCACACAATTAATTTAAAAAAATTAAACAGGATTTAAAAAATTAATTGGTATTAATTGCACTGTTAAACAATAGAATACCAATTGAAAATTATTAAATATTTTTGATCATTTTTTGCATTTTAAAATATATTGATTTCAATTACAACACAGAATACAAAGTGCACAGTGTTCATTTTATATTATTATTTTTATTACAAATATTTGTACTGTAAAAATGATAAACAAAGAAATAATGACTTGATAGACAATAATAAAATGTCAAGTATCAGAGGAGCAGCCGTGTGAGTCTGTATCCACAAAAGAACAAGGAGGCCGGTGGCACCTTAAAGACTCACAGATTTATTTGGGCATAAGCATTCGTGGGTAAAAAACCCCACTTCTTCAAATACATGGAGTGAAGATGCATCTGAAGAGGTGAGTTTTTACCCATGAAAGCTTGTGCCCAAATAAATCTGTTAGTCTTTAATGATAAAAATGATAATTGAAATACTTTTCAATTCAAATCATACAAGTACCATAATACAATACCTTTATCATGAAAGTGCAACTTACAAATGTAGATTTTTTTTGGTTACATAACTGCACTCAAAAAACCAAAACAATGTAAAACTTTAGAGCCTTCAAGCCCACACTGTCCTACTTCTTGTTCAGCCAATCGCTAAGACAAACAAGTTTCTTTACATTTACGGGACATAATGCTGCCTGCTTCTTATTTCCAATGTCACCTGAAAGTGAGAACAGGCATTTATATGGCACTTTTATAGCCGGCATCGCAATGAATTTACATGCCAGATGAGCTAAACATTCGTATACCCCTTCATGCTTCAGACACCATTCCAGAGGACATGCTTCCAGGTTGATGACGCTCATTTAAAACAATGCGTTAATTAAATTTGTGATTGCACTCCTTGGGGAAGAATTACATGTCTCCTGCTCTGTTTTACCCGCATTCTGCCATATATTTCATGTTATAGCATTCACGGATGATGACCCAGCACACGTTGTTCATTTTAAGAACACTTTCACTTCAGATTTGACAAAATGCAAAGCAGGCATGAATGTGAGTGAATCTGAAGTGCCTTCCAAAATCTGAGAGGGATGAGGTGTGGAGCATGCTTTCAGAAGTCTTAAAAGAGCAACACTCCAATGCAGAAACTACAGAACCCGAACCACCAAAAAAAAACAAACCTTCGGCTGGTGGCATCCGACTCAGATAATGAAAATGAACATGCGTCGGTTTGCACTGCTTTGGATCATTATCAAGCAGAACCCATCGTCGGCATGGATGTCTGTCCTCTGGAAGGGTGGTTGAAGCATGAAGGGAAATATGAATCTTTAGCACATCTGGCACATAAATATCTTGAGATGCCAGCTACAACTGTGCCATGCAAACACCTGTTGTTACTTTCAGGTAACATTGTAAACAAGAAGCGGGCAGCATTATCTCCTGCAAATGTAAACAAGCATGTTTGTCTCAGCGATTGGCTGAACAAGAAGTAGGACTGAGTGGACATACAGGCTCTAAAATTTTAAATTGTTTTATTTTTGAGTGCAGTTTTTTTTGTACATAACTGTACATTTGTAAGTTCAACTTTCAATATAAAGAGATTGCACTACATTATTTGTATTAGATGAATTGAAAAATACTATTTCTTTTGGTTTTTACTGTGCAAATATTTTTAATAAAAATAATAATATAAAGTGAGCACTGTACACTTTGTATTCTTTGTGGTAATTGAAATCAATATATTTGAAAATGTAGAAAGCATTGAAAAATATTTAAATAAATGGTGTTCTATTATTGTTTAACAGTGCATTTAATTGTGATTAATTTTTTTAATTGGTTGATAGCCCTAGTCAAGATATATCACATCTACCATAGTATAAATGTAGTATTTCAACTTTTTCCTATCACGTACATTACAAATTTATCTGTTCAGGAAGGCTCAGTGAAGCAGAATCCAGGACTGCAGTAGAAAAGCTTTAGCTGCTGAGTTTCTGGAAAGCTGCCAAGAAAGGTAGACGAATAAGGTAGAATAACAATAGCTCTTTCGGAGGTTGCAGGCAAATTAGTGTTGCCAACTCGTGCAATTTTATTGTGAGTCTCGCACTATTTAATGTTTTACTTAAAGCTTCAGCTCACTAAGGCATGTGGTTACATGAGATTCTCAGCTTTCATTTAAAAAAAAAGTTTTCTAGCCCTCCAGGTTGCAGAGAAAAGCTTGAACATGTGACTTGAGGGTACCCTAAAGGTTCAAAAACAAAAAGAAAAAACATCTAATCCATTTTTTTAAAATCTTGTGATTTTTAAGGCAGCTTTGTGATTTTTGGGTCCTGACTCAGGAGTTTGGAAAGTTTAGGTTAGCAATACTGAGACTGCCTGGCTGCAAGCTATGTGATCCTTTTACAAAGCTGTAAAATCTGGTGATGGTTAAGCTGCGATAGATGAGGGAAAGGCTTGTTCATGTTGTCAGATTCTTGTTGAGGGAGAGCTGGAACCAGAGACATTAAAGGAAGTTGGCCAAAAGAAGCCTGGGCAGATAATATCCACTTGAGTATCTGGAAATATTTGTCACTTCTGTATACATATCCCCTTAGTCCTCCAATAAACTTTGTTTATGGATAAAGCAGTTTACAGTAAAGACTTTGAAACTGAAAACTACAAGCCCTTTTAGCCCCCTAGAGAGAGCAATACTTCAGAATCAGAGATACAGCTTCCAGGAACAGACAGTGAAACTTGATGGAGTTGGAGGAAGAATGATCTTGGGGTTCAGGCACAAGGGTGGGAGGCATGAGATCTTGCTTCTATTCTCTACACTGCCACAAACTACCTGTGTGGGCTTCAGTAAATCACTTAATTTCTCTGTGCCTTGGTTTCATCATCTATAAAATAGGAATAATAATCAACTATCTCTCAAGAATGTCAGGAGGCTAAATTGATTAATGTATGTAAAGCATTATGTGTTCCTCAAAGAAAAGGTGCATTATTGTTACTTAAACTAAATGATAAATCAGAAGAGGCTGAAATAATTTGGAGCAATTAAAAACAGAGGAAGCCCATGATCTAACAGAATTCTCCAACAGTCAGACATAAAATGTAACAGAGATTAATTTATCTCTATAAGCAGGAGAAGTGCCTGACACTGGAGAGAGACTAATGTAACACTAATGTTTAAAAGCAATGAAAAGAAAAAAATCTGTGAAACTAAAGATCTGGATTTCTGAAATCTGTACAAGGAAGATATGTAAAATCATAGGTAGGAATAAGATAAAGGATCTTGGACAGAACAGACTGGTCTAAGATAGTCCATGTGGTTTTATAAAAAGTAGGTCATACTATAAAATTGGGATTCATTTTTTGGGGGAGGCTACAATAAGAGCTGGCAGGATTAAGCAAAAAATATAATGCACCAAATTCATCCCTAACATAACTTTACTAATTATAATCAACTGATTTGTAGTCAATTGAGATGGAGCTGGGATGAATTTGTCTTGATCATTCTTGACTTGAAGATAACTGGTATGAAGAAATGGGCCTGCACTACATCCAAAACCCTTCAAATTCAATGAAGGATCACCTTTGGGTCAGAATCTTTCAGCTCCGTCCCATCATTGTTTATAAGTTATTGATGCAAGAGCAAATCAGACAACGTTTTTTTTGTTTCTACCAGTATTAGGCAAAATGTGGCAGTGTTTGGATCACAAAAACTCATAAGAACAAAAAAAAATTGCTTTTGTGCACAAATATCTGTTCTGCATATACAAATATCAATTTTTGACTGCAAATGCAAAGGTCTGCAGGGACACTCATTATACCCATTGCTGAAAATTAAGTCTCTTGAACTCTGTGTATAAATCTAAGTGCAATATAGTATTACTAAAAAGAAAAGCAAGAACTTGAGGGGAACTAAAATAACCAGGGAAGAGGTCTCATAAATTATGGTTACAAACAAAGATTAAAGAAATTACCAGTGGTTTAAGGAAAGGAAAAGACTGAAAGGGGACTTATTTGAAGTATTTCAAATTACTTGGATTTTTTTCTTCCAGTCATTACACAATAACAAATTGCTAATTAATTTTAGCATGGGGACAAGAGTACAAATATCTGCAGGGATTTTTTTTTTTAATGTAGAGAAATTTTTACAGTGCCTATCCTAATAGGACCTCTCAGAGCAACCATAATACACAAATGAAATAATATTAAGCTACTCATCTGCATGAGTTATTCAAAATAGAATGGGGAAAAGGTAATTTCACAGAAGTACAGTGGCACTGTGATGGTATTTATAACCCAGTGCGGTTACATGAAAACCAGGAGGATTTATTGTGCTGCAATGAAAGAAGAGAGACTACATAGTTTAGGAAGGGTTTAAAATGCTGTGGAGTAAAGAGCACGTGGCTGCAGAAAAACTGTTTGAGATGTGGACAGAATTAAAAGCAGCAAGAGAGCTTGAATAGAAACTAAGAATTGAGCATTAAAGGAGATTAGGAGACATTTATTTAAGCCAAAGGTTAATTAACATGTGGAACAGATTACTCAATACAGAAATAGAAGATGCAGCTGTGAACTGATTTAAAAAGAAGTTTGACATCAAGAAGAAATATCAAAGGATACAAAGTGCAAACACTAACTAAAGCAGAACCCAAATTAGGTTTAGGGTAGATGGTGTCTCTTCTTTCTGTCCTAAAATGTTACAATGCTGCAGTTGGTTTCATGCTGAATACACAAAAGGAAGAGTTGGAGGAGGAAGGGGTCAACAGCATAGTAATTAAATTAGAAGATTATGTTACATTGGGAGGTGTTGCAAACACAAGTGATGCCAGAGGAATAAAATAGGTTCTAAAGAAATGGAAAATAAAGGCAGGAAATAAAGTGAGCTTCAAAGTAGAAAAATACAGTAGTATGTTTTAGGGGGAAATAATCCAAACCATAGCTATTTAATAATGGCAGAGAGTGACTTGAAAAGCAGCAAAGAGTCCTGTGGCACCTAATAGACTAACAGAGGTATTGGAACATGAGCTTTCGTGGGTGAATACCCACTTCATCGGATGCAATTTGAAAAGGAGTAATGCTGAAATTTGTCTCTGGATAATAGTGGACAGCAAATTATATATAAACATATCTATCAATTACATAGCTGCTTAGACTTTACAATCATCAGGTGTTCCTCATGCTGTGGTCTTGTGGGCTTGGGCTTGGATCCACAGAAGTATTTAGCCTCCTAATTTCTATTGACTTTGATGAAAGTTGGGAGCCTAAATATCTCTGTGGATCTGGACCAAAATGGGTGACATCAGTAGCAACAGAATTCAGAGGCCTCAATCCTTAGCCCAGCTAAAGTCCACCCAACACAGCACCAAAGAGGAGGACAAGGCTGGCTGGATGCCATCTTTATACTCCCCCATTCGCTGGTTTGGCTTGTTTGGCTCCCAGTATAAGTTCCACCCCTCCTTAGAAAGCTACACCAGACATGCCAAGACAGATTCCCCAGTGCCAAAAATTTAAAAATTCTGCACCAAAAAATAAAAATTCTGTGCACACAATATTTTAAAATTCTGCAAAATTCTGCAAATTTTATTTGTCAAATAAATGTGGAGGCTCCAGCATGGCACTGGGGAGCACAGCCCACTGGCTGCACAGAGGTGGGAGATCGCTGTGCAGCTCCTCCACCAGGACACGTATTCAGTGGTGAGGCTACACCCAACCCTGACACAGCACAAGGACTGGGCCTACCACAGAAACACCCCATGGCTCTTCCTCTCCCTACCAGGTGCACCAGGTATGAGGCAGGCTCATCAAGGCAGGATCCAAGTGTTGAGGGGTTTAGTGTGTAGGGATCCAAGTGAAGGGGGGATCTGGATGCACAGGGGTTTGTTGGGGGGTTCTGGGTGCAAGGATAATGGGACTCTGCAGGAAGGTCCAAATGAAAGTGATTGGGGCTCAGTGCTGGGGGCGGGGTCTGGGTGTGTGGGGATAGAACTTTGCAGGGGTCTGGGTGTGGGGAGCTCAGTGAGGGGTCCAGATGCTGGGAGAGTGGGACTCAG
The DNA here is from genome assembly GCF_025201925.1 of Gopherus flavomarginatus. NCBI lineage: Eukaryota > Metazoa > Chordata > Testudines > Testudinidae > Gopherus > Gopherus flavomarginatus. The sequence continues at coordinate 200,307,111 of NC_066620.1, read as the reverse complement.
TGGGGTGGGGATCCAGGTTCAGCTGGTTGGGGCTCGGTGGGGTGGGGAGCCGGGTGCCTTATTGGGGTGGTCCAGGTGCAGGGGGAGTGGGGCTTATTGAGGGAGTTCTGAGTGAGGGGAGTGTGGGGCTCAGCGGGGAGGTCTGGGTATGAATGGGTCTGGATGCACAGGGGTTGGGTGGATGAGGGAGCAGCTCCCTGTATAGAGATGCCTTCCCGTGCATCTCAGGAGCGATGGATGCAGGAAGGGGAAGGGTGAGAGAGTTTGCAGAACTTCCTGAAGCTAGTGGAGAAATCTGGGAGTGGGTCTGACCTGGCCCCAGATGCCATGCATTGGAAGAGGAAGTCCCATCCTCCCCAGCTCTGAGCCCAGCATTGGATAGGATCCACCAGCTGCATCTTCCCCAGTTCTGCCCCCTGTCCCACAGTGATTTACCTCTCTGCTGGCTGCTCTGGGCACCTGAAACATACTGCTGGGAAGGGTTGCATGACTACTCTCGTGGCTTCCCTTTGCTTCCCTGTCAGAAAGTCATTTTTCTGTGAGGAAGCAAAGAAATCTGCGTGGGACATAAATTCTGTGCATGTGCAGTAGCACTGAATTCCCCCAGGAGTAGTTAAATTTGCAAGGCATTATGGCATCAGAGAAGCTGGTGCAGTTTTGAGCTGCATGTTGTAGCCAATGATTTTAGTTTTGTATTCATTTATTGTGTGATGTTATGATTAATCAATTTGTTATGTTACATATATTCATTGTATGTTAATTAGAGTCAATTTGTAGGATTATAAAAGTATAAGATTGATCAGTATTTAGAGGAACTCAGTAACTAAGGAAGGAACCAAGTAGACATGAGTAAGACAAGCTGAAACACAAGACCTGTAGGTTGAGGCCTGCAAGACTTTAGCTTAGCTATTTTAGGCGTTGGAGACAAGGAACAGTGACATAAGTGATCAAGAAATAACCCGATGCCCTAAGATTATGGGGAAAGAGGGTCCAACTGTTAAAACTGCACAAAATTACTCAGAAGATTAATATTAGATCATAAAAATACTGTAAAGGCGCATCTGTCTCAGACACGTGTTAAACCACGGGATACAGGTTGTACATCAATGCTAATGAGAACAAAGGGAACTTACACAGCCTATTGAAAATTGGGGTCCCTTAAGTTTCCAGGGGACACTGACCAATAAGAGAAAAGAGGGTGGACACTTTTATGGACACACGCAGAATCTAGGTGTAGACAGAATCATATTATAAATAGAGGATGCCCAGAATGGGAAAACTCCAGCAGGAACCATCCCTCTACTGATGACCAAGCCATGAGAGACCCATCAGACCCTAGCACTGTTGTTAAGAATGTGAGTATAACTATATTTGTAACTTGCGCATAGGTCTCTATAGAATTTCTATATGCTTGGGTAATCATAACTTAAAACTTTTAAAACAGACTAGACTTTGTACTGGTGGATGTACGTGTGGTCACTACTCTTGGTCTTTATGTGTTCCTAGAGAATCTAACTCTGAAACAAACAGCAGAGATGACTTTCACTCTGTCAAGCTTGAAACTGTAGCTGTCAGAGCTGAACCCACGGTGATTTAATACCATGTTATAAAATTCACTTTAAATCAAATAAAAGGCTACAACCTGCAGACATGACTCTAAGGAGCCAGGAGCCAAATGAGTTTCTCTTTTCTTGGGCCTGATGAGACAGAACCTGTAAAATTGCAGTTAAATATGGGTACCTTATTCCCATAAATATATAGATATATTGTTGGGAGTAAAGAGAAGATGAAAACCCAAAATGATAAAGGAGCTGTAGGGCCTGATTCTTGAAGTAAAAAGTGGCTAGTATTCTAACATGACCTTTTCTTTTACCTGTATATGTCCACAGAAGTATTTCTCAAATGGAGCTGTTGCTGAGGAAACAAGAACTGTTCTCCTTTGTGACGGCAAGATCCATCTGAATTTAGTCCAGCAGCTTTTTGATCTACCCATTATTGAAATGAAACATGGTACGTTTTGTATATTTCTAGTGGCTGGGTTATAGATGACATTTTCAATATCAAAGTTGTACTTGGAAACATATATAGATATTTTGATATTTTTCCCAATAAGCCCTTGTTTTTCTTGTCTGAAACATGGCAGAATGTAGTAGTCCTGGCTTGAAGTAGTAATAACAAACACCAAACACCTGGTTTCCATCATCAGCACACCACTATAAAAATTGTTCTACTACCTCTGTCAGAACATCTCCCAAAATTACTTAAATGTTAGGGATAATTGCATAGCTGCCTGTGACAGAGTGCTGGGCAACAGCACCTAAGCCAGCACTCTGGTCACTGCAGATCTAATTAATTACCCCAGAGAAGACCTCATTAAGAAGAGTTGTGCCTAACTTATTGGCTGGGGAGAACTAAGAGGCTAATTAGGCCATTAGGCAAATGGTACAAAAGGCACAGGAAGGAATTGAGATGGAAAGAAGCAGACTGGGGGGGGGGGAAGGGAGAGAGAGAGAGAGAGATTGATTGATTGATTGATTGATTGATTGATTGATTGCTAGCTCTTCCCTGCTTACCTCAGGAGCTGAAGACTCCCTAGGACAGTAGGTGTAAGTAGGGCTGTACAGAGTATAAGGGTGGTGGAAAGCAATATTGTAAATTATAAATATTGTAAACTGCATGGAGGGTTTTACCAGCAAAAATGTCTTTGAGCTGTTTGTGAACTTGAGCAGAGGCAAGACAGAGTAAGAAGGCAATGACAGAACTAGGAGTAATGGTCTCAAGTTGCAGTGGGGAAGGTTTAGGTTGGATATTAGGAAAAACTTTTTCACTAGGAGGGTGGTAAAACACTGGAATCTGCTTCCTTACAGGTTTTTAAGGTCAGGCTTGACAAAGCCCTGGCTGGGATGATTTAGTTGGGGATTGGTCCTGATCTGAGCAGGGGGTTGGACTAGATGACCTCTTGAGGTCCCTTCCAACCCTGATAGTCTATGATTCTATGAAGAGCAAGTGTGCCCTGCCATGCTGCCCCCAAACCAGAGCAATCAGTTAGATTCCTCTGTGGAGGGAGACAGAGAAAATAATCAGGACACAAAGTTCTTTGTAAACAGGGATGCTTCCTTTTAAAGCCTTTTGGCATCTTTACCCCTTTCCACAAACATGCCACATACCTGATGATACGAGGGGTTGGGGAAGTGGGGATCATTCCTAGGATTTACACTTTTTATGTCCGGAAATTCTTGGGATTAGTGTAATCTAAAATTAGCACAGGAGCCCAGTGTTCTAAACTGCCAAACTTCTCTTTCTCTTCCACTCTTTAAGTGGCTTCCCTCCCTAAGGGACACCCAACAATAAATTCCTACCTCCCAGCCCAGTTGCCACCAACAAATAAAAATATTCCTCATAATAAGAGCTGGGTGGGAGATGATTTTCCTGTCCCATGAAAACTGTCAACATTTCAAAAATGTTCAGAGAGCAAAAGCAATCCTGGCCCCAATAGCCTAGTGGTTAGGGCACTCACCTGGGATGAGGGAAACCTTGGTTTAAATCCCTGCTCTGAATCAGATAATTGATCTTGGCTTTCCCATATCTACCAGGCTATTGACTATTCTGGGATAGGATTCTCCTTCATTTTGACCAAAACCTCCATTCTGTACCCAAGAAACCTTCCTGACTATGTAATATGCTATGATTGGCAGTTTACAGCTAAACAGAGACCAGCAGAGGGATGGCACGAGTGCTGTCAGTGAGGACAGACTTACGTAGGAAAATCTGCATAGCACCTGCTTACACCGGGCCTGATTCATCCTGGTGCTGATGCTGAGACCAGTGCAAACACTGAGAATGGTGTCTCCCTGACACTGGGGATCCCTGAAACTGGTTTGGTCTTGGGCTGCCTTAACTTCTACCCTGGCTGCAGTGGTCTCTCTGGGTAGTTCTAGCAGCCAAGCATGGGTGGGACATGAGACATCTCTCCCTCTATCAGCATACCTTTTACACTGGAGGTGATTTCAGGTGTGGAATAGAGCCAACCATGCCAACTGTTCACCTGCTGAGGAGGCCCTCTATGGAACTGGTATTTTCAGAGAGATCCCTTTGCAGCAACACAAAGTGGCTTTAACATGGAGAGGAGGGGATGAATTCCCATCTTTGGCCAGTTCTTGATTTTTAAGAGCACCAAATTCACCTGTTTCATTAAAAAAAAACATGGTGAGATTATTATGAAAATGAACAAGAAAGCCTCTTTTCAGCCTATAGAAAGGCTGATAGTTTAGTTAACATTGGCACTCTTCATTCTGATGCCCCAGGTTTTACAGAAGACAAATGCCACAACACAGAAGCACCTCCAGATGTCTCTTCTGTCCAGTGTGCTGTTACACTCTTCAAAAAAGGAGTCTGTTTGTAAAGAGCAAAGAGAATTGTTGAACCAAGAATCCCTCTCAAACCATGCAAAATTTACCAGATTCAGAGCAGAGGGATTTATGTGATTCTTCAATCAATTGAAGAATTGACTGGGGGTCGGGGGAGCTTGCACTCCTTGAGTTTTTCTTTGAGTTTGGGATTTGGGTGAGCTGCAAAGTTCAAAGTGTAATCCATCAAAATTGCTTAGTTTCACCTTGTTTTGCATTGAAACCCTGTAAAACCACAAGTTTTGCATAGTTTTGACACAAAACCATGAGATGGCCTGGGCACAAGCGACATGTTTGTGAACATTAACAGACTGTACAACAAATGTGGGGTGACTTTCCAGTTTGCAACAAAACACAAAGTATACTGAAGGGTTAACAAAAATGTTACGCAGCTCCATCTCATCCTCTAATGCCACATAATTAGATGGGACACTTTGACAAATGTCCTTAGTTTGCAGCGATGGTTTCCAATTTTTTTTTAATTAACATTTTGAAATGCTAATCTGCAACAGTGGGCCAAATTCATACTGATGCAAACCCACTAAAATGAATGGAATTGCATCAGGAATGAACTTAGCCTTGCCCTGAATGCTTTAAGTCCAGTAGCATAATGCCATTACTCTCGCTAAATATAGCCTGTCACATACAGCATTGGTAACAGCACATATTTGGAGGTCTCAGTCTTCTGCAGGTCATCTGTAATAATTATGCAAGGTAAAAGGGTATTTTTAACATTACTTTTGGCACCACCCTATCTCTAAGTAACAAAACATTTTGTGAGATTAATATAACACAAGTGTTAACTCACTGCAATTTTGATTTTTCAACCTTTCAGATGAATAGGGATAAAAATACAAGCGAATAATAAAAAAGCAGGTTTTATCAGTTTGGCTGATAATGCAGTTCTGTTGGTTTGTGTGGCAACATTTTCAATTACAGCCCTCTAGTTTACGTACTCCAAAGTCTGTGTAGAGTTAGAAAGAAGGTATTAACAGAAAAAGATTAAAGGTTCATGATTGGGAATGACAATCTCCTTATGACGTTATAGGTGACATGACAACATGAAATAGTGAAGCAGCTTGTGAAAGTGCTTAGTTAATAACGTAACAAGAGGAGATTTCGCTTTGCCAAATAAACGATGTTGCAACTGAAAAAAACACACACACACACACACAGCGTATTAGGGGTTTTATACTTCTTTTTTCCATAATCTTTAACATTTTGTGTAGAAAAGTAAAATTTATAACTATCAAAATATACACAATGAAACATAACCTACTTTCCTATATATCAAATGATGCTATTCAAGGTTCTCTATTCCATAATTACAGGACAAGTAGGCCTTATCAGTAATACGGCACACACAGGTTCCCAGAGTCAGTGCTGTCAGTGCTCTTTCTTCTGAAATGTCCAACTGAATAAAACAAAGGATATACCGACAAATTGTTATATATGTGTATGTTATGTCCTAGGATAACATAGTAGGTAGCCCATTAGGGAAAAGACCCACTAGCAGTAAACATACACAGTAGATTTTGCTTTATTTTAAAAGGTGACTTACAAAGGAAAGAAAATGGGTTTGTATTACTTTCTGCGTCTATATGATGTATGAAGCAAATCTGAATGGTTTTGATTTTCTTTATTTCTTCTTTTTTTTCTGCTTTTTTTTTTTTTAAACATTAGAAATTCAGATCTGTCTACCCTATATTTTCCTGAGAATCTGTGGACAACTGGAGAAGTAGTAGGTTTATGATATCAGAAATACTATACAAGTGAAACCTAATTACTTGAGAGGAAAAGTGATTTTTATTCAGTCTGTTTAAAAATCCTGTTGTTGTTATTGTTAGCACCTATTTAATACAAATGCCCGAGAACCACTTGGGAGAAAAGACATCTTTGTCAGAAATTCAACAACCCACATCTTCAACTGAGGAGTAAGAAAGCTCAAAATCCACATTTCTGAGACCTCTAACAAGTCATCCCACAAACCCACTAAGAACAAGACTTGATATTCCTGATATTTCTAAGGTAAAAACCAAGCAATAATAAAAACCAGACATATGAAAATGGGATCCTTTCAAGATCTCTTTATATCATAATTAGGGCTGTCAAGCAATTGAAAAAATTAATCGTGATTAATCGTGCAATTAATCGCACTGTTAACAATAATAGAATACCATTTATTTGAATATTTTTGGATGTTTTCTACATTTTCAAATATACTGATTTCAATTACAACACAGAATACAAAGTGTACAGTGCTCACTTTATATTTATTTTTATTACAAGTATATGCACTGTAAAAAAATAAAAGAAATAGCATTTTTCAATTCACCTAATACAAGTACTGTAGTGCAATCTCGTTATCATGAAAGTTGAAACTTACAAATGTACAGTTATTTACAAAAAAAACTGCATTCAAAAATAAAACAAAGTCCACTCAGTCCTACTTCTTGTTCAGCCAGTAGCTCAGACAAACCTGTTTGTTTACATTTGCAGGAGATAATATCCACTGCTTATTTACAATGTCACCTGAAAGTGAGAACAGGCATTCTCATGGGACCATTGTAGCCAGCATCGCAGGATATTTACCTGCCAGATGTGTTAAAAATTCATATGTCCCTTCATGGTTCAACCACCATTCCAGGGGACATGCATCCATGCTGATGATGGTTCTGCTCAATAACAATCCGAGCAATGCAGACAGACGCATGTTCATTTTCATTATCTGAGTTAGATGCCACCAGCAGATTTTCTTTCTTGGTCGTTCGAGTTCTGTAGTTTCCGCATCGGAGTGTTGCTCTTTTAAGACTTCTGAAAGCATGCTCAACACTTCATTCCTCTCAGATTTTGAAAGGCACTTCAGATTTTTAAATCTTGGGTTGAGTGCTGTAGCTATCTTTAAAAATCTCACACTGATACCTTCTTTGCGTTTTGTCAAATCTGCAGTGAGGGTATCCTTAAAATGAACATGTGCTGGGTCATCATCTGAGACTGCTATAACATGAAATATATGGCAGAATGCGGGTCAAACAGAGCAGGAGACATGCAATTCCCACCCCCACCCCCAAAGGAGTTCAGTCACAAATTTAATTAATGCATTATTTTTTTAATGAGCGTTATCAGCATGGAAGCACATCCTCTGGAATGGTGGCTAAAGCATGAAGGGGCGTACAAATATTTAGTATATCTGGCACATAAATACCTTGCAATCCCAGCTACAAAAGTGCCATGCAAATGCCTCTTCTCACTTTTAGGTGACATTGTAAATAAGAAGAGGGCATTATCTCCTGTAAATGTAAACAAACTTGTTTGTTTTAGCGATTGGCTGAACAAGAAAGTAGGACTGAGTGGACTTGTAGGCTCTGAAGTTTTACATTGTTTTGTTTTTGAGTGCAGTTATATAACAAAAAATCTACATTTGTAAGTTGCACTTTCATGATAAAGATTGTACTACAGTACTTATATGAGGTGAATTGAAAAATACTATTGCTTTTTTTTATCATTTTTACAGTGCAAATATTGTAATAAAAAATAATATGCACTTTGATTTCCAATTACAACACAGAATATAATATATATGAAAATGTAGAAAATGTTCAAAATATTTAATACATTTCAATTGGTATACTATTGTTTAATAGTGTGATTAAAATTGTGATTAATCATGATTAATTTTTTAAATCATGATTACTTTTTTTGAGTTAATCATGTGAGTTAACTGTGATTAATCGACAGCCCTAATCATAATTAGCAGTGAGGAAAAGTACAAAGTCATTTTTTTCTTCTGTATGTCACCTGAATTTAGAGCTGCTGAAGGAGTGCTGGGTTGAAAGCCCTGGAGACGGAAGTTTCTATTTATCCCCAAAACAAATATAGCACAGGTAGTTTCTTAATAAGTTATTTAATTTTTGTCATTCCTTCATCATCTGGGAGGAGGGAATGAGCAGATGATGAGCAGAAGTAGATGACATTAGAGCATAGGTTAGTTGTGGAAGGCTAGACAAAAAAATTTTAAGGAGGAAAGTGGGGGTACTTACGGGACATCCACATTAGCAAAAACTGAATTTGTTTTTCACTGTCACTGAGCAGGGTTAGTAAAAATGCCACAGCCCTTTGTACACTAGGACTTCCATTAATGTTACCATTGGGGAAGCTTCACTTACAGTGGATTGCCAGATATGAATTTTGCTAGTATAGACAAGGTTTTAATGCCGAGCAAAAGGACGGCTAATGTGCTGGACTACATATTTTAAAGTGTGATTGTATATTGTACGTAATCACATCAGTACATTCATTTTCTTTAATGCTCAATTTCTTTATAGGTTCTTCCTGGATTGTTCTCACTGCAGACAGCGAAGGCTTTGTTCCATTAATGTTCAAAGCAAAGCAAGAGCTAATCATAAGGGATGGAAGTGACAGTTCAGAAGTCTGTGGAAGTCACTCCTGCAAAAACACCATGTCTATACAACCACCAAGCAGTGTGACATAATTTCAGGATAAAGAATGTGAATGCCCTTCTGTTATGAGACAATAAAAAAAGACATTCTGCAGTATCAAACTGCGTGACTAGAAAACTGTCTCCCATATATTCAATGCGTTGAAACTGTAATACATGTGGCACAGTTCCACAATAGTTAGATCCTAACTGGGCTTCCATGGTCCCTTCTGCAGCATCAGCTCTAGATTCATGTCTGTTTCATCTGACGCTCATAAGGCTTGTGGCAGGTTTTGAGCAGTGGGTGAGGAAAGACAGTTTTTCTGTAGCTGGTACTTTAATTCTGTTCAAGATATTCTTGGAGTGGCAAGTTAAAATCATGTGATGAAAATAATGGCTAAATATCAAGAGTGGGTGGGGCAACTCAGCAGTAACAGGTACACTTTTTCCACTAAGAGCTGATGTTACTGAAGGAAGTTTTTTAAAGTTCATTTCTGTTTATTAACATACACAGAAAGCAATCACTTTTTTTAACTTGGCAAGAGTTTGCTGCTCCAGTGGCTCCTAGGGAAACTTGCAGCATTTTGGAGAAATACATGATTTTTATGTGAAGACGCATGACTGTTAAAAGAGCTATGTCAGTGTCTCATCTGCCATGAAGATTTGTATAGCGGAACCTAGGAAAACAACTATTTAGCATGCAATAAAGGGGAAAAAAATAGTGAAGCAAGGATCAAAGACATTCGAAGACACTACATAATACAGGCACAACCTGGGAGCAGATGGACAGATTTGTGGGAGCTCAAACTATAATGATTATGAGGATGAGAGAAGGAACAACAAAGGAATTGAATAAACTCTCACTGTTTCTCCAGGAAGTAGGGAGGGAAGGGCGAAGTGTTACAGTCCATCCTATGTATGGCTCCTGCTTCTCCTACTGGGTATACACTGACAGAAAGTATGGAGCGGCATACCTGTTTCATCCTTTGCACTAAAGGAATGAAGGATGAATTTTTAGGTAATCTTCTTCCAACACATTTTAGTCCTTAAGTGTGTTATAAACATTTATCGTCACAGTCTGAATTTTTGTCTCTGTGAATATCTCTGCGAAGTGTTTTCCCTGTACATTGAGAATCTTGGTAACATTGTTTATATAGCAGACATATGGTAAAATCTATGTGATAAACCACATTTATCATACAACTCATTTCACTTGCACTCTCCCCATAAATGAATCTCCTCCTGGGACTTAATCTAACATTCCACAGTACTGAGCAATAAAAGACATGTTTCTTTCTATTCCCCCAAAGTGTGAGATTTCTCTTTCAAAATTACATAGGCCCATTGCTCAAGATAGGTAATAATCAGTCTTCTACCAATGAAAGGTTTAAGGTTCAATATCACATATCAGGGCCAGCAATGGAAGCTTTAAACCATCAGTTTAAAGCAAGAATTTCTCTACCTCTTTCCCAATGGCATATGGCTAGTACTGGTAGGTCACAAGATCTTGGACCTTAAAATCCCAGCATTGCTAGGGGAAAAAAGTATGTAAAAATAATTTTAGGTAATTTTTAGAGGTTTTTAAAATGTGGCCTCTCCAAGACCAATACCATTGGACTCTTATACTAAGGTAGCCTCTGCCCCTTAACACTAGGTAAAAGGGCCAGAGCAGCATATAGGGCTCTAAAAATCTCAAATTGAGCTGGGGGGCCAATTCCTTGAGAGGCTGAGGACTCTTTACAAGCCCTGGTGTAGGAGATGTGATGGGTGTGGGGCTGGAAGTAGGGTGAGCAGACAGCAAGTGTGAAAAATCAGGATGGGGTGGGGGGTAATAGGAGCCTATATAAGAAAAAGACCCCAAAATCAGGACTGTCCCTATAAAATTGGGACATCTGGTCACCCTAGCTGGAAGCAGGAAGTGTGTGTCAACAGCAGGGCTGTAGCATGCTGCACTGTGGAAATTCCAGGCAGCAGTGCAGTCCACAGGGCAGCCCAGGGAGGCAGCTGTAACTGAGACAGGCTCCCTAATTTATACCAGGGGCCACTCCACCCCCTAGAATAAACAAGAGTCAAAAGGGCACAAAGATGGTTTAAAGCCACCTTTGCAGCACCCATTCCCTCTGTGCTGCACCTCTCAGAATAGCAGTATCATCGTAGCACTGCCAGAAAAGGGTGATCTTACCCCATGCATGCACTGGAGAGGTACTGTGCTATTATCGATCCTGGGCAAAGTACTGACTACTGTTATGCTGAATAGAATGAACAAGACAGTGGATGAAATGTTACGAGAAGAACAGGCTAGGTTCCATCCATGTAGCTCATGTTGCAAACAGATACTCGCTCTTCAACAGATTATCAGCAAAGCTACTGTTTGGCAAAACCAGGGCTGCCCAGAGGGGTGGGCAAGTGGGGCAATTTGCTCCAGGCCCTGGGCCCCACAGAGGCCCCCACAAGAATATAGTATTCTATAGTATTTCAACTTTTTTTTATGGAAGGGGCCCCCGAAATTGCTTTGCCCCAGGCCCCCTGAATCCTCTGGGCAGCCTTGGGCAAAACCCCATCTTAATCAACTTTAAGAAAGCATGAGATAGTGTCCGCAGAGAGACACTGGAATATTGCTAGCAGTTATGGGATACCAGACAAGCTGATCAACATAATAAGGAGTTGATATGATGGAAGCAGATGTGCAGTAAGATCAGATAAGTGGGCTGGGTGAGTGGTTCAATATTATAACTGGAGTTAGATAAGGGTGTGTGTTATCACCAATCCTTTTTGCATTAGCAATAGACTGTGTGATGAGCAACAAAAGGTGTAAAATGGGGTAGTGGAGATGAGTTACATGATCTTGGCTTTGCTGACAACATTGCTTTACTAAGTATGACAGGGAATGGAATTATTGCCCTTATGTCAGAGAGAGAAGAGCAAG